>NC_142245.1:25854729-26513062 GCF_052056855.1 Sturnus vulgaris
GCTCATTATATGCTTTTTTTGTCATGCATAAGAGGAAGCACACTTATAAAAGCAAAGTATTCTGAGACAAACAAGGAGACTGTGCTAGCCCGTGTCATGACCTACATATCCCATAGTTTTATTTCCCCAGATTCTGGAGTATTTGGATCTAAATTTTCTCTCTTGCTAAGCTTTTGTCTTTAGTATTTGAATTTGTGACATGATGGCAGAGAGAGCCAGCTCTGAATAGGCAGTGTGGCTAGGCTGCTGAAGGAGAGGCATATAATTCAGTAACAAAATGATTGTACTAAAGTTTCATGTGACTTTGTTTCAGAGGATGTATCATTATGGACAAAGATCTTGTGAGTGAGGTTTGTTAAGGCTGTCTGCCCTTTAAGTGTCTTTTTTCCCCTGGTTAGTAGCACTGTTGCAATATCTTTGGTGATGGGATAGATTAGAAAACTATTTCTGTTAATTGTTGGATTTTGTTCTTTTGTCAGTAAAGTGAAAAGCTAGGGGTAACTTTATTTTGAGTATGGCTGAAGAAAGGTACAAAACTGAAGTAAATATTAAGTTTCTGCATTTGTAGTCTGGCATGATTTTTTTTATACAGGCCACGGAACCAAATTGGAGATCATTATACTTACTAGATATATATATAAAATATATAAGCTGCACACTCTTAAATATGGATTCTTTACATCTGCAGTGTGATAAAACACAATAAATGAAGTATGCTTCTTGAATTTATGAAAATAAACAGAACCTAGAGGGACCTCAAAAGACATGTGCAGATGAAAACGGAGATGAACTTGGACCTTACTGGACCTAGTGTTTTATCACACTGCTTTTCTTTGACATAAGCCAAAAATAATATAACATTTTCCATGACTCTGAAAGCAGAAATTTTTGCTGGAGTTATGATTCATTCATAACTGTAGTTAGATGGCAGGAAAGGCTGTCTGAGTGCCACATGTTGAGCTGGTTTTCTGCACTCACGCACATATGTTCATTCATTCCCCAGTCCCCACACAAAGGTGCATTTGTAGGTGCATGTGGAGAGTGCTTTCCCATGCACCTGTGACAACTGCTGCAATACTTGCTTAGGCAGTGGACAGACACAGGGTAGTGGAGTGATACCCTAGGCCTGCTTTTACTCTCAGTTTCTGGTGATTAGAGTAGATCTAGAAGAACTTAACTACCATATAAAAGCACAAGTATTGGGGTCTGAGGAAACCAATTGCATAGGTTCCTTTCACTTCATTTTCAGTTAGTGACTCCAACAGAACCCCCCACTCACGAGGTCCTAAGGGATGAGTGCTCTGCAGGATTGCTGCTAATAGCAGCACTTGCATGGAGTCAACAAACACAAAGGTTATAAGGCTGGTGTAAGTTGGAAAAAAATGATGTAAAGTGCCACTGTTGTTTCCCAGACCAGATCTCCATCTACACAGACTACTCGAAGTGGCCACAGGAAGGAGATGCAGCTTGGGTTAGAAGAGTAGCCAATATGCACAGATTTATTTTTAAACCAGTGAGGTTATTTATAGGTGAGAATTCATTTCATTTAGTCATGTGAAAAATGGTTGAGATATGTGAGGCCTGAGAGAAGGGAAACCAAGCTTGAAGACTGAAGAGTGCTAACTAGAAGTCACTTTCTGTGCTCACTAGAGTCACTTGCTTTTCACAGCTGTCCTGCATTTCCCATACACACTGTGTCCATCACATCTCCATTGTCAGCTATTTATAGCTCAGCTAAAGGGAAGACCCCGAGGGTCTCTGGAGGTGAACTCCAGTATGGAGCCAGCCCATGGAGGTAACAGAAAGAGACTTTCAATCTATACCTTTCTGTGAATCATTACTGCATCTCAGTCATGGGTAAATTACTGCTGAACTGACCCCAAATAAATTGTTGTTTCTCTACAGCTGAAATATCTTGACTTGGAGTCACCTAAAACTGCATGTGTTGTTAAAATTTTCCATGTAGATAGTAAAAGACACGATATTTCATGTAAATAATAGAGTTTAAATGGAAAACTGCCTCTCAAGTGCTTTTATTTCTCACCTATTCTACCTAATTCTTCCTTCATGGCATATTTCAAATTGCCCAATATTATTTTAATTAATAAAAAAGATATGTAAAAATGCAAACAAACTAGCAATCATGGTTAAAGTGATTTTTCTTTTCTTTTTCTTTTAGTTGGCCACCCTGTTCCAACCTTTTCTAGGTTTTCACTGCTGTTCTATCTACAAGGTATCAGCTGTTTGCTTAAGTGTATTTTTAACATGATAGACATACTAATAGAAGCACAAATTCTAATACGTGTTCTTACAAGGATTATTTTTTTCCTCTATATATCTCTGCTATGTAGGCTTGTAGGCCAAGCTATGTAGCATTTATTTACAATATTGAGCACTTATTAAGAGAAATACTCAGAAAATGTAGTGAGGTTGCTCATGTAATTACCATCCACAGAGAGGGGAAAAATAACTTTTAGCAACTCCTTCTTGTTTTTTTTCTACTTTTTTTTTTCTCTTTCTATTAACTGAAACATTACTGCAAATCCTAGATGTTTTCTTGTTTTCATCCTTGAAGAGTGAGGTTCCTTGACAGAAAGCAAGCTTTTTTTTTCTTCTTCTGAATGGCTCAATTTGATCAAGCCTTTTGTTTCTCTATATTTAAAGAGCTAACAAAATTAGGGATTTCTTGTCACTGTAATATTTATTTTTTGTAAGATCGCATCTGGCTTTGGATCTCTGCTTTAAAAAAAGTTCAATTGTTATGGTTTGGCAAAGCTCAAGCAGGTCTGTTTGGACAAAAATAGCCAGTTTTTAGTTAGGAAATAAGCTGAAGTAAAATGAGTATAAATAAGTTGGTATGTAAAAATAGAGCTATTGTTGGTCTATGTCGGGATAATACTCTTTTAGGCATATAAGCTCTCTGGCCAGTTTTTGATGGCTCACATATTTGGACAATCCCAGGCTGACAGAGAATTGATTCCAGGTTCCCACTTCCCAGGATAATGTTTCTACCACTGAGTTCTTGCATTAAACCTGGCTTGTGGTACCAAATGTCACTAAAAAGGCAAACCTCTGCTTGAGTCTTTGAAAAACAAGGCAAAGACTTTTGTGAAGAGACATCCCAGGCTGCTGATCTCAAACAGGGAAGGATGCAGGGATGCTCTCAAACAGGGAGTGATGGGCAGAAACCCTGTGAGGGGTAAAGATCTGGGGCAATGCCTTAGGCTTTGTCTTTTCTCTTGAGCAGTTTAATGTAGCTGCATGCTGAACACGCTTATGTCAGTTGTGTCTCGTGGTTCAAAGGCTGCTTCAGGTTCTCTGCTGAGGCTCCTAACTCTCATGAACTGTGGAGAAATCTGAGACACCTCCTGGATGCCACAGGGAGGTAGGCAATATGCCATTTTATTTTAATTGCATCTGTTTACAAATGACTTTAGAACACGCATTCTTTGATTTGTGCTCTTTGCTTCCAAGAAAATCCCACCTGTTAATGAAGAATTTGAAGGGTCAATCTCATAATTGAACATTGAAGATGTTAAACTGGAACAATATTAACTAGTGTCCCTAATTTTCTATCTCAAATTTCTTTCCTTATAAGTTTTCTTTGATGGAATCTGAAGGTTTCTTTACAAATATTTATTTATATAATGAACAACATTTTCACATAGAAAGAAGAGAGAGATAAAAATAAAGCTTGTCCTTTTGAAAACATACCTGTCATATTAAGAATATGTATATCAAGGGGCTGATATTAATTTCAGAGCCTTCAAAAAAGACTCTGGATTGTATCCATTACTGTCCATGGCCCTGATTCAACTTTTATTTAAGTCAATAGGCATCCTGGCTGTTTCCTCCCATAACTGCTTGGATCAGGCCCAAGGCAAACAAGAACAGTCAGAGAGAGATGCTACAAATGGTGAAATTTATAAGGAAAAAAGGAAAAAAAGGTTAGGCAGCATGTGGTGGGTGCTAGCAAAAAAGCTCTGCATGAGTATAGCATAAACTAAACAATGTTTTTGTGCCTGCAATTTATTTAAAGACTATCAGACTTCCTGGGTTTTCAAACTGAAATTGGTAGGGTGAAGTTAAGGCTAAATATCTCATGCAAACATTTTTCCTGCCTCCTGTGAGCAGCGCTTGGGCAGTGAATCCTCCCTGCCAGTGCCACAGGTACAGGGAGGGGGCTGCAGGGGCCATGCTGCCAACTGGGATGGCATGTCACTGTCACCTTCCCTGGTCCCACCAAAACCCAGCTCCCTGCCTGGGAGACTGGCAGGGAAAGGGGAAAAATGTCAACTTATTTCCTCAGAAGTGCTTTGTGTGAGGGCCCCTCTTCCCTGTGCACAGGCTTGCACCAAGGGGCTCAGAAAGGAGGGCGACCTCGTGATCCCCAGTGCTGGCCAAAAAACAAATGAGAAGTAGCCCTGAGACAGCCCCTCTGTGGGTACAACAAACCCTCCCCACTCCTCACTGTGGTTTATTTATAGATAGCCTTATTTGTTTGTATTGTCAAGAAGCAGTAATTCCTAGATTATTTCCTAAGTGTCTAGAGAATAAAGATCAAATGCTGCCAAGTGTACACATGACAGATAAATGAGAGTATAACACCAGAATCCTCCTTTGTCATGGAAATTGTGTTGGTTTCCTGTTAAGAAAATGAAAAACAGATGTTAAAAAACATAGCTGGTTGTGTGGATACTGCTGTACTGGGACAGCTTGGATTATAAAACAGTGAATACTTGAGGGAAGTAGGGTGGGGTTAATTTCATTTTAAAAAAATTGAAAAAGAAAAGGAGCTGCCATTCAGATGTTTCTAGCACATAGCAGCTTCAGCTGGTTTTGGGATAGGAAATACTAATATAGGCCCTTTCTAGATGAGAGTGATCACAGCAATACTGCTAATGCTGGGCTTTATCCATTTTATAACCAGTACTTTTTTGTCATGAACAAGAACTTGGGTGGGTTAGAGCTTTTTTTGTTTTTACCCACCATTGGATTCCCTCTATCTGGTAGCCAATCTTGGCTATTCCATGTCAGCTTCTTGAGAAACTAAACTGTCTTGACTTTCCTTATAATTTCATTTTGAGGTAGAAGGCAGGGAGAGGGAAGGGACTAAAGGCTGTAAAAAGGGCTTTTGATTTCTGATTTCAGATTGCCTCTGCCACGGAAAGGCTCCTACCAAAAGAGAGAGAACCACTTTCTGATCATCTCTCCCTACCCTTTGTAGGATTTTTTGTGTCTATCGAGGAGAGAGCAAAAGAGCAGAGGCAGTTAAGGGGTAAGGAGGGTGTTATGCAAAAAGACAGCAAGAAAATATGTGATCATTTATAACACTGCTTATTTGGGTAGCTTCCTGAAACACACATATCTCTTCTGTGGGGTATGAAACCTGTGAGATTTAGGTTAGAACTATGCCAACTATGGTAAAAAAGACCTGGCTTTTTTTTTTTAAATTTATTTTTTAGATGACTCTCCTGGTTCTTGGTTGGTATGCAGTCTTTTTAATGACCTGTTACTGCAGTGCTGCTTCCTGTTTGTACAGTATGTTGACATACTGAAAGTTTGAAAGACTGCCCTGTCTTCCCTGTAATTGATATTAAATATATACACATATAATACATATATATGTACATACACAAGATTTTAACAGGAAATGGGCAGGATTGAGGCAGGCTTCAGTTTTAGCCATCGGAGCAGCCCTCTGGAGAGGGAGGGCAAGCTCTCTAGGAGTGTAATTCCCTCCAGGAATGTCGATGGGTGGGTGATCTGCAGTCAGCAGGGAGATGATGGGGCAGGGTTGGTGCCTTCTTCCAGCCCCACACTCATCAGCAGCATCAGTGCTGCTCTGCTTTTGAAGCAACACCGGGTCTGGCTGTGCTGTTCCAGGTCGTGCTGAGTGAACTTACCTTGGCCATGGCACTGTGACTGCTCCCAGCCTGTATCAGGGCTGGTTGCTGGGAAGTTCCAGGGAATGCACCATGGACATCCATCTGCTGGAGAGCTTAGCTGGTACTTCTTTAAGCAGCTAAACCCATTCGGACTGAAAGTTCCTGAGGTCAAGGTGTGGGATGTGAAATACTGTGAATATTTCACAATAATCAACTTTTTCAAGAGTTTTCAAAAGTTGAAAATACTCATTTTTACCTTTTTATTTAGACAAATACTCTGCCGTTTTTTCTTTTTTGTTTGTTCAAGTGTCCTCTAGATTTGCCTTTGTAAATCTGTAGTTAACAGTGAGTTGTAGAGTGGGTAAATGCATGTGCAAGTTTTATGTATATAAAAATCTAACAATGACAGTCTGGCCGCAGTCTCAGCGGGTTCTTGGAACAGAAGACAGCTCACTCAGTTTTGCTGAATTTGCTTCAGTTCTTGGGAAGATGAGCTCGGTGTATAGGTGAGAGATTTTAACACCAACTCTGGCAAAAAGTTCAATGCAAACTTCTTTATTTACCCTGGAAAACCTTTCTTTTTCCCTGTATGCACATGGATCAACATGTGCTTCCTTTTGATTCTGCTTTTTCTCTTCCCCATTTGTCAAATGTCTGCAGTCCATGCAGTTGGGACAGGGAAACTCCAGATTTCTGGATGCAATTAAAAGGTCACATCCTTTTGCTGTTGTTGCTCTCCCCTGCAATCCTGAGGTTAGAAGTGGAATAGCAAGTCATGAAATGTTCAAGGCCTTATTATCTGTATGATTATCCTGAAATATTTATCTGAATCATCTGATGCAAAACTGTCTTGTAAAAGAAAATCTCTTTGCAGTATGTTTCCTCACTAGCTGCATTGGAACAGAAATACTTAGAGTATACTTTTGTTTTGGGACCTTGTTGTTTCCACATCCATTGCAGGTAGAAATTGGAAAAGGAGTTGTATGAAAATGTGTAAGCTATTATTGCTTGTGCAATCTAGTGACTGAAGTGAATATGGACTATAATGACCAGAGAATCCAAAGCATAAAGACTTTTATATACAAAAATGAGTTTTTCTAGAATTGTAGATACATTAGTAGAACTCTTTGACGGTGGTTGCTTCACAGAAATAAACTTGAGGGGCTCAGAATTCATTCTCACATGCTGAGGACTCTTTTCATATCATATTTGATGTACATCAAGATCTTCTTCCCCTGTGCTAATGCTGGCTCAGTGCTGTAGCTCTAAGTCACCAGAGCATTGGAGCTCTGAGGACATCAGTTTGGCACATTGCATCACTGCCGAAATTTCTTTTTTTTTCTTTTTTAATGTTGCTAGTTCATTTCACAGAGACAAAATCACCAACTGCAGCCATGAGCCTTTGGGCACAAGAAGAGATTTCCCAGGGGCTCTCCTCAGTGGTGCTCCTTGAGGGGTTTGAAGGATTCATGAGGAGGAGCTTAGCTTCCCTTCCAGGCAGCTCTTGGGTCTTGCCTTCCCTGATTTAACAGTGCATTGAATTCCTGATTCTTAGTGGAGAAGATTATAAACACTATATCCCCAAATATGACAGTCTACCAGACTCACATACAATTACAATACTTTTAACAACCACTAATTTTTTTTTTTTTTTTTTTGGGGGGGGGGGGCGTTTTAAATGCTGCTGTAGGAATTAGGAATATTCACCTATAGAAAAATTACTTGTGTGAGAGAAACGTTTTGCTTCTGATTGAACAAAAGTACTGGATTTTTTTTTTTTTTTTTTAAGATTTTTTTTTTTTTTTTTTGGTCAAACGAGGAGGCTGGGTTATGTCTGATTTTCCGTGTTTTCCCATGAGTTCTAAGCTGCCCTCTGGGTACAGCTGTGCTTTCCCGCGATCCCGGGCTGCCGCTGAGCTCCTCGGCAAGAAGGTGGCGCTGGCAGCCCGGGCTTGGGACTCCGCCGGCCGCCACATCCCATCCGCAGGGATACCTTTAAACAGCTCCTACGGGCCGCTTCAAGTGGAAAAACAACTTCCCTGCAGCTGTTTTATGTTGTTTGGGGTTTGGTGGTTTGCTGTGTTTTTATTTTTTTTTTTTTTCTTGTTCCGATTTTCTTTTTTTTTTTTTTCTTTATTAATTCTTGGCACTTAGAAATCTCACTCTTTTCCAAACAGGGACCTCTCTTCTCCCGTGAAATGCAGCTCAACTAGCTCTCTTCAAACACCACCTTCTTTGTATCCCAGCACTGAGCAGCTTCGGGAAGCTCTTTTCTACAGTGGGCTCCTCTGTAAGGAGGGTGCAGGGCTCTGGGGATGACCTCTGGGAGCAATTTTTGAGCCCTCCACACTTTTGGTGGGGTTGAGGACACTGTGCCCTGAGCAGGGGGACTCTCTCCTGGTGCCAGCACCGAGGAGATGTAGTTGTACTGCCTTAAATGCTCAGAATGTAACTGATTCTTCATCTTTTTTTTTTTTTTTTTGTCCTTTTATATTTTTTTAAGGTGCTTGATTTGTGCTTTTGTAGCCAGCTCTAGCTTGCTTTTGTCTAATTCCATGAGTTAGGTTTGACTTTTACAAGATGAGGTGTCCCCTCTTCTCTAGGCTGGTTGTGAATAACGGGTGTTAATGAGAGTTAGATTCACTTTAACCTTGATTTTCAAGACAAAAAAATTCATTGTCCTTTTCTCTCCCAGCACCTACATTTTGGTGCTTAACCAACCATCTTGATGAGTAGCAACCATATATATAGCAGGGCAAATGACTGCTGTTACTTTTAGCAAGATTTAAGTGTGTGCAGGGTGTATATATAAAATACATGCTCCCATTTGCAAGGTGTGCCAAGTATTTCCCCATCTAAGACTATTTGCATATTTTGCCATATTAGTTGACTGCAGTTTTCATGTGCCATAAAATAAAGGTAAGGATATGAAAGGATTAAGTCTCTATTATCACAGGCTGTGCAAATGGCCTGTGTGTACATAGCTTTATTTTTTTTCCTAGACAGATTTTTTTATTATTAATTTAACTATGAAATTAAAAATTCAAGTTCTTCATTCCTATGTTGTTGTTTTTCTTTTAATAGAGGGAATAATTTAGTAATAAAGTATTATCTGGTCACAAATTTCCCTCTATTAATTTCCCTTCTAAGAGAAGAGGGAGGGCCAGGAGAACCAGAGAAGGTGGGGTATATGAACTCAAGGCTATGTTTGGCAATTCATCCCAGCACTTCCTGCCAGCACAATGGTTACCCCAGTATGCAATTTGTGCAGAATGGGTAGATGATTTTCTTCATAAGCTTTGAGTACAAAGGGTATTCCATGATGCCATCTAATTGCTTAATCCCCCAGGAGTTTTTCAGGCATTTATTTAACACTAATTGCATGTGTAAATGTTCTTAATTTACAGCGTGTGAAAGTTGCAGTGAATGCACACAACAGAGGATGTCAAAGTGACGCTTCATGGAAAGATGAAGTTAAGGCAGTGCTAAGTTACTTCTAAATAGGATTAATCATTTATTAATGTTCAAAGCTCATCAGAGCACAGGGACAAGCATATGATGACTTGCTGCTGTTCCAAAGTAACTAGTGGAGTGGAGTTGTGCCTCTAAAAATTTCTGTGATATACCTTACTACATTGCAGTAAACAATGAACTTAAAACGCTAAGCAGGGCGAGCAATTCAGTTCAAGGCAAAGAACCTGGCTTGGCAACTGTTGCACAAAGCCTGCTTGGGCTCTTAATTAGTGCTTGCCTTGGAATAAAGCCGTGGAGTCCCAGGCACTGTTCAGAGAAGTAGGCAGGGGGTGTGAGTGCTGGGGCCAGCCCTGCCCTAGAGCTTGCACAGCTTCAACCCACAAGATGTAGTAGGAACAAATCAGTCTTGCAGTGCACACAGTACATTCAGAGATCTCAGAACAGGTAGGTGGCATTCTTTGGAAAGGGACCTGGTGCCCAGAGTAGTGCGAGTTATTTCCCACTGGTGGAGTGAAAACTTTGATCTTCTTGGAGATCTTGAATTCCGTGGTAGATACATGCACTGGAACACAAGCAATATCTGGCACCTCAGCTTCTGGGAAAAACTCAAGTCCTAGTGTCCAAGTCTTTCTGTGCTGGGTGTCTGTGTGCTGGCAAAGTAGCTCAGGAAATCATAAAATGAAGAAAATTATACTTTTTGTGACATGATGATATACTCTAGAAACGTAATTGCACACGAGTCCTATTTTGTGGTGCATACTGTGCAAGCACCCAGAGGTAACTCTGAAGAGGGAAAACCTGTTGGTTTAGAGTGTCTATTGAGAGGAACAGAGTTCAGGAGAGCTGGGCTTAGTCACACCCAGCTCAAACACAACCCTTAGTCACCCACCTTTACACTGTATGAGATGTGCCAGCCCTCGCACTTCTCTGCTTCTTCTGGATGCTGATGCTTGTACCTGTATCTTAGTACTTTCAGAGAGGGAGTAATTCTCACAGGGAATTTGAGTGCAATAACTCACTTGGACAGGCAGTTTGTTAGAATTTGTCAGAAAAAGTGGAAAAGCTAAAGGCTTAGGTGTGAACTTTTTTGTCCATCTGTGAAATGTCTTGAGCTTTTGTTAGCTGCAGAAATGGTACTGATTGAATACTACCTGTTCTGAGACTGGGGACTTTAAAATATTCATTCACGTTTTTCCTGAAAGTTAGGTAAATGCATTATGCCTTTTGTGTGTCTAAATTTTACATAGTTTTGTATCTTTAAGTTCAGTCTTTATTATCCTTAGACCCATGAGGAATAGCATGTGATTGTCTGTTCTACAGCCATGCAGGGCTGTGAAGGTTTAATTTTCAGACATGACAGAAAAAGAATTGAAGCATCTGATTTGCCAGATTTCCATGGTAGAGACCAGAGCTGCATAAAGGGCTAAGCATCTTGTCACATTGTGTCTCGGTGTTTCCTACGTAGTAGAATCCATAACATAAAGTTCAGTACCTCTGGCACAGACAGAATTATATGTATCAGAATAGATCTGACAGTACTGAGGTCCAGGGGAAAGAGTAATCTATGGATCCTGGCAGGCCATGATAAAGAGAGGCATGTGTTTCAAATTTAGCCCCACTTTTATACTTATAGCTGAGCATTAAAGTGTTTTTTCAGCCATCTTAAGGGAGGACCATGTGAAAATGTACAGAAGAAAAGTTAATCATATCTGGATGCCAAAACCAGAAGTTAATTTGTATGTGAGTTCTGGTCCAGGATTCAAGCCAGGTCTTTTGTTAGGTTAAGTGGCTTCATCATCCCCATGAGAAACTGCTGAAGAAAGCTGGAAGAAGTTTATGCATGATGAGGAAAACTTAACTTCTCTTGCATCTTTCCTGTGCCCTTTATGATTAATGGAAAGAGTCCATTAATTCAAACATATGCTCTTGCTCTCTAGGGGAAAAGTGGTTGTGATTAAAAAATCACTTTCTACTCTTATAGTTTAATTTCCTCTGTCCTTCTCAAATGAGACCAAAAACTCTAAAGAGTATGGATGGCCCAAACAATTTAGTTTAAAACAAAACAGAGCAGCCACAAATCCCTGTCTTCCCCTTATGCTGAGCTGCTCTGGAAGGCTTTGGTGCTCTGTGCAGGGTTGGTTTGTCTCCTTGTGTTTTGACAGGATTGGTGTGTCCTGAGCTCACAGGTCTCCGCAGCTTCCAGAGTAAGGAAATCACAGAGGGAAAAGCTCACATCTTGCATAAAGCTCTCCAGTCTGTGCTGAGGAAGCCCCATAGGTGTTAAATGTCAGACAAAGGTACAAGCCTGCACTTCCTGTAAGGCAGGAGCTGAAAGCTGAGAGATCACATGGAGAATTGGTGAGGCTGGTGCCTGCAGGAGGACACAGGGTGTCTTCTGGACAAACCTGCTGCTGTGGGAGAAAACTGACAAGCCAGTGCCCTTGGATGTCTTCAGACCAGGCTAGCTAAGGAGGAGCAACTCTGCTCTTGCCAGCCGGCAAAGTGACACTGGGGCCATTTAAGTAATGTCTAATTGGGTGTTTAAACTGATGAAGTTGTACCTGAACTCTAAAGAAGACCAATTTTCCCCTTCTTTTTCAAAAGTTCATCCATTTGAGCAGACCCAGCTCGTACTGGGCTGTCTGTTCCCTTGCACAGCAGAGGTGTGTGCAGCAGCAGGATGTGCTCCTGTCTGTGGTCTGCCAAGGCATGGGATCCATCAATAAAAAGCAGGGAGGTGCAGTGACATCCTGAGGGAGAGGAGCTTGCTGGGATGCTGCTGAGGGCATTGTGGGGGATCATAAGGATTGAAGAGCCAGCTCTGCCTCAGAGGCAGCTGTGAGGAACAGGGAGCAGACAGGTCTTGGAGTAGAGGGGAGGACCCAGAGGGGACTGAGCACTGCTGCTACTACCACTACCTGGCTGTGTGTAACCAAGCACCACTGCCCAAAAGTCCCTCCTGTGTGGGCACAGCTGTTGAAGGAAGAGCTACACTTAAACTCTTATCTCTTCTGTCCTGTCAGGTCTAATTATTTGGAAGGGGTTATGCTTAAAGGGTTAACTTTCTAGATTTCATTATTTTGTTTTATTCTTTTAGTTCAAAAAGTTTTCAGTCTCTTTGGGTAAACAACCTCCAAGAGAAAGCACAGTTAGAGCTAGCTTCAAAACTGGCTGCCCCAATGTCTCACCATAAAGTACTATAATGCCATATGACCCTTTGCACACTTCTTAAAATTTCCTCATGCTCTCCAGTGTGTGTTTGTGCAAAAGCGAGCCTTTTGAAACCAGAAACCTGTAAAAATGAATCCTACAATTACAATAAAAATTGTCAGTGTAAAATAAGACACCCTTAGTAAAGGACAAATTCATACCTCCTCTGGGGTGTTTTTAATCTGAATGTTATCGAGAACTGAAATCTGCCGTTAGCAATTTAAGCAGACTGACTCTCATGTCATTTCAGGACCTTATTAAGGACTCTCCTTATTGACTGGTCTAAGGTTATGCCTGAGGTAAAATATTTTTCAAGATAAGAGTGATTATACAAAGTCATGCTACTAATGGTTTCTAAAATTTCATCATTATAGTGTGTATGCTTATAATTACCCCATTGACACCCTTTAAATGTCCCCAGTAAAATGTGGTATAAGCCTTTAAGATTCCCCAAATAAACATCTAAATAGATCTATAATAAAGAACTTTAAAATCAGGGAGTTTAAGCAAAGCCATTATTTAACATCGATTTTACTGGTGGAGGTTCTGAAGTGGACCTAGTTTTTGTGAGGCAATCGCTGTGCGTTTTCATGGAGTTTTTGTTAGCTAACATTTAAGCAGCTGGTTCTTAAAATACCTTTGCACCATACAGGTGTGTATGTTAATCTTGGAGGGAAGATGGGCAAGAAGGACAATTACAGGATTTCTCTTTTCCCCTTCATTTCCCCCTCCCTTGCCACTCCTGCTTTTGCCCAAGAGGAAAAAGCATCGTGTTTCAGGTCCTAGGAAGTCACACTTGCCCTGTTTGTTCTCTGATAGAGGCCTATAAACAGAGACATTCAGTCTGTAAACAAGTCAAGCTTACAAAGTGACTGAAAGATAACAGTCCCCCATCCAGCAGTGGGAGAGGAGGGAGGGAGCAGGGGGAGGGATGATAGAGAGGCTGCAATAAAAACAGGAAGGTTTCTGTTGGTCCTCTTGAAGTTAGTGGTTAAAAACATCAAAGCGTGCTGTGTGTTTTTTTCAGCCAGACTGCTGTGTCACTTTATAATTCTTCATAAAGCAGTCATCTAGCCACTAGCATACTGCAACTGTTAGTGTGAGCTGTGCTTTGATTTAGAGGAACTGGATCCTGCTCCAGGCATGCTAAGCTGAGGAATCTCTTGTAGGTTTTCTTGGCATGCTGTGTGCCATTGAAGAAACTATAACTTTTCAGAGCTGCTAATTGCAAGCTGTTCAGGAATTTTTCCTTCCATTAAAAAAAAAAAAACAAAACAAAACCCTCACAAATAAATTACACCCCTCTTCTTTCTCACTCCCTAAACCCAAATAATTTTCCCAGACTCTGAAGTGTTCAGAATTTCCTACATTGAAATTTAAAGTGGAAAACAAGATGGCAATGGAAAGGAAGAAAAAACAACTATACCATATGTGTCAAAGCAAAATGTACATATTCTCAGCTTGGTTCTAAGAAATATAAATTATTCAGCAGCTGCTTCAACAGAGAGATATTTTACAAGTTCGAAGCCAGCAAAGTACATCAGTTCTCTTAGATGGGGGAAGGTATTTTGTTCTTCAAATATAAGACAGTCAGAAAATGGTTTGGAGCTCTTGTCTGCCCTTGGAAAAGAAGCCAAATAGAGATAGATGGGAAGAGGAGCAAAGAAGGGCAGGAGCCTTTAGAGTTGAAAGAGCAGCTGCATTGTTCTGGGAGGGGAATAATGAACTTTTCGGTAAACAGTGTTAGAAGGTTCTCTGCAGTGTGTTGAGCAGACAAGCCACTCTGCTTTATTATTGCTCAAAAAGCTGACTTACACTGAACAGCATTTGGGTTCAGCTTTAGCACAGGAAGAAGGCAGCAATACCAATCCTCTTCATAGAGAGCAGTCGGACCAGAGGCAGCCTTTGGTCTGTGCTAGAGCAGCTTGCCTGAGGTTGGAGGCTAGGTTTGCTAGGATTTTAATAGCTTTCCTCCAAGGCTGCTGCAAGATTTTCCACTCCTGTAGGGATTACTTGTGGAGGAGGTGTCGCCACAGTTGGGAGGAGGAGGGAAGGCAAATGTTCTAGATGGAGGAAATGATTGGTGCTGATGTGCTCTGTTACCAGATATGATAGGTAAAATTCCATGTCTGGATGATGATTTAAATTTCCTCCATCTGGGAATCGGGATTTTATCCTCAATCCTTCACTCCTGATCAAAGCCAGCGAGCACTCTCAGCAGTGGTGAAGCTGCAGTAGAGATTTAGAATGCAGGTCAGCAGTGCAGAGCTCATTCAGGGGACATGTATCCTACAGGCTTCCATGTACAGGCAGAATTTGAAAGGGCCACCAGTTGCACCCACAGATTGAGACACCTGAAAAATTCTTTCCTCTGGCATATCCTAATGACACACATAGCTCAGTACTTAATGATTTCTCTAAGCCTTTTCTAAAGGATATATCTTATTTTCTTAGCTTTTTAATATTGAGCACATCTTGCCTATAATTCTTTTTGAAGGGGAAATTTCTTCTTCCTTGTCGATTTTAACAACCAAAAAAATAAAGAGAGGGCAACTTAAACTTACAGATCACTTTGGGTGAACATGTACTTCTATAAAGTGCTGATGCTTGCTTCCAAAATGTATGTTCACTTTATATTATCAGCTGTTTTAAGAATCTGCTCCAAATAATATCATCAAGAGTAATAACCTATAGTAATATGAGTGCAGCTTTTGTCTTTAGCACAGAATTAACCGAGAGACCTGCAAAATTTTTAGGTAAAATCACTTATGGTGGTGGTAGTATACTACAAAAAAGAGTTGCAATTATCCTCTGTCCAAGCTTCCATTTATATCAGCTTAAATGGAGACTTTGCTTTTAACTGATGGGATATGTTCCTAAAATACTACACAGGCCCTTAAAGGTGAATGTGTGTGCACCCATGCAGGCAAAGGTGGGAAAGAAATAGATAGGTAAATGTAGGTTAAAAAGCATTCCTTTTTGGGAACCTCAAAAGGTTTAAGTGTTGATTGTTCAAGAAAGTGGATGTGGCAGGAGCTCCATGTGAGAGATCATGGAACCTTCTTGAGCTCAAGCCAAATTTTTGTACACAGACAGATAATTATGTTTTAGCAACTTACTCAAGCTATGTAAAGAGAATGTGGAAAATAAGATGTGGGGTTGCCTGCAATTTACAGATTTTGGTTTGGTTGATTTTTTTCTTGCCTTTAGAAGTTTGCCGGCAGCGTAAAAAACTTGACGGAATAATGAAACAAAGTATTTGCAAACATCTACAAGATAAAAGCCCCAGAGTTACTTACAAGGTATTAGTGCATCCTTCTGTTTGCTTTTCGTGCACATTCATATGCATGACGTTGTGTTTGGAAGACCGTCTATGACTGAGAAATTCCAAAATGCTTCCATGAATAAATATGAGCAAATGTTCATCAGATGTTCGTACCACAAGAGGCTTGCTCAGTTTCTTTGCCTGCTTTTCAAAGCTTGTTGTCCATTTCTAGCAGACAAAGCAAAAAATTAAGTTCAGAATTTGGGTTTTGTTAATAAATTACTCGGTAATGTTTGTGAGGATGCTTTTCTGGACGTTTTCCACCTTCTAAAACAAATTAAGGGATACATTCATAGAAACATAAGTAACAAATGTATTGAATTTCATTAAAGTTCCTTCGTGAATAAACAAGTCTGTTTTCTACTGGTACTTCACACCTGTGTTGGATCACAAGTAGCTCTGAATATTTAAAGCTAACTTGAGTATATTGGATTCCTCACAAATCTGCCATATTATAGGTAGCTGGGATCCAAGAATCCAATTCTTTTCCTATATATCGGGCTGGGGTTTTTGGGTTTGCTTTGTTTTTTAAATTATTCTGAGGCAGAATATTCAAGTAGCATTTGGACAATGCTCTCAGGCATAAGGTGTGATTCTTGGGGCTGTCCTGAGCAGGGCCAGTTGGACTCTGATGATCCCTGTGGAGCCCTTCCAGCTCAGGATATTTTATGATTCTATGAACAGTCATGAAAACTTTCTTCAGGAAGAATTATTAATTGTAAGTTTAGGTGGTGCTAAACCTATAACTACTGTGAAAATCCTACCTACTGTAGTTTCTATACAAGTGTGAGTGCCAGCAAACCCATTGAAATTAACAGGGGCCCTTCAAGCTATTTAAATCTACTTTAATTTGGACTGCACATGTGTTATGGACAGATCTCATTTTTCTCATGTGTTGCATGCTCTGTTTCTTGAGTCTCCTCACTCCTGAATGGATGCATCTGACCAGGCTGCAGTGCTGTGAGCCAAGGCGTGCTTGTCACCAAGCTTGCATGGAAATCCACAGATTAGGCTAAGGGAACACCAGCACAAATTTTCACGGGTAAAATGAATCCAGAGAGTATTTGGAAAATCTCTGGCACCTGAGCTGTTGGCTAAAAGCAAGATCCCACATGTGATTATTCAGGAAAAAAATATTGTGGGTGAACAAAAGTTTTTGATACTCCAATAAAACTTATTTCTTACTTAGAAACCTGCATCAGCAAACACATTTTTCTTCATTGTTGGCATATACTGAAAATATATGTGTATGTATTCTGGTTATTATGGTATAATTAGCATTTAGTATACAAGAACAGTATTTATTATTATTAAGAAACTGATGAGTTAGCACATGTTTTTCTTATTTATGAGCATGATCTGTAAGAGAGCACAAAATGATAACGGTGTCACTTCAGAAAGGTGAGCTGGTTTCTCAGCAGGCACAGAGGAGAACAGAGAGGGCTCTATGGTTTGATTTCATCTCACTGGAAACCTGGAGGGCTATGGATTTTATATGGCCAGAGCTCGACAGAACAGAGCTTTGTCTTGATAACTCAAAATGACTAGATCATGCCTGGTAGCTGGTCCTGGAAACCTGACCCTTGTCACAGGCTGACTACATCAATTTGCAGTAGATTGATGATGTATAGACTGTGGGTGCCCCAGGGGAGACCCAAGAAAGGCCTGAGAAACATTGTATTGTTAATCCATACCCCTCATTAGCTTCTGCTGTGCTGGATTTCAACTCGCTGGCAAGGCTAGAGGAGCCGGAGGGAGAATGTGTGGCGTGTTGTTATTGTTGGTTGCCTTTTGAATGAAAGGATGTTTTAAAATACCTTTTCTCCAAAGTTTAATACATCAAAACTGGCAGAATTCTTTCTTTTCCTCTCTATCCCTCTTGTCAAGAGCCTGGAATTCCTAGATTTTCTTTGTATGTTGATTTAGCGCTCTCCCCTCACCAGCCCTAGCTTTATCTCTTCCCGGTAACAGTCTCTCTATATCCTTTCCCAAGTAGTGGCAGGCAAATTATACACGCTGTAATCAATTTACATTTCACTATCATTCGTCAGCTCTGGTGCTGCACTGCCCAGGGAGGCAGCAGCCCTGCCTTCAGGGGTCCTTTATGCACTTCCAGGACGTGTTGCTTAACCATTTCTGCTCAGTGCACTGCAAGGTTTTGATTTGAAGGAGGCTATAGCTTCAAACGCGGTTTCCATCAAACAGTAACATCTTTGTCAAACTTCAACAGAATTAACCTTAACTGCCAAGGAAGTTTTGACTGCCATCATAAAAATGTTTGATTAGTGTTAATAATTTATTAAATTGGTTTGTCCTGACACTGCCAACATGTTGGAAATCTCTCAACCATTAAAACATTAACAGAGGCTGTAATACAATGCTCCTTCTGTTCTACGTTTTATTTCAAGACCACATGCTTATGAGCCTGGTTCTGTGGTGTTCCAATATGCTCTCATTAGGACTGCATTAAAAGATGAAATATGACAAATATTAAAAAGCGTGGGAATATAGAGTAAAGCATGGTGGGTGTACTTTTGTGGGCAACCCTGCTGCAATTAAATTTTCGCAAAGCAAGCCTGTTTTTGCAATATGAGGAAATAAAATCACCAGGCAAGTATTTCACTGAAACAGACCCAATATATTCAATTGCTTCATCCAACCTCCTGAAATACATAAGCTTAGTTAGAATTTCTACTAAAATGGGAAAGCTGATATTGGACCTGCTTATGCTGAAGTATGCTGCTCAATTATAGAAGAAACAAAGTCCTATTTGAGAAAAGTATTAACGCCCTGAGAATATATTGATCAAATTTTTATTTGATAGTTTACATCTGCACTTGAATGACTGGTGGTGGGAGCTCTCCTGTGTTCCACCAGAAACACCTGTTTTGGCTCATGCAGCCTCAGGAATTGTGTGTAATGCATTCCATATAAAATGCCCTTTAAACAATAACAAGACTTTGGTTTATTTTCCAACTGGATAGAAGATATTTGAAATGAAGTCTCAGTTTATCCTTTACAATTTGCTGATAATATCCGTGAAATTAAGTAATCAATTCTTTTCCTCTGCTTGGTAGCCATGTAGGAGCTCCAACATTGTCTCAAATGTGTAGACTGGTGTTGCACGTTGCTTAAGTTAAACAGAGAGATGTTAACAAGTAAAAGGAAAACCTTCATTTCTATATCCCAGTTATGAATATACACTGAGAGTTGTTGCAGTACCTGCCTTTTAAATTTAATCCAAGGTTTTTAAACTTTTGGATTTAATTGTTCTATAATTATTCAAAACAGCTGGACTGGTCCCCTCTCAACTCTTCTCTTTTTGGAACCTGAAAAAAACTATGATGGGCACTTTAGTGAAAGGTGTATTTTATTTTATTCTATGAGAGGAAGTAAGTATAACCTAGTCATACCAGCATGTTTTAAATTCCATGTGTTTTCGAATTAAAGGAAAATCCTTTAGGTAAGAATTGCTAGTTTCTAGGCACTCAGCTGTGTGGAGTACAGACCTGAAATAACTGACCTTGAGTCGGAGGACTAATTTACAGTGAGGTCTATTAGAATACAAGTTGGCCCTTCTTTCAGTGAGTCTCCACTGATTTCTCCTTTCTGTTATGCAGAGTAACTTTATGGAAATGATTACCATAGATCAGCCTTTTGCAGACTTCTAAACTTAAGAACGTCGCTCTTAGTAAATGAACAACATTGTAAATGTTAATTTGTTTTAGGATGTGGTATGCCTCGTAAGACATTGGCAAGAACTTTACAGCCAGAGTATATCAAAATGTAGAAAATAATCAATTGTTTCAACATCAGAAAATCATAATCCATCAACTTGATAAATTCCTAAAAGACGTGTCAAATATACATGAGTGTTTGGGGAACAGGCAGAGTGCAAACATGAAAATTGTGTCTCTGCAACTGTCAGGAACAGACTTGCACTTGCCTTTTTTTTTTTCTCCTGCTGTTGTTAGTCTTTGTAATTGTTTCCTAAATATTTGCTGTGTTACTAATGAAAATTGTCGAATGTTCTGAAACCTCAACAATTCTACCTTTATTAATTACAACAGAAAGATAAGAGGGGCAAGTGACTACTGTGTGATGTGAGATATTTTAATATGAGGCTTCAAATGGCTCCAGTTCTTGGCTAGAGTGGGATAAACTAAGACAAGAACTTTTAATAAGTGCCAAGAAATTTCCATCTTATTGAGACCATCTTCAGTTCCTCCTGACAGTGTTTGCTATATGTAAATGATCTATGAGTTTTCCCAAATTATAAACCAAAGGTTGTATTTTTCCTGCACAGAAAAGTGGCATCTTATTTTCATGGTTAATGCATTTTTATTTGTGGTTAATACATTTCCGTACTTTTTTCCCCAAAGTAAAGAGGGTTGGAAAATTTTGAATTAAGTCCATAAACTAATTATTTTCAATTCCAATGTTGTTTCTTTTGTAATAGAACTCCTGACTCAGTGCTTTTGTAAATGGCTTGCAGTTACATGACCCTGATTGTGGTCTAATGAGGGCTGGAGGGTGCCTCTTAGATGATGGTGGAAAATTAAAGGGACCTTTTCTCTCTATCTTCAAACAAATTATTCTCTGATTTTACATGAGAGCAATCCTTATATATATGTTGAAATCCTTTTCATTCAATGGCACTCTTTTCCTGTCCCCATCTTTGATGTGGTGCCCATACTTACAGAAAGGCTATGTAAGGGGGACAGTGGTCAATAGATCCCACCGTGGTCCTAGCAGTTAAACACTGAGTTCAAATACGATGGTGTGAATGAACTGAAATTCAACAGAGGAAGAGAATCTCTGTTCTGTTCAAAACAAAGTCATGCTTTTCATGTCCAGTTATTTGTATCCATCTTTTGCCTATATTTCCATTATTTAAAGACAGTACAGTTATTAAGCAAGGGGCCCACAAACACCTCTGACCCACTCCTCTGCTTATGTGCTGTGACTCTGGTCTTAATTTTTCTGCCTTTGGTGACAGCTTGCCCTTCTGTTGCACGGGCTGATTCCATGGAAGGTCTCTAAAATAAGATATAAACAAAAGGCACAGTTTGCTTTCTTCACTGCCTTTCACCAAGGGCTACAACATAACGTCAATGCTTCTGACCAGTCACAATGCTAACAAAAGGAACTGATGGCCAAATATCTGGTAGTTCAATGCAGTGTGTTAGAGTACAACTTCCTTATGGTTAACTTTGCCCAGCATTGTCCTGGAAAATTAGAGAGGCTAGTGCTCAAGTTCCTCAGCTAAGATATGAAATCTCCAGATCTCAGCAACAGAACAAATCCTGTCAGTAATCCTGTAGGTTGCTCTGACACAGTTTCCTCTAGAGGAGGGATTCTTTGGTTATTAGATTAATAAATGTGCCCTTTATAGTTATTGAAAATATTTGTCTGACACTGGAGTCCAAGAGTATGTTGGATGAAAAGAACCCCAAAAAAACCCAATAAACCTTAGAAATGCAAACAGAAGATGAAATTTCACTAACCCAAAGCTGACAAAATTTTAAACTCTTAGTTTGCCTCGTTGTGAAACGTAAAAAAAACAGTAGGCAGAACAGCTCAGTACAGAAACTGCAATCCTGCACAAGACAAAGTGAGAGCATGTGAAGGACAGGATGGCTCAAGACTGCATGTGAAGTGCTAAATAAGTAACGACAGAATTAAAAATATCAGCAAGGCCAACCTAAATAATCAGTGAGTAATGAAAATCAATCTTAGAGAAGATTTATTTCATAGTTTTAAAAATCAGAACAGCAATAAACAAAACAGTCAATGATACCTGAAAATAAGAAGCCCAGGCTGGAGAATAAAGATATAGGAATGAAACAATATTAATTATAGATCTTGTTGTTTGAGACAAGTAAAAGTTGTGCTTAGTGTGTTGTGCTCCTTATTTTGTTTTCTAGGGCAGTAAAGTTATTTATTTCAACCTGTTGGAAGTCTGCATTAATATGTCTTCTTACATCTCTAAGTTTGTTCTTTCTAGATGTGAATTTAACTGCATGGTCAGTACAAATTCATCAGACAAGGTGGCTGTGAATAAGTATCAGTGTCTTTATAAGTCAGAGATACCTTGCCACGTAGGAGTTTAACATTTCTAAACAAAAATATTGGATGTTTTATTGCTCACAAAGACTTCAAGTAGTTTGGGTCAGTCATTTATGGTTTTGTGCTGCCTATTTTCTTCTGACTTGCTCTCATTAATAGATTTTACATCAAGAGCTAGGCAGAAAAAAATAGAAATGTAGCTGCTGAGTATTTTCTTACTCATATCCAAGCAAATTCTCCAGAGTGTAGTGCCTTTCTTTTAAGCCATGATTAAACTTTTCCTTGACAATGAAGGCAGGAATAGCCAAGGCAGATAAAAATCCACGGTTTTTCCCTGTTTCTTCATAAAGATTTGTGTCTGATAGCTGGTGCAATTACATGAATATATCTTGCAGAGCTCAGGAATAAAAGCTGTTCCACAAATAGTCAATATTTGGCTATGATTATTTACGTTGTACTGGTATTGCATGGGCATCTTTAACAAGACAGGATGAACTTTGTCCTTTCTAGTAAAGATGTTATCTTTATTAGAAGATCCCTCAGAGCTGTGGTGCATCTGTGCACCTGTCCTTTCATATGCAGTTGCATTTTACCTGTTAGAAAGCTTTGTAGCAGCAGCAAACAATTTTGATTATTCTTTTGATTTGTTGCTTGTTTTGTTGAGGTTTTTTTTGTTGTTTTATTTTGTTGTTTTGGGGTTTTTAATTTGTTTTTTAAAATTGCTTTACAGCCTTTTCTTCCTCCCATTTACTCCATCTCAAAACTGAATCACTTCCTGGCGCCTCAGCTCAAGGAAGTTTCTTCAGAAATATAACATCAGGTGATTTATGCATTTCTTTCTGGTGTAATAAATATGAGGAGCCTTTCAGCATAATTATTGAATTAGCCAAATATTTATTTTAGATATATTGTAAGTTGTATTGCTCTATGGCACATTAGACAAAGTCTATATTGTGAGAACAGCTAGAACCTGGCGGCTGCTTTCATCCCAACCCCAGTGAGACTTTTATCACAAACCTCTCCAGGGAGGCGAGACTTATCACTTCCATGGAAAATGACAGAAAACATTTTTTATTATTGCTCTGGAAGGAGTCTAATGGAAGGTAAATTTTTTACTCGTACAGGTGTTGACAGCACTGCATCCTTTCTGGAGCAGCTGATTGTGCTAGAGAGCACTTCTTACTGCATTAATTCTGCTTCAGGCACCGGGGTGCCTGCTTTGCCTCACTTTTGTATTATGGAATTGTGTTACTTAGAGGAAAATAATTCTTAGTAAGCAGGTGAGGTTGCAGCCACATTCTCTCTCCCATTGGAGCACAAGCTCAAGGACAGGAGCAGATCTGGGTGCTGGGCAGAGCAGCCCATGGAGGAAGGTTTCTGCAGCTTCCACTGCTGTTCCTGTCTGCAGGGCTCTGGTGGGTGCCACTGAATTGTGAAAAGACTCACTGCTGGAAACTTGAAAGTGAAGTTGTTCTCCCATACAGACCTTGTCCTTTAAGTGGAAAGACCCTCACACTGCCAACTTTGGAGCACCACAGCTATCTTTATCCACACCGATGATGTGTTTGAATTGATCCATCCATTGTGTTTCAGAGCACTTTGGAAAAAAGATCACAGGGTGTTTTCTGTCTTGGCTTGGGAGGCATGAGTAGGAAAACCGACTTGCAGCAGAATAATAGGGCAAGAGAGAGAAGCTGAGATGAAGCCATTGTCTCCTGACCTTTGTGGTGTTTTCAGTAGTATCCCATTGCAATAAAAATAATACAGATGTTCACACTGGTTTTGCCCAAGTTGCTTAAAGTTATGTAGAGCAAGTACATAAATACATTTTTTTTCATGTTGTCACCACAGGCATGCCATTGTAACCCAATTATTAACACTTCTGAAAAAGAAACATGATATTACTTTGCATATGTGCAAGAGAATTTTCCTGCTCTGGCAAAAAGTCGAGAAGCGGGTGAGGGGCAAGAAAAAGGATTACAGGGTGGGGGTGGCAAAATGTATTTTAACAGAAGAAATCGTGCAGAATTATAGTCTCACAGCAAGAAATAAACATTGTAATCATAAACAAATGTAACATTGAGAGCAGAAGACAGTGATTTTATTGTATTGATGCTTGGGCAACAATGAAGGACTTGTTCTTTCCTGTTAGTCAGGACACGCTGGCAGGAGGGCCCTCTCTGTGGCCATGGCTTCCAGAGAGTGTGTGTGAGAGCCTGGATTATAAGATGTCTGGGAATGTACAGACATGGGCAAGGAGAAGGCTCGCTTTGAGGGGAAAGTGCAGAACCTCTTCACCATAGGGCCTGAGAGTGAATATTCTCAAGAACTCTTGGAACCAAAACAGCACCAAGGCCTGCTCTGCCTTTCACATAAATTTAAATGCTTACATTTACACTCTGCAAAGCATTACCTGCTTGTGGCATTCTGGTTTATAACGCAAAGCCGGCTCTGCAGATTTATGCAAACTGATGAGGCAAACTGACAATGCGGCTCCGTGTGACACCGTGTCCTGTCCTCATGTGTCAGGTGTCTGCTTTCAGTGCCACCGGCTTGGATTCCATCAGATCCCTCACACAGATCCTAGGGGATTGTGTTTCTAAATCTGGATCTCAGTGGGAAATCTTGTTTCTTGTAAAAGAAGCTATCCTGGAGGGACATAATCTGGATGGCACAACAGACAGTGCTGCATAATGATGTGGGAAAAGCCTTCACCCTCCAAGAGTCATAAGTTTTTCAATTAAGCCAAATTAATAGTACACTTGCAAGGGAATACTTGCTCTTTTCCTTTCTTTCTCTTTCTGTTCACCATATGCTAGCCATATTCTTTTTATTATTTTTTTTTTATAACTTGACTGCTGGTGAGTTCATAGTGTAATAGGACAGAGCTGTTTCCTTTGAGTTTTTCAGCCCTGTGTATTTAGAAAGGCAAATTATTGCAAAAAGGTGGTATAATTTTCTTTTTTATGGGAGAGAAGTGAGACAGAGAAAAACAAAATATCTTGGCCAAGTTCCTTTAGGGTTTTTGTGAAAAACTGAGTATTAAAGCAAAATCTCCAAGTCTTGTGAAGTGTCTACTTAATGTGTGGTTTGTATGTCCTTTAAGAGTATTTTCTAACTCTTCACTTATTGTTTGTTTAGAATTCAGACTCATTCTAAACAAACTCTTTGTTTTGGTGAGATCAGATTGCAGATGCTGGATACAAATGTAACATGAAGCTCAGATCCTGTTTGGGTTTTTTGTTTGTTTGGTTGTTTTTAGTTCTAACACTAGGAAGCATTTAGGGATGTTAAAAACAAAAGCAAACATACACGCAGAAAAACAAAACCAACTCAATGTTGTTTTATTCTAGTGCAGGCATAATGAGAGGGTGTCTCTTCTGTCAGTACAAGGTAAGAAAACAAGGCCTGCATGTCCCTTTTCTTGTAAGGTCTTTGAAGCAGCACTCATGAAGGAACAACTCCCATTTGAGAAAATACAGCTACAGGAAGTTTTTGCGTGTTGATAGAATGCACAACACATTCTGAGGCATATCTGTAATTCAATAACCCTTCTTAATAACCTGCTGGCTTATTGGGCCAGAGAGAAGCATCTAAAAGTTGATGCTTTGTTGTTGATGCTGTTAAGATCAGGACCTGTTTCTTATGAAGCACTTTCAAATAGAGCAGAGCAGCCTTGCAGCAGCTCTCTCTGTCAGGGAATAACTCATCCTTGGAAGCTGCCTGGTCCAACAGGCATGTTTAGAGCAGATCCAACTTTGAAATTAGATCCAGCTACAAACTTGGGCTGCTCAGGGCTCTGTCCAGTTGGGTTTTAAACACCCGCAAGAATGGAGACTCCTTGTCCCCCTGCACACCTGTTCCAGTCTGTGACCGCTCTCACGATGAAAAAAGATTCCCAATACCTAATTGGAATTTCCTTTGTTGCAGCCTGTGTTTATTGCCTCTTTCCTGTGCACCTCCAGAAGTCTGGCTCTGTCTTCTTTAGAAGCACATGTTCTAAAGATGGATAAAATCTTAAGATCTCATTTCTCCTTCCCTTCCCAAGTCAGGACAAATCCAGTTCTCTCAGTCTCTCACCTTGTGTTCCAAATACCACCAAGTCAGCAGACTGGTCTCTTCATCCAAAGCAAAAACTCAAATTAATTTGCAGCAGATATGATTCGGCTTTCAAAGCACCAGTGAAGGCCAGACAAGTGGGGTAAGTTATTTCCGTGTTTGAAGTGAAATGTGCTGGCACGGACACAAGATACCTTGTTGCTAATGTAACTTTTGGCAGGTAGGTTCACTCAGACAAGTTTCTTAGACGCCAAAAGCACAGCGTAGTGTAACCCATATTTTTCACATGTGGACTCACAAACAGCCTTGTGTTCAGACTTCCAGTCAGCCTTGGTTTTTCTCCTGCCACATGGCAATGCATATCTGAGAAGAAAATTCAGCAAACTATTTGGAAAATAGCAAAAGAAATAATTTATGGGTACTCCTGTAACTTCTGACTATAATTGCAATTTAGATATATGAATGCCCAGAGCCATTCACTTTATTCCAAAATATTCAGAAATATTTGGAAAAATGAATATATCTATGGTTTGAGTTAGTTTGCAGTATGATTCTTCACTGATTTCCTGGATAAAATTGATTACAGCGTATGAAAATCCTTTCTGGACCTTGTCTGTCACCAACTTTTATCTCCTTTGCTCCATTGTAACCTGTCTTCATTGTAAGCAAGGTTTCAAAGACGTTGTGATGACAGATTGAATGTCCAAACAGAGGAAACAAAACCTAATTGTGTAGGAAGTTTACCTCGTGAGGGTTTTTGGTGGTGCCTTTTTGGTTTTTTTTCTCCTCACAGTGTCAAATAGGTCTTTAATTGAATGAATTTAATTGTTGTAAAAGGTTTCCTTCCTATATGCCCTGCTGGCTGTCTTGGTTATATTTCTCTACTTGGTGCTTTCATGCCAGTGGTGTTGGGAAGTGCCTTCTCAGGCAACTTGCCAGCATAACACCTTCTTGGATGTGACTGGCTGGAGGTTTTTTGTGTTCTGTGCATTTATCTCTGAAGCTATGCTGGCCAATAGACTATATTACTATATTTATTACTATATATTTATTAGTCATTACTATATCTAGATAGTATCTCCAAACTCCCCATGCCCTATTTGCAATTTGCCATTAACACAGTTGCTTAGAATTGCCATTAGGGAAAAGGAAGATCGTGTGTTTCTCTTGCTGGCTATCTTGGCATGTGTGATTTGTTTTCCACCAAATGTATTATTTCAAAGAAATTTTTACCAAGGTCCACCTTCTAGTTTTGGACTTATTGGCTGTTCTGGAGTGCTTTATCACCTTATTACATCCCACTGTTTCCATACTACTCAGGAGTCCTAGAGGATAGGATTAGGTCATGAATCCACTTGCAGTATCTCCTTACTTGATTACTATCTGCACAGTTTTTACCTTTCCTTTTCCATTGTAACGAAAATATAATGAAAGATTATTCTTGAAAAAAAATATTTCCAGTATAAATACTTCAAAGATACTTCAGATACCTATTCCTCTGTAGAAATTTCAGCAGTCACCAATCAATGCTTTTCAGTCAGTTGTGAGCATACTTTGTGATGCTTTCATTTGAACTATTTCTTTCATTAATTTTTACATAGTTTTGTACATGTCAAAATTTTTATTCGAGCTGAAATACATTTACTGCTCTCATGTTATCTACAGAACCCAGTAATCCATCAGACAGAAATTGAGCTGACTTATCATGTTCCTTTTCTAGCTCTTCTTATCACCATTATATTCCAGTGGTTGAAAGTTGTTTGCTCTATCATTTGCTCTAGAATCTTTCCAGGACTTGAATGGATTGTGATTTCAACAATCACTCTCTGATTCCTTCTTCCTCTTTTTTTCTTGTTCCTGTCCTCTGTATACTCTCAGAGGTTTAAACACCAATTTGACTAGTTCCTGAATTGGTCAAGACCAAATTTCATGAAACCTTTTTCATTTGGAGATATCTGTCTTGTCTGAATAATCCATCTATCTTCTCTCTCCTGGTCAGCATTAAATTCCTTTAGCAAGAATTGATTCCTCTAGCTATTTTGGAGGTCCAAAATGCAGACTATCAAACAAGTAGTTGTCGTTGGTCTAAAAATATTGGTCTGTATCCTATTTTTAGAAGAACTGCTGAAGTGGCTTGCCTGATAGGTCAAAATTGGTTCAATGGTAAAGGAATAGGGCCTGGAAGTTTTTGACTCTTTCTTATGATAGTCAGCACTCAGAGCCTGCATCATAGGTCAGGACTCGGCTGTGCTAAACATTGTGCAAGCAAGATGATCCTGTCCCAGAGCAAGTCATGGGGAAAATATATGACAAGAGGCAGGAAACGTTGATAGACAAACAGGAGCACTACAGGAAAACCTGGAAGACAACAGTTTGTAAGAGATGCACACAAAAAAAAGAACTCAACCCTAAATTCTCCTCTCAGTAGTTCCTAAAAACATTCTCTTAGTGTGTGAGATCAATGTGTCCTCTTTTCAAGAGGAACATGAGCAAATTGATGCTGTTGAAACCGCAGTTACTGAGTTTGACCAATTGAAATTTCTTTTCAAGCACTGCTACAAAGAAAAGACCATCTCAGACTGTTCTTGGCCTCATTGCACACAATTTGCGAGCATGGTATCCCATCAGCCTTTCAAAGAGAATGAGAAATGTAGTATTCCTTCTCCTATATTGTGAAAGGACTCAGATGGAAAAGTAATGTTGGTAGAACATCTCAAGTGTCTGTATAGAATTCAGCATTCAAAGTCACAAACAAACCTAGAAGCAAGCTCAGATTGCTAGCACCTTTTCTGCATTTCTGCAGGCTATTGTGCAGTTTTGTGCATTCTTGTATTTTCATCATGCAGGTTTTGTTTTATATTCAGGATTTACCTATCTAAAAGGAATGTACTGAGCTTATGCGTGCACAGTGGATAAAAACAAATCTTACTAGTTGGCCTCTGTTTCGTGTCATGTGTGTTTGAAGCACTCTGACCTGATTTGGGAACGTGTAACAGATGAATTCACGGTAAAGGAGAATCCAAACATTTTACTGATATATTGATGGGATAACTACAAAATTTGTCTTCCTTGTAATGGCACTTAAAACTGGCAACTTAAAACTTTCATAGAGTTGGGCGGGGGGTTTTGTTGTTTGTTTGATTGGCTGGTTTGAGTTTGGTTTGGGTTTTTTTTCCCATTTGTGGTATACTGAAGTAAATCTAGGAATATACAAGCTGGGTTTGGGGAAGCCTCCTCCATCTCACCTTTCATAATTCTGTAGTGTTTTTGAGGACATGGGAAGTATCTGTTCAAATTGAGGAGAAAGAGGTAATGGTGAGGACTCCTAGTGAAAAGATTGGTTGAGTTATTGCTAGGAAGACAGACTGGGATATCTGAACACATAATTGCTCATTATTTTAGGAGTGTATGTATATATGCTAGTGATGTCAGATAGCATAGATGTACATGTAGCTTGTTACCTGGTGCTATAATCTTTCCAACATATGAAAATCTGGACGAGAGCTCATAGAGAAAATAACAATGTAGCTGCCTACATGTTAATTGGTTTTCAAAGTAAAATCTTTGGATTTTACGTGATTCGAATAAGTGTTCATTTTTTAAAGAAAGTTTCTATTACACGAATATATGGAAAATGTGCAGAAACTAGACACGAAGGTAGATATGTTGTGCATTTATATTAGTGGATGACTTGATGTTGTGGGTTTATGTAGTATACTTTTACCTTATAGTTTTGTGAAACACTTATATTATCCATGGATCAGTTGAATTTCAAACTGATTTTGACATTTTCACACCATGAAAGCAGGCAAAATTTGACATAAGGACTTATGTGTCTTGTGCACTTCTTTTTAGACATCAGCTATGCTCATCCACTAACATCAGATGATTTCCAGAGGGGCACCCAAGCCTGCAAATAAAATGTGAAGAATATCTCTTGTGTGCCTTAGAAGCACAGGTTTGGAAACTTGTAAAACCCAGTGTTTGGCAACACCATCTCTGTGCTTGATTATTTGATTTGTAACAGTTCTCAGCCTGGGAGTCCCTCATTTAAACCAAAGTGCAGATTGATGGCCTCAGCCCTGAAGTTCCCTACTGTGTGTGAAGGCTGTGGCCACCACACATGCACATGACCAACCTTACTCATGTGAGCCACCCCATTTAGATATGCACATATGGGGCAGCGATGCCATACCCTAAATGGTCAAAGAAATAATCCAAATATCAAATTCCTACTTTCATTCAAGCACACACATAATCCTTAACATACCAAGTAGTGTTGTAAACAGCTATTGAAAGCAGTAAGTCTTAGACTCTGAAACTGATTATACATCTAAAATCACTTGGGTTAATGAAATAATTTAGTTTCTATTCATATTCCATTAGCTCTTTCTCTCCTTTCATTAATTTTAAACCACACAAAAACTGATTAAAATTACCCTCAGTGGAAGCAAATTATCACAGTCTTTGTTCTAATCCCCACAGAGTGTTTGATATTATTTTCAAATCAAACCTAATTAACAGTGTATATTCTTTATTGAAAGCTGAACATTTCTGTATATTACATATCAATGCAGATTCTTGTTTTGCGCTGTCATTTTCATAATAATTTTCTGGTTTACATCTTTGTCCTTAATTTCAGGAGGAACCACATTACACTAGAGACTCCTCTGATAGAAAACAAACCTTATTTTTCTCCTGTATTTGTCCTGGTTTTAACACTACGTGTATGTACTGGTTTAAAAACAATGTGTGATAGGGAATTGAAGCAGAGGATTCAAAAAAAAAGAGAAGTGTCCTTTTCAAAACTACTAGTGATGCCCTTAGTAAAGGGCACAGGAGCTGAATAAAAAGACTTTTCAAGATCAGGTGTGAGTTCCAGTGATCCAGCAGTACTGGGATTGTGACTGCTGCCAGTAGCTCTGCTTCTGTGACTAGAACAATGTTTCCAGGTCAACACAAAGCATAAACACGTTTAAGTCCTGCTTGCATGCAAGATGGAAAAAGACTATGTTGTAGAAGCCCTACTTTGTACAAGATGGCTCTGTTACTTAGATGATGAAAATTAAACATTTGCTAAAGTGTCTTAACGAATCAATGCCCAAAACTGCAATGAAAGAAAGAAAATTCCGATAAAAAACATCCAAGCAGAAGTAGATAAGTATGTAAGCATAAAATATATCTGGAATAGCTGTGATGCAGCATCTCAGTTCTAGTCAGGATTTTCTGGTTGGCCAGCTCGGCCTGCTGGTCACAGAGGTGGATGTGTGTCTTGGAGAGAAGGGCTGCCTGCTTCCCTGGGGCTCAGGGCAGTAATCCCAACATTAGCATTGTTATACCTGTGTTGATGAAGGCACAGGCATGCCAAGATCTTGGTATGGTCAGAATAAAGTATCTCTAAATAGATTTAAAACTCAAGTAGCACTTATGGTTATCAACTCTCCTCAATGGCCATTTCCTACCATTTTAAGGATCTTCAAATCTGCATAGTTGAAGGGAAGATATGAGAAGGACCACTTGTTATGGATAAGGGAGGCTGCTGGGTAATTTAATTATAAATGGAGTTCTATGGTAAGAGGTAGTTTTTTTCTCTTCCTTCTTTCTCTGTCTTAGAGACATCATTGGGATTCAGTGCTTTTAGCAATTAATTTATTTAGTTATTTGGATGGAATTACAATTGGAAGGCTTATTTCCAGTGAATCATTATTTGTTGCTAGTATTTAGCAGAGGGACACTGTTTTGTATTTTATTCTTAATCACTGATACTGAATGGATTTGTCTGGAGTAATGAAAGAGATTCTGATAAAATGAATACAGATCCCCCATGAAATATAATTTTCAGTGTGACATTCTTTCAGACAGAATGATTTTTAGAAACTTCTTGTGGATGGATATTGATTATGGAACAGAATTATTTGCGATAGAAGAATACAACTGTAAAGGCTACATAATATCCTAGATTATATCTAAAAGCAAGCAAATCATATGTAATGAGATTAAGAGGACACAAGGATTACATGATTTTTATGTGGCTGCAAATAGTACTTCTCTTGATAAGTGTAGTAAACCCAACCCAGAATTCAGCAAGAGTTTCTGCCCTCAATCATCTGGGGCTGGAGATGATTTTGGAGCTACCTTGCTTAGTTCAGACAGTGATAACTTAATTTTTGAAAGTAACTATCTTTGTTGGAATACTTCAACATTTGGATACACACTTGAATACAGTTTTCAAAATCTGAGATGTGCTATTTGCTATTTTCTGTTGGTTTGTGTCTGCCAGGTAAAAATAAAAGTAACTTAGATCACTCTCCCATGTGAGTGTTAAGTCTACAGCGGGAAAAATAGGCTGGCAAAATAAAAGTAACCTGATTCTATTTGAGGTGTTCCTGAGGCAGTATGGAAAACTGCTCCAGGGGTGCCTGGGTTCTCCATTGATCTAGTGACCTTAGGAACGTTGCATCACCTCTCAGTTCTCCGTGAAGCAGAGATTAGCTCAAGGCCTCCTTTTGTCACATGCTTTCAGATCTGTTGATGAAAGATGCTTCACAGAAATAATAACCCTATTCACAGAGAATTTAAGATCTTATTTTCAAACTTATTTTCCTTGCTACTGCAAATGGATTCAGGAGTACTGGAACCAGGAAGCCAATACGTGCTTTAGGCTACTCGAGCTCTTCAAGGGAAAGTTGTCCTGAAAAACAAATATTTAGTAAGTGTCTTCCTAAAAGGAGTCTGAATATCTGATATGTAATCTGCTTATTCTGTTTCATACTCTTGTTCTTGGTTGCTTGCCCCTTTTATTTTCATCTCCTTCCCTCCAAGTCTTGTAGAAACTCAGTCTTTGAACTCTTCATACCTGCCAAATCAGGCTGACATGACATAAAGGATCAGAAGTTCTTACGGGGGTGGGATGGGTGGACAGAAAATCTTGTGTAGCATAATTGTATAGGTCTCTTACCCTTAGGACAACGGGGCAAAATTCATGCCTGTCTTCATTCACTCTGCTTGGAAAACCATAGAATGGACTCGCCAAAAATTGAAGCTATCTTTATCCTTGGCAAATGGGATGGAATTCTAGCCAGAAAAGCAAAAGAATAAGATTTACAGCACAGATGGATTGCTTTGTGCATGAATAGAACAGGTGAGGCACAAATTAAAATCCTCATTGCTGTTACATTCCTGGAAATGGAAAAAGTTCTGTATAGGACTGCTAGTTCTGTGCAGCACTGAACTATCCAGAGAAGACAAAATAATATCTGGTTAGCTTTAGAAGGGGCAGCAGGAAGGAGGGCAATAGTCTGACCTACTTATTCACATTGATGAAATCAAGCCTTAGCACCAAGAAAAAGGTAAGGTAGATACTTTATGTGATAGAGGGAACATTTCTAATGCAAAGGCTGAATGGATTAGGTGGGATCTCTAAAATCTCTGGTTTAAAAAACTTTGGTTTTTAGGACAGGATTATGCAAGTGTATGTCAGGAATTACATAAGAATACCTGATAACTGCAAGGTCTCCTGAGCTCCATTTGAGCCACTTTTTCTGTGATTGTTCCATAAAGTACAGGTTGTCTTGTGAAACACAGATATGCAATGATGCAAACAAGACCTTTGTGCACTAAACTGTTAGGGTTTGTCTAGCTGGAGACTGACAGAGCTGAAAGTCTGTCTTATGCAAAGCAAAGTTGCTGATAGAAATACTGTCCTAAATGAATCATTCAGCCCTCAGAGGAGGGAGAACCAAACCCTTTGAAAATAGCCCCAACTTGCCAATAGCACTGGGACTCAGAAGCATTTTCAGCAGCATTATGAGCACAACTCGTAGAATGGTAGCATAATAAACACTACATAGCACTACTGCCTTGCTAAAGGCTACAGACACTTTTACCTCATCTGGGCAGCTCCCAAGCAGAAAGAAGCTTGGATCCTTGGTTTCAGTAGTGGAAGCTGATGGCATGTGAGGTGAAGAAGCAGCATCCATATCATGTCCACAGCTAGAGAAATATCAGTATTAGAGAAAGGTATATCCCTCAGGGAAACAAGTTGCTGTTTGTTGTGAGCTTGGATGACAGAATTCAACAAGTGATATTACATCAAAGGTCCAGATTCCAAACCCGTACTCATGCATGCAATCTTATTTAATCTTTCCTGTAGTCAGTTGCTTGTTTAGCCCCATTATAATTTCCTGAGTTACTGACAGAAATCACTACCAGCCTAGAAATCAGTTGTAATATCTTTGAGCACTGCCTAGTGACACTGGATCTAGCAGCAGAGTTTGTGCATTGTGCTGAAATTTGGCTATAGAGCAACTCACTGCTGCTTGTTGTTTTCTTTGTCTACCCGTTAATGCTGATATATACTTTTCCATTCGTTTTCATGGACAGTTATGGATAAATATCCAAGCTTTAAGTTTTACACAAATATATATATGTTTGCTTGGAAAGAAGGTCTTTAACTCAACCATATTACATTAAAAAAAGTCCATCAAAAGGTTTTGATCAGAAAACTGTAAAACAAAAGAAAAATATTTATAATGTTTTATTACATCTTCTCTAATACTTTCTAGTTTAACTAAATTTACTGAGAAAAGCCTTTAGTTTTCCAGTCAGCACTAGTACCAGGCTTACAAAAACACTTTTGTTCTACAAAAAGACAGCATAAAGAGTTACTTATGGGGAAATTCTAACTTGTCTCATTAAACTTACTGAGCTGGGAGAGAACAGAAACCCCGACAAATCAGTGAATGGTGATGCTTGCAGTCTGCCTTGAACTCACCAAGTATGACGAACAGTGACACTGCTGTCTTAATGTATTGCTGACAGAGCTGCTGTACTCATTAACCTTTGATGAAACAAGATGTCACTTTGTTCACATCAAATGCTCCTTGATGCCAGTGCTCAGAGACTGTTTTTGTTGCTGATGCAGACATCAGCTATTGTTGAAAACATTCTCTCTCCCAGCATTTCACTGCCCATGAGGATTTATAGGTGCTGATCATTATCATTCTGCAAATGGAGTCTGAAGCCAAGAGTGCGTGTTTAATTTTTGCAGCTTTTAATTATTTATTTTTTTTACTAAAAATCTTTAATTTAAATGTAATTCACATCTATTTAAACGTTAAGTTCTTGACGTGCTACAGGATGCTGCCAGGAACTCAAGAACACATTTGAGTGATCAGTTTGTCTTTCTCCTTGAGGCTACTGGAACTACTAAAGAATTATTTACAGCATTAGAACTATATACTAGAAGCACACTGTAGTGGGAAGAGGGGTTGTGTAACATTCTGGTCAGCATTATGAATAAACAGTGGTGTAACATGGATTAAAACCGACTGTTCCTAGTTCCTGATCTGTTCTCCAGTCTTTTATCAGCATTGATTCTATTATCAGCATTAGGAGCCAATCTTGCTGTTCTATGTAAATAGGTTGTCTAACAAGGAAATCCTGACTGACTGGGAATAATTCTCTAATCTGGGAATAATTTTTGTTTAGTCTTTACTTTGCATGATAAGTACATTTATATTGCTATGAGATAAATGAAAGCAGAGCAAGAAAGAAAAAGAAGGGTTTTTTTTTATTTTCTTGCTGAAAACAGAAATTTTCAGTGCTGTAACCCTGAGATCAGGGGTGCATGTTCTCACAGTTGCTTTTGTGTCTGTTATTTTAGTGGACAGAGCAATATTTACAGATGACCTCTAATGACATTCTTTCCACTTTATAGTCCTCAGTATCTTTTTCCTTGCATTAGAGGACTTTGCAGTTTTCGTATTTGATTTTTTTTGATTTAAATTTTTTTAGGTCTGCAATCATTACACCTGTCATGCAAATGTAACATCTTGGGAAGCATTTAAAGATAAGAGTAGGGATTCTTCTAATTTGCAGTTTTGCAAAAGAGGAGCATCTGATCATAGCTCAGTGCTGGAATTCCAGCTAAAGGTCATGCCATGCCTCAGGGGGTGATGAGCCGTCAAAGCTTTGTGGGATAATGAAGCTCTAGAAGAGTTTTTTAAGAAAAAGATTTGAAGGAAGCTAGGTAAACCAGCAAATTGTTTAGGGCATAGGAGACTTCAAATTCTTGCAGTAAGAGGAGGCAGCAGAAGTGAATGTTAAAGACAGAAAGTGTAAGTGGATGAGATGCAGGCAGAAGTATTTTCATGGGAAATGTAGGAAATATTAATAGTTTGCTTAACACTGAAGTGCATCTGTCTCTTATTGAGTGATGAAAGCCCAGGAGATTAACCATCCACACAAGTCCAGCTTTACAAGATGAACATGTGATATTCACAGAATAGCAAACTTACATGAAATGTGACCGTGCCACTAAACAGCAACACAAAGGAAAGTGCATCTGAGAGCGCTCATGGAATACGATCAAGCATAGCTGATACAGAGTCCTTGAAAAGTGCTGGTAAATACACTCATTTAAAGACTTTCACCTGTTGCTTTAAATCATTCATACCCCATGGCATGTCTGCCAGCACTGTGACCCCTGGCTCACAGCGAGGAACATCAAAGGCAGAAGGGAGCAGATCAGGTCTCAGGTAGGCGTTGCACCCTTGTTATGGATAAAAGAAGTGACAGTAAGTTATAAAACAGGTGGAATTGGGATATTGCAAACCTGATGTGAGTAACCCAACAAATAATTCTGCTCATGCAGAAACACAAAGATGGTGTTTCAAAATATTTTTTATCTTGAGACATGTGAAAATACGTGGACTGTATACTGCTACATTATTAAAAGCCCTTCTTGACTTCATTGATTTTTTGGGATTTTTTCAGTCCAAGAAGGATTTACACTCTCTGAAACTGCCTATAAACCCAAAGGAAAGCATGATTCTTAGCTAATTTTTATCCATCGGGTTAATCATTTGGAGATACATCACCATGCCATGTAACATCTCTGCTGTCAGGCTGCTTATGGTCAAGTGTTTACTGTCAGGCACGATTTTGTGCTGAAATGGCTGTTTTGTCTGGAAATATACACATGCTACTTCCCATCTTTGAATGTTCTTAATTTGCTTTTAGGTACAACATGTACAGACTGGTTTTAAAACACTAGAAATTGATCCCTGGAAATGAACTGTAGTTAAAATGGAAGACAAGATCATTTACAATCAGAACCAACAAGTCTGAAACCATGCTCTAGGTATCTAATATCAGGCCAATTTCAGTAATGTTCATTTGACTATATCCTGTGTAATCTGTAGTTATTGTACCAGAAAAAGTCTGTTATCAATGTTTATCACTTCTTGTCACTTAGAATCCTAACATCAGAACATTTTTGAACAAGAATAAAAACACTTTCATAATCCCCTTCAGAGAAAACAATTTTCAGGGTATTTGTCTGAGCTAAGGGAAACTTTAGGAGTTAAACACATTCATAATAATGCTGATAACATGAGTTTCAGGGTTTCCATATGGTCCTAGACATTACTGACTTTGGAGAACATTATTTGTCATCCTAATTCAGGGCCCAAAGAAGTCTGTGCTTTTACAACAGTAACTGTGATTGCAAAACCAGAACCATACCCAAGCCCCCACTGTAATGAGTATCTGCTCTCTGTGCTAATACACACTTACATCCTGTCTGCCTCACTGACAAAACCCCTGCTGCAGTCTTTGAACTTTTCATACTTGAATGTTCTCAGGGTTAAAATTCTGTTTAGCAGAGAGTTGGTGTTTGGGATGGATTTGTAGTTTTTCAGTAGTAATTTAAATTTTTTTTAAGCTTACTTAGATTGGTTGCTGTTTACTTTTCTGGTGGTAAAGGGGAGGGGCGGAAAGGGGAAAGTTTTATTGTCTCCTCTGAGTGGCCAGAGCCTGTCTGTGACATTCTTTGAGAAGTGATTTCAGTGAGTCAGAAATGCTTTCCCTAGTGTTTCTATGTACTTTCTCCGGGGTTTTGTGATCCAATGTGTATCGCAGGAGTTCAGGTTTCATAGTGCCCTTGAGCAGAGTGTGTTTCTAAGACAAACAGCAGCCTGGTAGTTGCACTGAAATGCAGCACTGCATAACCCCACTGACATGAGGAAGCTGGATGAATGCCAGTGGAATGTGGGCCTGGTGGAGATGTGGTGGTCTCTGTTGGGAGAGAGGGAGAAAGGGCATTTTCTGGAGGCTGGAAATGTGCGATGTTCACATTCAGGTGCAGAGACAGCGAATTATGGTAATCAACAGCTATTTGGTTCACCATGGCCAGATGCTCATCTGACAGGAAAGGACAATATTTTCTATAAAGTTGGAAATAAAAACCTGCATATTTTCAAAATGCCTCTGCTATTCCTCCATCCAGACAAAGACTTCAGACCACTCCTTTGGAAGATATTATTCAGTGACAAAGGAGACAACATCTTGTTTCGTGCTTTAGAACCTCTTCTGTTTTTAATCAGCTTGATTTTGGTTTTTCCCATGCTAATGAGTCAAGACCTCTTCCTCCCTGAATGGATTTCCGTACCAATTTTAGTTATTCTAGCCTGACTCAGTATAAAGTAATGGTGCATAGGAGTGTTCAGTTGTCTTTGTCAGTGGATGCTGTGGGAGCAGTTCCAGAAAACCTCTGGTTTATGTGTATGAAGGCTGAAAAGTCTCCTGTCCTAACAAAGAGAACCGTGATCTTGAAGTAAGCACAATGTTCAATATGATAAGTTAGCTTTTACTGGGTTTTTTGTTTTGTTTTTACTTTTTTTTCCATCAAGGAGAAATTGGGTGCCTAAAATATGGGCACAGGTTTAAGCCCATTCTCAGATCCCAGGGCACTGAGTTGGACTGCTTTCCATACTGCAGACAGAGCTGTTGGAAGCTGCGAGTTTTGCCTACTGCCAAAACTGAATTTGAAATTCCCTCTTGTAGTTTTTCATCATCTCTTTTCACATCACTGCTGATTATCATTGATATTGGCTTGGAAAAGGAGACTCTCTCCTATATAATCATGCAACCACCACAGTGTACAAACCTTGCCAGGGCAACCTTTCTTCCTGCCGTGCTCTGCACATTTTTGCAACGACTGCTCTTGTAGCACAGGCGAGTTTCAGGGCTTAATGGGTTAGTGCCCACAGACCCAAACTCTTGGCAGGAATAGTGAGGTTAATTACTTTCCATTAAGGTGATGTCCTGGCTCGCAGAGACTTTTCCTGGTGACTTCAGCACAGCTTGGGTTTCACCCTTCAAATACCAGTGACTGTGCAACAAAAGAATGTGTCCTGCCAATTTGTGAACCTTTGATTTCGGTTGCTGCTGCCCTACTTAGAGCTCCGTGCTGGCTTAGCGGTGTCTGGCAGCCGTGTGCTGGTCCTCCCCACCTCCTGGGCTTGGCTTCCCCCAGCCTGTAACTAATAAGTGATGTATTATTTTATTTACCAACTAGTCTAATCTCTAACTACACTGGACCGTGTTACCGGACACTTTTGTCTGTTGTAGGAACTTCAGATTTTATTTTGGAAACTTGGCTAGTGGCAATCTAACCACAAAGGCTAGGAATAGGAATAGCAGCATATGGGCACTTTAGAGAGCAGTTGGACAAAATTGCAACAAATCCCAGAAATTCTGCATGGCTTACGTGTGCAAAGAAAGTTTATTTTTTAAGGCTGTTGTTGGTCCCACATATCTCAAGGACACCATGTCAGCCAGTGCATAGCCAGTTGCATTTTATCTGTTTTGGGGCTGGAGGAGAAAAAAAAAATTACTTTTTTTTTTTCTTGGTAAGATTTTTAATTGTCTGTGAAGGTTTCTGAAGGATACTTTTTTTCTTTTTTGATGAATTATCAAAAGTTCTCGACCTCATGGTAAAGAATTTTGTTCGAGGTCGCAAAGAACATTTAAGACAATTCAAGAAAATATTCTCATTGACTTTAAGGAGATTGATTACCAGCAGTAATCACGTGCAGAAGAGTTTTCTGCACTATCTCTCAGTTAAATTTAAACCTCGGCAAAGCATCCACTGGAGTCAACTGAGAGTTTTCCAGAGTATTGAGTCTGTATAAAACTGAGGACACGTTAAATAGTTCTACTCCCTAAATGCAAACAGCTGAAGGTGTCTGGATAAGCCAAGGCAAATACCTTTCTTCTGTACCTTTTTCTAGGTACAGAAGGCCAGCCAAATCTAATTTTTAGCAATTGATGTGATAAATGCTGCTAAGGTGATATGGAAGTAGAATGTATCTGAAAATGAAACATCACTCCAGCCTCCAGCTGGTACGGTCTGTTTCTCATTGTAACTTATATTTAATATGTATCTAGTCCCAACTGCTGCTCAGCTTGTTTAGGTTTTTTTTATTATTTTTGTAGTATGTAGGGACAATCAAGGCACTATGTTCTTTCCATAAGGTTTTTCATTTCATAGCACAAGGCTGGAATAGAAATAATATGAGGGGGCAAGTGTGCTTCACCAACGCCAGGAAAATAAAAGTATACAAAGTTAAAGCTTTTGATTTAAACAACACAAAATTTAAAGTTCAAAAATCACCAACTTCCTCCAATTTTCCGATACCTGGGACCAATTTTCAAGTGCAGATTTTTTTTCTTTTAAAAAACCACAAGCCCAACAAATAAACAAACAAACAAAAAAAACCCCAAAGCCCCTCGGCAACAAAACAAACCTGAAACAAAACAAATAGTCTCCACAAATGTCCTTTTAATGCCCTCTCTTATTACCTTACTGTGATGGACTTCTTCTTCCCTGGTCTTTTTACTCCAACTGACAAGTAATCTTAGCCTGCTAATCCTGACCCTTAAACTCTGCTACATTATAATTAACTTTCAGTGTCTCATGACTCTGATTTTTATGTATTAAATGCATGCCTTGTTATCCACTCAGTGCTGCATAAGACACCAGTTTCACAAAGAATGAAATCCAGTGCTTGGGAGAGAGCTTTATTCATCCATAAGACAAATAAACCCTATTTCCAGGACTTAAGTGACATTAGACGTTTGTTGATATTGAGAAATTTAATCTGCCAAATGCTTAAAAAAATACTTCCCAGCTAAATTCACAGACTTCCATTAAATCTCCACTGATTTAGATTTTAAGGATTTTCTTCTAGGTTAACTTAATGGATTTTTAAAAAGTATTGCCTAAATTTTTTTGGGGGGGGTGGGGGGATGGATACTAGTCAGCTGGCAGAGAGTTCTTGCAGGATCCTTTCATAAGGTGATGATTTTCCACAGAAAAAATGATGAGCTTGTTTACGAAACAGAAAACTTTGAATCAGTAAAGCTCCCATCCATAGAGAAGCTGAATGACTCATGGGATGAAAGAACTTTCTTGCACTTGGAATCAAATTCATCAGGTTTAATATTGCAATGCTGAAGGTTCAAAATTAAAACTTATGTGACAAGCAGAGCAGGAAGGGCAGGATCTTACATTTCTTAAAGCATGTGCTTCAAAAGCAAACTTTTTTTCCCAAATAAGTCAGTTTATTGTTATTTTTCCAGATTTTGATGAAAACAAACAAGATCCAGATATTAAATATCTTGTTTCCATGAGAAATAACAAGTTATCTTTAGAACAGCAGATGTTATTTCTTCAAATGAGAAAGGTGCACTTTAATTCACTTTTGCTAAACAGACTTTTGGCTCTACTGGCAGGTTGTCAGGAAAATTAAGTGAAAATGACACTGTGTTGCCAAAGTGCAAAAGACTTGGATTTAAAATTGTGTCCACTAGAAACCCATTTCAAGCCATCAGTCTGGGAGTTTTTCCATGGCTTCAGTTACAGTGAAAAGGAGAAAACAGGGCTAAAATTCATAAAAGCTCTGTTCATTCACTGGTCAAGTCATAGGAAAAGCTGACTATATCCATTTATTGCAAAATATTGATATATCTTGTCAAATACATCCCTTCTAAAGGGGTTGAAAAGAAAGAGAGGCCTCTTGGAAGGCTGTAATCCAGCAGAGGATGCTGAAAATCAGAGCTTTCATTAGTAGAGTCAATGAGAAACCTAAGGCTTGACTGGGGAGAAGGACAATCAAGTTTATCACTTAATTTCAAGAAGGTCTGGAGGCAGCCAAGAAGTGAGGGGGCACTTCTGTGTGTCCACAGGCACAGCTGGCAATCAAAGGACAGCAGAGTCTGGTGCTACTAACACGGGCAAAGCCTCCATCTCTTTGAAAACAGAGTTGATGTTTTCTTGGGGAAAAGCAAGAGCTACACCGGTTGTTTGCTACAGGCGAGAAACAACCAAGGAATAACGAGCAGGGTGAGGTGCAGCCTCTCCCCAGGTGTACACAGGCAAAGCTCTGAGGTTCAGCTGGGAGGGCCACCAGGGCGGGATGGGCTGTCAGCAGGGTCATGAACTCCAGCATTCACCGTCTGCTTAGGAAAATCCAGGGCTTAAATGGATGGGAAATTACAAATCTTAAAGGTTGAATGGCTGGAGGACAAAGGGAATGGGTAGTTCTCCTTTCTGCTGTTCCCCAGTGGCCACTCTCCCTGTCTCATCTCACTCTTGTGGAGTGCCCACTTGTGAGGGTTCTGCTCTCATGGAAGGGAGAGAGTTGCTCAGGACCTAAATATTTCAGATATTTGAGCAGATCTCTCTTGTGTCAAGCCACTAAATCATCCTGAGAAAGGGAAGCTTGTCCCCTGTTCTTTTATACCTCCTTGGCTGAGACCCCTTACGATAAATGCTTCAGATGGTTGTGTCTTTTTGAAAAGAAGGTAAATGCCCATGAGCTAGGTACTTTGATTTAAATTGAGCTCTGTCTGAAAGAACTATGGCACTTGTAAGCATGATTGGTACTTAAATCTGCTGTAGCTTAGCCAGCAGACAATGCACAAAACGGCCACTTAATTCTTGGCAAAAAAAACAAAGGTCTGTGTTGTTGATTTGTTTGGATTTCAATTTTTCTTATTTAAAAGAATGTAGCATGTATGGCGGGGATGTAGACAATTGTCTTAGAAATTTTGAGAATAAATTTAATCTTTGCTAAATTCTCTGTTCTAGAAGTGACATGAACACATGAGAACGTAAATGAAAAGCCTCTACCTCTGAATTTAAAAATAAAATGGAAGCCATAAACAGCAAATGTGCTGTAGTGATAAAGAGAGAGGTTTTTTTCCTGTTTCTATGAAATCACAAGAAGACGGGTATTACTTTATATATTTTGCCATTGCAATCTTTTGCCAAAATGCTGGAGGTGTAACATAATCCCTCATAATTGCATGTTTTGAGATAGAGCATTCCTTAGCTGTTTATATGGATTAAAACTTAGAATGCTAGAATGCATTCCAGTTATAATGGTAAACTAATTAGCAATTAATACTGTGCTATGGTGTAAGAGTCAATTTCTGTTATACTTTGCTGCTAAAATGCAAATATATAAGCTATGAATTATTTCATGGAGTTTTATCTCATTAATGTGATAAACTCTTTATACATTTACACATGGAAGGAAAGTGTCAAGGAATAGCAATTAAAGGAAAGTAGTGTTGGGTGCAGCACTAATTTCACAAGAAGTCATTACTTATTTGTAGATTTTATCTGTGGCAATAACTGACAAAAAGGCAGGATCAGTTCTTTAAGATTCACATTTATAAATAGACTAAAAAATTGTTTTACCTCTCTGCTAAGGTGTTGGAATCCTGGAATGACTAGACAGATCATAAAACAATACTTCACAGATTTGTCCTTATATAGATCTATTTTGGCACCTCTTTTTTCTAATGATAGGTTAATGTTTAGTTTACATCAGCTGCCAAGTATGAGTACTTCTCTGAACTATATCCAAACTGGATAGGTTCTAAACTAAGATATAAGTCTATTTTTTTCCATTTACTTCAGTAGGCTTTGGACCAGATCCCTATTGAATCTTCAAAGTTGAATTAGAAATCTTGTGTAATCATACCTTCTTGTATCCCTTGAGCTCTTTCCAGCCCTACAGCTGCTCTATGTAGAGATTTCTGCTGGTGTAGAACACTAAGTGTGCCTGGTGAGGTTCTCTGACTTTGGTAATGTGTCCAGGCTGTTGATTTCTGAGAACCTGGAGAATGGAATCTAATGCTGTGTTTCCAACACGGTGATTTTTATAGAGTTTCATTTCTTTAGCAGAGTTACCATTCTTTGTTTTTATATTCAAATGACAGCAAAATTCGGATTTATGGGCGCATATGATAACTCTGACTCACAGTACTGATAGTCACTGAACATTCAGTCTGATTTAATAGTGAAGATGATCCAACAGACAGGAGAAGGGCAAGAGCTTCAAAATAAAACCTTTAGAAACATTTTTTCCTCTATGTTCTGTTTGCAGATATGACTTGCAATACTGGCAAAAACAGATGAAAGAGAAGTTTCTTTTCAAACCCTGGCTGTCAGCTTAAGTTACAAGTGCCTTTTTTAAAAATCTTGTTGGTTAAAGTGCTTAGGTGTTTAAATAGGAAATTTGCATAGAAAGTATCTTTTTCTTATCAGAGAACAAGTCTGTCCTTGCAAGATTGGCTTGATTTTTTTTTTTAACGCCTTGGCTGGAATTCCTGCATGCCAACCAACCCTCTACAGATCCTCAAAAAGGGGGTACCTCTCTAAGTGGGTCACAGAAACCCTGCTGAAAACACTCAAAAGAAGAATCTGGGGTCTGGGGACTTTTGGAGGATACTGGAGTGAGATGGGAGAGTGCACAGGTGTTGTTTTCAAAGGTCTGTAGTAAATTAATTCAGGCTTTCCAAGAAAAACATACAGACTCAGCTAATGTCATTCAAGATATTCCTAGTGAAAGGCAAAACTGCTCACATTTAAATCTTTTCCACATTTCATTATAAATTTGAAAACGGTCCAAATTATGAGGAAGGGGAAGGACAACTACAGATACACATATATTTTTTTAGTTGGAAATTTTCCAGTTTTGGGTGTCCCCTCCAAAACATGAAAAATACACATCTCTGAAGTCAAACTAAGTTTTTCCCCCATCCCCACCTAGCAGAAAGGAAAACATGGAGAACATTAAACCACATCACTGAACAGTAAAGGATTAGCCCATAAATGTGCAACTTTCACACAGTGCAACATCCAACCCCTGAGAACTGAGGTTTCTGTGGGGTTTGCACCAGTCCATGGTGCTGTGCTTCAGTTTGCCCTTTTCTCCTCCCTTGCCAAGGAAGTGGCACCAGCCTCTGGCTCTGCAGGGCTTCAGCCACCTCCCTGCCTGCCTTAGCCACACTGCAAATCCCAGAGCCATGGGGACTGTGGGACCTCTTATGGCCTGTGGGGACCAACTGCTGGTGAAACAAGTGGTGCAGCTGCTGTGTAAATTCACTGGTGGCTATGATGGCACTGCTGTGGTTGCAGCAGTGCTGTGACCAGCTGCAGAGGGGCCCTGGTGTTGCTCCACAAGCTGAGGATGGCTTCTCCTGCATATGGCTTCTTCCTGCTTCCACTCTAGTGACCGATTTTGGGGTAGGTAGTGGATGGAATTCAGAGGAAATACCATCAGAGGTCGATTACCCTGATGGTCCATGCACTGGCATGGAAGTCATGGAAATGTGGCTCCTTTGTTCTTCAGCCTTTTGGCTCCTGTATGTATTGAACATTTTCATCTGCGGCTTTATCTGTCTTATTGCTCATGTTTTAAAAGTTGAGACCTCAGAGGTATTTTGGCATTGTTAGACAATGGTAGGTGTTTAGGCTGCTGGCATTCCCCGAGGCGAGGATCTTGCTGAGGGATGTCTCCACGGCGCAGTGTAGAGCTGTGTAGATTAACTAAGCCTTTTCCTGGGGAGCTGCTTGCCTGCCTGGAGCTGCCTGTGTATGCAGTGGGTCGAGCCAGTGCAGGCTATTGCTGATCACAGCTGGCTGGGCCAAATGGTGTGCCAGAACCATGGCTGTGCCTCTCCCAGGGTGTCTGCTTGGTGTCTCTTGCAGGTCTCTCCCGTGCATTTTGCTTTGTCACAGCAAATGTTTTGGTGTGACACGCTTGCAGCGAGACACTAGAAGCTCTATCGTGAGACTGTAGCAGGTGATAGTGTATTTTCCATTCCAGTTCTTAAACTTAATTAAGAACAACCAACAATTGAATTGAATTAAACACGCATTTGCTCTGCTTGTCAGTCTGAGGCAGTGTAACACGGCTCTGATTTCTAACCTGGATTTAAAGTTTGTCCTCAATTAGGTTATCTAATTTGTTTCATTTAAACAGTACAGGAAAATGAAAGGCAGGTGTTTCCTTCATTGAGCACCTATTGTTATCCTTTCTTTTCTATTTTGAGTTATAGTCACAGCATTTTGAAATAATGAACCAGGACCTCCTCCTTGTTCTCAGGAAAGTCGAATGTAGAATATAGGACTGAAGTGAAGCTGATTCTCCTGGCGATTACTGTCATAGTAGATAAAGCTCTCCCAATAAACGGGAAAGGGAAAGGAAAGGCAGCTCCAAACCTTTATTTATCATCAGTGTGTCTTGGTGGTACTTGTAATTTCCTGTGGCTACTGTGACTAATAAAACAAAAGAGTTCCTGGAATAAAGGAGTAGAACCAAAACTCTGGCCTGAGAGCACAGCAACAGCATCCCAGATAAACATGAACTCTGTTCACAAAGTTATGGAGCTCTCCTAGCACAGAACTGTGCAAAATGAAAGAGCCATATTATCACTTGGCTGAATAGTGATTTGTTTCCCAGTTCAGCCAGGGTGGCAGGCACTTACTTTGTGTTCTATTTAGTTGCTGTGCTGGTCTTTTGTGAAGGTCAGTGGTTGATCGCTGGCTGCAAAGAACAAAAAACTTATGAATTTGATGCAATCAAAAAGCCTCCAATATGAATTGTTTTGAAATTATTCATTTTGAAATTACCTTGTTTGTATAGTAATATAGTTATCATAATCAAAAGTGTAGGTACTTTACAATTAAAGAAAAAAGTGGGTGAATTCTGTGCATTCATTTGAAACACAAGATCTCAGAGCTTGTCTTAGAGAGCCTTAACAAAGCACTAGAGAGTCCCAAAACAGGGATCAGTATGAAGCATCCTGTTACTGAGTGAAGAAGGAGGTTTTGGAATATCCTTTCTTGATTGTTCCAGAAGACGAGTGAGCATTCATGCTATAGGAAGTGTTTTCTGAGAATTTCTGCAGGCTGAGGAGTTCTTAGTTATGCCAAAGTTTTGATTATTGTAACTTTTTACGTTGATTTTCCACTAGCAATGGGCAAATTTAATAGAGGCCAGTGGTTACACGCATTTTAGTAAAGGATGTTTATTAAAACCTTACCCAAAGTGAGATAGAAATCTTCTGAGATTATATATTTGGAAAACTGTTGCTTAAGCTGCAGGAAATTGGGTGTGATCTTTTCATTATGAACCAATTTGATTGCTGGCTATCTCTTTGTAATTCAAGCGAAAACCTGCCAGAAGATTTACCAAATGCTGCTCTGGATGTTGATCTCAGCCCCATGATATAATTCACTCCACTGATTTCAGCTGAAGGACAGCAGTACTGGGATCATCTCTTCTTTGTCAGAGGTCTTACTGGGCTGTACAGCTAACACCATTTCAGAGGTCTTTAGGGACAGGGAGCAGCACTTCTAGCTGATGAAATTCTACTTGCAATAACACACAGTCATGGTATTGAAATGGTGGTTTTCTCAGCCTGCTGTGGTTTGAAACACTAGCTTTAATTTCACAGCAGTTGACCTTGATCGTGCAAGACAATAAGCAGCAACACCGTGGAAAAGTCCCAGAATACAATTCTCTTTAAAAGAAGCAAAACAAATTTGATCCACTGGTAATCTTAGAAGGTATTTAATCTAGCAGTGAGATGACGGCTTTAACAGGAGAGTTTAAAAACTTCTACTCATATGCCAGTCCTAATGATTTTCAAGTACAAATAAGCACTCAAATCATTAAATTCTCAAGTATGTTACCCCCACCTTCTTCTTGAAAAGTCTTAACTTTTAAGAAATGGCCTTTACCTGTAGATAAATACTGCACGTGGTTGGGCTATGAGGCTCGCATTCTTCCAGACTGCATTCATATACGCACACATTTTTTAGCACAGCACATGCATGAGTAAGCAGCAGGAAGGTTATGTAAATACCACGTTCCTATTCCACTCCCTTTTAAAGCACATTCCATGCTCGTGAAAGCTGATGGGCTGGGGAGCAAGAAGGGCAATACAATTCTGTGGCCTTATATTCTGCTTTATAAAGGCAATGCAAACATTTTTTCCCCACCTGGTCTCATTAGTACGGGTGAATGAAAAGGGGAAATTTTCTGTGGCTGATAGTCTCATTCTTGTGCTCTGCCATTATTAGCATACAGTGCAGCATGTGGGCAATATTATTTGGGGGAAGGGGAAATGGGCTGGCTTGCTTGTTCCCTCCATTTATGTGTGCACAAACAACTGACACTGAGGGTCTCATTTAGCAAACCTTCCTCTGTGTACTCTCCAGCCTGCCCATGCTGGAGAGGCTGCTCAGAACGTGCTTAACTGTATTCAGATGTTTAAATTCAAAAGGATTTGAACATCTGCTTCTCATTATGTACATGCTTAAGAGCTTTGCTGAATCAGGGCCTTAGCCATTAGGAAATAAACAGAGACCACCAACTTATTTTACATATACTCTTGAAGAGTGTTCGGATAGATAGTAATGACTTTCAGTCAGTACTGCCCAAAGTTGGCTTTGAACTGCTGACCTAGAGGTGAAAGGCTTGTATCCTATTACCAATCCCTGGGGCAAACCAGACTTACTTGTTTTCAAATATTAATGAATTAAGTCAAGTCAAAAATGTAGCCCCATTGATTGCCTTTCCCCCCTGTATTTTTCCTGTGTCAGCATCAGTAACTGATGCTGCTGTAGAAAATCTTCAGGAATCTCTGCTGCCCACAGTTCTCTGCTTTAAATCACTTGCATTGTAAGCAGAATCTTAATAACTGAAACACTTGGTCGGTTTTTAAAAATATTTAGAAATGGACCTTTCCACAAATGTTGATAGTAACTGTTCATCGAGGAAAACATACTTACATGTAGGGTCTAATGAATTATTTAGCTATCCATTCTCCTTACCATACGCAGACATAACTCTCACTGACACTAATAGGAGATTCGTATGCATGCCAGGAGCAGGGAAAACCCTTGGAGAGTATTTAGACAATATTCCTTGAAGGACTGGGGGAGAGGGGACACAGCAGGAAGGAAAATCATCGACACAAACATGAATTTGTCATTTTTCTGCAGAGGATATGTGTATTTATGTTTTAAAAAGGCAGTGGGGGCCCTTAACTAATAAATATTTAAAATTCTATTTTTCATCCTTAAAGGCAGAATTTAGATGAAGGCCACACACAGATCTCCAGTTGAAAGTAGAGGCACAGTAATAATGACGGAAAGCAAATGCTCCTGGCAAGTGCTGTTCTGAAAGCTTGGCTTGGCTTTAGTCTTGGGTATTGGATTTTTGAGAACTTTTTTTTTTTTCCCACAAAATGAGGTTTATTGAACCACAAGTACTATATGAAATTGAGGTGGGGAGGAGTTTCTTCATCACTGGATGTGGGATGTACCTTTTATCCAATGATTCTGGTGTTGAGGGGTTCTAGTCAGATATTGCAAAGGCCCATTTCCAGTAGGATTTTCTCAGTTACTCAGTGGTGTATGCACAGTGCTGTCCAACACACATAGGACCTATGTGACCTAGAACAGGTCAACAGACCAGGGGACATTGGAGCCTAGACCATGACATGCCTATAAATGCAGAAAACATTCAGGTGCTGTAGCAAGAGATGTAGATAATTTCATTTTTGTTATCAGTCTCTTTAAGTCATTCCAACTTATCAGAGAACTTTTCCTCCAGTGGTGCTGTATCACAGGACATTAATTCCAATTTAGTACAAATAGCTGTCAAAAATCACAATAATATCAAAATTACATAGTTTGTTCCCTGCCTCTGCTGCTTCTCCTCTGTGGACCTATCCTGTCCTATGTGGCTCTTTCAGTTGTAGGTCCAAAAATCCTCAACTTAGTGTCAGCACTGTACTTCATTGCTAAAACTGCTGTTTGGCAGCAGGGAAGAACAGATCTCTAAACAAGCCTTTCTGGGGCTTTTGATATTTTGATTTTACTTCCTTTCCCCCCAAGTATGTGTTCTGCTAACAGCTGAGCCAGGGCTGAGAAGGGAGGGGAGTGAAAGGTCTTATTCTAGGTGAGATTTTTGAGGTCCGTGTTTGTTGCTGTTACTGCAGTTTGAAACTGAGGTCCTCTGCCCCACTGTGTATTTCTGGTGTTTGGTACTCCCGTGCCCTTCCTGTAAGCTGTGTTGCAGGCAGGTTAATTCAGTTTATGGGAGAAACTGTGATGCCATTAGTAAATGCTTCTGGAAAACGGCGGCAAGTAATCTGCAACCCTGAGAAAGTTATTGCGGCTTTTTTCTCTGCTGCACACCTGGCAGGAGGACAACGTGCCAGAAATCATCACCCGGAGCTGCTCCCGGGTTTCCTGGCTCTTGCAAGGAGTCTGGCCCTTGCTAACCTTCAGGGTTGAGTGTTACACGGTGCAGTGCACAGCTTCCAGACAGACAAAGCTACTTTAAGTGGGTAGTATTTCTTTACTGTAAACACCTCCCATCGGTTCTGGAAAACCACAAAATAGCGATAATGCAAAGTTACTGGAAAGAAAAAGTCATTAGAAATTGCGTCCTGATACTGAAAAGATAAGTCACAGCAAACCAGTGGCACTTCTTAGGAGAAACAAAATGTAAAAAGAGCAAGCTGCATTTCCAGTGAAATATAAATTAAATTGCTAAAACATTTTAATTAATCAAAGATTGAATCAGCAATTCACAAAAGCTATACTGAAAATTTATTATCTTATCTTGACAGAATATCATTTGTGGTGGGAAAAATTACTAAACCCAGAGCAGAGGGTAAGGGCTTACCTCTAGGCATGCAAATATTTCTAGGAATTCAAGTATTTTAGCCTGTAGAGACTGTGGTTTACTTTAGCCAAGCTCATTTTCCAAAAGGGGAACAAATTCCTCTACCATCTATTTTATCATATTTTATATACACTGCTTGTTTTATTTACTGCTTTCTCCATGGTGATTTTCTTTTCAGGCTGACATAAAAGAACAAAAAAGAAATGCTATCGCTTAGAAAAGGTCTTTATTAAAAATACTTGAAAAGCTTTTTATGAAATGTTAGTTTGGTTGTGCTGGATCACTAGATCCCATTCTGACTTGTGACATATTTACTTTAACTGATTTGTCTTTTCACTATAATTCAAAGAAAAATGAGCAAGCCCATGCAAAGGGGAAAAAATCACAAATCAATGGTAGTAAAACTGGGTTTGGATCATTTTACAGAAAACAAACATTTCTATGAGTAAAGTGATATTTCTGTTGAAATGATTTAGGGTTTGGTTTAAAATAGCCAGAAATTCTTCTCTTCTTCATTCCCCCAAAATAAATTTTTGTTTTCATTTTTATCAAGCAGAGAAAACACTCATCTTTTCCCAAAGCTAAACGTAATTTTATGTGGTCCTTTGTATGAGAAGCTGTTTATTTACATGCATTGTCCACTACTAGTTTCAATCTTTATGGTAATTTAGTAAAAAAGAAGCATTGCAGAATAACTAAACTGGAGACTCAAAGTATTTCAGCTTGCTGTGCAGCTACGCCCTGCTCTTCCCTGGGACTGATGGCTCCAAAACAGAGGCAAATACTGCAGGAGGAGATACTGAGGTTTCAAAATGTCTTGAGGAGCATTTTAAATGGACTAGGCTGCGTGGTGGCTCTAAAAATCCTTTTTCAGACAGAAACACAACGGTGCCAGCCCATTAACCCAGTCATTTTCACTTCTTGAACAGAAGACACATTTAGCTGTCAGTGAAGGCAAGGGAGGTCATTTGTATCAAAATGGGTTGTTTTTCCAGGGCTTTGGGTCAACATCAACCTAGGGCAGCACCTACTCACACGCATAAATATTACTGTCCTTTAAGTGAAAAAAAAAACCAAAACATTATAGTGAAAAAAAACAAGGAAGAGGGACAGGCTAATTAATTTCAGTCAGTTCTGATCAAAGATACCTGTTCATCTTTGCAAGTTTTCCTGTCAGAGAGCTGCCTGAGGGGTGTGGGATGCTCTGCTGTCAGACCTTGTGCTGCTCCCAAGATCCCATGGTCTCCCCTGCAAGGTGGCACGCAGGGAGCCTGTTGGGGATAGAAGGAAGCTGAGGGGGTCACCCAAGGCACCCACAAAGCTCTGCAAACCTGTGAGGGCACAGCATCCTATCCTGCTGTGCCAGGCTGCTGCTGGAGCAGGAGAGCCACAGCCCGTGTTGGTTGGGACACTGTCTCACTGTCCCCTTTGCCAGCACCAGGAGGGTTTTTTTTGCAGAAAGAATCTGAATGTACATCACCAAATTTGGTAGGAGATGTTTTTTGGTTTTTTTTTTCAGGGTGAAGGATTTACTCAAACCTGTTTTCTGGCTGGGGTTTTCAATGTTTCCTTAACAAAGATATATGCTGGGATTAAAGGATCTTGAGTTAACCTCCCGGGCTTATTTAAAATGCACTCTTTGTAAAATACACATCAAAAGTGTCATGAACTCTCTTTCACTCTGGGTGGCATGGAGGGTGGAGAAATGTTATAAACAAAGTAATACAGGGTAAATTGTAATCTAAGAGGCAACCTTTTTTTTCCTATAGAAGGCAGCTGAACCAAAAATGCACTCTCTAGCTGCAGGACTGCACTAAGGAGGATAATGTCCTATTATTATCATTGCTTTATTGTTAAGCTGCTTCAAATTAGTATTTTGTACCCTTCTGGGAAAACAGGTTGGGCATAAATATACTTTCCATGCAGCTGAGGTCTGCTGAGCACTGCTGTTTGATTCAGAGGGAGGAAGTTGCAGGTGGCTCACAGGTTTGGCAAGTGTGCTGTGTTTGATGCTGCTCAGCTTCTGCAGCGTGGCCTTTGGGGCCAGGGACTCACTAACATCTATTTACCTTATGGCAGTTCCCAAGACACTCCCTTGCATACCAGCCACTGGTTGTGCTTTCCTACTCTTGTCAAATAACAGATTTGGAACAAATTGTGTAGAATTACAAGTGGCACAAATGCAATGCGTAATTTTCTACCTAACTACCATAAGAATATGATCATTATGTTTTTATTTTAAATCATATAGTGGAGGTGGCTACATTTCTTATAGTTCTACTGTTTCTATGGCTGTGACCATAATAACACTTTAGATTTCTAGTTCAGAAATGTGGTTTAATCTTTTTTCCCCCAGAGAAAATTATAGCCCAAGTAGCAGAAGGCAAGTAAACACCTTACTTTGCACATTGGCACTTTCATTACAACAGGCTAGAGAGCAACACTGCACATCCTGAAAATATATTTCTGTAGTACAATCAAAGTCTACGTAACATGGAGAAGGTTTCAATCCAAGGGGTAGGGAATTAGTCCCATAACAATAACAGAACCTGTATTCCAATGGTAGTCCATGCACTAAAAATTACTTCTTGCCATGAATCCAAACAGCAGTTTTTGCATATTGACTATTCAGCTGTATTTTAGGGGAAGAATGGGTACAATATGGTAACTGCAGCTGTGAGAGGCCAGGATATGAGCTGTCACTTGGCCCAGCTAGCCCTTATGGCAAAGATGTCAAACTGTGCTGCCTCTCGCCCTTTACACATGTCACTCTACCTACTGTTGCTGTTTATTTGCTGCAATTTCAGTCAGAGCTTTGGGACCATCATCCCACCTGCTCCTTTTCTCAGTGCATCAGATGTGCTGTTGCATCTGTGTCCGTGTAATTTGTTCCTGTCTGTTAAGTGCCACTCTCCAGTCACAGGCACAGCTCACTGGCCAAGAAGTTGCTGGTGAGAGCAGAAGCTGTATGGAATTGAACTCTTCTGTTTTAGTGCTTCATAATAATGTTTGCTTCATAATACTTTTTGCAGCCTGTTGTTAATGTGGACCTGGCACTGGAATGTTCCTGGATTGTCAGAATAGAATATGTTTTTGTTCCCCACCAAATGGTTGACAAAACCATTCCAATTGCAATGAAAGAAATAAAATGAGGAATGGAAATGATCTCTTTGAAGAACTTAAGGGGAATGATCAGGGTAGAGGGAGCCTGACCCAAACATATTATAAATCCCCCCCCACCACCATACACACACACTTTGTGCTCTGAAATTAATATTGAGCAATGAGCAATGTAAGGGTCTGCTAATAACGATGCTATTTGAGGGCTTAAGCAACAAACTTACACATGGGGATTATCAAGACTTATTTTCTCCCATAAGGTCACCACCCCTGTTGTGAAATGATGTTTTAAATTTAGAGACTGATCATTCCTGGCAGCTTTCTGGGTGACCATGTTGTCACTCTGAGCTATGTATTTTTTTAAATATTTTTTGTGCATCCATCTCACGTTTTTGAGGCCAGAGTTTTTCATTTGTGTTAGAAACAGAGTTTCTCTTTACTCTATAGCTCTGTCTTGGCAGGGATGTGACACAACGCAGTGTAACTCTTTGTAACTCTATAAGGTCACAATGTAATAAGTAAATGCACTGACTCCTTTGCCATCTGTGGGTGATGAACACCTGCATTAGGAGGGCATGGAATTCTTTCAAGATACTCTTGAATAGACGTGTGAATAGAAGTATCTCCTGCATCTCAAGACGTGTGAAAACAATAGTCCCACAGAGTCAAAGGCACTGTATTATGAAATTTAAACGTGTTTTACTTACATGGGTCTTAGAATAAATCCTTTCTTTCTTTCAGCTGTGAAATCCCTCTTTCAATCCTTCAAATAACCCATCTGAAAGAAATCATTCCAGCAGAGCCATTACAATTAATTCTATTATGCAAACCTGTAGTTTCAGATTTTCATTAAACTGACAAATGGTTCCTCAGAGTAATTTTCTAAATTACAAAATATGTCTTGGCTGTTTTAAAAGGCCTGTTATCACACAGTATCCTGTAACATAGGACTATATTAGTGGTGTGAAATTTAGTCCTCAGCTAGGATTTTTTAAGGAGCTATATTAGTTGCTGATGTCCAATATTAGTTTTAAGTTACCTAGGATCCAAGGGAGTTGATTGGTATACAAAATTTTGGGGGGGGGAAAGGTTTCCATCTTTATGATGGAAACATTATGTAAAAACATTAACTTTGGGGGGGGGGGGGAGGGGAGAAGTGGCTCAAATTGCTAGGTGTTATTAATGACATTAAGAAATAGGTTTTGTGCCAGTATTTGCTGGCAGTTCTAAGCACACCTTTCCCATTCAGTGAGGTTCTTGATTTAGCACGAGGCTAAACTCACCACCACGAGTCTTAGAGGAACCTCCCAAAAGCAGCAGAGGGGCTGTTATATGGGCAGGCATGGGATTTTAGCTGAATGATCTCCTAAAGAAATCAATAATCAGATCATTTCAAAAGAACCATTCAAGAAAAACTTGGATAAAATGACAGATTACTTACAACATTGGTTGAAAGCATTTATGTTGATAATTAAGAATAACAGACAAAGAGTATTAAGTAAAGGAGAGCAAACATCTAGCCAGTCATTAAAAGAATGGAATTTTTCTAATCCTCTTACCAAGATGCTGTTTTGGGTTAAAGTCCCTTTCTGCATAAAGCAGCCACACCGCATTTTTTAAGTCAATGAAGAGCTGAGAGCTATAGCCCAGACCCTCAAAACGACTTTAAACAGGCAACTCCCACTGAGAGACAAGCATTTAAATTAATCTGTGGACTGGGTCCATGGGATGAATAAAGAGAGTGTCTTTCCCTCTGTATTGCATGGCAAATAATTATGTAACCAAATGAATTTGATACCAGAAATTTATTAATGTTTATTGGTTGGAAGTTTCCACATTCTGTATCACACATGTTTTATCTCAGGGTTAAGAAATTCTAAGAAGTGCTTTTTATTAGGTTAAACTGAGAGATTTTAAATCACAGAGCCACATTTATGGATAACATCTGGTCTTTGCATTTACTTCCTTTTTTTTTTACTCAGTGACGATTGTTTGTTCCTGGGAAAAGAGCATATGTAATTGTTTCTGTCTGCCTCAGAAGGAACTTTGAATCTGCAAAATAGAGTAAAATTTACATTTTTGTTTCCTAGTTAGCTGAGAACCCCACTCAAGCCTCATGATCTACTTGTGCTATTCTGATCATTAGTAAGTGCCCTTGATTGCAATTGTCTTCTTTTGAGTCCTTTTGACTCCTTGTAGCATGTGTGAGGCAGTAAGGTCCAGCAGAAGATTCTTCAATACTAATCTCAAATCTTATTCAATTAGGCCTTCTTGGGAAGACATTGTTTAATGGGTTGGAAGGACCTCAAATTCTGCTTCTAGTCTATCAAACCAAATAACAGCTCCCTAAGATGCACAATTAACCTTCCCCTTGGCAATTTTTTCTACACTTGCCTTCACATCACCTCAACCAGTGGAAGTCTCTGTCTGAAATGTCTTGTTCACCCTGTTTATTGCTCAAGCCTTAAAGAAGTCTCTTCTTCTACCAGGCTTACCAGCCTGACCATACCAGCTGGTGTGGTGAAGCAGCTGAGAGGATGGCACTTGGCACTCTCCCTCCTTTCTCAGTATCCCCTGCCCTTGCTGTAGCAGAGTGAACAGCAAGGTCCAAATAGTCCTGTCTGTAAGCTGTGCACACCATGAGTGACGGGGAGGTGGCACGGTCTGCTGCTCTGAGAAATGCAAGGGTTAAGAGTACCCTGGCCAGCAATGCTTTTTCCTTCTGGAGTACAGGCAGTGGAACAAACTTATATCAGAGAAAGGACTCAGACTCAGAAGTTTGGGGAGAACAAGATTAATGTTCTCACAACTGTTGTCTCATACCAGTGCTTTGGTAAAGCCTTGGCCCTTGGTGTTCAGAGGGGTTGTGGACTGCTCAAAACCATCTGCAGTACAAGAACAATTCACTTTTTCTCAGCCAAATAAACCAACAGAGGAGCAGATATAATAAGAAAACTAAATTTAAGTCATTTGGATTTTTTCTCTTCAGTAACATATAGTGCACATACACAAACTGTTGGTGAACCTTGCTGGATCCCCTTATCAAAAGAAATGGAATTAAGTCCGTGGAAACTAAGGCAAGGTTCAAAGTACTGCAGTCAGTACAAGTAGAATTGTAAAAATACTCCCACCTCCTCATTTAACTCAGTATTTCTGTAGTAAAAAGATGATGGGTCAATTTATGGTTTTTTTCCCAAGAATTTTTTTCCTCCCTAAAGATAATACTCTGTGGAGTAAACATGAAGCTGCCCTTTTAGTGTAAGGAATGGAGAGAAGGAGTGAGTTGATCTTTTCTGATTTTACACATCTCATTTACTTAGGACCTTTGTGAATTAAATCCTGTCCTGTAGCATATTACATCTCCAGGAAAAGAAAAGGGATAAGGAGTTTTTGATCTGAATAAAGCTAATTTATGCCCCATAATAACACTGTATGGGCTATGGCTTTAAATGCAAAACCTCTCTGACAAATGGATCATACTAGACTTATGGGTATGTAATTCTTTTTCTGTAACTGAGTGCCTTTTAACCCTGAGTTCAGTACAATAACAAGTATTAATGCCCCACAACCTCAGTCTATTTCCTGAATTAGGTTTTATATTAAAATAGGAGTTATTCCTAGTGACTTTTATTTTTATATTTTCCTCCTGTCTTTTATTTAGATAGTACCTGATGCTGGTAATGACTCAGGAGGTAATTTAGGACTAGGTTAGTAGTGTTAAGTTTGTCACTTCACCTCCATCTCTGGCCTCTGCAGACAGTACATCATCAATTTCATAATGTAGCAGGATAGCAGATTTCAGGCTGTGAATAATAATATGATTCAAGGTCTCTTGAACCCTCTGTAATTACTTCTATTAACAGATGACTTGGTGCTTAATTAGCAAGTCGTTTGAAATCAGCTCATACAGTAAGTTATATTTCATATAATTCTTCTTATACAGCCCCTTAGAAAGATATTTTTCTACCTTTAAAAAAAACCCCAATCTGTGCCATCTAAAATCAGGTATTGATTGACAATTAGCTCTGAGGAGGCTGTGGGAATAATTGTAGTGCACAAAATGCCACAGCCTTTGAAAAATAATACATTTTCTCATGGAGTGATAACTTTGATGTCATAATTATGATCATCTAACTAGCAGCAGACAGCAGAGAGGCCAGGCTCCAGCTGTGTGTGCAAGCTGGTGCTGGTACATACCTGCCAGCTGCATGGGAATGAGGTTTTGTAAACACTCCATCACTGTTTCACAGACCTTTCTTCGAGGTCTTTCAGGTTCCTAAGTGACACAGCTCCTGCCACTGTCCAAAAAAGAAGCAAGTATTAACAAAGTCAATGACCAAACTGATTGCCTAGGGCCCTTGTAAACATTGCTGGATCCAGCAGTATTTAGTAAAAGCTCAGCATCCTTAGGCATCTTCATATTCTTGTCTCATGAGTTTAGGTCTCAAAGGTGTGAAGTTCAGTTTTAATTTTTTCTCTTTTGGGATGTATAATGAGTAATAAGGCATAATTGGAGAGTGATTTATCTTAAAATGCTTGTAATTTTCACATTAAAATGGTTCTGTTCACAGAGGAGGGGAAAAGAGCAGTCACTGTCTGAACTGCCTACACTAAGCCTCAGAGCTTCTGGTGAGCCTCTGGAAATGCTGCTCTGTGAAAGCATCTGGAGTCTCAGGGGATTACTGGAGTGGTTTGAGACTCCTCAGAAATGCCCCCTAGTTCAAGCATAGTTTATACTATGCTGGCCTTTAAACATGATGCTGTCTAGTCACACATAGAGTCGGGTGTTCTGGAAACCCCAGAGCAGACCCACTGCTGTCACCTGGCCCTGGCAGGAGGTAGGCAAAAGTCTTCGCTTTTGTAATTTGGACCTCTGAACTCAGCCAGTGATTAGAAAACTAAATTTTGCCAAATGCTGGAATTAAAATCACAAAGTGATAGAAGCCAAGCTTCTCAAAAATAAGTTGACCTGCCAGAAAGATATGACTTGGAAAACTAGACTGGAAGCACATGCTGTTCTTTGGTTCTACTCCATGGTTTTGGAGGTCTGGTTTTTATTTTATTTTTTTAATTCTTTCTTTTTCAAGTGAAACAATGCAAATGGTTTATATCATGCATATATTTTATATCTTGTGTTTAAAGTCTCGTATCTAAAAGGTGAATGTGGTATTGTGGAAATATTTTTGTAGAATTTTCATTTTTGTCGGTACATATCAAGAAATCGATTCTTTTCTCATTTTGAGGTAATAAATCCAACGTGTCTATGACAGAGTGGTCCTCCATCTAAACTCAGCAAGTGTGTTTGGTTGCCATGTGTTAGAGATGCTGCTTTGGGACTAGCCCTTCATGTATATAGTTTATTCAAATTCAGGTTAGACTTTTAAAATGGTTTTAATTAGCTCTCAATGCTTTTAGATACTCTTGCATATAAGTAGATGTTGTTTAAGTTTAGAAAAGGCTCAAGTAACCTTACCTGTTTTATCAGTTTCTATTATTGTGTCTTGATTTGGTCCCTAATTTCACAGAGACATTTCTAGGCCAGCACTAAGAGTACTAATGTTGTCCAAGCAGTCAAGGCTATGGTTAAAATACCTAAATAATTACTTTGCTAGAGTTACCACGATTCCAAGGCTACCAGAATCATCCCTAATGTACAAGTATTTGTACTTAGGGATAAAAAGAAGGAATTCAGATTTGGGACATTTTTGCACTCAGGCACAAAAGAGAATTGAAAGAAAAAAAAAGAATTCTATTTGTCCAAACCCCTCTTCCCACAGAAACTCATACACACATTGCCTAGGGTGTGTCAGGTGGGTCTCTGCTCAGCATCACCACTGTGCTCACCCAGGGGTTGTTTGTCTCGTTTTTCAGTTTGCTTCACTTTATATCGTTGCTTGCTAAGAGGCCACCATTATAGTCCTGACCTGAATACTGGAGTTATGAAGAAGAAAAAAGTCCCTCTGATGGAGAATAGATAGTGACAAAGACTTTATTCTCCTGTCCACACCGTCAGCTGAGAGGGCCCTGCTATCAGCAGTAACTGAGCCTTGAATCGCACGTTTTCAGTGCTGCAGGCGGGAGATGGGCTTGGGTTACAAAGCTGAGTCTCACATCAATTAAAGTCTGTGTGCACAGCAGCTGCATTCAGAAAGGTGGAAGAGATTTAATCTTCACCTTTCACCTTGGGTCAAAATACAAGGTTACCAAGAAAGACTTATTAAAAATGGATTCTTTCTGCCAATTTAATGTTAAAAGTTTGCAGTTATTGCAAGAGCGCTTTAGTATTTGCTCCCTTTGTTAAAGAAACTTGCAGTTAAATAGCAAGGAAGTAATAAAACTGTTGAAAGAAACAAATAAATGTTTATGTCAGACTTCCAAAGTCTGCAGCAGTTTTAGTCTTTCTTCTTGATAAAAATCAGGGAATTATTCTCTACTACATCTTATTTGTGAGTATGTGGATGGTTCTGATCAAGTGTAAACAGCCTCCCAGGACTGAACACTGACAACGTTCTTAGCTTATATATAAGTGGAAGTGAGATTTTATTTTAGTACAAATAATATTTAAGAAACAAACCCTATCTGGCCCTGACTTCTTAGCTTCATCTCAGAAATCATATGTCCAATTTCAACTCACCACTGAAGTCTTTGGCATCTTTCATTGTTTTTCAAAGGAGGCTGAGTGAAGCCTGAAGGGGAATGTGTTGCTGATCTGTGTTCCCAGGATGCACGAAAGATAAACAAGATATGATTAATCACATTGCTATCTCACTGTCTTTTAGATTTGTGATTTGTTTGTGAATGAATTTAAGGAATAACATCTCCGTGTGCAAATAAGCAAATCCCTACAGTCTTTGTGCTTCTCTGTGCATCTAAGTGATTTCCCCAGAGAGATTAATGCAGATATTTTTCTGTAGCTTGATACAGCCCGTTTTCCAAAGTTTTATTGAGAAATATGTAACTCCAAGAATATATATGAATTTTAAACATGGAGTCATAACCTGTGTTTCACATGGGTAGGGGTTTGTCACTGCTAAAAATCAATGGAATCTTTGTCATTGACTTGGAAGGGTATGAATGAACAGCCTGTGAACAAGGGAAACTTACTGTCACTATTTTACAGAAATTCTGTCATTCTAGTTTTGCATCATTAACCTGAGGTTGAGTAAAGCTGTCATAACAGAATAAAAAAAGCAAACCGTGCTGGTAGCAAACCTTACTCTTTTAGGAGAATATTTGGAATGAGAACTCAGCCAAGAAAGTTGAATTTTGGAGAGGAATTCTCACCTAATGCAGGAGTCGGACATGCAATTTGGTGCGACTGTGCTGGGTTCTGTGTCACTCACACAGCAATTGTGTCCCTTTGAAAAAGTGATACTGAGTGCACACTAGTCCTCTGTACAAAGAGCGTGTATTTCATGGCTTGTGTGCATTGCTTGAGTTACAGCTGAATAGGACTTTTTAATATATTCCAGATATGTTAGGCAACAACTGAAGAAATATGTGAAGCATGCTCTAGTCTTTGTTCAAAAACACATGTATTTTATTTATAATGTGGAAACTGTACAGTCATCACAATAGTTACACTCTGACATTTAGCTTTTTTTTATTAAAACAGTACCTTTATTTAAATTGTAACAATACATTTAATGAATTTTCTATTTAAATTATTATGAGTCTTATTTAGAGTTTGAATGATACAGAGTGATATTGGTCATCACTTGCACATGAAAAAGTGTTTCCAGGTCTGGAATAAGTCACAGGGGCCCTAGATACCTTGTGCCATATCATGGCTTTCATTAAAAAAAAATAGAACTCTTGTGTGTATATATATCTAAATAAAGATTTTAAAAAACAAATTAAATTGAATTGTCAGAGCATCTCAAAGGTTTCAATACTCTAGGTATATCTTTTGCCAATCAAAAGTCACCATCTAGTCCTTGTGACAGATGCCAGCTCTCAGTATGATGTAGATGGAACAAGCTTTCCCAGCCCTTGATGCCACAATGAGTGCCCTCCATGCAAAGTGCTCCTGCTGCTCCAGTCCTGATCTTCTGGGGACTTAAGGTCAGAAAGGCAGATATATTTTGTTTGTTTGTGCAGAAAATATATTAAGTACCAAACTTTGAAAGCCTTTAGTTAAGTTGAAAATTCTTTGAAATATTCGTGCCCAAAATCTGAGAATCTTTATATGTAACATTTGAAAATGTAACCATTACTGCCTGGTAATTTATTAATCTAGGAAGTCAAGGGTATTGCAGATCAGAATACCAGAAGTAGAAATAGAAATTGATGTAGTTGTTGCCTTTCTGGGTTTGAGGGGGTTTTCCTTCGTGTTATTTTGTTTTCAAATATTTCATAATATGTAGCGAATGTATGTCTTGCTTCTGGTGAGGGGAATGATGAAAACTGGCACAATTTGATTGAATTTCTCCTTAATTTCCTTCATTTATATTTTTATACAAATGTGATTATTTTGATTTTGATTAGACTTTTACCAAGAATTTTCTGCTCCAAGTCAGAATTTCTGCTGATAGAGATTTCAGAAATCATTTATTCACCAGTATGCCCTCATCTGTGGAAACTTAGTCAAGTCTTTAGTCTAAATCAGACAGATGAGAGCACTGACCACCAGTTTTTTAATTGGGACTGCATCAGTGTCTCCTGAGTTTTGGTTTTTTGCATAAAACTTTTTAAGGCCTTCTTTTCCATCTTAAGAGGGAACAGGAAAAGATTTTCCTTGAAAGCTGAAAAAATTTCATGGTACAGAAACACCACTTCATATCCATATGTAATCCAGAATTGAGTTTGTCAGTGCAGTCTGAATTCTGTCTTTGATCTCCAAAAGAGAAAAGCAGCCCATGAAAATACTCTTGAACTGAACGAACATAAACAGGCTTAAAATACCACTTTCTGATGGAGTGTATCCCACAAAATTTAGGGCCCAGTGAGTTGAGCAGGGTGACTTATGCTGCAGTAAAGGGGCAATTTCAGAGCTCTGAAATTTGATTTCATTTTTAATCTGACCCTTATCTGAATTTCTTTGCTGGATTTCCAGTCTTATTATCCAATAACTGGTATTTTGTTTCCCAAGGAGTATGGCAGAATAAACCATTTTGTTGGCAAAGAATGTACACACCCAGTGGGCTTCTCTGCTGAGATCTCTTTAATTTGAAGAACACCTCAGATTACCTCAGCTGATTCTTGTTTAGGAATAAATGAGCAGAGAGATAAACAACGCTTTGCCTGTCTCCAAGTCCTGGAGAGGTGTGTGCCAGCCATATTCCTTGCCTCACCTGGGAGGCAGCTTTGAGGGCTCCCATCTTTTGTAAAAATGATGAGAGTTCAATTGCCTGGCTGTGCTCGGCGTGCAGGGCCCTGGAGAGGAGGATTGAAGTGCCACTGTAGAAACTGGTGTCACTGGGGCATTTTCAGAGCACACTGAAAAATTCTGAAAGGCTCAAACGATTCTCTCTGCTGATTCTTAATGAACCCTATGGGAGAGTGTCTAGCAGCATGGAAAATAAGTTCTGTGTATCTTGGCATGGATCTTCTGCCATCAGAATGTGAGAAAAATGTGTCATAATTATTAAAAAAACCCAACCGTAAGAGCACACACTGAATGTCCTACTAGCTCAGCAAGGAGCAATGGGAATTTGAATGACCTGAGATGGCTTAGTTGTTATCTGCCTTTTACTCTGATTTTATTCATGGAAAACTTGTTTTCCTCTCAGTGCACCACAAATAACCAGTCACCTAAAACATTAAATAATGAAATTCAAATGTACTGAGTTAATCACTGGAAAAGTGCTTCATCTGAAAACTCCATGGGGGATCACATTTCAGAACACAAGTGTCCTTGTACAGTATGCATTTCCTCTTTGGTTCACAGGTTTGCTCATGCAGAGATTTAGAGTAATATTGAATTACTGCCTGAAGCCATGCCTGACTATCTTTTTCATTAATTACCTTCCATGGCTTTGGGACAGATTAACTGATAAATATATGAATCCCTAGTGCAGTAACCTTTCCTGTGTACTTAGAATTACTGATAGGCATGTAATCTCAGAATCTGTGAAAAACTTTTTTTTTCTTTCTTCCTATAGATTACTACTGAGCTTTTGCTGAATTGTCCATCCATGCTGCTGTATTGTCTTTGCTAAAAGATGCTTTTAACCAACAACTAGGACCTCTGCAACAGTCCACAAGGAAAATTGGTATGGCTTTTCAGAAAACATATCTGTTTCTCTTTGTTTTTCATATGTTAGCATGAAAGATGGGTAAAACTTCATAATGCCCTGTGTTATCTTCTCTGAGCAACAGATGCTTCAGAGTAGTCTAAGAAATGCAAATGAGACAACTGTTTTTCTGTTTTCTTTTTTATCTTTCCTTAGCAAAATATCTCGAGAACTGGTCATTCTGGAAGGCTAATCACACTGTTTAATAAAAACAAAAGCCTAGCCTCAGTTGCAGCTGAGTTTTATGTTTCTCTAAGCTGCCTTCAGCAAACTATCTGCCTCAAGTTATTTGACCAGTGTGCCACCTCCTCTGTGCAAAAATTACTCATATTGTTTAAGTTTTTTAATTCAGTGAGATTCGCTTCTGATACTCCTTCTAGGCACGGAGAGCTGTTGTATTTTTTTGCTTTAATTATATCTTGTGGGTATTCTTACTGCATAATCTAACTAGTGATCTAGTTAGACAATATTATTGAACAGCAGCCTTGCTGGGATTGCTTGAAGTTTCCCACATGTAATCCCAAAAGCTTTGGTTTAGGTGGCCACTGCAAGTGAAAAGAATCACTTAACCACAGCCTGAAGAAATCAAATAAAGTTAGTAGTATAAAGCATATATATAAAATTAACTGAGCTAATGTACTTGCATATTTGCTTCTAAAGCCTTTGCATTGATGCATGTTATAAATTGTTAGCAATATGTGGTAAGAATCTCTATTTACAGGAAGTTATAGCAAGTGAACAAAACTTTTCACTGATGTCATTATAGGAGGTCAGTTTAGGTCTATTCGCATTCACAGGATTGGATCTGAGTTAGAATTAGACTTCTAAAGTTTTAAACATGAAGAAGAACTATACAGGGGGTAGAACAACCCGAGTCTTTGTGATTTTTTTAATCTTCTTTGACACTGATATAGAATTCCCTCCAGCAAGAGATATTTTAAAAATTACAAATAAGGCTCTGTATGCCCCAAAAATATGGGAGCTGCATTGCTAGTCTGTAGTTCCTTAGGGTGAAGATAGCCTTGGTTTTCATGCCCAAGTAAGCAAGTCAGTTTTATAGCAACTCCTATCCTCCTGAGCCTGAGCACTATTATTGCTAAGCATCCATAAAATTAATGCCTAGAGTAATTTTTCTTCCATCTGTTCAGCTTGAATGGAGAAGATTCGTTAAACCATGTTTGTAGGGATGTTCACAGGGAAATGCATGCCCACCCTGATGTTAGGCTGGTTAACTGGTTTTTTAAACACAAAGCTAATACTGTTAGATGGCACAGATCTTGAACAAATACAAATATGACAAATGCAAATCACAGTTTTTTCTTTTCTTACAAACTTGATGTTCTTTCCCACTGTTGTTCTAAGAGCTAAGACTAACTGCCCACTTAGAATAATTAGTAGTTGAAGTCCACCTGTCAATTGTTTAAAGTTAGATTAAATCCAGCCTTTGCAGTCTGATACTTTTTCAGATTCAAGAAGCCAGAGCCATGTAAACATTGAAAGTAATTATGTCTCTTTCTCCTCCTGTTCTTCTTTTTTTTTTTTTTCTTTCCCCTTTTCTTTCTGATGTTAGTTATTATAGAAAAGAGTTGGCTTGAGTTTCAGAGTCTGCCAAAAAGCCTCTGGCATTCCCTGAGGGATTGAATTTTACATTCTTCAGCAAACAATGTCTGTCTCCAGAAATGCAAGAGGAAAACACAGTTTTTCTTTTTAATCTAATATCAGTGTCTAAGCCTAATGGAGCTCTGATTTTTTATTTTCAAGCCTGAGGAACATCATGTGTTGATACTAGTATGTGCCTTTTTAAACTTCATTTGTTATCTTTAAGCAGCTGTTAAAGTGTAAACAAGTTGTTTTTCTCTTCTGTGTTAAAAAAAGGCTCTTTACTTATCCAAAAACTCCACTGCTATTGTGCTTATTGGGCTATGATAGCAGCAGTGTAAAAACATTATTGAATGGAGCAGATTTTTGGTTTATTTCAAAGCCTTTCAAAAGTACAAATCATCTGTTTCTTTTCAGCCTTTTCTTTGCTAGTAGAAAATTAAAGCAAATAAGTTAGCCAAGAGATAGTAGCATAAGAGCTTGTGATTTTTTTCAAATATAATAGAGAAGGGATTTCATATTTCTGACAATGATTTTACATTAAAAATTCATGTACAGTCTAGAATTTAAAAGGGATCTTGGTTGAGCATGTTAAAGGAGGTCTGATTCCTCAAAAGAGCAGGAAGTACAAAACATTCTTCCTTTCAAGGTAAGGCAAACTGTAATCTGACCTTTTGGGATTATTTGTATGCCGTATATATACAAATTTCCCTCTTTCTCTGCATTACCCCAGATCTGTATTTCCCTTCCAGACCACAAAGACTTTCCAAAGATAAAAAAAAAAAAAAAAAGAAGAGATAGGGGAGAAGAGTGGTTTTAAACATTTTGCATACAGACAACAGCAGCAATGTCTGCACGTGTGTTAGAGTGGGAGTGCAACATGGACTTTCAGGACTGAGACTGTTTACCATCTCCCCATCTCCAGCAAAATCACCGCCACCACATAAGACTAGATTGCTAAAACCACTCCTTGAAATGTACAGGATATATACACCTTGAAATCCTCTTCATGCTCTCATAGGAAAGCTCCACAACTAGGAAAAACAATCATGGTTCCAAATTATTCCTTACAGGTTGTTTTTTAATTTGCTTTGATTCTTTTCACTTTTTTAGCTTGAGTTTCACTTGTTATGCAACATTAAAGTAACAATATTTGCTTAGAAACCCATGATGCACACAAGGGGATATGTACAAATGTATGTTTTAGGACTGAACTGCAACTTATGCATCTTCTTTTGTTAGATGCATATCAAGTCTGGCTCAGGAGTCTTCTGGCCACTGAAGTCCAACAAGTGGCTTGCTCAGCCTGGCATTAATTAAAACCACCAAAGGACTGTGCAGAGCTCTGTACAAGCAATTTGTTTGTTCCCCATCTGGTAGGCAGAGGGTTCTGAAACAGAGGGCACTTCTGGGTGTCTCCTCTCTTCCATAAGATTTGTTCAGAAAATTGTTTTTGCTCTGTACAAACTTTTATTCTGTACTCTTTGATATCTGGTTTGAATACTTTCAGGACATTCAGCACTGGTGCCCTTCACCACAGCTTTGCCCTGTCCATGCTCATGTGAATGTGTGTTCTGGAATGAATGGGTGTTCACATATTTTTTTTATGTTTATTTTGGAGAATAACAGGGTTAAAGAGCTGTGCCTTATGATGGAGTTAAAGGCAGCTTCTTAAGCTTTGTTTCCCACAGGTTGCTAGAAGGTGGTAGGGAAAAGCATTACACCAGTTGCAAATCCCTTGGGATCTCCCAGCTCTTGAGGCAGAGAGTGTGTGTGTGTGTTTGGGGTATAGGGGAAATAAAAGCTTGTGCCAGGTTTTACCACAAGAAGCCACTGTAGGGTTCAAATGAGCCTCCTGAACAGAGGTGTGATTTGTCACAGGATCTGCCCTTTGCTACTGAACCAACTGTTCTTTCTATTGGTCACCTGAGATATTTCCTGTGCCTAAACCTTCCTGGGTCTCTCCATGTGCCCTGCTGGAAACCCTATGAATTTAGCTTGATATATATTACACTCAGTAGATGATATTTATGATGCTTTAGAAGAGTAAAATAGCATGCCCTAGTGAAATAGGAGCTATTTTAAATGTCAGACATATAAGTGGACTGCTAAAATTTTAGCATGAATGTATTGCAGAATCAGGTACAAAATGTGTTGAGTGGGTTTTTTTAAATTTTTTTTTCTCCCTAAAGTGATGGGTTTTTTCCCCCCACCGAGCAAGACCTAGCCAACATTGTTTGCCTCTCAAAGGTGTAACAAAAATACAGTTCTGTAATTTTGCCTGTATTGCAAATTGTTAATGAGATGGATAACACTCAATACCAAAACTACTAGAACTGGAGACGTTTAAAAGGCACTTAATCACTTTATCTTCTGATACTCATCCCGTTTGCTATTTTGGAAAGAGCTATGGAGAGCAGGCTTAGCAGATGCCAAGCTATCCTGCACTGAGCTCACCACTCCAGCTTGATCCTGCACGCCCATTTCAGTTCTTCTGAGATTTTACAACCTCAGGATTGTGCTGCAGAAATCAAGCAGGCCAAGTGATTTAATACATCATTTTCTCCCCTCTGAGCCTCTATGGATTTCATCTCACAGTAGAGGGCACTGTGAAGTTGGTGTTCATCCTCTCAAGGAACTGTATAAAACCTTTTTTTCCTATAGCCACGGAGATTCCAGGGTGCTCTTCAGATTTATAATTTTAGCTCTGCTTGCTGCTCATGTTTAATTGATGTAGTTATATTTTACTCCAGCTCTTGCTTTGGTTCCTAATGGAATATTTTTTTCTACTCTTTGTCTCCTCTACTGCCATGCATTGTTGTTTAACTCCACTGTTCCATCCCAGATATGGCTATATTTTAGTGGTCAGCCAGTGGATTGCCATATCAAGTATTTAGCTAAATGCTTTGCAGATCTTTCTGTATGAAAAAAGCTCCATTGAGACTAAGAGGATATTATTATTCACAATGTGGTGACTAGTTTCACACATGGCTGAAGCAAAATAAATCATCAGTGTGTTTAACAAAACAGTGAGTAGACCTCTTGTTGACCACAGCATATTTGTGGTCAGCAAAGAAGGGGTCTTTTTATAGCTATTAATGTGCTGCCAAGGTGCTTTAGCTGAGATTTTTGCCCTAAGGGAGGTGGGCTTCCTCTACCACATATTCTTGTTTCTCTGCTAGGCCCCTTTCCAGAGCCCTACCCTTACAGAGTGATTTGTTACAAAAATCCAGTCCTGAAGAAGGAAACATCTTACTGAAAGAACTGATGCAGATTAGTGATGCAGATGCTGAATCTGATAAGAAAATAAGCAATACTTTTGGCTGTTCAAGTAGTAATTTTTATTTCTGAGCTGATCAGCTGCACACAAAAAAAAAAAATAGTGATACATCACCATTTCTGTTATGCACAGAATATTAAAACCTGAAGGTTTGAAGAAAGCCCAAGTGGTAGATATCCAGCATCACACTGATACTCCAGGTGTTTGTGCTTCCATTTCTGAGCATTTAAACTGGTGTTCAAATGTTTTTTAATTGGTCTGTTTATTACACATTGAAGGGAATAGCATTGGTCAGGCATGGGACCATCTGATTTACCACCTGTACTTTGGAACCTGACTTCCTGGTAACAACCTGGGGCAAAGCACAGTGAGTTCTTATGCTGAGGGTCCTGCTGAGCAGACAGTGATGGAGCCAGTGCTGGCTGCTCTGTGCTTCCTCCCATCATCGTGCAGGAGTTAATGTGAGCTGCTCAGCCATCTGGCCAACTGAAAGTCCTACCAGAGATTCTGAATGCTTTTCCAGTCAAAAAGCAGGAAGTTTGAACACATTGATATGCTGTTTCAAGGGCACAAATGAAACGTGGTTTCTACTAAGAACAGAAAGAAGGAGAGATCTAAAGCAGCACATAAAGAGAAGAGTCATGGGCGGTATGAGAAGAAGGGAAGGAATATAAAATAGGAAAGCTATTCTCCACAGCATATCATTATGTAAACCAAAAGCAGAACCTTTGCTTTAAAGGCTTACATTTGACTAAAACATGTTTCTTGACATACCATTTACAAAAAGGCCTAATCTGATCTCAGTCTAGTGTAAAAAGAAACAGCTCCACAGAACGCATTGGAAGTTCAGTGAATTCATGGGAGGGAAAACTCCTGTGAAATAAGCAGGGTCATCTTTACAAATGTATCTAAACTATCTTAAGCTCTCCAGACGAAGTTCTAAAGTTGCATATCTGCAAACAAGAAAAATGAAAAATGCAAATAGTTTATTGAAGACATTTCTCAGCTTCTTTTGTATTTATAAATAAATGTGGATTATATTTGTAAAACATAGAGAGTGCACTCTCTGTGTTTACTTTGTTGTCCAGCTTTCAGTTTTAGCATGAAACAAATGGTTTCTGCCATCTCTAAACTACGTTAAAAGCACCCATTGTCTGATTTTTTTTAGATATTAAATTCTTCATGACTATTAGTCCTGAAGTATTCTATATTCTACTTATGCTGGCCAGATACAACCCAGTTCAGATATAATGTGACTGAGTCATCATTGCCACAAAAATGTATCCAGATTAGTGTACTTGATCTCTTTTTTTTTTTTTTTTTAGGACAATTACAGCTCACAAAAAGTTACTTAATAGAGAAAATTTCTGTCTGAATAAATGCATGTGTAGAAATACATTTGGTGTTTCTCTTAAAAACTTCATGTTGCATCTGTGTCTTCTACAGGTGGGTATGTCCTGCATGACATATGAGGTGCTGGCAATTCTCTGGAGAAACAGGGATTGATTATCATTTTAAAAATGAAATTCAGCTGAAGTTATCAGATCAGATTTGATTTTCTATCACCTGTGGCAAACATGCATGTTTCACAAACTGTAAAGTACAGTAAAGACTAAGGATTAACACAGAGTGTTAAAAGGAACTCAATTTGGTAATGGTTAATATCAGAGCTCTGGCTGAAGCAATTGTATTGGTCAGAAATTATATAGGATAATATAACAGGAGAGCAGATAACATTTGATAATATTTTACTGTGGAGGAAGGTCATCCTTTTTGTTGTTGCAATACCAACTTCATATAAATGTAATTAGCTCTGCTTTAAAATAAGTGAGAAATTTTGATGGGTTATCATTTTCATGTATAATCAGATCCAAGTGCCAATTTGTGGCTTTATCTATCATGCTGCTTTCTCCTTCCTTCTATACTAAAATGGATTTGTTTTTTTGTAGAAGCTGACGCACTTTTTTCTTTGGGACAACAGGGATGATGTCTTGGAGAGTGCCCTGAAATAATTTCTGGGGACTTGGATGCCAATTTTGTTGCAGGATCTCTCTGATGTAGGACACTCATTTTACTCAACCCTGTTTGTGAGTCACTGCCTTTGAGAGGAACGTATTGCTTTTCAGTTTCAGGAATGTTTTCTCAGTAAAAGACATTGGTAAAGGCTACATGTTAAGGTTCTGTAGTGATCTGATGAATATTTAGCAGGATTTCACTTCTCTTGCCTTCTCTATGCTAAAATCTTAGAAATATCTATTAGTTGTTGCAGGGGAAAATTAATACTGAAGGTCTCTGAGCTGTTATGACAGTTATGAAACTTGCTCACAATTACCAAAAGTGCCTCATGAGGAACATTTAGCTGAGCTGGGAAACTTCTGAAATTTGCAAACTCACTCCCACGTGCAGCAGTTTGGCTCTTCTTCAGAGAGCAGGGCTTTCTTCAGCAGTGATGCTGAGCATCACCTTCCTCCTCCCCCTCGTCCTTGTCCTCCTCCTCGCCTGCAGAGGCTGAGCACACCACGTCCAGTGCCTCCCACTTTAACACATGAAAAGCAATGTTGGCCACCAAGGCAATCTCGTTTTATCAATAAAAGCAGGGTGAGAGGCCATGTTAGGATATAACAAACCTGACCTTTCTGTTCATAAGTACCAGGCTGCTCAAGCCAGGCACAGATATTTTAGCTGGTATTTTTGTCTAGGCCAAGCTGTTCTTGAGAAGTAAAGATTGTTTATGAAACCTCCACTGAAAGCAGGTGTTGCAGACATCCCATTAGTAACCTTTGACTTACCTTCCCCTTTGAAACTTTTCATCCCAAAGGACTGATATTTCAAAGCCCCCCCTCCTTTTTTTTGTGTCCCTCCAAGTTTGCATATTGTAAACATTTTTCTTCTCTTCTCTGGTGGAACAGAGCCAAAAATCTGCACAATGGGGGAACTAGATGTTAATGAGCGGAGATTGTGGGAAAATGTGTACCGGGCTGCCCTGCCTGACCTGCATGATAATGCTACATTTAGCACATTCTTTTCCATTAGTGTAGCAGGCCTTGAAATGGTAGCAAACAACATGTATTGTGAAGGTTTGTTTTAAAGAAAGCTGCTTTCCTAGGAGAGTAGAAATAAAAAAATTATTTATTGTGTAGAGTTGGCAGAAGTACAGCTGGCTCTGGAAATATTTTTGCACAAAGAGTGGTGTGAAATTATATATTTTTCTTCACACTTTTTAGTAAAATTGCTCTATGTAAAGGTTTACATTATGTAAAACAGATTACGTATGAGCTCGTACTGAATCAAGAAAGTTTGAAATCTATGGCATTTAGGCACTGATGAGAACAAAAGTGGTTATTGGATCCATTAGGACAAAAAATATTCTCACACTTTGGCATCTTCTAAATAGATTTTTTTTCACTCTGGCTGTGTTCACAACCCCTTTTTAATGTGTTTATGTCAGTGGAGTTTTGTTTGTACAAAATGCTCCTGAAAAATTAATTTTGGCTTCTCTGAGCCAAGTTTCATTTAATCATAAAACAAAATTTATGTCTCGACCATATGAAAATCATTAGGGGTAAAAGGATTCTGAGAACATAAACAACACCATGTGACTTAGACACCCAATTGCACAGCTTGAACCTATCAAGTGGTGAACATATTAAAATGCTAAAGAGAACACTTACAGTCAGCATTTGGTGTGCAATGAGTAGGGAGAAATTTGTTTGCACAAAACCTCTGACTAACAAAGACGAGTACTGAAGGAATTAATAACAAGAGACTGTAGATAATTTCTGAGCAGAGAAAGGGTTTAAATCAGTATTAAAAGCTGTTTCTTGCAAACTTTTTACCCAGATATTTTTTAAATTATCCTTTTACACATCCAACTTTGCTCTTTCACTTAAGGAAAGAGTAATTCGTGTAGTAAAAATTTCATCCAAATGTGAACTGTTTACAAATGACATTCCAGATCTTCATTGGGAAATGCTTATTTCTTCACAGTCAAAGATTCCTGAAGAGCTTTCTGTGGGGAAAGAGACTTCCACTCATTACCTTAAAAACAACACTCTTATCTCCGCTGTGGAGTGTATGTGGGCTCTGAGCCATATTTTGTGAAGGACAAAGCAAATTCTTTAGCAAAACATCTGCTAGATAAGAGCAGCATTCCTTAGAATAGGTTTCCTGATGAAAGAGATGCCAAAGCCTTGATTCCAGAAGTACTTATATGCTAAAACATCTACTGTCTGTGCTCTAGTTCTGGTTCATGCTTTCAGGAGCAATGTCAAACCCAGGCTAACACTGAAAATACAAAGTTGGTTAACAAGATGCTTTGGGGCCACTCAAATCAGCTTACCTTTTGCAAGGTAAAAGGAAAGAATGAAATATCAGTCTTATTCTCAGGAATCTTTAAGATGGCATGAGATGCATATGTGGCCAGCTGATAGGCAGTCTCTGTGCCAATTAGGAAATGGGGTTCTTTTCTCCACAAACACTGTCTGTGCCATGAGCAGTGTTTCCAGCAGCTGTGCCCTAAGAGTTACTCAGGGCAGCTAAAGGGCAATGGCCTGAAGCCTGTGCACTAAGGAAGATGTTTATGTACTCTTGCTCCAGCAGGAAGGAATTCACAGAAATACACTCCTAATCTATCCTGCAAAACCAGGGCATGGCATTGAGAAAGGAAACGTGGTAAAGGGGACTGAGTACAAATTTATTGTGTGTTCATAAAAGCCCCTTGGTAACACCAAGATAAACTCTGTGCAGGGAACTTTGAGGCCTGGAAGGCCCTGGGTTTAGTGGAGTCCTTGCTGTTTATTCTGGAGAAATCTTCATGATCCAAGTGGGTATCTATTGCCAAGCTGGGTGTTTTCAGTTCCCATTTTTCACTCTCTGTCTTCCATGCCTGTTGCTATGGTTCCAGGTTTCTGATGTCCTCTCCTGCTTGGTGTTCTAACTGCTGAACATGTCTTTCTTGTCAAATATTTCTGTATAATGATCTGAGCCTTACCTTGGCACATGGTTATGGCAAGCACCAACGTGGTGACCTTGTCTATTGAAGCATTGTGCTCGTTCTCAGCTGACCTTTGGTTCGTCTACATTTCTCATGGAGCTGTACCTTCATCACATGCCTTCTTTGTGCTTATCTTCCTCTTCATTGCACTCGAGGGATGTTGTGGCCTGTGTTTTGGGAACTTCTCCAAGTGAGAGTCAGGGAGTTGCACTGTAGCTGAAAACAGGAAAGCAGGAAGACTGGGTTTTCAGTGAAAGAGGAGAGATTGGGAAAGTTGCTTATTCTTTTCATCTTCCTTCAGTTCCTGTCAGGTGCTGGCTACGTGTGGTTTGGATTTTAGTTTTTCAGATGGAATTCTGCAATTTGCAGACCATCACATCACGTCACTGCTTATATATGACAATTATGCCCCCACAGGTGATGAGCGCATCCAGCCTGCTGCCTTGCTGGTCCTGCATTTATATTCTTGAAATTTCCTCCAGATTTGCTTTCAAAGCCCTGCAGAAAATATGTTTTTCTTTGTTCTTTCTTCATTAATTGGTTCCTCAAGCTTCACTGTCTGAAATTCCCATATTCTGTATGAGTGCCTTAAGAGATTGCTTCCAGCTCAGCCAACTCACATTAGATTTGGCTTCTTCCAGTCAGTACTAACTTCTTCTTGAGCAATTATCATCATTCAGACTAAATATTGTAGGGCATCAGATAATATTGCAGACCTGGTCTTTCCTGGGCTGGTTTTGTTAGATAATAGAAGGTATTCACCCTTCTTTCCCACAAGCACTGGAGTGCTCACACTATTGAAACCTGGAAGTTCTGAAAGTTTTCAGCAGCAGTAGCCTGCCCACACCAATGCGTCTCTAAAAAGGTTGAATGAAGGGTTATGCTATGTTCAAATTTTTTCAAGTTATTCTTGCTAAAACTTCAGGACTCATTTGGTAAATGTGAAGCTTATTCAAAAAACCTATCTCTATTAAGAAAGGATTTCAGCACAAGATAAAACATGAATCTGGATAAGAATCAACAAGAATGTATTTAAGTGCTTTTCCATGTAGGCCTTTGCACAGTTGATATATCATATCAACTCATATCATCTTTTTGTTTCTTATTCTGCTGTAATCTTAAGGCCATCTGCTATAGATACTTTGAAATATTTGTTTGATCCCTTCAGATATCTTGCCATCACTAGATTTTTTAAATAGAGTTCTCAAAATCTCTCTACTGAAAACAGTATTGGTGTTCCCATTGTACAAATTATGAGGTAAGTTACAGAGACAACTTTCCAACTTCACAAAGGAAAAACTGGGCCAATGTAGAATAGTCAACATCACAGACTCTTCTTGAAAATGGAGGAGGTAATTTCTTTTGAGACAGTGATGTTTCACAGAGTGAGTGCAGCTCTGCTCTCATGTTAAGAAATTTAAGCTTTTGAAAACCTACTTGCTGCCAAAAGACTTCTCTTTCAAGACTTTTAACTGTGGCTGATCCTCTGTTTAAAGGCTTGTCCAGCTGTGCTTTATAAATATCTCTTAACTGATAAATGAATTATTTCCTTCAGTTAAGCTCTCCATATTGCTGAGCAGAGTTTGCAAATGTACAGTTTTGCAGTAGACTTAATACTTTTCCAAACTGGCTCTCTTCTGATTTTATATTTGGTATTTATGCCCTCTATATTTTTAACTTGCTGGCATAATTTTGGCCCAATTTGGTGAAATGTTGTCAATCACTGTTGCAAGATGTAAGAAAGAATACTAGAAAATATTGTCTTGCCATTTTTAATCTAAGAAAACAGCTCTGTTGCTGATCTTGCTGGCTGTCTAACAGATGGGCCAGAGTCCCATGAGAAGACAGCCACTTCCTTGCATAATAAACAAAGAAGGAGAAGTTGTCTGCAAGCCATTAGTGTATTGTAAAGTTAGATGCAATGTCTTGATATTGTCAGAATGTGTTCCTCAAGCACATTTCTTTGGCATTCTGTCATAAGTCAGACACAAGACAGCATTAAATCAATATTAAAACTTTAAAAGGCTGCCAGCTGTTTAATTCTTTCCAATGAAAGAACCCCAGTAAAAATATCCTCCAATTTTTTAATGCTGATAACCAACAAATAGACAAGGATTGAGTAGGGTATTTGATAGAAACAAGATCATTTGGCCTATGTGACACATTACCAGGATGCAGTGGAGATTGCTGTCTAGTACTATTCTTGTTTGAATTACGAGCTGGTTATGGTATAGTGAAAACTTATGAAAACCCTGGCTGGTCATTACATTAGAATTGGGTCTTTGAGAAGGGACACCTAAGGAAAATTATAAGACCCACCAAAAATTTTACTGTCTTTTTCTTTAGAGTATTTTCTATTATATTCAGAAGACAACATATTGCTTGTACATGAAACTGTTTCTGGCCACTTTTCATAAGAATTTTCAGTGAAGTATAAAAAAGTAACAAGTTTCATTTGCAGAAGAAATAGCTTTTGTGGTGAAATGGATTTCCCACTTTTTAAAAAAATCAGTACATATAGGTGTTTCAATATGGAACTGGCAATTAGTCTTTCCTTTTGGTTCAGCCAGAAAAAATAAAAATTGTACAACTCTCAAAAAATTTTTTATCCAATTATTCATGGCAGTTTTGGCACCCCCCAAAAAAAGATAATCAGTTCCCAGATCATAATTCTGTTTAAGCCTGTAGGACATGATGCTGCTAAGCAATATGCTACTTACGTAGTTGTCCTGACAGGTCTTAAGACCTTCCCACTAAAATTTCATGTTTAAGTTAGATGCAGAAATAGATTCAGTGATCTGAGAGAGGAAAAAAAAAATACACTCTATCTCAATAGACTGAGGTGATGATCCTTTTTCCTTTTTTTTTTTTTGTTCATCTTAAAACTAAAAAGCACTTAAAGCTAGAAATAAAGCCTTTCACATGACCACTGGTAAAGTCTTTTAAGGAACTACTGTAAACTGAAAAACTGACAAAATGCAATGAATATTACAAATACCACTGCAGACTGATTCTTTTGACTTCTATCATAGCTTGAAAAGTTGTACTTCTGTTTCTAGAACACATTATCAGTAGAGACAATTTCAAAAGAAGATATACTGAAATTTTGTAAGTCTCATGTCACAGGTTTTTTTCTCAGCTTCAGAGTGAATGAAATTGGTCCAATTTGGGGGGGGAAGTAAAAAGTAGAAGAGGGATTTTCAGAAAAATCAGTAATATCTGAGTTTTTATATTCAGATTATGTGAATGAATGTGCAGTATACTACATATGTCCTGAACTGTTCTGGCTTCTAGGATTGCTAATTATGTATTATAATACTTTTGTCACTTTGCCTCTTCTTTGCTGTTCACAGGGAAAAAAATGTAAAATTTTATTAGTTGGCTAGCTGGTAAAAAACTCTACACATTTATGAGAAGCATAAATGTTGAAAATGTACCTTGTTCACTGTTTGTAACTCAGCTCGGTTTTGCTTTACCCCATATGCTGTTTTATTTCATTCTAAAGATGTAGGGAGCAAGTTACTAGATCATCATAGGACAGATGCAGTGTTAATGTTTAGGTTAACTGGTGAAATTAAATTACCCAGATGTGTTATGGGAAACCCCTGTTTAACCTGGGGTCATATGATAACTATCAGAAAGCTGATTTTAAAATATCCTCTAAATAATCTCCCATCTCCATCGATTACTTTCTGTCTTTACATGTCGCTCTTAAGAAATTAAATGAAACCCACTTCTCTACAAAGACTATGTAGCCTGTGGAAGTAATAATGCCCCATTTATAAATACCAAAGAGTATCACTGAGAACAAGTGTCTCATTTCATTGCTCATTCATTATCATAGAAAATCGAAGAATTTACAAAGAACCTCAGGACAGTTCTGTGGGATATAAAACAGAGCCAGGGGGCTTGAGGCCGGGTTTTGATGCTTTGAAGCAGCTTTCCAGTGTATTTGAAACAGTATAAAGAATAGTAACTTTTTCTTAATCCTCTCTTTGAATGAAACAGTGACATTTCAAAGGCTGAGACAGTTTTGAAAACATAACTAAGCTAAACCCCTTTAGCTTTGCATAGTGCTAATTCTGTGGGATCATATGTAACCAATGGCTAAAGTGAATAACTGGATAAAGATTTGTGCCTCTAGTTTAGCAGGACCTCTGGTTCATACTTTGAATCAAACCAACCCTGAAAATTTTTTTCCCTCATTGATCCCTGCTAGGAAGTTCCATGAAAAGAACAGGGAGCACAATACATCAGCTCTTTTCATCAGGCCTTTTTAGGTCCTGGAAAAAGTGAACAAAAATATCCAGGCTGCTCTGTTTTTAATGAAGGTCATGGCACTGCATTTTGTATCTGTTATTTTCTTCAATAAGTTTGTATCCCTTTTAATGTAGGCAGGGAAAAATAGAGCTAGAATTCGTGGATTTGCTCCAAATAGGCCACAAAACAACAGTTTAGTAAGACAAATTATTTTAAAATAATATCCTTGCAACATTTGTCTCCTCAATATGCAGAATAATTCCTGGTATTCCTTTATTATTTTTAATGTCTTATGTCAGAGAAAAATGATGACTTCCATCATGAAATCAAAAGAAAGGAAAACCATTGCGACTGATACTGTGATTAAAAAGTGGAATTAAAAGATCAAAAGCATTGAAGAAAGCAGTCTAACACAAGTCCCCTCAATGCAACCAAAATCTCTGACAACTTATGTATTCAATTTACATGCACAAATAGGGTTTGGGGGCGGGCATCGTGTTCTGTGGGTGATGTGTGTTGAGTCCCGGAGCTCAGCTGTGCCTCGTGCATCCGTGTCCCGGCACGCTGGGTACCGCGGGATGCTCGGGGCCAGAGCCACAGCCCCTGGTTAGAGCGCCTGATCATCAGGGAACTCTGACCAAAGCAACAATCTGGGATCACTGGTTCAACTCCCTCGCTGTGGCAGACAGCTACATCACTGTAATTCTGTTATTCTAAAATCTAATGTCCCTGCTAGAAAGTTGGGCCAGAATCTCACTGCTGTGACAGATTCAAACATTCTCTTACTTTTAAATTGCGCTGGTGGCTGTGCTGAACTCTTTTCTACCTATGATACCAAGCACAGAAAAAATTATTGACTATAAGCATGCTTGACCTACATTTTGGGAAGTTAATAAGCCAAGTTGTCCTAATTTTCTCTTGTAACAGAGTCTACATATTCCTCTTATAATCTGAATAGACCTTCTTTGTATGTTTTCCACTCTTTTACCTTTATTGAATGTCAGTGATGAGAATTTAAATGCATGGCCTCCAGTGCATCAGTACTATGGCATGGTGCAATAGTTTCAGTAACTCCCTTTTCTACTCTGCCTGAAGCCTTGAGAGGTTGCATTTGCTTTTTGTAAGTGCTGGCTGTGATCAAATAAAATAGCATGCTCATTTTCCTCCTTTGTTGCATAAATCACAGTCTGTGAGCATGGAAGAGAAATTCTGTTTTTCCCTTGCTGATATATTGCTGTCCATGCAACTGAATGATGTTGCAATCTTTCCTTTGCAATATTCCTGCCTTCCTCAGCAGGGGTAGAACTCCCTAGCTTCATGCAATCAGTAACTTTGAATTGAGCATTTCTATTGATTGCTTCCAAAGTCAATAGTGAAAGTATTAAATACATCCTGCTTCAGATCAATGTTTTTTCAGTGCACATCTAATAACCTTCCAGTCCTTCAGGGTTGTGCTTTGTTGTGTTTTGAATTTGTTTTGGTTTATTTGGTTGGGTTTTTGTTGTTTTTTTTTTACTATAATCAATTCTTATTTGGTTTGTTATATCTATTGAAATACTGAAACTAATATTTACCTTCTCAGTATTATTTTTTCCCCTGAAAACATATCTGATGATTTTCTGAAAGCCAGATAATTACCATTTTCATATAGCAGTGTGTTGCTTACTTTTGGCATACCTTTGACAAACCTGAGGTGTGTTTTATTGTTTTCCTTTTATCTTTAGGGGTCTTTAATTTAACATTACTATTTTTTCCTGAGTTATAGTATTGAATAACAGCCCATGATGGCACCTGTGATTGCTCAGACCACTCATCTCCCACTCTGAAATATAATTCTCTAGTTGTGTAGTATGAATAGAGTGGTATGAGTTCAGCCTTTTTGTATGGAGATTCTGTGGTGTTTCTTGACTTCAGTACATTTAACTCTGAGCTTTTCTTTCATTTCTTTTCATATTAATTACCTTTTCTTATGTGCAGTTGTTCAACATCATTAGATAATGAGCTGGTCTCAACAGCAATAACAAGATCTTTGTGAGTAATTTCCCAAATATCATAATTAAAACCTATGTTTCATTAGATTCTCAAGTGTTCTGTTAACTCTAGACAAAGGGGGGGATTTTCATAGTCACAGATAGGATTTAGACATCAAATCTCACCCTTTCACCTTTAGAAAGTCTTCCCACGAAAACCTATATGATTTCTGAGCTATTGTTTCTCAGGAGGCAGAGAGTAACATAAGGAGCAGCTACCTTTGACTTTTTTAATACCTGCCAGCGCTGTAGCACCTCTGGCTTTTTTCTTTGGGGCTTCAGTAATTAGAGCTGTGTGAAGTTTCACACGTAGAATGGAACTGGATGATTCTGGCATCTAATCAGGTCAAAGGCTAAATTCCTCTGGTGTGCAACATGTTGCCCTAGGCTGAATTATAGCCCTGTAAACCGGAATGGTTAGATCCTTAACTCTGGAATATTAACTTGCTAAATTTTTTCTTTTTCTTTTTTTTTTGCAATAGATAAGGGATCACCACATCACACAACTGTCAGTTTTATATCACTACTGACATCTTTTGCCCACGCCCAATTGCAGGACGTGTTTCTATGCTCTGCTGTAATATCTCTTTGCTTTCCTAATTGCAGGAGGGTATATAGATGACACAAAGCATCCCACAGCCTTGGCCCAACGGGCTGATGCTCTGCTGACATAAAGCAGTGTAGCTGCCTAATTGTGTGCTCTGTGCATCTGGCCCCAAATGTGGCAATCTCACTGCAAATGGTAACCACCGGTCTAAACTGGAATGTGTAAGCTGGCATGCTTGATTTAAATTGTATAAACTGGTTATGGCCTTGACCCTGCCGTGAGAATTACAAGCTCTGATCGTGCAAGTCAGGGTTCTTAGAAGAATCAGATGGTGAGGAAGCTTTGCAGATAAGTACACAGTTGGGCACAAGGTTTAAACAACCTCTGTGTAGAATTCCACTTTGTGCCAAGTGCCTGGAGAGTTAGGTACCCGTTTGTTGCTTGCTTTCTACAGTTGAAGTATTTAAAGTACTGAAACCTTTCCTTAAGATTTATATGTCCTTCCAAAGAGCACCCAGTGAATAGGCTAAATGCCTGGCATGCTTTCATCCTAGCTCTGGCAAAGGCTATGGATAACAGGGTCCACAATTTGAAAATGCAACTCTCCCCCTTTTCCCAGATGAGAGTCCTTAACAGCTCTCTTTAGTTTGGCAGTGGATCATTTCTATCAAGATGAAGTTGCCTTTGGCCAAGCCTCTGGGATCTCTGCAAAGTTTTCCTCAACCACAAATCATTTCTTCATTCAGCATGTCACTTGACATCTCTGGTGTTATAAATTAGTTCAAGAGGGTGGACACCCATTTCACCTCCTCACCAAGGGCTCAGTTCTCATGTTTTCTGAAGTTATTTATTTTTGCTTTAGGGGACAATGCAGTTTTACTCTCTTGCTGCACTATCAAGAGAACAAGTGCCTTTGAGCCAAACACCTGCTTTCCTTTAGAAAGAATGATGGGGAATGCCTTTTGAAAAGCCTCTATTTAGCTACTTTCTTAATTTACAAAAAGTCTCGTATTACTCAGATCCCCAGAGGTTTAGTCAAAAAATATAGTGGACCATAGTAAAAAGGAGAAGGTAAAACAAAGCGCTGGCTTTCTCTTGCCACAACAGGGACAAAACCATGGCAATGTGCCCTCAAGGTTACCAGACCTTTATTCTCTCATGGATTCAAAATCCAGAAGCAAGTAGTCTTCACTAAGAAAACAATAGGTTACCTGGGAGGCTTTGCTGGCCAATGCTTGCAAGTTGGGAACCATTTGAGACACACTGAACATTACTTCTCCTTGAAGGCTCCAGTCCTCTCATCCATACACTTCCCCTCAAGTTGAACACAGGCATGGCTATGCTTGTTAGAATATGACCAGGATATTCATGGAGGCTTTGGCCTGTCATGATTTCATGCTTCTGCACCACTTTTTCTTCCATGGCGAATCAAAAGAAACATGCCACAAAGCCTTATTCTCGTTCTTTCTCATTCTTATTCTTAGCTAAGAGTAGTAAACACCTAAATCTGATTAAATTCCTAATTCTCATATTGGTTTTTTTTTTGGGGGGGGTGGGAATTACACCCTCAATTCTTTTTTCCTCCCAGGTTTTGAGGTGGCAATTAGCAGAGATAACATGGCTGTTCTAAATAGCATTGGCACAATTTCTGGGTATGCCACGTCCTTCTGTCTCTCTGTCTTGAGTGGTGTCTTGCAGTGCCACAGGGAAGAGCTGGTTTTGTTGATAGTGCCAGAAATTGTAAGTAACAGATTGTATTTATGGACTAAAGAGCACAAACACTCCAAGCATACGTGCAATGGATTTGACTACAATTTAAGCTGTCGTGACCTCAACTACTTTGTCATTGTAATAGTGCATGAAGAGCTCAGTCACACGCTGCAGCTGCATTGCACTGCACAAACACACAGAGGAGAACATATTTCTTGCTACCAAATGGTTCATACCCTTGGGTAATCCTGCTTCTGGTTTATTATCTTGGTCTAATATGTGCAGAACAGTGTGATCTAATCTGTTTCTAGTCTGACATTCTAAGGCCAGCACAGGACAGGGACATGACTGTAACAGTGACTCCTATGCCTGCAGCTGCCCCTGAGCTCTTCAAGCAGTGTTGTTCAGTTTTGGCCTTGGTTGATGGCCCGTGGGCCACAAGCCACAGCACAGCCCTCAGTGCTGCCTTCACACTGCTTCCTGAATCTACCTAAAATGAGTCCTCTCTGAGGCCTGGTTGCAGCATCTCTTTTTGCTTTGCCCTCTGGGCTGCTGTGCATCCAGCTGTTGGCTGAAAAAAGGAAGGCAGCATCACCTTCAGATTGGATTTTTTCCCTCCAACTCAATCCAGATTTGGGAATTATTTAGAAGTCACAGGCATATCTATAAAGAAATTACCTTAAGTAATGGTGGGTTTGCCTTGTGTGTTGGGGGTTTTTCCTTGCTTGTTTTTGCTTTGTTTTTTTCTTCCCATGGTAATGAGTAAATTCTAGTCGGTCCTAGAATGTGCAGGATTCAGATGCAGGTCTCAGGTCAGAGTGAACCGGGGCAAGAACTGAGGTTTGGCTCTTCCTATCACAGGCAACTCAACTATCTTAATCTGGAGACTACTGACAACTGTGTAGGGAATTTATCGAGTTATTCTCTTATGAAGAGAGTTTTAAAAATAAATAAATTTTCAAAAAGGCATGTCAGCTTTCTAAATAAAATATAAAATATACAGATATTTTAGGAAAATAATAATAATTTCCTGCATGAGCCAAAGATGCAGATTGACTCTAACAGATATATTTTGCAGTTTAGTGGTAAGAACAGAACAGAACAGAGTTTTCAGGGGAAAGCAGGGGCAAGAACTCTTGCCTTTCAGTGCCTTAACCTCTAAGATTCCTAATTTCCTGCAGTTGGGTGGGGATAGAGAATGAAAAAATCAAAAAAAATCTTAAATTTTAATCTGGAATCCTTTAGAGATGCAGTGAAGAGCCAGAAGTATATTATGAGTAACAGTCTATTGGCATTGAAATGAAATGTTGAGGAAAGGACAAATATTTATGACTTATATATTTTCAAGCTCAGCAGAAATGAATTTTCAACTTGGTCTCAGATATCACACTGTAGTCTTGATTATGTATACTGTAAATATCATGTATAGAGTGTAATGTTTCTCTTAGCTCTGTACTTAGGCAGCAGAGTATACTTAGAAATATTTTCCATAATGGCAACCTTGAGATTATAAGTGACTTAAAATGTGAAATAGTTGAAGACACAATTGCACAACTAAATTGAAAAAGCAACTGCAGAAGCATAATATAATATTTATAATAAATTTCATGCAATTTTACAGGCACACCATTTCATTTCTAGTGACCTAGCATATTTCCTCCCATTTATACACCCATTGTTGTACTAGGACGCTGTTTTGTAGGTTGTGTATCTCTTACATATAAACAAATAAACTAGGTTTTATAGAGAACTGCTAAACCAGTTGTGTCTTAAAAAGAACAAAAGTCAGATGCCTTTTATACTGAATAAATATGCACTTGGCAGGTAACCCAGTGGACTCTAGTTTGATACTGAGTAGTAAAAGATCTGAAAGTCTGATGAAATGTGAAAAAAATACTTACTTTTTTTTTCTCATTTTCCTTTTTAATGCCTTGAAAATGTTAATTGAAGCTTGACTAAAAGTGAGTGTGTGAGGGTAGTCCAGAAGCTGGATCTCTGAAATATGAGGGAAATCGTTTGTATGTGTTTCTATTGGCAGAGGAAAACCTGTGCACTATGGAGGCTTCTTGAGTTTTGAATCAATTTTTGTTCAGGTATCATTTTCATTTGCTTTCCAGTTGCTGGATTTGGTAAGGACTTGCCTCAGAATGGCCCAGTACAGTTTAATTTTCAAAAATTACTACATTGAGAAAAGCAGTCATTCTCAAGAGTAAACACATAATCTCATACACGAAACACACCTTGGATTTTACTCATTTCTCACTGACATAAGGTGTAATTTAGTTGTCTGAAATGGAGTAATTCATGATGTACGTCAGAAACAGGCCCAGAAAAGCTATTTTTAACATGCACACACACACACACAGAGCCAAATGACATTTAATTTTTTCACATTCACTCCCCAGTGCTGTTGTATACATCCTCGGTGGCATTATTAAGTGGAGCTTTTCAAACAGATGAAGTATTTTACTTACTGTGGCTAAACTGTAATGAAAGAAGAGATGGCTGTTTGCCAGTGAATGGTGTGTAGCTTGTAGAAGCATGTAATTACATAAATCACAAACATATGCAGAAGATGTTTTCTCTTTACATTTAACTGGTGTTGCCTGGAGTTATAGCTGCTTGCAACTCTATTTAATTACCATAATTATTTTAAATGTGTATATCTGGCAATCTTTGAGCTTTATGAGAATGTTATTCATACCTTATCTGCAAAAATCTAGAGGGTCCCATTCTTCCCCAAGGGGCTGCAGTAACCAGATTTGTCCAGATTTCAGGCATAGGGTGGCTGTTATGTTTATATCTTTACTTTGATTTAGAGGTTTTTAAAAAACTTAAGCCTCTGAAACTAATCAGATCTTGAAATCTCAGTAGACGTTATAATTTCCTGGTAGGAAATTAAGCATTGTACATTGTTTGTGGAAAGAAAGTACCTGGAAAGGTCCTGATTTGCTTCTTCTACCTCTTAATTTGCTGACTATGTAAATGTTGTTTGGCCCAACAGATTGACAAGTGTCTAGAAAAGGTATTGATTGTGTTAAAATGGATGCTTTCTATGGGAAATGTAAAAAAACCTGACAGACTAGTTGGAATTTTCCAGTTCATTTTGTCAAGCAGTGAAATGAGTTAGAGCCAAGAATTTTTCTAAATTCTCTTTTGCAGTAGTGCAAACCCAATTCAAATAGTTGATGCTAATGGAGTTGCCCTAGAAACACCACAGTGTAAGATGGACTTTTGTTTCTTCTCTCATTTATGTCAGTTTTATGTTGGCTTCGTGGCATTTGATATTGGATGAGTTACTTTTGTCTCAGGCCAATCCAAATGGCAGAAGACATGAATACTTATATATAGGATGACTGGCCAATGTAGACACATCTCAGTTTGCCCTCACTAATGTAAAGTGGTGAGTATAAAATTCCTGCAGTTGAATCCAGTTGAGGTGGTGAAACACACAGGAATAAGAAATCTGCTAGCTAAATAACCTCAAAAGGTCAAGCAGTAGAAACCATAGGCAACTGTCACACATAAATGATGAAGAATTACAGAATCCTTGTGCACTGAAAGACCAAGGAAGGCAGGTTATATGAGAAAAAAATCAGTTCAGCTCTGCATTTATAAAAACACATATTTATGCACAAATGAACTCTCCCTATGTTGCAAAAAACAGTCGGTGAAACATCTGAATGTAAAGATAGTGAAGTTGCAAAGGATTAGTATTACACTAAGACAAGAAATAGCTATTATTGGAAAATTCAGCACTGCTGGAAATCAGGTAAATATAAGAAAATACCCAGTGGAGAATCAGGCTGAGCCAGCACAGTTCTTTTACTTCATTCAGTGATAGGGAAATACAATAATTGTTTGCACCTTGTCCTTTTGTCATCCACTGTAGTTAACCTTGCAAGTGATGCCTCCTTAAGAGCTTTAGTAAGTCACGGGATTGTTTTTCTTTGGTTATAATGTGACATGCCAGCTGTAGATCATATGTGCAGTTTTGTGACATGGCTTAGTCTTTTCTTCCACCACCCAAGAGGCAACATATACAAAGCAGTATTGTCAGAGATCAGTTGCTGCAATCTCTTGTGGAAAAAAAAAAAAAAAGGGAAGCCTCTGGAATGCCAGGGAACAATGCACTTTCCACATCAGAGACTGGTTTATTTAATAACCACAAATTATTTCAGGTAATTTGGCACCGATTATATTGCACCCACAAGAATGTCCTCAAAAACAGCAAAAACAAAAAGAAGTAACAGAAGAACCACCCCTATTACCAATCCCATCAGGATAAAATGAAGGCAGTTTCCATTCATTAAATTATGATTAGCCTTGCTAATACCTTGTCTATCAAATCCCCATTCCATGCTGCAGACACATGAAAGGGAAACATGTATGTGATGTTCTGTAAAGGAAGTTGATGGAAAGCAATGTTCCTCCTATGCATTAGAATGACAATTAAATCCTTTAGATGATGGTGCACACTAAAACAGTCATTAAAAAATGCAGGTTATGAACAGCTGAAGTTAAAGTCAAGCCAAGGCATTGTCAGTTTATGTCTTTAATTAATCCAAAGAGCAAAATTTCCTAGGTTTAAGGAGTAATTAATCTCGATGTTTTGGTAGATTTCATTATGTTCTATTACATTTCACATATTTCCAAATCTCTGTGTGGTTTAAAGACTCTGATGCTTGCATTCACCTATCAACTCTGTAGTATCAGCATCTATACAGAGAGTGATATATGCCCTGTCAGTAGGTTACAAAGCTCTTTACTGAACAGCAGAAAAATGTGGGAATGGGAAATCCCCCTAGTTTTGCCTCTAGGAAGAATAAATCTTGGTCATTTCAAATATGGACGTTTGAAAGATTTGTTTTAAAAGCTGATGCTGGAGAGCCAGGGTGAATTCCATTTAATTCAAGTGGTTTTGGTTCTCTCTAGCACAGTGGAGAAATCTCCTTCTCGCCTCCTTGAAATGCTTTTACCTGCAGTTGACCAAAGTTAGTGCACCAGGAAGAACAAAGCTCTTTATAAGAAAGCCTTTGTACATCTCCTCATGAAAGCAATGTTCACTGTGGCTGTTTTTACAGAGAGATTTTTACCCTTCTGTGGGCCAGAGGACAGCCTACAAGCCAAGTTTTGATAAAAGGTCTCTGTCTACAAATGAGAAAAGAATTTAATGCAAATTGAGTCAATATGATTATTCCTTAAATCTGAGAATCATTTTGTTTGAACCAGGTCAAGGATTCCTTAAGAAAAACGAAAAGATCTGATTTCAAAACAGAAGACCATGGCCATTATTCATTATTCTCAGACTACCTACTGTTCATCTTTGCAGCTTTGTGACAACTGGCTATTTTGGCTCTGATCTTTGCATTCTCCAATTGAGTGTATCTCAATATGTATTTCCTTTATCTTTGAGTTTGCTGAAGGCAATTGCATCTGTTTTTTTTCCTTTTAAATGCTGTTCTTCAAAAATTATTTTTGAATTCCTTTAATTCTTTTATATTATTTTAACATCCTATTCTTTAAAATCCTACTTTTAAAAATTTTAAAATTTTGAAATTCCTCTATCCAGTCAGGTCCTTCAGGGACCAGCTACATAAATGCTGCTACAATTAAACAGAAATTCTCAAATCTCTAAGTGATAAGAATTTGGTACTATGGACAGTTTCAGCCTGAATTTTATTTGGTCTGTAAAGGATTTCTTTTTATCATAACTGAAATGGTTATGTGATTGAGAGAGAGAGAAGAAAAAAAATAGATTCTGCATGTTAACAATAATAATTAGATAGTAAGTGTGAGATTAAACATTACATCAGGAACTACCTAACTTAATTCAAACTCACCAGTTTGTCACAAAGTTTGCAAAACATTTGATCTTGTTAGAAATACACGGTAAATTTCCCATCTTAGAGTTATACCCATACAATGAGGGGACTTACTACTTGAGACTGGAAGTGAAAGGGACTGGATGTGATTACAAATTGAACTGTAATGCAAGCTGTGCTTTTTCAGTCAAGTTTTCCAGTGATGGTTGAGGTTGGCTAACAATTTCTTTCCTGTGCACTGCCCTAAGGACCTGTTTCTCCAGGGCATCTTGGCAAGAGACTTGAAGATATTTAAAATCCCTAATTAAAGCCAGGTATTTCACTTCACTTTTATTTTTAAAATATGAAAAAAAAAATACTGAGCTGAAGTAAAAAACAAACATTTTCCACTTGCCATTCATTACAGATGTCAGACAGCTGTAAATATAGAAATGGTCAGCTGCAGGTGTAACCTAGTTCTGTTGTGTAATGCACACTCTGTTCATATAACATTACTAAAAATGGTCTGTCTGGCTAATAAATAGCACTACCGTTACACAGTAAAAGGTGAAAATTAATGTGAATGCTGCTGGTGAGTTAGCTATATTAACAAGCCAATTATGTAGTATTAGCAGCTATAATGGGGAACAACATAAACTTCTAAGAACCTCTGCAAAAGCTTTTAGTCCTTTCAATGCTGGGAATTTAAAATGAGTGCTGTCCATTCACTTTATTTCTTTAAATTTGGATGGAAAGGTATGTAGGAAGTTTTAAAAGAAAGTCACTGGCATCTGCATCTAAAAATATAAATAAAATAAATAAATAAATTGACTCCAACCCACATGTATCCAACCCACTATTGTTTCAGATGCTTTTCTGGTAAAGCTCTCTTGCCTTCATCAAAGGTTCTGGCCCATGCATGATAACCTTTGATACCTAACTGATAAAGAACTGATAACCCCTTACTGATAGCAAACTCTTTTCCACACCAGAGCAAGAAGGGAGTGCAATCTGAAATGGCAGTGAGTAAAGGCAGACAATAAACAAACAAAAGGCTAATTGATTTCTTCTACTTACACATAGAGCTATGTCTGACCAACAACCCATCTGGCCCCATGTCCTCTTGCTGTAGTTGCATGGTACTTTGAGAAAAATTTAAGACCAGATCAAATAACCAACGTTTCCCCCTTGGAGCTTCTTTCCAGATTGTGTCAACATTTGAGGGAGTTTTTGAAATAGATATATCTTGGCCATTATGGGTAATACCCAGTTACAGATCTATCATCTCCAAATTGTCTAATCCTTCTCTGAATCCAGTTTGTTCTCCAGTATCAGTGAGTACTACAATTTAATTGTGTGCTGTATGAAATGCAGCGTGCTGAGAGTTACAGGCTTTGCTGGGGGGGTTCTTAGGTCCCACTTGTATGTCCTCAAAGACTTGCTATTGTCTGCATCCTAGAATGTCTTCCTCAATATCCTGCACATCTGGGGAGAAACCACATGCAGTGTGGCCCAAGATGATAAGTAAGATGATGGGAATCTGCCTGATTAGTTACATATTTTGTGGGTTGCTTATATTTGAGTCAAATGTGTTAATTCTCCCTCTCTTTCTCCCATTCTTTTAATTTTACTCTTGGCTGCAGAAAAGTCACTAAAGAAAAATGTACCTTGAAAGGCAGCTTGTTATGCTTGGCAATGCTTTATTATGTTGCTGTGCCTCTGCATCATATTTGATCTGAACTTACTTCACAGTAGTAAGGAGATAAGTAGGAGATAAGTAGATTAAAAATAAAATTAATTGGAAATATTTCTATTTCATGTATTGGCTGTTAACACACATCAGAGGGTAAAAACTAAAAGACAAATGTCTATCAACTTAAAAAAGCAAGTCTGCTCTCAAATCTAGTGCTAGGAGTTCCTGTGGAAAACTTCCCAATGACATTCCTAACCTGCCTGAACAAGAGCATATGGAAGAACTGATAGTCATTTTATTCTGCTCCATACTTTGAAATTATTGCAGTAACATTTTTGTGCTTCCAAAATCAAGTACCTATGAATTTGTACTGCAACTGCAATTTTAATTGCAGTTTATCTGTGATTGGATGCATGTCGTGGTGAGGAGGAGGAGGAGGGAATTGAATTATTACTTATTTATAAAGTGATGTTAAATTCTGATCTCAGTCAAGTTAATGTCAAAGCTGGGAGTTCAATGGAAGCTGATTGAACCTTAAGAATGTATTGTTATTGCTTGTGACTAACAAGCAAACAGCAACTTCAAAAATTTCTTGTCTCCAGTCCTTCACAGCAGCTTTGAACTCCTCTGGTTGGGATCATTGGTGCCCTGAACTAGCCACTGTTTTCAAGTGTGGGGCCAGAAGACATGGATGCAGGTCAGGAACAGGGACCCAGCAAGGCAGTTCCCCTTTCCCCCAAGTGCATGTTCACACAGGGTTTGATCCTTACTGTCTTAAAACAAGTAGAGGAGGCAGTGGTGCCATTTTTCATGGCAGGCACAGCACTCACTAAGGAAGGCACTGTGATGCAGATCAGAATTTGTTGTCTCTGTGCTTAGCAGCTGGTTTGGGAAATGGCTGCGATTTTACAAGCCAGCTCCACTAAGCCAGACAAAACTGCACTTGGTGGTCTCTGCTTTGAGTTGCAGTTTAAAGCTATTGAATTTCCATGGTTACTTTTAGTATGCTCCCCTAGTGAAACCCATGTGAAACATTGCTGCCAGGGGGTATCACCTGGGAAAGAAAGGACAGGCTGCACAAGGAGACAGGCTTAGAAATACCCCAGAAGGGTGAGAGTCCATATGAACTAATGCTTCTTGAATTATCTTGTCTGATGCATGAGGTGAAGTGGACATCTTTCAAGAAAGCAGACTGCAGGGAAATGCCTTGTTGATTTTGCGGTGCTAATGCTACCCTGAGTTAAAACATTTGATGATTACCCATCCCTACTCAAAACACGAGTATCTGTGAAATTTCATTGAAGAGAGTGGCACAGAGCCAAAACAGCTTTTGGCACTGTGAAAGATGAAGAGAGCATATCAAGGGTGCAGTAGTGATTCTATGCCTCCTGTTGTATTCTGGCATTTGTAGCAGTCACAGAAACAACTTACTGTTCTATTTAGGAAGGAAATAGCTATAAATCATAGCTAAGGTAGTTCATAATTCCTATAAAGTGTACTTATGAGTTATCAGTGTCCTAAACAAACTTCCACTCTAAACACTGTATGCCACAAATGGTGCTTCCAAATTCTGTGTTCAGTTGTAACTGAATTGGCAGGAAACTGCCCAGAGAAAACAACATTGTTCTATTTGTAAGGATTATAAGGTGTTTTCAGGATACTTTAAGAAAAAGCTGCTGACTGGCTCAAAAATAAACACAAGAATTGTTGTTATGTTGGAAAGATGGCTTTTGCAAAAAAAAAACCCCTGTTAGATAATATCTACATGATTAGTGAGCTAACCTAGTATTTTTCGTTGACATGTCATCTCCACACTCTTCATCTTTTCCCTAACTTTTCACTATTTTTTCTATTCCTCCAGGAAAGAAAAAATTCCTCTAGTTTGCTACAGAGAAAAATGAGTAAGTTGAGCAAAATATCATTTTCTAAAAAACATTACTGAAAACAGAAATGGAAAATAAGAAAGTGGGAAAGAGGGCCGTTTAAAAAGTCTGAGAGACAAAACAAAAGGAATGATAGGTAAAATGAAAGGAGAGGGCATGGTGAAAGAGTTGGTACGCAGGTAAAACATAGTAGCAATAAAGAGAAGATTGTGAGAAAAGGTAGTAACAAAGAGAAAGAGATGAAAAAACAATCACAGGCAGAAATTAAAGAGAAAATAAAAGAATATAAAATGATAGCAGAATATGGAAGGAGAGCTAGACAGGAAATGGGAAAATAAGGGAAGGAAAAAAGAGAGTTGTATTTAATTAACATGAGTTGCTGCCTTCTGTCAGAGCGAAGTCGATGTAGGGCAGTCAGGCCAGTTAGGGCTACAGCATGGAGATTTAGAGGGGCAATGCCTTTCCTCTGATTTTTAGAACACTCTTCAAACTTTTTTAGCCAAGGATGAGCTTAATGAGGGCCAGAAGAGAATGTTTAAAACATGTAATGTGTATTGGAAGGTGAAATGAGACACTAGCAGCAGCCCCTCCTGAGGAGGTCCCATCAAGCATGGCAAGCACAGTGTGGGCACTGACATCCCTAAATCACTCTGGATTTTAACCTCTGCTTCCAGAACTTACCGTGTTTACCCTTACTGTGGTATATTTTACAGGGGGGAAAGAAAAAAGGTCAGCTGGAGTTGTTGGGCTTCTTTGTAGGGCTGCAGAGGGTTACAAACAATCCTAATACTCAATATTCTGCTGGGGAGACCCATCTCTGTGGTGACAAGGTGTGTCAGTATGAACCAGACAGCAAGCTATCAGATGTGGCAAGCCACCAGAAAATGGACTCTTTTCCCTCCATTTAAAAGCTCATATTTTCATTACAGAAGTCTGGCATTGGGGCAGTCACTGCTTCAGTGTGTTTTCTGTTGGTAGTTTTAATAAATAATATTTTAAAATGTGAATTGCAAGTTCTTGAATGAGCGTGAGCTGGTGAGCAAATTTTGTTCTGAAATGTGTAATACTCTTGCCCTGGAATGGGGCCACCAGGAAGAAATCAGGTTTTGCTGAGCATTAGTTGCCTTTGACTTCCAAGGGGCAGTAGCCAGAAAAAGGTTAGTTTTTATGTGTTTAAATGAAAAGATCTGTTTTTATCATCCATCAAGTTTGAGAGTCTTACACTTTTTCTCTTTTCTTTTCTTTTCTTTTCTTTTCTTTTCTTTTCTTTTCTTTTCTTTTCTTTTCTTTTCTTTTCTTTTCTTTTCTTTTCTTTTCTTTTCTTTTCTTTTCTTTTCTTTTCTTTTCTTTTCTTTTCTTTTCTTTTCTTTTCTTTTCTTTTCTTTTCTTTTCATTGTGAAGGCTCACAAGCCTTAAGCTCTCAGGTCCCTGCTCCAGGCTGCAGCAGCCAGTGGAAGCACCAACACCAGTATCACAAAGGCAAGCCCTTGTAATGGTAGGTGAAGTCTCCTGATCAGCACAGGGGAAATCCAGGGGACACTGGAACCTCTTCTTCCTTGGGCCAAGATGAAGTCTCCATCCACAGCATCTGAAATATTTCTGACAGGCAACCCAAACTTAATAAAGGTGTGAAGACTAGAAATGGGAAACACCTACCACAGCTCTGACAGGCAAAGCAAACAGAAAACAGCTGAGTAGTTATGGCTTCAAAATAGCCTGTTCCTCACTCCTTTTTGTGTTTCACTGGCATCCTCACAGACACTGGCCCATGTACTTAGATAACCTCAAATAGGCTTTAAAATTAGGAAAAGAAGAAAAAAAACCAAAAATTCTGTGGGTCAGAGATGACTTCTTGGCCCTAGATTCTCTACTACCTTAACATGTTTTGTTTTTCTTGTTGCTTTTCTCTATGTTTGTTTGATTTGGGAGGGGGAGTTGTTTTTGGTTTCAACCTTTTCTGGGTTTTTTTTGTCTCAACTTTTCCAAAGTACCAACCAAAAAGTTGGATAATCAATTTTGTTCTACTCTTATTTTATAAACCACTGAGAGAAGCAGTAAAATTAAATATTTTTTGTCTTCTTATTTTAATGTTGAAAGAGAAACTACCCAGAATTAATGTGGGCTATGATTTTTCTAGCAGTCTCATAATCGTCGGGAGACTATTACTGACGCTTGATTAAATAGTTCAAATTTCAGTGATTTTTCTGAGAAAATCTAGACAACAAATGGATTCTCTCTTTACTATTGTGTCAACATTTCTATCAGTAACCTCTTTGCTACATTTGCATGTTGAAAAAAAAAAGAAAGAAGTTGAAGTTAAGCTTGTTACATTGATCTAGAACAGTAGAGAGATGATGCTTTTGAATTTGTTTACTCTCTTGAATAAGAAACTGAAGCGTGGTCTGCTTGGCAACCAGGTACACATCATTTAAAATCTACCCATGTGCTCTTTGTTGTCAAGAATTGAATGCATTAAAGAGAAAAAATAGTGGTCTCTCACAGAAAGGTTAGCAGTGCAAATACCCCAGACCTGTCTCCTCTCCCTACCTGCCTACATCTGCAGACATGTGCATGGACATACCTGGCTGCTCACATTTTGTTAGAGTCCCTGCTATAGGGCAGCCACTTTGTCTAAAAATGACATTTCAAATAATTCAGGTACCTCATTTTTTGCATTATCTATTTAACTCCTGGTTCAAAGGTTGCTGAGCACAGAAGCCTCTGAAAAGGAGTCGTATTTATCTCCTTGCATTTATTTAACTAGAAAAAAAGGCATCCAGATTGCATTCAGGTGCAGGTTTGGAAAGATGAAGTTTTCTTCAACTTCATTTTGTTTGGCTAAACATAACATAAGAATCGTGCAGACTTCCCTAACTTTGAATTCCATGTGGAGCTGCAAAAATCATGCTTTGATTTAAAAGTTCCCTGACTCCGAGCCACAGCCCTTTCTGGTGCATTCTGGCATCTCAAAAACCAGCAAGTACTGAACGCTGATCCAGAGAAGCATTCCCATAAATGTTTGATTTCAGGTCTTGTTGAGGACCAGTTCCTGAAACTTAAAGCTAATCACACATTGGTCTGCTTTACTGGATGGAGCAGGACACGAGGGCTGGGAGATGGACGTGTCCTTGCTGTGGTGACAAACATCTGCACCTAGAAATGAGGCTGCCTTCCCTCACAGGCTCCATGCTCCACTTAGCTATTTCAGGACAGGTTAGATACCAGAGCTGGGCGGAGAGGGATGGTTTATTATGTGAAAAAAGGTCAGAAGTTTGCCTGCTTGCTCAAACCGGCTAAATCTGGTTTTAATCTACGAAAACACACCAAAACACCCTCTTGGAGAAAAAGGTATGTTGTGTTTTCCTGACCACCATTTTCCCTAGTGGCAAGTTTCTCATTCAAAATTATATCCACAGCTTTGTTTATGGGACTTTACAGAAGGCTTTGTATGGGTTAGAGAGGGGAGGGAATGCTCCCATATGCAGAAACACAGAACCCATTAAAGCACATGAGGCTCTGCTGGTTCCCCTCCCCAGCTGCTACTAAGTTTATTTGCAGGCTGCAGCCTGGAAAAGCGACTGTGGCCCATCTGCAGCACATATGTGGGAATTAATTTCCAGCATAGCCACAGGAGTGTGGGTCCAGCAGACCCTCCCCTAACCTCCTCTCAGATCCCCCTCCACGCCGCCTTAATTGGAGCCAGAGCCGCCACCGAGCGCGGCGATGTCGCGGGTACGGCAGGAGGGTCAGGGCCCAGCCGTGCTGCTGGCTCTCCAAGGAGCCACGGCATTCCCACCCTCCTGCCGTTCCCCCGGGGTGAAGCAGCACAGCTTCAGGGGTGTGTGTCACCCTTGGAGCCAGCGTGGCAGCTCGCTGGACGCTGGGGCAGGGGATGAAGGCCGCGCTGCTGCAGCTCATCCCCTGGGCCCGGCCGCACGGCACCGAGGGATGCTGTGAGCAACAATCCTGGGGGAAACATCCAAGCTGCCTGCTGAAACAGGCAGGGAAATCAGATGGGAGTGCTCACTTTAGATCTCGTCCTCATATTGTCACAGGAGGAACAAGTTAGTTTATTTTTATACTTTAGGCCTGGCTGGTAGATGTTGGGAAGGGTTGTGCTGGAGCGGGGAGTGCAAAGACAACATCTCTTTTAAATTTCTGTTAAAGGGAAAGGGGCAATTGTAAGAAAGTAGGACAAAGGAGAGAAGACTATAATTGCAATCAAAAGCATTTGTGAAGGGGTTCATCCTGAGAAGGAAAGACCCAAGGTTTTGGGGGCTCTTAACTCATTTGCCGATATAGGAATAAGCATTAAAAAAACCACAATAATTCCATGGCTTAAGTGAATAACTAAACTAATGAAGGACACTGTTTTTAAACAAATTATTGTATAGGAAGTACATGCAGGTCAAATGTCAGCAGGCAACCTAACTCTACCCTAAATGTTTTTAGACATTTTAGTAGTTTTATAAATATCCATTTCCTCATACATGTCTGTCATTCAGCTGTGGATTTGGCCCTCAGGGCCATCTCTGCCCGAAAGCTAAAGTCACATTTAAAGTTAGCAGTGACCTCTGAATAAAAAATAACAAGGTCACATGCTGAATAAGAGATGTGATGGTCGCACTGACTTGGAGTTTCAGGTTTGTTTTGTCAGCACTAAGTTCTTTAGGGCCTCCTTTATTTGCCTTTTTTTTTTAAGAGTTTTCTTTTTTCTTTTCATATCATAATTTTCTCTCAAGAGTCTTGACCAATAATTTCTTCTGGTAAATTTCAAAATATCAAGAAGCAATAAATTTGGCAAAAGTGTTTTGCTCTCCTTAAATGCATGCAGAGATACTGAGGTCCAGTTCATGGCTGTGGGAACTGCTGCTCTGGCTCCATATACCACAGCATTTTCCTGTCTCAGCGTGTTGGTATTCTAAAGAGAACTCCACAGACACCCATTTAAAACTCCCAGACGTGGGCAATAGGATGTGGTAGCTGCTGGGAACATAATTTGCTGTTTCAGGCTGCTACAGAGAGGAGCTGGGCTTTCCAAGGTACCAAAAGGCTTTGCTGGGAGCTCATCTCCCTCCCTTTCTCCTGCCTCCAGCTCAATGGTTTCCTTGCCACTCTCAGCTCCTCCTCGGTTCTGCCTCACCAGTTTTCCTTACCACCTTAAAAGAGAAGAACTAAGTATTTATTTAGGATGTGTATTTTTCCAAAATAGATGAAAAGGGAATGGTTTACCTTGGAGTCTGGGAGTTTGGCCTGTAAATAACCATCTGTAATACCTGTCCCCTTTGCTGTAATAAACCAAGGTCTAGTCCTCTGATCTTCAGAGAGAAAACCCTTATTCACTCTGCTATTAGCCACCACCTAATTTATTTTTTTTCCGTGGCTATTAGTATTGAATCAAAGTTTGTTTCTGAGGCTGAGAGGAAAGATGGTTTTAGTGTTGGCTCTAATCATGTATTTTACCTCAAGCCACTGACACAAACATTTATTTGCTCAAGGATCACCAGAGAAGTGGTTGAAAAGCACCTAAAGATTTTAATTGGAATTTGATTCAGGTTGATGTTCAAGAATTCAGATGATCCTATTATCAGAAGAAGGAAAGCCTTAAAATACTGAATTGAAAATAATGTAGGTAAAAGCTTTCTGGTGATATTTACAAAAAATTTTGGTCAAGGCAAAAACTCCAGGGAAGCTGAATTCCCCTTGTAATTGTACCACTTTTCTGCTAAATTTGGGAACCAAAATCAAAAGAAACAATTTTTTCTAATTGTTTATTCAAAATGGTCCAAAGCTGAGTAATTTGACTTTCTATTCACTATAGAGAAAAATGCTATCAAGAGTTCACCCCAGCCATAACTTGTGTGACAGCTGCAAGTTTGTGTTTCTAGGATTCCACCTCAAATAAATACTTGCTATTTGTATGATTTTTTGGTAGAGATGATGGATTCAAAATAACTGCTTTGCTGCTGCTGTATGTATCTTGGAGCTGGATTTTTCTGTGTAGTCTGTGGAAGCTTGTTACCATGTTAAATGCCCAGCTTTCATTAAATCCACACCTGAAGGGTAAGTAAATGAATCCTGAATTTCACATTTGAAGGTATGTGTGCTTTTCATGGATTTATGCCAGCTAGATTTTAGATTTAAAGAAACATTGTCATAACTTTAACCACACTGTGGCGAAGCCAAACCTCAAAGACCTTGTTCCGAGGGCCACTGCCCTTTGAAGTGGCACCACTGACAGTTTTAGCTACTGTAGGTATTTATGAGGTACAAAATTATAAAGTAAACAGGCATAAAATGTTATTTTAACAGCATACAAGCATCACGAAGCTGATTATATTCTTGTGTTGCAAGCACTGGTTTACTCGATGTGATTTTCATTTTCTCTCATCTCTTCTCTTTTTCTTTTTTCTTCTTTTTTTTTTTTTTTCTGTATGAACCTGTCCTGAAGAAACATAGAAGCAGTATTTGCCAACTACAATATAGGAAATCTCTAACAGCTCAGATGTATATGTTTACTATGAATTGAACTCACAGCTCTTAAGTAGTACTGTGTGTTTAGCCTGTTTATTCCTCTAAGTAGTTGGAGAATTATCTGCTTTGTTTGGTGGTGGTTTATTAATGATACTTGTGATTTATTACTGTCACTTTATTAGATTATTTGCAAACCGGTGACAAAGCACTATGTGGATCATGCCTTGTTAGTCATAAAAGCACTCAAGAAGCCATGAAAATCAGTTAAGCTTGAACCTATTGAATAAAAGAGCATAGTGGTCTCTATTGATCAGTAGCCTTTAGATATGTAATGAATAGTAGTACTTTTGTAGCACTGTCAGATAGTGTTTTCCTTTGGATCTGATAAATTACACTCTTTTGTACTAGTGGTTTGAGATTTGGCATAAAACATTCTTGTACTAGTATTTCTTTCAGCTCTAGTACTGGGGTGATCTTACATGACCAAGGCAGATAAATGTTATAAGAAAAACTGGTATTTGCTCTCCCAATGCAGTTCTGACCATTGAGTTAACACTGATCTAACTTTCATAGGTGGCACAAGATTCAGGGCTTGATTTCAAATTAAATATAGAATATTTTTATAGCCTGTGTGCATGATACGTAGTGTCTCTCATATGAATACACATATGCACATTTGGATTGTAGCTAATTTCTTGATAAATACAGATATTTCTGAATTTCTTATTGAACAGACAAATATAGAAGATTAATTTTGCATTTGTTGGTTTGAAGTGTACTGTACTTCTATTTACAATATCAGTACTTGCTTTCCTCCTTTCTTTGCAGCTTGTACAGTCCTTTACAAAAAAAACCAAAAACAGAGTTGTGTTGTAGGTAAAATGTTACTGTTTTAATTGGATGAGGTTAAAAGCAGAGTTTGTGGTGTAGTGGGCCCTGAGTCTTACATCTGTGTCATTCACTGAAGGATATCCCTATTAATATTAATAGTCAGATGTTTTGGAGGTGTTCGCTAGAATATTCCCCTGGATTAGAGTCATTTTCTCCTTCCATCCATTTCTCTCCCTTGTAAGAAAAATAACCAGAAGAATGAGCCCAGTAGCCTGTTTTATTAACAGAACTAGGGACAATAAATTTTCAGCAGCTTTCTTCTTTTTTTTTCCTCTAGATGTTTTCTAATGTTCCTTCAGCTTCCTTCAGGTTTTTTCACGTTATCAGTGTTTGAATCAATTCCTCTCAAATGAGCCTGGTTTAGGCAATAGTAGCCAAATCCTCTGGGGACTGCTTGGCAGCACAAAAGAACAGTGACATTAGTTTGAACAGCAGTGCCCTGGTGTTTAAAAAAAGGAAAAGGTCCCATTGAACACAATGTAAGATTTCTTAGCTGTATTTGCAGCTACAGGCAAAATGCAGCCACACTTCCATTTAACACTCCAAGAAGAAGCAGTGTTTGGTAAAATCTTTGTCCCTGTGTTTTTCACCTTTCATGCACAAAAGTATTTATTTCCCTCTTTCTCCTAAAGAAAATACCTATGAAGGCTGAGAACTGAATTTAAAAAATACGAGTATCAGTAGAAATGCAGTAAGGACAGTTTTCTCCGATTGGAAAGGTGTGGGTACAAGGAAAAGGATGCTTTTATGGGTCTTTACTCAAAGATACTATTTTTCAGTCTCTCTGGAACATCTGTTTTGTGACTGACTCTGGAGACTCCACTTGTAACAGTTCTCTTCCAGCCAAACACCTCAGTGGGCTAAGCAGCAGTGGCAATTTTGACACACAAAAACTGTTTGCTAAGGTGGATAAACTGTGTCCTGTCTGTTGGTTTAGCTACTGAATTCAGTATAGAATGCCTTCAGTTGATATTTTGACTATTCAAGTCTTTTCAGTTACTTCTGAATGAATTAATATAATTAATTCTTACATTAAACAGGTTCAAAAGCTCTCTTGGCAACACTGTAACACAGTGACCACCTAAACAGTAAATGAAAACATAGCTAAAAAGGCTCAAAGCCTAGTAACATCTGCAGTACATTAAGAAAGGTTTCAGAGCTCTAACACATGACCCAAGTGCCAGCATCCTTGCAGAATGTCTTTTACTGCAGCCTGGTTTTGCTCTGGTCTTTCTCAGAGCTGGCTCAAAGGGCAAGTAGTCTCTAATGACCACATTAATTGACTCAGAATAGATTAAGGAGGGGGAAGTGATTACCATCTCAAATCACTAATTTCTATGTAAAATTTTACATTCAATGAATCTAGATCAGTGTCTAACTCATTTAATAAATGTTTCTTAGTCTAAGAAGGCAACCATAATTAAGTTATGAAATTACAGAAGCCTGGCTGAAAATTTCTAGCTACAAAATATTTTGAGGTTAAAGAAAATAATTTCTTATGACTATGTAGCAATTCTGATAAAAAGCTCTCTCTGGATGCTGTCATAGAAAGATCAGTCACTGCACTTTAAATGTCATCCCATCATTTAAATCTCTAATAATAATTTCATTTTCTGTGGACAATACCGAAATATTGTCAATACCTAGATGAGTCAAATAATGATACCCCCACCCAGTCATGTTTTGATGAAAAATAAGGGATCATAGTATGACTTGTCATAGAAACCAGGTAAACTGGGCTGAAAGACAGTTTGATCAGGAAAACTTTCCATCCATTTGCTTGCAGCTTTCAAGGTATCTGTAATCATATATCCTTACCTACCCAGAAGAATTTCATTTCTGTGACAATTTCAGAGAAATCATGTATGTGCAGTCCCTCTCATTTATGTGTGACATATTCACATCCCATTTGAAGACTCAGTCCATCCATGCTGCCCAGAGACAATGAGGGGCAGTAACAAGCAGTGGATATTATTTTGTTCCTATTGAGTGAAATCCTACTCTATGGCCTGTCCTGCAGGAAATTATATCCAAAAAAAACCCCAAAGAAAACAAAAAGGCAAAAGAAAAGAAAGAAAGGATTTACCCTTTCTTTTCCTCTATTAAACTGTATCTTTTTATATCATCACTTGGCTTCCACACCCCAAGTTGAAAAATTTTTACCTAGTGGTGTGTCTGTTGTTACCTGCTCTGTGTGACTTAGAAGTTTTAGTAAAATTGAAACTCAGAAGGCTTCTTAAATGTGGGAAAGGGCTGCCACTGTTGGCATATTGGTGGGACTTTAGTGATAATAAATAGTAGCAAGATTGACACGAGAGATGCCTGACTGGAACACAGCTCTGTGGCCTGTGCAGCATGGACAGTAAAAACTTCTAATGTAGCAGTTTGAGTAGTTGTTAGGAGATCAGTAACAGTCCAGAAAATTTACTTTATAGTTTCTCTCACTGAAACAGTGCACTTACAGACACATAGCTTAAAAAAAAAGATTTATTACTCAGCATAACCTGATCTGGCACAAAAGTAGTATTTTCTACTAATGCACTAAATTATAGAGGTAGCAAAGAGTGTGTTTGATGTGTACTGAATTACTATTCTTAAAGTAAAATGCAACAAAACTTGGAATAGCGCTTCCTGAGAACCAGAAAGATGCACTTCATATTTTATATCCCGTGTATTTTCTTAGTTCTTGATTTGGGGACAAATTAAGGGTCTGAACTGCTCTGTCCTTCTGTCTCTCTTACTCTTTGTGCCTCATGCAGGCTGCTTTTTATTCAGGGGTCTTTCTTGTACATCAGCTAAGGAGAACCACCACCATCTCTAATGATGGCTTTGCTAATATTATTTTTTTTATTATTATTATTTGCTTACAGTAATATTATCAAGTGAAAGTAGATTCTTGATCCATTTAGCCTCCACTTCCCAGGACTAGTCTAAAGAGAAGACTTTCATTATTGCAGCGAAAATCTCCCAGTACCAACCCTATTTGGTTAAGAAAAGAGGGCAAAAACATGAATGGGGTTGATTTCCTTAAGCAGTTTAGCACAATGCTGATGACAGATCAAAAAAGCAAAAAAAAAAAAGCTCACCAATATTCAAGTAGATAACAAACCCACCTTTGTGAAATGGTATTTTCTTTGTTTAGCAATGAGAAATAATTCCATCCATAAAACATTTACAAGAGATAGGAGACTGTAAAAAATCTCTTGAATCTTTGAATGCAGACCTCACTATTATGTTATTCCATGAGTAAAATATATGTTAATAATGCAATTTCTATGTATTTGACACGAATCCATGAAGTTTCATCTTAAAATTAGGGTTACTCTTCTTGTGCTCTGTTCCAGTATCCCACTTTACTGAAGATTAGATACAATCCTATCACTTAATTTTTATCACACTGAAAATTTTTCTCATATTTTTATGGTTCTCAACACAGAAAAAGAACCCCAAAACACAACACAGCCATGACACAAAGTAATGATTGCGTCCATTAAAAAAGACATTTGTGTTGTTGACATTGGAAAGGAGAGTGCAATCTTCAGACATCCACTCCAGTACTTTGGGTAAAAACATTTATATTAAAATGAAAACTAAGGTTGTCCTTGCTTTTATTATTTTTGATTTTATTTCCCAAATAGAAAGTTCCAAAAAGGAAGCCAAATGAGTGCTATAAATTATTTTATAAGATGACTGTAGGTTGTATATTGCAAAACAACTAAACCAAACAAACCAGAAAGCTCTGGTATTAAGCAAATCAAAAACCCATTCCAGATGGAAAAGAGCTCAAGAGTCAGAGCTGCTCAGAGTCTAGAATGCTCTGTCAAAATTAGGGTATATTAGTGGAGTATTGAAAAGGAGGTTTGGAAAAGAGGCAGAGTTAAAACAGGAATTAAACTGTGTTTGACAGGCTAAATGGAATACATTTCCTAGCTCCAAATGGCTGCACAGTACTCCTGTAATGGGTGTTTTGCTCAAAGCATAATGAGAAGAGAAGAGGGAAAATTATTTCATTTATCCAGACTATAATCAATCACTTCCAAGAAAATAAGTCTTTCATTATTTTCCAGCAGCAATAGGAGTTGTTAAGTATATTATTTAGATGTACAAATTGCTTTATGAAAGAAAAAATGAAGAGTTATTAGAGAAACAAGATGCACAAAATTAATCTGTAAATTTTATAGCTATTCATAGTCATTCTGCTGTCATTGTGCCTCAATACATGCCTTTTTTCTTTATTATCTCTAAAGTGCCAATAGTCACAAAAGCATGAAAGCAATAGAAAGGGTGGAGAAGCCTCTGAAGAAAAGGAATTTTTTCATCTGGTAACAGGTCTTACCCCAAAGCCATAAATACCTTTCCTGAAACTTTTAGGACTGCAAAAGTATACTGAATTTGGCTGGATTTCTTACTTCTGATGGAAATTCCCTAATGGTACTGTTGATTTCTGGAAAATGATGGAAATGATTACATAAATTGATGGTAGGCAAATGAACAGAAAATATTCTGCACAGCTATAATATCCAAGAATTTCTCAGTGTTTGTGTTTGTATTGTTTTATCTGGTCATGAGAATAATATCGCTCCCAAATTTAAAGAGCAGGAAAGCTGAATCACAGGAAAGTCAGTCTTGTTCTCATTGAAGTGAACCCTATAATGCCTGGAGACCATCTTTGGTATATAGAATGGAAGACCAAACCCAGAACAGTAAGGATTTGATTTTGCTTACCAATGTGCACTTCATTAAAAAAAAAAAATAGTTAGAGAAGTTATCCTTTATTTTCTAAATGTGTCGCAATGCTCTGAAAGCCTCTTTACTCGGGAAATACAAGAATAGATTCAGCGTTTCTGTCTTTCCTAGAACCTCCAGGGTCTTGGACAGAGGAAAAACCAGATGACTCCAAACCAATCTAGCCAAGTAAAAGAAGAGAAAATAAAAAAGTCCATGAACCAAGAAAAGCCAGGAAGTGAGTGGCTGCACCTAATTATTAGCTTCCAGGAGTCATTTGACATCCAGGAATTTCCTACAGGCGACATTGTGTCTAAATGCAAAGCTCTGTTACTTAGTTTGCAGACTCTCTGAAGGTGCCTTGCACAGGTTGCTCTCAGGTAAATTTGTTATGGAAGCAGCAATGGATGGATGGAGTCTCAGCTGTGCTCTTGAACATGCCTACACAGAGCTCTCCAGCTTTGCAGATGTCAGCAAAGTCATCTCTTGTGATACCGTTCTACTTTCAGTGCTGCCTGAATCAATGTGTTACCTAGGAAAAGCCTGGGTTCTTTAAAAGAGTAACTCAGTCCAGAAGCAGAGAGCTCTAAAGTGTAGGTTTAGGTATTATGTAGCTGTATGTCAATTTTATGGACGTAATCCCTCAGTTTTAACTGAGCTTTTTAATTTCACCTAAAAAAGAAGCCAGCTGAATTCTTCCAACCCCTTTTAATTCCCATCTCTGTGTGCAGCTTCACTTAGTGTTTCTTATAACAAAAGGCTTTTAAAGTTGATAAATGGCTGCAGAGATTTTGCTTTACTTTGTTGCTTTTCTATTTATTTAACCAAGAGCAGTTCTTTTAGTCCTGACCTCAGCCTTGTCAAATAGACTGTGTTTGTCAAACTGCTCATGCTCCCATTAACTCCTAGCTGTTTCAGTTGTCAAATTTGATGAATGGCTCAAATGCTGCGAGCATCATTAAAAGCAGGGATACTGAGGAAAGTATTATGCTATACTGAGTCCAAATACACACCATAAATAGGAAAATTCCAAGCAAAGAAAATCTTTTATTGCATAAAGGAAATTGCAAGTGGTTTAAACTAATCTCTTTTAATGCCATCTTTCATATGTGCAGGAGACAAGAAAAAGCCGCTCAGGTTTCATGGTTGGTATTATCTCTTCGTAGTTAAAGAACATTAGTGGCTTTATAACCTTATTTATACAGAGTTCATGTAAGTGTTTGGGTCTGCTTGGGGGAACAGGCGTGTTCAGTGGGAATAAAAGCGACAGAACTGTTCCCACAGTGCTCTGTAGGTCCAGAGGGTCTGTCCCTTCCCGAAACACAGCCTGCTGTTTCTGTAAGCGTGGGTTTCCCCTAGTGAAATCACACACACAGCTACTGCTGTGGTTTGCCCTGCAGGTCGGGCAGGGTCCAGCTGTGCCCGTGGCTGTGCCCACCAGCAGGAAGCCCAGCTGAGCTCTGTCCCAGGAGCTGGCCGGGGAAGCAGCGCCAGGTCCGGCCGGACAGCGCCTGGCACGGCTCGGCTCCCTCCCCAGCCGTGCTCCAGTGAGCCTCAGAGCTGCTCTGCTCTGGGGCTCCGTCTGCCCTTTGCCATCCTTACAGCACAGCGGGGAGCACAGCGCAGGATTAGTGCTGGGAAATTGGGCAATGGCATCAGCACAAAGAATAACTCTTGTTTTTGTTGTGTGTTTTTCTGGATTCTGGGCTATTTTTAACTGTTGAAGTCTACCTAAAGGCCGAAGAACTGTTGTTCGAATATTTTTTTTTTACATTCCCGAGGCAGATAACATTTTTCAGATTAATATTTATACAGAGATATTTATACACTTCTAGACTGGTGACACTCCTCTGCTTATTAAGGTAAAGACAGAGTTACTGGGGTATTTTTTTATTATTTTTGTTTTTAAAATTTGTAATCTAAGGGCATATGCTTATAGGCTGGTTCTAATATTCCTGAGTGTTACTCATGTGGAATTTTCATTATGAATAAGTACACTGCTGCAGTAGATTTTTCCTGGGCAGTGGTACAAACCATTACAATGAGGACAGCAGGCAAACCATTACGGCAATTCTGAACCAGGATCAGAAGTAGGTCATCAAAGTTTATATTTTCCCAAACTACAGCAGAATATCAACTTTTTTGCTTATTGTTAGAAGATAGGAATTATTTATTGGTCTCAGGTTTTTAGGAAACACAGAGGAAGCAAATAGATTTCCTGTTGTTGATGAAACTGCATCAGCTAGGGTTTTCCTTCATTGTGTGTAACTCTTCCTGGCTGCTTGAGTGCAAGCAATGGCAGAAATCCTCTCTCTGCTCTTGCAGCTAACTCAAACTTTAGTTTTGAAGTCATCTTTCCAAAACTTTAGTTTTGGAAAGGCGATGCAGGATGTTGGTTACTGAATGTGAGGCACCATTACTCTAAATCAAAGATTTTCATCACAGCCACAGCATAAATCTGAAGATGTTGTGAGAAGCATTGACAGTTAATCAAATCATGTCAGTAATTTTTCCCTTAGATGCCACCAGTGGCAGAGTGCAGAGGTGGGCTCTGGGCTTCCACCACTGCCAGGGAGGGTGCAAGGGTGGGCAGTGAGAAGCCTTCTCCTGTCTGCTGTCTGCACCAGGGATATCCAAATTATTCCACACACTCACTGGCTGAGTGATGAGAGAATTTATTATTTCCTTCCAGCTGAAAAGGTGCTGCTTTTTGTCTGAACTAGATTTCTCATGTTTGCCTGTATTTAGATCACAGGGACTGGATGTGAACAATACAAATTTAATTCATTTCCAGACGAGCCATGAAATGGTATCGCTGTATATAATCATGAATGTGTGGTACTATCCTAGGGTGTATCTGATGCTTGTTGCCCAGGGCCCTAAATATATATTTGATTTTCTGAATAATTCTGGGGTTTCTTTAAATCGATGGAGTTCACAGTTCTTTTGTTATTCACAGGGGGGTAATACTATTAGCAAGCAAAATGCTTTCATTAGAACAAATGTTTTCTTTAAGCCTCAAATTATTCTTATTTCTGCCTGTAGGAGAAATTAAATATTTATTAGGCAAAACAAAGTAGGAAATCTGCAACCATTCCCTAATGAGGCTTCATTCACTTTTAATCATGATTTGTTGGTGTCTCTGGATTTCTGTTTCTCTCAGGAGTACTGGCTTCATTTGATTAGCTACAGTCAAACTAGGTCTATAGGAACAGGCTCTGTATTTATTATTGCATTCTATTGGACAGAATTATCACTGTCAGGGTAGCTTCATCTCTGAATTAAATATAAATACGTACATACACAGGTGGGTACCAAGCCCCCAGCCCACACATGCTCTCCCACTAAGATCAGTGAGACCAGCATTTATGAGAAAATAGAGTTCTGCAGTCTCAGTTGGTCTCTAATGAAACATGACCTTGACCTGGGAAAGTGGGACTGGAGATGTCAGTATCTACACACTTGTTAAAGCAGTGAAATGAGGAATTTGGCTCATAGTTCACTGAAAAGGCATCAGCAAGGTTAAAGCAAAACAAGAAAAAGCTTGTTTGCTGTGCCCCCTTGTTCAGCAAATAAATGATACTGTCGGGAATTTTGAAGCAACCACTTCAGCCTGTTCCTGGAAAGCATCACTGGTGAGAACAATAATTTTCAGAACAACTCAAGAACTGAGAGGGAAAACATTGTATAAATCAGTAACAAGTTGGCCCACAGGCAGCCAAGCTAAAGAGCACTAATTTCCTATGGATTTCTGTCTCTCCTGCCTCATCATCTGCTTCCCAGCTCTCGTCCACCACCAGTCCTGCCTATCCTTCGTGCTTGCAGCACCTGGCAGGGAGCACTGTGTCCGTGGCCAGGCTAGCACTGCTGTGTGTGCAGCCATCAGCTGTCCCCAATTTGCACGGGACGTGTCAGAACTTGACTCACTGAGACCTCTGCCCTTCTGTAAAATGGAGTCAAAACTGGGGGGAAAGAGCAAACAGATGACAGGCAAACATTCATATGACACAATTATGTTGAAACCTCCCTAAGGAACTGTGTACTTTTAGTAGTCAGTACTTTTAGAGATTAGATATTTTGCTTATTTTGGAAAGCAAGTATAAAGATGCATAGAAACAATCACTGAGGTGGCACCATGTTTTCTCTGAGTAAATAGCCACAAAGACATTCCAGACTGGCATATTCCACAACGCACATATCCTAACCCTGCTGCTTATACTCCTTGGTATAAGTGCATCCCTTGGTGCACCCAGACTGAGTTTTGGAAGTTTCTGAAATGCAGAAGCCCCATATCAAACCAGTCTGCCCCCCTTGTTTGATAGTCTCCAGGATTGCTACATTTATGTCATCTAGACATGTTAATGTTTGGAAGAGAATCTGAAATTTAACAAATTACTCCTACTCAACAGAACAAAAGAACAACACCAATTTCTCCTTGAGAGTGATGCTGGTGGTGTCAGTAGGATTGCAACATGTTAATTTATCCCAGCATTTCTGAGCTGGGTGGTTCTCTTTAATAATTGTCAGATTTTCCTGTAATGACTGATTAATTGTAAGACTAACTCAATGCAACTATGATACCCTCAATACCCTGCAGCAGAATTGTCAGAGCAAGTACACACTTTTCATTTTCTTTCCTCTGTTTTGCTTGCTTGCTTGTCACTTCAGTTTGCCCATGAGTGTTTGCCTTGTGCTGTTGCCACTCAGAAAGAATTCTGGGGCTGGGCAGTAAATAAGGGACAAATATAGTATCAATTTAGATAACAGTGAGGGTCTAGCTTTTAAGAAAGAAACTTGGAAGAAATTTTGCGTCACTTGAAATTTGCTAACTTTTATTAAACAATAAAAATTCTATATTTTCATTTTTATAGTAATCAATTAAGCTATAAGTGGGGGGGGATTTTTGCTCAGTTTTGAAATTCATAAGGGTGTGACAGAAAGGAATGATTTTTCCTGACATTAAAATATTAAATCATCATCAAAACTTGCCTCTGGACTCACAGACAATAATTTATGTATGTCCTGTTCTCTATTTTACTTTTGTCTCACAGGCATGATGTGAGAGCCCTACTTTTCTCGTAGAATGTTCATCTCTAACAGTGTATATGTTGGACAAATTTAGCTAATAAGTTACATAGGCAACAAGTCCTTGCTAGTTAGAGAGCTCTTGGTATTTCTCCTTTTATTTTCCCCTTTCCAATAGATACATCCTACAGAGCCTGAAAGCTTTGGAAAGGACTAGATGTAACTTAATCATTTACCAATAATTTAGAAATGTTTACTTGGACCTAAATTTTGCTCTTCCCTTTCTCTTTATCATTTCTAGATGAAGAAAAATATTTCTAGCAGTGGCAAAAATATTGGCATCTTTCCCCAGTACCCAGAAACCATGCAAATGATAAATGAAGTTTAGTCATATGGTGTGATCTCCAGCTCCCTGAGTCACTCACCAAAGTAAGTGAGGCTGAACTTCCCTCATGTTATATCTCTGCTATAAGTTATGGTGTTCTCTCTTTGCTACAGAAGTTTTGATTTTATTCTCTGCTTCCTTCTTGTCTTTTAGGTTTGTTGTCCTTCTACTCGTGTGAATTTTCAGCCCACCCAATACCCTCCTGAGGTACCTGGTACTTGCTGCTTTTGCTTCAGCATCCTAGAAAGTCAAGGGTCTTCTTGACTACTACGTTATGGGAATTGTTGCATTCAGATAAACTGCAATTCTAAAGAATAATCAGCTGCTTGCAAGAATATTTCAGCTGATTCCTGTGATTCTGCGTTATTTTGCTTTACTATTTCTAAATATTCTGTTAGGTTTCATCTCCTACAAAGTATTTAGAAGTATCCTCCAGACTAGGCTCTTGCCCATCTTTAAAAAAGATAGTTTGCATGGGTTGCATGAGGTCATGGGATCGCTGCTTTTTGGGATGAAGGCTCACTGAAGACTTAAGTGGGTCAGAGAACCTGACTAGCTCACAAAGGCTAAAGGTATCCAAATTGTTATGGTCTAACCCATAGCTGTCCTAAGAAGGAGTTAAGTATAAAAAAGAGGTGGGAATTTCCATGCCTGAGTTCTGCACCAGAGTTCTTAGATTCCAAATCATCATAAATGCCTGTTTTTCCCAAAACACAACAACCCTTCTGACCTCTCTGATTTTTTTGACATAAACTAAGAATCTTTTCATGATAATCAGAGTCAAGTATCAGTTCCAAAAAGCCATTGCTGTGCATTATAGGCACTTATGCACATTAGGAAACAAAACAAAACAAGCAATCTACCACTTTCCGGGATTAATGCTATGAAGGATTTTATGGGTGGTCCATAAGTGGACAGAATGTTGCACTAATGTGTGACCGCATGGCAATTAAGCTTAATTAGGGAAGGTTTTGAAAAAGACGGATGAAAGTAAATCATGGGAATGAAAGCAACTGTGCTTTTGGGGACCACAGTGTGCCACACTGGCTCAGCAAAAAACGTCCCCCTTCTGTCAGGTTCTGACACACATCCAGCAGTTTGTCAAAGCAAGCGTTTTTCTCAGGAAAGGGGAATCTCTTAGGAGAGAGTTCTTCACCCGGGGTCTGCTGAAGTCGCTGGTTTCATGAGGAGACAGCTGTGCTTCCAGAGTAAGAGCAGCAGCAGATGACCCTGAATACATGGCCATCCGGTTCGGTTCAGCACCGCCTCTTTTCTGCATGGAGCAACAAAGGTAACCATCGATGTGCATTTTCATGGGTGCTCTGGGGACATTTTTCTACTATTCCGCATTTTTAGTGCTTTCTCAGATTTACAACTGAGCACCCCATATGGAACATCTGATTCTGGTTGAAGACCTCGGTAGGCAAACCTGGAGCAGTTTCCAGGCTTCCATGCTGCATGGTTTGAGGGCACTCCATAAAACAAGTTCTTTCAGAAGGGAGGACCTCAGGGTTTCTGTGCTCACACTGTTTCAGAATTAAGTGCCCTTCTTCAAGAAAGTTTTAAAGGAAACAAAACTCGAAATGCTGAAATCCTCAACGGAACGCATTTGATTTTTTCTGCTCTGGACTAAGTGGTTGTTACTGCAGGCACAGTTATAGTATGCTATGCTATATTGGATTTTATTAAATTATGGAAAATAATTAAGTAGAAAAGCAGAGGAAAAATGATACACAATCTGCAGGCAGATCTTTTTTTAGCTTGAATAGTGTCTGGTATTGCTTTCCTCCAGGACACGGGGATGGTTTTTTTTCCCTAATGAACTTTTTACATCCGAGATGAAATACTGATTCTGTGGACAATTTATTAAGAAAAGCACAAGTTTCATGTGAGGAGTTTTCAGTCCTACAGGGAATTTATATGTGGAAATCATATAGGGGTATAGGGAAACACCTCATAAAAAGAATGACTACATGGTCAGCAGCTGTAATTTATGCTCATTCTCTTTTAATAAAAAAATATGAATTCAGGCCAATATTTTTTTTTTTTTATTGCAGCTCAGCAAGGTACCCTCAACTGTAGCTGCTTAACCTCCTGACTTCCTTTGGTTAGTTTCTGAAAAAAAGAAAGTTAAACCTAATACTTGTGTTTTCAGTTACGAAGCTTATACATATGTGAAAGGTGTGACAAGGATGCCTTTTTCCACTGAAGGATGCTGAAGTAAGTGTTGATAAAAACATCCCACATAAAAGAGTGTTAAAATGAAAACAGAGACAAGAGGATGCTAGATAGAGAAAAGAAACTGGATCTGAGATTTGATGGCTGACCATGAACAGCTGTGCATAGGTAATCCAAATACATGTCCTAATGCCTAAGATCTCCAGGTTAGGTATATATTTATCTGCACTACTCAGATAAAAATTTTCAAATGAGGTATGTGTCCATAAATCACAATCTTCTTTAGGTCAAATGTTGTGGAAATCTGTCAAATTAAAAATTATATTCTTAGAAAGGATGCTTTAACAACACTTCTAGATGGGATCTCATATTTAGCACAAAGTGCTATTTCTGAAGAGAGATCCTCTTAGCTGCAGAACCTTCCTCAGATCCCCTGCTTGCTTCTATCTCTCTAACTGGAAAGTGAAAGCACTTTTAAAGAGTTGCTGGTATGTGAGATAATGAGAAATTCCAGGGTCTGGCGGGCTCTGTGGTGACAACACTTGTGAGAGGAGCTGGCACAATGTCCTTGGCAGAGCTGTTAACCAGCTCTCATAGACTCACTCTCTAGTGGTGGTGATCAGGTTTTGGTGGAATTTTGATGCAGCTATGCAGCAGCAGGTGAACAAGCCATTTCTTCACTAAAAGCCTAAACCTGGTATTTATTACTTCCTCTTAGGTCACAGAAGCATCACTTTTCTGTCGGTTTGACAATAACCACTCCCTTTTCATCTTCATCTCCCTACAAAACTCTGTCCTACATGTCTATTGCACATGCTGTAAATGCCCCTTCTCCAGCAGTATTTCTACTGTACTCCTGCTGGCACCTTCTGCAGCAGCCAGACCTCTGGGCATTCCTTGGACAGACTCAGAAAGGAATTTTCTGAAGTAAGGGCAAAGGCCAGTATTGCTCAGTTAATGACAAGAAGAATTCACCTGGATTAGTAACGGCTCCTTAACAAGAACCAACACAGCATCAAGATTTGGCCTTCTATGATTTGGATACTTTCTAAATCATATTTTTATGTCAGAATGCTGCCATGTAGCTTGTTGGAAGACTAGGGAAAAACAAATTTTTACAGTTTGAGGAGAGCTGCAATAGCAGCTGGAGCTATTTTGCCTATGCTTTCCCCACATTGCAAGCCTTCACAAAGCTTTAAAGCCAGAGAAAATGAGCTGCCAAAAATAATACACTAACAAAGCAGATGAGCCCATTATTCCCAGTTTTCTAGGAAATATATTTCAGTCTGTGTGTTCTGTATTCTATATTTCAGTATCTGTTTTGTATTCTGTATGTTTCAGTCTGTATGTTTCTACAAGAAATGTTTAATATTTAGAGGTGAAGGAACTCAGGCTTGCTGGTATTTTTGGATTCCTTTCTAATCTGCTCTCTTTCTCCCCAGCTCCTTCCCTTTTTTGTGGCTTTCAGGTGTAAGCGGCCACAGCAAACCCCTGTTCAGGATCCAGGAGGAATCCTTCACTGCCAGCCTAAGGAGGACGTTGGTGACAGCTGCCAAAACGCCTTGATCACACACCCCAGCACCCTGCCCTGCCAGCAGCAGGAGGAAAGTCCAGTTTATGTTAATAAGGTGCAGAGAGTGGCCAAAATATTTTGTGAATTTTCTGGCTCAATAGGGTAATGAAGCTACCTCTGTCTCAGTGCACTGGCACAGGAGCAAACTAAACAACTGGGAGACGTGTTTCAGAGGAGAAATATAGAGCACAAACTCCCTGGATTTCACACTTCCACTGGAGGCTGAGCTTTGCTTTTTTCTACCTCTTTTCCAGGCTGGCTGAACTGTTTTGCACAAAAAGTGGGAGGGATGGGGGAGGGTGAGCAGGCTTTTCTGCAGATTAGCTTCAGGCAGCTCTTGCCAGACCAAAAGTTACATTGGAAAGCATTTCTTAGTTTATACCAAAACAATTAATTGTTTAATATGTAAAGTATAACCAGAAAGTTATTCCCATAAATTTGGTTTAAAATCTACCTTTTATTAGCTTTGAGCAAAAGAAACCTCCACACTGCTGGGAGCACAGTCAGATTCCTTGGGCTCTCTTCAAAAAGCTCGCTCTTTTTGTCATTCCTCTCTGACCTCCTCCCTGCTAGTCCCGGGATGAAAAGCAAGCCAAAGATCTGCTGAGAAATGGGCCGAGCCACTGCTGACCTTTGCAAATCCAATTTCTTCAAAGCAGAGCTAATCGACGTGTTCCCACGCTGTGTATTGCTGAAACTTACGATGCAATTCAAGGAATGAATTCACCATGGTGCAATCTCATTTTGAATCCAGTTTTCTTGTTATGTGTCAGAGGGTGAAGGAGGCAGAGTATGGTTATACTCTAAGTTATAGAGAGCAGTCACAACCAAGTTTCACAAGCTGTGTGAAAGTCTTTGAAAGATTTTGCACTTTGGAGGGGGTCCTTCCCTTAAAATCTAAGATATATTGGCCTCCCCCACACTTTCTTCTACCTTCTTCCCCTTCAAAAACAGAGATATTTTGCAGTTATTTAAAACAAAAGTAAGTTAATGAGAGTTTGCACTGAGCACTCTCCGAACAGAGAAAGAATAGGCTCTGAGGGTATTTTATCTGATGTGTAACCAAGGTGCCTTTTAGGGAGATTTGAGTGCACAGGAGCTGTAGGTGAATGAGATTGTGCTACACGGAGAGCTTTAAAATTCATATTCAAAATTCATATTCTCTCACTCTGCATATCTGAGCTGGTATGAGCACTATTCTGATTTTACAGCAGCCAGAATGCTCCGCTCTGTGCAAAGTTTTGCAATTTCTGCTAGGTACCACAGCTGTACCGGCAGGATCTGTGCAGGAAAAGCACACTGGCATTCCCAACTTAAATCTTATAATCTTGTTCCAACAGGTGCCTGGAGACTGGCCCCCTCCCTGTTTCCCAGAAGGTGCTGCCATTTGTTTCCTGCTCCACTGACCGAGTCCTGGCCGAGCACAGTTCTGGGCAGCCCACTGGAGCCAGCGGGAGCAGCAGCAGCGCTCCACATCCTGCTGGCATGCTCTGAGCAGGGCGGGTTTGTGCAACGCTGCAACTTCTTGTCTGGGGCAAAAGGGACACAAGAGGACTCTCATTCCTCGTTTAGCTACTGTGGGGCATGTGTCATGGGTAGCACATCCCAAAGAGATGCTCTCAGCAGCCAAAGAGAGCAGTTATGTCATTGCCAGCGGGGGTTGGGCTTGGTGTGCCTCCCTCGGGATGTCACCTCTCCAGCTGGGAAGTCCTGGCATGGCAGGTAGCAGCCAAGCTGCTCCACTTTTGGTGCCTGACCACAGACCTCCCACAATGGGGTGTTCCTGGCCAGTTTGGCCATATAGTAGAACCAGAGATATCGTCATTTACTTTTTTAGCTCATTACCACCTTCATTGCACAAGTGTCATTCCACTATGGCTGATGTAATGGTGAATCAAGTCCTTGGGCTAATGGGCTGAACTGTGCCTTGGCTGTAAACTGCAGGCTTCCAGAGGAAGCCTCAATGCTCTCATTTTGTATTTGTCCCTAGGAAAGCAAATGAAAATATATCATTGTTCTCAAGATTGCTGAAAGAAGCAAGTCCTTTTTTAAAAATTTATTTCTGCAGCCATGAATAGTAAATTTCCTCCATTCATGACTGGTTTATAAAAGAGTTTGTTAACTAACCAGATCTGAAGAACTTTCGTTCTCAGCAAGTATTGCAATAAGAGAATTGTTTGTGTTTTTATTACTTTCTCAATATTTTTTTTTATCCTCTTTCCCAAGACACGATTAGATTTTCCAGACTTCTGGACATCAAAGATTTTGGAGAAGAGGTTGTATAAACTGGATAGGTAACAGCTGTTACCAGATGGATTTACTGGTGGAAAGGGGAGAGGGCTAATTTGTTTTATGTGTTTCCTGCCACTGCTGGCACCTTTCACTGTGGCACACTGTTCCTGTCCTGTGACAGGGAGTGTCCTCGCACAGAGGGAGCCCTTGTCCACAGGATTACACCTAACTTTGGGTTTTGCTGTTGGTTATAAGTGACTTTTCCAAGTGCCTTCTTCATAGCTCTTTTACCTAGTCCTCCAGTAGTTCATTAGAGAGAAAAAAATGAGAGAGTAGTTCTAATATTGTTAGATAATAGCACTGATTGACAGATTTTCAATTCTAAATTTTTCAAGTCAGAAGGTCTAGTTTGCTTCATTTCTGGATATGTCAGGACATTTACAGCTGGATTCATTTTTGTAAAATAAATAATTGAATTCCTCCAGAAAGGTCATTGTGACAAAGGAGAGTTTCAGCTATATAATCTCTGTTGTACCCTTCTGTTTAACATGGAAATGAACATTTGCATGAATCCTCTTCATTTCTTCATCTAGTTTAAAATTCCTTCTGTTCCTCTTTCAGACTGCTGACTGTTTAAGAAAGATCGTAGAGGGAAAATGGTGATTTGTAGTATTGCAAAGCACTAACTGGTAAGAGATAGTGTGCATGTGTAATAACTTGATTTTTGCATATTGCTATACCAACAATATCTGATCTCATTCGGATAACAGTAAAGCAACTTACAGCTTTGACTAGATTCAAAGAAACTCACACTTCTTTCTTATTTTAGGTTTGATCTACTTGCTTTGACATTTGCATGTTGCGTTTTTAAGTTCCTACCCTCACGTTTTTCAAGCTTCAGCAAGGGAGAGCACTTTCAATATATATTGTCTGCAGAAGTGTCCCATGTCCTGTGAATATGCTGACATTCAATCTGATCTAAAAATTTGACAGAGACTGACACCTTCTCAGTCTAGTCTCTTTTTCCTTGAGGTAGCCTAGATTGATTCTTTTGATCCTTTCCTTCTCTGAGCAAATTTAGAAGCCACTGCCATTGCAGGAGAGGAGACTCTGGCTTCACCCAGTCTGTGAGGATCCTCAGCCCTTTGCAATAATGCTCAGATTGTCACAGAGTTTAACTCTGCTCTGCAGCTGGCCTGGGGGGGGGGGGGGTTAACTGGGGGAACATCACTGAAGCAGATAGCCCATGTCAATGGCTGCTGGGCTGCTGTCAAGAAGAAAGGATCCTGTCTGGAGAGGGACAGAACAGAATCCATATCCAGAAAATCATCTCTAATGTGATTTTCGGCTTTCAGCCTTGATTAATTTCAAAATGCTTTCCTTCATCTCTTTCATTCACTCATTGAGTACTGCTTCATATAGCTAAAGCAAATGATGAAGAAAAGAGTGGAAGTTCATCTAAAAGAGCAACTGAGCTTCTGTGCAACAGGGTATTTTTGTCTGCATAACCAGTGGAGAAATTGGAACAGCTCTGCCAGTTTCAAGACAAAGTTTTCCATCTTTAGTGAACATTTAGACCCTAATAACATGCAGACTACAAAGCCAATAAGAAAAATATGGAGGAGGCTCAAGACTGGCTGGGCAATTTGCTGCATGAACAGGGAAGTGAGGTCCTTGATTTTTCTTTGAAGAAAATTAGTATGCTGTGTACAGTTTGTACAAATAGGGAGAGAAAGAGGCGTCTGACTAATAGTGAGAGGTGTGGTGAAATCTAGGTTGTAGTCTCTGTTTTACAGACAGCCCTTTCCATATGCCAAGTTAGGAACCATGCAGGTGAATTAATGTTGCCCTGTTATCTCTGGGTCCCCAGGCTGAATGCAAGCACATATGGAATTAAGCACATTTAATGCTTGTACAGTGGCAAAAACTGGTGTAAATCATAGCCTTTAAACAGGACAGTCTCTCACATCCAGAAGAGGATATCTTCTTGGCATGCCTAAGAATCAGAAGGAGCTTGTACAAGTGGTCTTACGAAATGGTTGCTAAACTATGAAAGCAACAGGTAATTCAGGTGTGGTATCTCACAGCCTGCTGATATCTTTAAAGTGAGGTTTGTGAGCTTGTGAAGGTAGTGTATGTCAAGTTAAAGCTACATTTCAATAAATCAAAGAATCACAGAACAACTTCTGTTGGAAGGGACCTTAAAGATCATCTTGTTCCAGTGCTCCTGCCATATGCAGGGACACATTCCACTAGACCAGGTTTCTCAAAGCCCCTTGCAGAGATGAGGTATGAAGTATTTTTTTTGACTTCACAAGTTGTTGGCACAGGAGCTGAAGGGCTGTTTCAGTGCACTATGGATAGACGCTGCTGTCGTTATTTTTACTATTCTTTATCACGTATTTCAGGCTCTGCAGTGACAGCAATGATTAAATAAAAGATAAGAAATCATTAGCTTGACTAAGTATTTTCCACAAAGGAGCATTTATTTATGGTGACACTGAAATATCATAGCGATGCTCTGAAGCGGTACAGAAACTGTGAATTTTAATGAATATAGCCAACAGGAGATTAAAGGTCTTTGGCTCAAGAGTTTTTACTATGAACACATAACAAGACTTTTCTTTTAATGTAGTTGCATCTTCATAAAAATCTGTTAAACTGCAGCTTTCAGAGGAGGTGTAAAGCACAAGGCAAATTAAAGTACAATAACCCTGAAAGGACAAAGTGATCTAACCAGTGATGTAGTACTTACAGGAAAAAGAACTGAGATTACTGATGGCTCAGTGCACAGAAGCAGCATTTATTATGATGAAAAGTGTATACCTTGAATTAATTCTGTCAGTTTTGTGCTGGCCTGTTTCTCATTTTACATGGTAAATACTTTGATCCATTTTATAATGTAGGTACTTTTACAACCCTGGGAAATTTGCTGTCCCAATCTACAGATGCAATAATTTAATCATAAGTATTTCACCAGACATTTTTCAAACCAATTTAATTATGTTTCATTGTTTACAGACTTTGAGTATAGCATCCAGAGATAGTTTAAGAATGCAACCTGCCTGTCGACTTGAAAGAAAATTAAAAATTGATTAGTTGTTATTATTTAAAAATCCAAAGCCTTCAAGCTGGAATATCTGTGGGCTTTTTTTTTTCTTTGAAAGAATTTCTTCTTTCTATTAATTTCTCTCTGTAATCTTGCTATTCTTGTGCCTGTAAATACATATATTCTCATGTAGTTTAGGAAGAAATTATGGCATTGCAGTAATTTTGGATGGATTTTGAGCTCTGCTATATACCTATTAGATTTCAGAATTTCCAGGGGCCTCAGAAGGATTGTTCCAGATTTATGCTTGTATAACACCAGCAGAATTCTATCCCTTTATATCACATTCAGAGCTAATGCATTAGTCATCCAGGTCCCTAAACAGGTTAATTATGCAGTCCAGTTCTTCAGTGCTGTTTTAACTGTTGCACTTATAATTTTATGAATTTCATATAACATTAGATGATGGTAAATAGGTTTAAAGATAAGCTGAACTTTAGAAAATGGAAACTGCTGATATTTTTTACTAATTTCTAGATCTGTTGTATTACCAATACTCTTTGGGAAAGTTCTGATTTACAAAATATGATCTCACAGGATGTTTTATCTTATTGGCTTCTTGCCATGTTGCCAGAATGCAGTATATTCAGACAGAGGCACCCAAAGTGCATGCTTCAGCATGCAGAGAAAGAGTGCAAAGCTGGTTTTCATTTTCTAGAAACAGATCCTAGTAATAGTGTTCCTCCTGCTGAATGGCTTTTTATTGTTGTTTTTGTGCTTTTGATTTAGTTCCTTGGGTTTATGCTTTTGAGACGTGTACCATATATTCACAGGAAAAGTCCAAGTTTCAGAAGTTTTCTTAGAGTGGATTCAATGCTTTTGGAATCTTTATGGAAACCATCATTCTCTGCCTGCTCACAAGTACAGCACTTATCTATAGCTCTATATGCCCAGCTCAGGAAAGATCCCTTACAAAACTTCACGTTTTTCCACCCCTTCTCAGAAGGTACTACCCTAAAATAGGAAAGATAACTGATTTGGTATTATGCTGAGTTTTAAAAATTGCCAAAATATATTTAAGAAAGTTCAACTTAAGAAATGCTATCTTGAAAATACTAACTTTAGAAATTATACCTTCTCACTAACCTCAATGGAGAATTTTCAAGCATCTATGTTGTTCAGCTGAACTGTTCATTCCCCCCCCCCATTAGTTAGTTAATATCTGTATTTTTCATAGAGCTGCTCTGCAGTGTGCCAAATATTATTAGCAAAAGGTCCAAGAAAAAAAAGATTCTGATCAGAAAGCAGAACCACTTCAGTAAAAGCCTGGCTCAGATATGCACTGAATGGGGGTGAAGTTGGCAGTTTCATTTGTGGGCAGTTCATGTGAGATCATTTAAAATTATCTGGGAAAAGTTCTAAAGGTCAGCTCCTCACTGGTGTTGCTTTTATATTGTGCAATAATGTATCTTTCTCCTCACCTTCTTTTCATGTTTACTCATCTAGCTGTATCTATGAAATTAATAATTAGTAATACATGAATACAGATACAATGATTTCTCTCCCCAACCCCCCCCCCCCCCCCCCCCCCGGCCCCTTCTCTCCCATAACTTATTTTATTAGAATTTTAGCTCTGTTAAAGGAATGTAGATACTCTTGCACTCTCTTCTTGGATAATTTTTCAAACCAACAACATTTGAATGACTATAAATTAAAAACCTGGTTTTGCTGAGCCTCTGGTGATGCACACTCTTCTAATTTACATCCCTGTGATAATATTCTGGTAAGATCTGAGACAGAAATTTCGTTTCCAAGGACTAGACAGGTTTCTGAAACTGACAGTGGAATACTCAGTACAACTTGGGTGATAAGGTAGCACTCAGTGAAATAGCAAACAGCATTTAATAGCTTTGCAGTAAGGATTTTTTCCATGAAAGTGTTCAACCCAGATGGAACCAGGGAGTTTAGAAATTGTGTAGAAAGTCATGCCCTCACAAGATTTGATCACTGTCTAGGTCAAGAGTTAGATGAGGTTTAGACAAAGTTCATGTCCTGATGCTTTGCCATCCGTAGTGAAAAACTTGATAAGAATTTGATCATCTGATTATGCAGCTGGTACCCTATTAATTTGTTGTTAGCTTTCTGAAGTCCTTCATTTTAGAAATCTCATCTTTTTCAGCCTGAATGGTGTTTCTCTGGCAACCCTTTTTATGGGGTTTTGGAGCTGTGATCAACAAATAGTTTTGTTCTTGTTTCTGTAACATTTTCTGCCAAGGCATTGACATATGTGAAGAACTATGTTTTTGGGTTTTTTTTAACTCTATTGTTATTTCAATTTTGTAGGATTTAGTCAATAGTCATCAAGTCTTGAGATAAAGTGATATTCCCTGGAAGAAGAACAATATAGTCAAATGCATTGGAAGATGAAGAGATGATATATAGAAATACTTTACTCTTGGGAATTCTAGTAATGTCCATTTTGGAGTTCTTTCACAAGCTAGCATAGGAGGTGGTGGTTTGCTTTATGTAACAGGTTCAGTGCTCAGTCTTATCCCAGGAGTGATTCCCTTGAGCACAGCTGACTTCAGTCTGCCTCTCTTAATTTGGGGACAGTGATGGGTGTGTTGTGCATGCTAGACCACACCAGCAAAGTAGTCTGCACCCACATGAATCTTAGCAGAAAGAGGCTGAATTTAGCAACTTGTGTCCATCCCTCTCACTTTCATTTATAAAACCATTTGATAAAAAAATATCATGTCAGGTCCCCCTCAGTTTTGACAGTGATGGTTAACCTCCTGAGCAGCTTGCCTTTAATGATAATTTCCCATTTAGTGTCTAATTAACGTTTGGTACTCAGGCAATGTATGTTTCATGAACTGCTCTGCTGACTGAGGAAGCTTCAGCTATTTTTTGTTCCAAAATGATACTTAGCCTTACCTGCCCAGCTGGACAAAGCCAGTGATGAATAATCACTCTTATCACTTTTCTGAAATATCAAAGTGGTCTCTCCTCATGGCAGAGAATTCCAGACTGTCCTGGAGAAAGCAGGTCGTGTGAATATTTTTGCTGTATTCCTAATTGTTTGCTCTGGCAGTTCCCAGTGAAGCAGCTGGTTGTCTTTGGAAAGCTATGCTTGTTGTTTTGGGTTTGAACATCATGTGTCTTTAATTTTCAGCACTAGCCACAGGGATAAGTATCACAAATATCTGCTTGAAGGCCTTTTGCCCTTGGGAACCCAATATATACTTGGCAGCCTCTCTGACAGTGGGACTGAGGGGAGAATCAAAGTTGACTCGTTGCCTTATATCCCCTCGGGGAATAGAAAGAATAAAAATGGCAATTGCTGCTTCATTCAGTTGCCTGAGGCATGTCTTTCCTGTTTTGTAGAGAATAAACTAATGTCATTTCTAAAACAATCTTCCCTCTGTATGAAAATATTATTCCATCCAGTATCATACAGCTAATTCTGAGGCTTAACTTCCTCACGTCTCACTGTGGTCCCGGGGGGACTTCAGAATTCCATAAACTTCCACATAACCAGAAATGGACATTTGCATCTTCCATTCAATGCCTACCTCCAACAGAATCTACTGTCATGTTCTTCAGCTCAGCATACAGTAAACTCTGATGAAAATGGGTTTGTACAGTGCTGAAAATGGTGCTGTACCATGAAAATGGGTTTAAGCCTGCAGGTGGAAAGAACGTGGATCATGCTTTATTTATTGTGCCCAAGCTCAATTCACAGACTCTGATTTCCTACTGCACGATTATGACCTGCCTAAATGAGCATCTTGCTATGACTTCCAGTGAAGATATGTTCATTACTCTGCCTGTAGATATAACTTCCCAAATATTCCCCACTTCCTATGCCACACTGAAGTGGAATAGTCATTAGTGTTGGTAACATCATAGTACAAAGGGGAAGCCTGAGCTCCAATGTATGTATTAGCTAGAGATTAAACAGGGTGCCAGTTGAGCTCTGATTCTTTTAGAAATGTGGCTAGGCAGAACTCCAAGCTCACACCAAGATATTTGCTCATGTCTGCATCTCCCTTATCTCAAGTGGTGCAACTGCCAGAAATAATTTTCCTTAATAGAAAAACTACATGCATTTTGCATGTTGCTCTCTGTTATGTAGATCTGATTAGTTTATTATTTTGATTTGAAAATAGAATTCAAGTCTTGTAATTTAGATCTGAAAAGCATCTTTCTTTAAGACAGTTTTTTGATTTTTCTAGGAAGTCCATTCCTTTTATTTTATAATCAGCTCAACTCAGCAGAAGAATCTTATGGAAGATGGTGGCAATTATCAACCATGCAAGTCAATAATTTTATTTTCAAGTCTCCAAGTTTTGCTGTTAGTTCTGAAATTCAGTGCTATTCTAGGGAATATGTTGTTGAGTTGATGAGGGGCTTGTGATATGCTTAAATACAAAAGAAAATTGTAGCTGGGGAAGAAGCTCTTCAAAATTAATGGGTGTATTAGTTTAGCATGGATCTTAACTTTGTCTTGCAAAACACTGCACAGGCTTTCAGTAAGACATGTCCCATTGGAAACAGCTATTGTCTAACAGCTGAAAATATTAGAGCTCAAAATGGTTCTAATTATTCCTGATTTGAAAGGTAAGTTGGTATGGCTTTTTTGATGCTTCATTTGAAGTATGTTTGCATATTGCTTAATTATATTAATATTTGTATTTAATCACTGTGTCCAATGCAGAGAATATGAACTTGATCTGTAAGCAAGACCCTGTCTTTACAATTGCAGGAGTGCATGCTTGGCCCTGATTGTACAATTAGCATTGGCTTTCCTTTGTAACAATTTCCTTAAGTTATAAGCACTTCAGTTCTTGTTAAAGTATGATTCAATTTGCATTTTTTTTATGTCTGCTTCCAGTAATTTATTGGCATGCAAGAAGCAACGCTCCTAAATCAGTGTTTTGTATGTTATACAGAAGAGCCAGACAGAGGTGTGGCACAAGGTAAAGTTCTTCTATTTCTCCTTCCTTCTTCCTTTGAGCTCTGCTCCACACTAAGGTATGGAAACCATCTTGCACAACATTACACAGACATAAGAAGGCACCCCGTACTTGAGAAAGGACTGGAGTGAGAAAAGCAAGTGTGATGTTAAGAGCAAAGCACAGCAGAAAATACTTTAGGAGGATCTATAAAAAGTTTAAATTGGTAAAGCATGTATGTGGGTGGGTTAGAAAGAATAAAGCATAATTAAGTTACTGAAGCCTCAGCAGGACTCTGAACATTGTTCAGCTTGCATTGCAGTTTGCTTTAAAGAAATGTCAAGAATAGCCACAACCTTAGAATGGGGACTTTTTTGTAGTGTGGCATTGATTTTACCAAATGTATGAAGGCTGCCCTTTCTTGGGCTTTGCATCATTGTGCTGCAGGGTACTGAGTGTATTCCAGGAACACGTGAAGGCAAAAGTTCCACCTTCTGCAAGCTAGTGACAGAGCAGGGCTGTCCATATTAGGCATGGCTGAAAGTCAGAGGAAACTTTGCCATCCTGCATGACAAAGAGTGCTGGGCCCCATCTTCTCCCCACAGTGGGCACAGCCCAATCTGGAGATCCCTGCCTGAACACCAATACCAGGAGAAGGGTGGATGGATGAGAGCTTTGCCCTCTCTCCCTTTGAAGTGTCTGGGAGCAGAGAAAAGTGTGGTAATCACAGAAAAATCTCCTTGCAGCTACTGAACAGCATTTCTAATTGCTCTGTGAGGTGGACAGTTTAGGTCTGATGCCCTCATGAGTGACCCAGACACTGCCCTCTTCTGCTCCTCACCAATCCCTTCTCTTGCCCTTCTCTTTCCCTGGAGCTTCCTGGAGTGACCCGCAGTGACCACCACGGTGGAAGACCCAGGCTTCTCCTTGACAAGTCTGTGTTGTGCCTGAGGCTGACAGAAGAAAACACCACTGTGAGCTTCATAAAGTATTTTGTTGGATGACAGCACTTCTGCAGTTCTTGGAGCAGATCAAATCTGAGCCCAGCCATGGGAGCGGCCTGGTGCACACAGTGCAGGACAGGTGGGTCTCAAAACTGAAGCCAGATGTGGAATTTGGCCCCCAGTTCAATAGGTAGCCTTTCATTTAACTCTCCTTCTCACATTCCCCAAAGCCCAAGGCCTCTGGGATTTGGTTCTGATTCTTGTCCAGGCCCATGTTCCCCCCAACACACCCTCACAGGTGTGAACCCTCAGCAGGCTCTGTCATGGAGGGGCACTCCTGCACTGGCAGATCAGTACAGCGTTGTGGCTGGGAAGGTCATGTACAGCAGCTATAATTGTGAAATCATGAAGACTAATGAGGATTTGAGCTGTTATTTTGCTCATAAATACACATTCTAATGTGCAGGGGAAACCACAGCGTTGAATGAAAATATTGTGATCTTCAGGGGGAAAAAAGATGTTAGCCAGAAGTGTCGTGCCTTTCCATATGGTCCACCTAAAAAAAAAAAATAAAGACCTTTTTGAAGATGGCTGCCAGCCAACATTTCAGAAATATTTCCTTTGTGTTTCTACTCAAAGTGATTTATGTCCAAGTAGTCTCTAGCTGGTTCTCAAATTGCAGTAATGATTTTGATTGTTTGTTTATAGTTTCATCTGAACATTTCTGCCTGCCATGTCATATATTCTGAACCAGCATAAGTGTCATTTATAGGCAACTGCTGTGCCCACGTAGAGTCCATTGTTCTGTCTGGTTTCTGACTATTCACATGTATTAGATATAAGTTTTTTGGAAAGAAAAGAGAGAGAAAAGGACCATGTTCTTACCTTGCTGACCAAGAAAATAAGTTTTCAAGGAAATTATTCTGACAGATGTGTAGGGAAGTCAGTACTTGGGCCAAGTGGCAATTTTTTCCATGGGAAAAGTTAAAACACTTTCCCATGAAAGAGGTGAGTCCAGAGCTGCGTGTCATCAACCCAGGAGCTGCGAGGCAATTGGACTGCAAGGGAAGCACAGTTGGGCCCAGCTGTGGTGAACAAGGTCATTGTGCAGGACACTGCATGGGGAACGTGCTCCAGGACTTTAAGACTGGCCTACACCATGTCACAGAGGAGATTTAGCTGAGATGTTTGAGCTGAAAAGTCTGTCTGCACACCAGGCAGCTTGTTTTGCTCAGTTGAGACCCACGTGCACATTAATGGCTTGGATGTCCTTTAGGCAATTTTGCATGGCAACAGAGGAAAGGGAGAACAGATTTAAAGTAGCTAAAGAAAAGGGGCAGAAAGAGGAATTGGCAGTAAAGGAAAACAATATATTTATTGAATCAAAATTCAAGAACATAATGTGGTACATAGCAATATAAATATCCATATGGCAAATTCGGCTGTCTGTTTCAGTGAAACAACGCTGGTTTTTTTAAATAATAAGCTCCAACAAATACTCCAATGTTTTGAGAGAAGCTGAAAATGTCCACCATCATTATGATAAAACAAAACAGTTATCTATGTGGGTTGTCTTGCTTCTGTTTTTACCTTGTGGAAACAAGAGAAAACCAGTTAAGAGTAAATGAAGAAATTTTATTTTTCAAAGAGAAAACCACACAGTATGCAAAGAGTTTGGTTGTTGGTTTGGGGCTTTTTTCTGCAGAAAGTACCTTTTCTTTAAGTGTAGGTATTTTTCTTTTCAAAAGACACCAGAGAAATTAAAACTAAAGAATATCTTATTCTCTCCTTTAGTTGGGACTCCTGCAGATTCATGCACATTGGCCAACAGTCTGTTGTGATAACTCTCTCATCTGACTCAAATAAATCAGCTTGTATGATTTCACTCAGTAATTCCTTTACCAAGCTTATAGCAACATAATGCTAATTAAAAGGTTGTGGTCTGATAGTGTTTTCACTTATGCTGAGTTCCAATGACTTTAAAAGAACTAATCACACCCACATTAGAGATTAAAATACAACCTTAATCTTAAAGTGTAATAATACCAAAAGCATGATGAACTTACTGCAGTCACACATTCTGAGTAAGGAATCCACGAGGTTTTTATGCTGGAGGAAAGGTCTTTGAGGTGAAGGCATGTTCTTTGCTTCAACCCTTTCTGCAGCCTCAGTCCTGCCAATAGACCACCCTCAGGTGATCCTCACAGGCTGTTGCACAGAGAACTGTGCAATGTGGAGTGTTGTAAACTTAGCATCTTTGGTTTTCTTGCAAATAATTTACCAGACATTGGAGCTGTATCATGGTGACAGAAAGAATCTGGTGGTTTTTTCTGAACAACCATCATTCTTCATCTTCCAGACAGCTATGAATATCTTGTCTTTTCCAACATTACTCTGTTAAATGAAAGCCCCAAAAGCAGTTCTGTTACTGAAGGCAGGTGTGCCTACGGGTAAAGCAAGGCCTGCAGCTCCAGTCCAGTTTGTTCTACAAGCAGAGCTCAGGAACGAGCAGCTTCAAGGAGCACCCCAGCTATCAGCAGTCAAACACTTTATCCCACATGCTAATGTTAATTTTAACAACACAGCCCTAAAATTAAATTTTTAGAAGGCACAAAGAGTACTGGGAGTGGAAAGAACAGAAGTTTTTGATGGAGGGAAATAGCATTCACACTTTGATAAGCTACAAAAATGCCTTTTCCAAACAGAGGTGCTTTGTATTACACCATTCCTGTTGGCTGTTTGGGGGTTTTCCATTAGATGTAGGAACTTCTTGCCACAGTAATAAAGGTCAGGCACTATTGTGCCCCTTTTATGATACTGACTAGCACAAATCATGTATACAAACTCAGGAAGTATTTATTTATGTGGAATACATACTTAAATAGTGGACTACAAATCATTTAAAGATGCCTGTGATATGAATCATGCCTCAATTTCATGGATAAGTGGAAACATTATGCAACTTACTGAGTTTTTAAAGCACTAACGAATGTGAACTATACAGCAGACTGGAGCTGGACCTTTTCACCCCTTCTAATATAAGCTGTGGCTATTTAATATTCCTCACTAGGGAGTAATGCTGACCTACAAGTCAGCAATATATTAGGCACCAGAGCCATGAACCTAGTGAGAACATAAACTAAACTGATTTTCAATTTTGGTACATTACAAAAAGGACCATTATTGTGAGGTTAGGGATGTCAAAGTTGGTGACCTGGTATAATGAAGTATTCCCTGCCACATAGTCATGCATGAAAAGTAATTGGAGGCAGTATAAACTTTTGGAGGCTTAGGACTTTTTCCTTCTTAAATTAAATATTCTTTTCCACATTTTTTTTAATTTAAAATAGAAATTTTTTTTGTGAAGCATCATAAAAGAAGAAATGATGGTCCTGTAAAGTTTGTAGTTGGTGGAGAAATGTGTGTTTAGGAATGAGGTCACATCTTAACGCTTGGGTTACTTCCATAAGGCACTGATGAAAAGCAAGTTACTACCTGCCAGCTAGGAATGACATTAAAATATTATGGCAGCATGTGACCAGCTTTAGAGCTTAAAATCCTGAAAGGACAGAGACAATGTCCCCTTTGAAGAACATTCCTGAAGATCACTTTACAGTTTCTGCTAAGCTTTAAAACAAAGAGTAAACTGCTTCATGTCTAAGCAGCAATGATTTAGGTTGTGCCTTCTTAGCTGCAACATTCACATCTGAACACCCACCCCTTAAGTGTACACAGGTCTTTCAGCTTGTCCGTCAGACATGTGTCCTAGCACTTTGTCTAGGGAATGATCTTTTATTACTGTGGACCCCATGCTTCAGGGCTTCACTTATGGCTCCACATCCCAATTTTCTGTGCTGGATTTGACCAACTTATTTCTGATTTCCTGTGGTACAGCCTCCTGTGAGTGGGCACAGCATCTCTCCCCAGGAACTAGACTGCAGAGGGCACTCCTATATAAGAAGGAATTGCAGTTTCAAAGCTCATTTACTTTTTGCCTTGATGATTCCTTGTAATTTTTTCTCTTTTAATAATTAATGACACTATTATTGCACTAAAAGGAAAATCTTATTATTCTTGACAATTGGTTATGTTATGATTATTTAATTTCCCCCTCTCCCCAAGTTTATACAATTACAATGGCTGTCAGTGCTCATATCATGTTCGAGTCATCAGCCTCAGAAATTAAAAGTACAAAGAAGGACAACCTATTAATATGCCATCCCTAGGCATAACTTGAGCACAGCAGCACAGGGAGTGCATAGATGAGGACAGAGATGGCTTTTGCCATGTGCCTGGGAAGCAAGAGAAATGCTGTGTGAGGCAGATCATCCATGGAGCAAAGGGCAAAAAGCCCTTTCCTCTTGCCCTGTCTCCAGGACGGTTTGTTGGCAGCATTACTTGGGTGCGGATTTCAGCGGTGACTGTGAGAACAGAGGCAGTTTCAAACAGTTCCTGAGCTTCATGGGGTGGATTTCTGCCCCCTAAACTTACTGGGAGATGGGGCTGTTTGCTGGCATAGTGGAAGGAGTATGTTGGATGGGGACTCTGAGTAGCAAACAGCTGGGTAAAGGCTGCCATAATGCAAACTCCTCTCCAGAGCTGTGATAGCACTGAAACCCTGAGATGCCCCAAGATTAGGAAGCAGTGTAGTTCGTGACAGCCTCACACACACAGACACACACACACACATATACACACTCCATTTTTATCAGCTAGAGGTAAAACCTGCAGTGTCAACCAGCAACTCAGTCTTAAGGCTGAATATCTTAAACCTAACAGAAGTAACTCCAGAAGTTCAGATGGAGCCTATGGAGCAGTTTTAAATGTCCTTCCAATATTTAGCTTTGTTTAATGAGAACAAGTCCATTCTAGCCTTGGCTTCTGCAGGGGATACAGCTCACATATCATCCAGCTGACAACAGAAGGGTTATTTCATTTCCTGTGGGTAGTGGAAAGTGATCTTCCTTTTCACACTTACTTCTGAAAGCTTGTCACAGGGAAAGTGTAAGATCAGGCTAATGCTATGCAAGAGGCTGACTGAGCAAGGAGAGTGGGACCTGGCTGTCAGAGCAGCACACACTTCCCAACTGAGCCTTGAATCATGTTTATTTTCAAACTAAAGATCTCACATTTCAAGTGAGAGGTTTGCTCAGGAAAATGCATGCATTTCATATTTCATTACCACATGCTGCATATGTCATACAGTGGTTAAGAAATGAAGGAGTGTGGAAAGGACAGTTATTCGGGGGAGCTGTAACCATAAAGATTCCATTGAATAGGATTTTCCCTAGTTCCAAACTGTTATCTCACTAGATAAAAACATTGTGCTTTATGATTAAACTGATTGTATTGGACAAGCCAATCTGTAGCCCTAGAAGCTTGGATTTTCAAGTGTGCTGAGCACTGGCAGCTGCAACCAAAGTCAGTGGGGACATTTAAAGTGCAAATAATGCAGAGTTCTATAAAAATTCAGGCCAGAAGCTGTCTGTGAAATGGGAGTAGAGATGCTACCTTGCCTCACAGGGGTGCTGTGAGCATTTGTGGCACAGCTACTAGCACTGGTGAGAAGTTACATTGAAAAGTCCAATAAAAAATGCATTTCTTTTTTCAGATCAGGGTATTATTATAAATGTTAAAAAAGGACCTCAAGCCACAGACTGAAGAGTGCAGAGGAAACAAATATGTAGACTGAATGGATCATGCCCCTCTCTCCTAAAATAGCTTAAAAATAGTATTAGGCACACCACATGAACTGAATTAATCTTGTGTAGGCCTATCTAATTCTAGCATTCCCTACAGAATTCCCCCTAAAGCAGGTGTGTGGTACTTTTAAAAATATGTGCTATATAAGTATAATAAATATGCATAAGTAATGTGTATTTAAGTAAACAAATCTTCATAGATAGTCCAGTAAAGGGACAGGAAGATGATTAAGGAACTGATGCATCTGCCATGCAAGGGGAGGCTGAGAGGGGTGAGATTGCTGAGCCTGGAGAAGAGGAGGCTCATGCTGGGAATCTCATCAATGTGTGCAAAGGGAGGCTGTAGAGGAGACAAAGTCCTCTCAGTCCTATCCATTGAAAGGAAAAGAGGCAAAAGGCACAAAATGAAACACAGGAAATTCCATTAAGATAATTTAAGTAAAAGATAATTTTACTACAAGCGTGATCCAACAGTGGACAGAGTTGCCTGGTGAGATTGTGGAGATATCCCCGGAGATATTCCAAATTCAACTGGGCACAATCTTAAGAAACCTGTTCCCATCGACAGGAGGTTGGAGTATATAATCTCCAGAGGTGCTGTCCAAACTTATCCACTTTGAGATAATTGAGGAAATATTTTTTTAATTTCTTCTTTATTCACTTTCTTTGCAGAATTGATAGAATACATTAAGTTGCCTTCTGTTTTGGGTTGGGGTTTCTGCTTTTTTTTTCTCCTTTATCAACTTTATTTTTTTCATTTTGAGGATGATGCTCTCTAACTTTAGAGGTCATTGTAATCTTCTGCTAGGCCTGCTGAAGATGAAACCTTTATTCTTTGTGCATGAAGTTTCAGAACATTACTGAGTGCCCTACTGACAATTTGAAAACAAATAAAAAGTAGGCATGGATTGTAGCAGAAACTGAAATGAAAATATTCTCCCTACTATCACTACAAAAACTGAATTTATTTCAATGTACTTTTCAACTGGATAGGGAAAACGCTTGTAATAGGTAAGGACTAATTTGTCCATAACTACCTATGAACTGAAGAACTGACCAAGAATGAAAGCTGACATCCTAATAATAGTGGTAGGGTGAAATTATTGTATAAGAACAGAAATTTGTATATTAAATCTTTTGGGGGAGTGGTTTTAAGGAAATGGAAACACCAAAATTGAATATCCATAAAAACAGTAATTAGAATTATCAGTAAATATTGCCCTGTAGCCTACTGTTTCGGCTGAGACAGTTTTGTAATGTTTTAGATACCATGACAGTAATTTATATGCTTCTCTTCCTAAATGTTAGGACAAACTGTATTCTGTTGCCTTAATATATTTCCTGCCTTTCCATGAATGATTGTGACTAACCTATTCCCTTAATATTCCTTTTTGCTAGGTTTTCAAATTAGTATTTGACCATATAATGACTGGCATGGCATAAACTCAGCAGTGTACCTTGCCAGAGTGATGGGAACACTTCTAAATACTGCTGCATAAAGGATGGAAATACAGCAAATCATTTAAATTATTAACACAGTTACTATTACACAGGCTGGAAGAAAATTAGAGAATGATTCACAATGTTTTGTTACTGTAATAATTAGTTGTATTTGGCTTGTGGTAACATTGAAAAATTGTTCAACACAGCTGCAAAAAATCCCTATCAAAATCTATAAATACTTCACAGTAAGCAGAGACAACACTGCGTCACATTGTACATTTTAGTCATGGAAGATCTTAAAAGCAGATATTATTTTTTTTCTTTCACAATTTTTTCCTTTTTCTCCTCTTTAACATTAGTTTTTAAACTATTTGTTCCAGTTGAGCCACACAGATATTTCTTGCTGGTTTGTTTTGCTTTTTTTCTTGTAGTACTCTGAAAAATACAACTGTCTGGTACATTTATATCATGTGAGCGTGTAATGAATGTTATTAGATCATCTTTTTGCTCATCCAAAATTCTTAAGGCTCTTCTGTGCCTTATCTGCCCAGTTTCAACAATGCCCCAAGCACTGAATTTTTTATGGTGGTATCCAGGCTGATTTCCAGACAGACCAAGTTATGTATAGTTAAGGGTTGGACTCAATATTAGAGGCCTCTTCCAATCATAACGATTCCATTGCACTATGCTCACTGGAATCCCTCACAACATTATTATGCCTGTTGACCAGATTATTATCTGTTGAATAAGATGAGAATGAATAAAAGCAAGGATTTCTTTAAGTGCCTTGAAGGTGGAAGACAAAACGGGGCACTGGCAGTGGAAAGACGAAGACATCCCTTGGGCCCCAACAGAAAAACTGAGAAGCTTAAACCACTATTTCCTTCGTTTGAAGAAATCCATTAATGAGTGTTCTAAACCTCACTTTTCCGAATTTCCTGAGCTATAGCAAGGATCTTTGGTTTTGGTTAAAGACTGTTTCACAAAGACTTGTAAGAGTCACTGAGGTGTTTTGCTGGTTCCTTTCTGTGCCATGCTCGGCAACCCAAAACAGGATGAAAATGGCCAATTCAGAAACAGCATTTAAAGGACCCAAAAGAGAGTTTCCATCAAACATTAGTCATTTTTTGCTCAGCTGGGGGTTTTTGAGCTATTTATCAAGTCCAGGTAGAGAAATTAACATTTCTGAATAACTTTAGAACAAATTATTAGTGGGACCATGCTGAGTTGTATATCGTTTTCTTCTATAAAAATATTTTCCATTCTATTTTGTGGGACATTTCTAACTCAAAGGATTCTTGCAAAAAATTCCAGAGCATTATTGCAACAATATAGAGGGAAATGGTACATAGCAGAATGATAATTGCATACCATAAATTGTGGATTGAAATTTAGTTAATGCCTTTGCTTGCTTCTAACTTTTGAGTGAAGGCATGTAATATACCACAGGGCTTATATAGTGCAAGCAAAACTGTGTCCAATATTTCTGTCTCTTTTCTTACGGTTTTTTAAGTTCACATGAGTGAATTTAGCCAGAATGGTAAACCTGAGACATAGAATATTGAGAATATATCTCTGTCAAAAATAAATATTCTTCTTGGTGACATTGGGGGACATAGAGGTAATATTTTTGTAAACATCGTTATGTGTACTGCAAACACACTGGACACGATGGCTGGAAGACGGACCTCGAGCACTGTGTAATCACATAATAAAAAATAGTGCTTGTTCTAAAGTTGGTATTTAAAGTACTGTCAGACAGCAAGGAAAGGGAGCAGGAACATCAGGATGTGACTGGAAAGTGAGGTGTGAGAGGCTGAGTACCTGGCTCAGAGTGGCAGCTGTAGCAGCAGCAGCAACTCTCTCTCCTAAATCTTAGCCAGCTCTTCAGTAGCAGTCTCAAGTAAAAAGGAGAACTGGAAGACAAATAAATTTACTAACTTTTTATCTTCTTTCCATGGCAGCTTTAACTGCTTCAATTTGAAGTTCAGGTGAAGGTTGAGTCTTGTCTTATTTTATCTAAATGAGTTCATCTGTCTCATATCATGGCTTTACTTTGTTACGCATTTTAGCCTTCTGCTCTTTTTCATGTGAGGTAGTAAATACTGGCTCTTTTCAACAGCTGAAATGTCAGGACACAATCATTTTGCATGTGCTAGATAAAATCTATGAAATGCTGTGTTTCTTTTCCAGTGACCTCTGGAATGAAATCACAGTTTGTAGTGCTAGAGGATTGGAAGTGACGTCCAGGGTCACCAAACCCAGTGCAGAGAGTTCAGTCCAGCATACAGGCATCACATTTATGATCTTTCTTACATGCCCACGGAGTGCTGAGGGTCTTTTGGGTTGGTTAGCTTTGTTTTATTTTAGAAAGGTTTGAACACTTCACTGCAAGCGGACACTAGATTAGGAAACAAATTATTGCTCTTTAGTGGAGCCTGAAGCCAGCATCCTCGAACAGAAGAGAGCTTGAGGGATCAGTCATATTTTATGTATGCAATCTGGTGTGGGGATATTGCTACTGGATTCTGCCTCTCACATCAGTGGGTGTGGTGAGATGCTGACTCCATTATTACTCCTCATGTCAGGGATGCTGCCCAACTTATCTTTCTGTATTTCAGATTCCCCACTTATCCCTAGGAACAGCAAATGTGGAATGCCTACAAATCTGCTGGTGAACAGCTTTATGTAAGAGCTGCATTCAGACTGAGGCAGGCCAGAACAATCCAGGCATTTCCAGCTTCTGTTATTTGTGAGTACTTTACCCTAAATTAAAAAATAATCTTGATCTTGTCTTACTTTTTTTATGATCAGCAGTTTAAGTTGAAAGGGTCACTCCTTTCTCTGCTAGGTCAAGTTCTGTGGGTTTAAGTATTTTCAGGATTTATCATGTCACAGAATGTCAGATGTTACATTCCTCTGCACTTTTTAAATCATTGTTTCTTTCTATGAGAAAGTAAAACTTTGTTAGAAACCCATTCAGGTTTGCTTTCCTTTGAAAAATATGAGGCTTTTCTCTTGGAAAGCATGTCTTCATCCAGAGCTTACTGATATCTACCAGATCAAGTTTTAGACAAAAACGGAATTTTTAATAGGGATTTAGCACTCATTAAATCTGAGATGCAGTTTCTGTTTTTTGTAGGAGTTATGATATATTTTTCAACATGAGACCGTTTTAGAATCAAATCACACTTTTTGGAATTTAATGGAATAATACATAACCTTCACTATAACTTCTCAAATTCTACAATATAATACATTTGCTTAAGTCTGGGAGAAGGAAACTAAACCAATTTATTATAGCCTGTTGATTCACACTCGCATGCTGTGCAGTTCGTGTGAAGGCCCCATTTACTTTTTCACATGAACTGCCACAGCATGGTTTAAATAGAGATTTCTCTAGCAATAGTGTTAAGGTTTCTCATTAACATCATTTCTGGAGTCACTGGGCCAAGTATATCCCTAGTGCAATTCCACTGATCTCAGTGGGGTTATCCTTGAGATATATTTGGTCCATTGTTTCTACAGAATCTCTTTGTTCTTTTCTGATCTCTTAAAGAATTTTGTGACTTTGAACATTTCTCACAAAACAAGTCATTATGCTGAAAAGTTTGCAACATTTAAAAGTAACTCCTCAGGTTTTCTACCTATTTGTACACAGAATTACAACATTATATCCAATAACATACTGATTTTTTTATTATTTTATAACATTTTATTTTATCCTGTTTTCCAGGAATAGAAATAAATTTGCTGCATGTTTTTGTTCTTGTTTATATTCTTTTTCAGATTCCAAAATTTGATGTGACTCCCAAAAATAACCTGAGACAGGCTACAGGGATAGTTGTCATTATCTTCTGATCAGCTCTGCCACTAGCAAATTTTTTAAGCTAGTAATGAGTGAGTAGTGACAATCTCATACCAATATATTTTCACACTGAAAACTGAGCTAGTCTGATGTTCTATCTGAATACTAAGTGTACCTAACTTCATTGGGGTATTGTCAGGAGTGTTATTTCTATTAGGAAAATACAGTATGCAACATTAAAAAAATGTTAAATTCCATCTTTACATAAAATGTAGTACAAGTTAGATTTGTAATTAATGTCTGTTCTGTACATTATATGTGTAATTTACATGACTGACACTTTTATTCAGGAGAATGAAAGGCTGGGTTAGGGAACACAGAATAACAAAATTAATTCCTCCCTGTGATAAATGGTTAGGTAAATGGAAAAATCTTCTTTTCTCAAATTCTCAAATCTCTTATTCCTTGTCGTACATGTGCAGTTTTGCATAGACATTTGGTGGCTTTTATAATGTATATTAATTAATGTATATTAATTTTCCAAGCCAATTATGAACTTGGTACAGGAACTTCTTAATTTGTCTTTGCTTTCAAAGATTCTGTCAGCTATTACAAGGATAATGCACATAATATATAAAAGCTAAATCTGATTTGTGACAAATCTGTAATTAATCAGCAGAGGAAAGTGACTTGGACAGGGACCCCTGGTTCCCTGAGCTCATACTTAACTTGCTGTCAAGGTCTTTTATTTCTCCAAACATTTCAAATAATTTAGTTCTACTGGAGATTGCATTCTGCAGAAAACAGCCTGTAGGCCTCAGAAAAATTAAGCCACTGCTTAAACTGCTGCTTGCACAAATAACTTCTGCATCTGGTGATAACAAATAGAGGTGGAAATGCTGGCATGGGAAGTTCTACTGCTAACATGGCCTTTGCTTTTCACACAGACACACTCCTTCAGGAAAGTGCTGCAAAAGAAGTGCACCTGCGACTTGAGCTGCTGATTTTTTGCAAAATTTCAGTCCCCTTGAATAGTTATTAACAATCAAAGCAGAAATGATACTGCTTCTAAGGATGTGAAAAACTCTCATTTAAAGCAAATGAGAAGCAAAGCTTGTGCTCAAGCTGCAAGCACAGGATTGGTTTATGTTTATAGAGATTTATAGGTGAGACAAAATGGAAAATCGTAATTTAGTTTTATTTAATATCTCTCTCAAAATCCTAAAGACCACTTTCAGATGAATTAGGTGCTGGTGAGTACAGTGACTGTGTAGGCAAACATTAACAGCCAAGCTTCAGTCAGTAACAGCCCTGCATGTTATATGATGTGTTAAAAAAGTGAATGTTAACTAGAAACCTGAGGCTGTCCCTGTGCTCTTCCCAAAAGTACAGTGTGATCATTTATCTACAAAATGCTAGAGCTCAGATAAAGAGCTGAGGGTCTCATCTGAAAGCTGATGCCTTCAGGCAACACCTGGTACATCACTGGAGTGTTTGCATTATTAAACAGCTCCAATCTCAGTGTCTTACTCATGTCTTCCTGGTCTGCAGGTCACGGAGACCAAATGACAACCGGTTGAACCATATTTTAACTCTGATCTTTGCACAGAGTGCTCCATCAACAGAATAGTCAGAAAATGAGGCAATAACCTGTAATCTCCATTTCTTGAGCAACTCCTTGCATTTCCTTGTATTAATATCGATTGATTTCACAGGGCATACATGAAGCCATGACTCTGTGTCACCTAACAGCTCATCTTGTGCAACACAGCAGAGCCTCCTGAGCCTCAGCAGAGTCACAGAGTGGAGGTGCCTTTTTGGCATTCTCAGAGTGCTCTGGGAATTCTCTGTCATTCTCAGAGTGCTCTGCATCTCTTCTCCCACTGAGCCTCAGTGCCACCATGCACTGATTGGAAATTAAGATTGCATGAGATTTTTCACAGATATAAACCTTGCATGCACACCCTGGAGGGGCCCTTCCAACTGGCAGCCATCCTTGGACCATTTTGGTTGGGTCTATATTGTGCTCCCAAATCACTCCCAGGGGCTTTCCTTCTGAGAGCAGTGCAGTTTGGAGCTCCTCATCAGTGCTATCACTGCAGGCTTTCAGAAAGCTCCTGAGTACCTTCAGATTCTCACTGCCCTTTGGCACAAGTGGAGAAAAGTCCCTTGAAAGGCTTTTTATAGTCCAGACATTTGTTGGTTCCCAAGATCTTCATTGCTAGGGCAAAACCCAAGTTTTAACCAGGAGAGAGCTTAAAACATGAATTACTTCCTCATACTGGGAGAATAAGAATTTTATAGTCTTGTACACTAAGACTATAACACTTTTTTCCCACCCTTTCTTCGCTCACAGTTCTGCCCTCAGAGTACAAATCCCCGGTCAAGCCAGCTTTGTGGAGAGAAAAAAATCCAAGTGCTTAGGGTCTCAAGGTGTACAGATCTGTAATGCGTTCTAGAAAACCCATTCAGGCCGCTGATAAAATCTACTTTCCTGATAAATTAAACAAAATGAAATGAAAAATACTTTATCAGGTTTTGTCTTAATTTAATTTAATCTTTAAAATGTTTCAATTTGCAGAATCATGCATGACCATTTTAATAACACTGGACCACTGTCAGTTGAAAGACACAGTTTCTTGGATTATTTTGTTATTTTCAGGGAGAATCATTAACAGTGATGAGTAATTTCCTGGATAATAAGTGCATCAGGCAAAGCATGTTTTTCTTCAACCCGTTAAAATCATAACAGGGCAGTTCCCTTCTCCAGGGTTGCTGCTCTGCCCCGGATTTTCATCTCTTCATGCAGATCTGTATAGTCTAGAGTCAAACTTTGAGCAATCAGTACCACCACGGCAGTGTTTTTAATGAGAAGAGCAGTTAAATAAATGGAATGTCATTAAGACATACGACTGTTTTGGAGATGATGCCAAGAGTATAACAGAAAGATAGTTTAAAATATTACTTGCCACACATTTATTTTTAATGCATATGAAAGTATAGAAACAAAGCACTTTAACTAGCTGAAGAAATAGAAAGTTTTTGCACACACAGTTTCAAATCCCAGTAGTATTTCAGCCTCTTGGAGTTGTCTCTTGGATTGTAAAAGAGGGATCTGGACAGTCTCTCAATGTCTCTGACTCTTAAATCTTCAAGTGACATGTATATATGCTTAAGGAATGGGTCAGCTTGCAGGCAGAAATGTCCCAAATTTACAAAAAAAGAAAAAAAAAGGAGAAAGAAACAGATTGGTGGTTAGAACAGACCCGTAAAAAACCTTTCTCCTCAGCTGGCTGGGTTTGTGCCAAGATTCAGTGTTCACTTACATATGATGTGAAAAAAAGTGATGTGGTTGAATACTGTCACATGCTTTAGCTTTTTTCTGGTTTTGGACAGTGCTTTGTTCTGTGTTTGTTTAGTTCAATGCATTGAACTTGCACTTCCAAACCTGCCATGCCATTTCTTCTGCAGCAGCTAGAAATTTAAAGATACTTTAACCTAATAAGAACGTGTGTTTTTCTTGTTTTTTTGTCCACAACATACTTTTCCCAGAAAGGATGCCACTGAACATAAGATATAACTGGCTTTAGCTTGTTAGGGACTACATACAGAATAACTCTCTTCTGGGTCTTGCACCCATCCTCCCCATCTACTACCTCTTTCTTCTTTGTTGTAAATTTCCCATGTAATTAGCAGCTCATAGCAGTCACAAAGTTATTATTGAGCCAGAAGAGTTTTTAAAATCCTAGCTGTTCTTGAATTCTTTCCCAGGTGAAATGAAGACCAGCCCTGTCTCTGGAAATCAACCTTTCAGTGCCAGTGATGCTCAGTTCTAAGACCACAGCTCTGCAAAGCACAAGTTAGTGGTGACTGGAAGAATCACTGGAGAAACAGGAAAGAAGTAAAAAGAGGGTTTGAATATTAGACCTGCTCCTTTGGATTTTTCTTTGTTTCCCTGGGCTTTCACAGTATGAACACCACTTAAATATTTAGTTTACTTTTGGAAATTTTGAACAATGTTTTGTAAGCAGGGTAGCACAGGCAACTGGACAGACTATGTTGTGAGTCATCACTTTCATTCTCAGTCATAGTTCTTTATTTTTCAGCTTCGTGGCATTCTAGATGTACTCACCATGGGAACCACACCAATGATATAATAATTGTTGTTTTCACCCAAGAAATTTATCACCCTTCTTTGAGGGGGAACCAAAACTCTTGGTAAGCAGAAATTTTCCAGATACCCCAGGGCAAGAGTCAATTTGCCCAAACTGTTTGGCTCTATGCAGCTGCAAGGAAGACCAGCCTCAGGGAATGACAATTTAAATGATTGTACTACAGGTAATTTCTTACTGCATTGTAATTAAATGCAACATCTCAACCTGGAAGCAGCTCTATAAACTAGGGAGTACTGGATGAAAAAGATTAAATTATTATTTTCATTCTAGATAGCTAATGTTCTTCATTATCAGATTCCCATGAGGTGCTAAATGAAGTAACAAGTTAATTCATACTCGTATCCACTTTGTTTTTTGCAGTAAGTTTAAAATAACTCTACAGAGACATTTCAGATGGGTACAAATTTAACATTTTGCAAATATCTATGGGCCTTTTGCCTATCCATAATAATAATAATTCTTAAAGGAAGAGGTTTGTAGAGGCTTCTTGTAGCCAACATATCTTTTGGATACTTAGGATATCTAGTGCTGAATGATTTTGCATATTATGACACCTGCATCTAAAACAACAGTGTTAATATTAGCAGTGCCATCCACTGCAATATAATCTATTTTTTAAAATAATTATTATCAAGGATTAACCCATCATCTTATAGACCTTTGGGGATAAAAAAAGCAGGAAAACAATCTTCAGTGGCTTTTTATCGTGAACCCATTGAGACTATAAATTATTCCCTGCCTTTAGGGGAAAAAATAGCAGGAAACCTCAATTGTAGTTTTACTAGAAGTATACCCAAATTCTTTGCCTCTGGAAAAATTCTTGTAGAAGATGATAGTATGGAGGTTATTTCAGTAATCAGGAAAAACCCCAGGAAAAAACATAAATGGATTTTCTACATCCTGAATTTGGATCGCCTCAAACAGTGTGACTGACAAACATTGACAGGGGAAAGAATTATATGCAGCTAAGGGTCCTCCAGAAGGTATCACACCAATTCCAATCCATAGATATATACAGTGTTACAGCAAAATACTTTCCATGTCTTGCTAAAATTAGTAGAAGGATTTCTTTTTAATTGAATGGGAATTTGATAAAGAATAAGAAAATTATTAGAAATGAAACAGAGAGAAGGAACCTCCAAATATCCCAATTCACTAGACCCTAATTAGGTGCCAAGGCTGTGTGGGTACATAAGAATAAACTTTGCAAAGTCTGACATAGTGCCAAAGCCTGGCAACAGGAAATGCTGAGCACAAAATTCCAGGTTTCTCTAGAGTTATATTGCATTCATACCTCTCACCTAAGTTTGAGTGGAACATAAAAAAACAAGCAAAGAAATGTGTGAATAGGACTTTAAAGTAAGGCTTACTTGGAAGGAAAATGCTAAAGGTCTTTTCCCTGCTTGGTTTAACATAAAATACTGAACTATGAATCAGAGCAGTCTGAAATATTCATTTCTCCCCTTCCAGGCAAGTTCTCTAACCTCAAGGCCAACAGCTTAGCAAGTATTTAATTATTTCATTCAAAATGGAACAATATTTCCACAGAAATATTCAGAGGCTCCTCAGATCCTAGATTCCCCAAGGCACCTTCCATAAACTTTTGGAGAGAGATTTTTAAGCCAGAATTCTATTGGACAAAGGGAGGAAAAAAATCCAGGTTTTTCAAGTCCCAGAGGGATGATCCAACTGCTGAGGTGCTGGGCAAAAGCACAAACACGAGAACAAAAGCCAGTGTGCTAAAAACACTCAAGAACTCCATGAATCTTCAGATCTAAATTTTTCATGAAACACATAGCTGACTGAAATATGGGGAGCACAGTCCCAAGTCTCCACTGAGACTTGTTGTGGAACAAAATTTTGAATAGAGATTGTTTTAGCTCTCCTTCCTCTTTTTTGAGAGGGGCAGGAGGGGTTGGGGTTTTTTTTGTTTGTTGTTATTGTTAAACCATTTTTGTTTGTATCTGTTATTAGACTCTCGTTCATCACTTTGTTTTCTTCTCAGATCTTCATTTGTTACTGCACATGATTAGCATCAGATTTGTGAGTGAACACCATAATTTCCAGAATTCTTTTTAGCATCCTGTAATGATATTTAGTTTTTGAATTGTTATTTACAAATTTTTACGGTTTGGAGACATTCTGTAAAATGTGAAAAACAGTAAAGAAATTGAGGAAAGGATTTGTGAGGGAGTTCCTGCAATACTCTTACAGAAAAAGACTAAAGTCTTGCTGTGAAAACTGCCAGTGGAATTGTTTATATCCAGAACAATCCTTCCTTCAACTATGTTTCAAAAATCTCTCATAAAAGACAGTCCACAAGCTGTCCAGAAGCTTGCCTGAGTGACAGAGAGACTAAAAAATACAGATTTTTAGAGTCTGATTTCCAGAAGATACATATTAAAAAAAAGCTTTGTTTTAGGTCCCCCTTCAGCAAGAAAGTGGTTTTACAGAATTACTGGTTTTCAAATCCCATCTGTAAATGAGGTTCCTGCACCAAAGAACCTGCTATTGAGTTAGATTGCATATAAACTACAGATGGAAAACCACTTATACGAGCAGCAAATGGCAAGCAGGTGAACTGAGGGTTTGGAGGTGGCAACCAGTGGGTTCATTCTCTCATTTCTCTCTCCAGTTTCTGGGTTTTTGTCAGTGCCCCATGGTGAGGCTGGGGAAGGTTCCTTCTTTCTGGCACTTTTCAGTGGTTCTCTTGTGTTTTGATGGGAATGTCACAAAAAAAAAAAGTGTATTTTGAGGAAGAGGCCATGGAAGACTTCTCAGCAAAGTGATAATGGATGAAAATAATGGCATCTCTGTGGCAGTAGGAGACAGAGCATTTTTTTTTAACTGGGCACTGAAGGTTTAACCTTACTGCCACTTACCTTCTGGCATTATAGCAGGCACCCAAGGCACCAGGAAGAGGGGAAGGCTGGAAGGGGAAGTACACAGTCAGTTCCCCTTACTGTAGAGAAGTATGCCCCAGCCTCACCACCATGGGTAGAGTTAAGGGAAGTTCTCAAAGAATATGTGTTGGTTTTAGATCCTTTATTTAGGGAAAAAAAAAGAATTTCTGGAAGCAGGATGTTCTCCTGAGACCAGTAAGGAGCAGCAACCATAGGTTTATGGAAAGAGGAATGAGACTGAGAATTGGCAGCTTTGTAAATGTAAAAAATAAAAGATTAGAACCTTGCACAAAGTAAATGGCACAAAGAAGGAGTGTGGAAAAGATAGAAAGGGCTTAAGAGGTCTCACAAACCACAGGAGACTGAAAAGAGATAAAGCAATATTGTAAATTTCAGAATGTTGTACCAAGCCCTATATAAAACAAAAGACACAAACCGAATGCAGAAGTTGAAAGGAAAGGCATTTCTAAAGTGGCTGATTTGTATAATGGAGAACATAAATATCAATGGATTTCAGTTTAGGTGGTCTGGTGGTGCCTTTATTATTACACACATGATGATCAGCAAGGATGCTGCTGTGTGACAGCACATGTGACAGTATTTTTGCATGAACCATTTTCATCCTGAGTAATTTCTTATTCAGATCTCAAAAATATGAGGCTAGTTATCTCATGTGTTCTTGTCTCAGTCCATAGAGTACTAAAGCCAACAAAAGGAGCTGCTGTAATTTCTGGGTACCAAAACAAAGCTTTAGGAACTTCCTTTTTTTTTTTTTTCTTTTTCTTTTCTTTTTCTTTTTATTTACATTGTTAGGTGACATCTTCCAGTATATGTAAAGGGCTACAGGCTATTGTCCAGCTGGAAATTTGCTCTTCTCAACCAAACTAAAACACCTGCTCTGTCCTAGCATGACTGACTTTCATGGGCTGGCGACTGGGGTAACATGCCAGGTGCAAACAGCCTGAAAGGAAAAAACATTATCTGTAAAAAGTAATGTAAATTCATTGTTGCTCATGGGCTCATGTTTTGAGGGGAAAAAGTTGTTAATATTAAATATGGTTACTACTCTGCAGTTCAGAACAACACCAGTTGCCTCCTTCACTGTATTAGTAGAAGGGTCGCACACATAAAATGTAATGCTTTTGTGTAATGTTTATTTCAATGGCATACTGAAGTTGGAGAACGTGACTCAACTGAAGTTTATCTGTAAGAGTGAAAAGCTGTGTGTTCTCAAGGTTTGAACTACCTTGAAAAGATCCAAGAATAGCATTAAGTTCCTAATATTGACAAGCAGACTTTCCAGATACAGAGGAATGTTGGACAAAGGAAAACAACAAATTTCCTGACTGCTCTGTAAAATTGAGGCATGAAAGCCATTTTGGGTTACCTAAACAATTGTAGGAATCAAATAGTCTGGAAATTTTCATTTCATGTCTGACAAACTTAGACAAAAATTTCCTGTCATCCAAAGTGCTAAATCTTCAAGTACTACTGAATTTTTGTCCTCCTTACTCCAAAAAACAAAACAAAACAACAACAACAAATCCCCAAAAAAACCCAAAAAACCAACCAAAACCCCCACCAATATCCAGGAGTTTTGTATTAACAATAAGATAAAACATAAATGGATTTGTAAAATGCTTCAGTTCAATATGTTTTACATTGATTCTCAGGGAAAAGGAAAAAGTTAAAAATACCTTTCTGTATCTACTGAAGAGTACAGCCTGTGAAATCCAGCAGAACACTTGATCATATATTTAACTTGAAACTTGAAACATGTGAGAAGGCCTACTTATTTTATTAGTCCTTGCAATTAATCAGAAGTAATTCTTACAGCTAACACTTCATACAAAGCTAAACTAGTGGGTTTGCATTTCAGACATATTCATGCCTTTTTACTCCATTCAGAAAATATAACTTCTTTGTGATACTTATAAGGAATTCTTCTCTTCAGTAAACAAATCTGTGACTTAAAAAACGGAACCTTGTTTAAAAAAAAAAAAAACAAAAGCCTTTTGGTAAAGAAATATCTTGAACTTGAAATTCAAGAATCTGCCATTTTCAATAACTTTAAAGTGATTTTTCTTGGGTGAACTCAAATGAAAATTTCCAGTGGGTTCCCTGAGAAGGACTTCTTTTATTTTAAGGCTTTTGAATTGTGGAATTCCTTGGTATTAGTAAACTGTTTAAATGACTCTTTCTTGAAACATGCTTTTCAAAATAGTATGGTTAAATTCAGACCAGCAAGTTCCCTTCTCAGTCCTTCACATTGTTCCTGATAGCAACTAGCAGTCGTTTCTTGGGTGCACAAAACACAAAGTCTGTTGCAATCACTCTTGAGCAACACGAGCCATACTAAAATGGGCACTGAATATACTGACAGCACAAAAATTAAAAAAAGAAATAGAAAGAATAAAAAGGAACCAGTCATTCAACAGTAGCTTAAATCTTAATCTAGGTGTCCAGAAGAAAAATAATTATTTTTATGGTAAAGTTAGGAGCTTTGAATATTTTATGGCTCAAAATGGAACAAGAAAACACATGTAAAGGCACTGTCATTGTTTAGCTTCATCTGTTTCTGACCCCCGTGGCATAATATTATATTCCAGGAAAACAGTTGTTTTCACTCTTTCCACTTGCTCCAATATTCCCATATTTCTGATATTTTGTTTCCACTGATGCAAGAAAGAAAAAAAAAATAAAAGAGGGGGGGAAAAACAATTACTCACATCTAAAATTATACCAGTAAGGAACTAAAAATTAAACAAGAAATGTCTTGGTTGTCCAGCATCAAGCAGTTACCTTCAGGCTGCAGGACACTTATAAGGGGGAAAAAGGAAGTCTTCTGCACCCCTTCCAGAATACTGAGAGGCAAAGTGTTGGTTTGACACATGCACTATAAATTCCTCTGGTCCCCTGAATGCTACCCAGACCATCAGTCAGGCTGTGTCTCATCTTTGGGTCCTTTCCCATCCTTTTTTTTTTTTAGGACTGCCATAAGCACTACAAGGAAAGTGGTCCTTTGGATCTGTCTTGGGTTCAGAAGGATCATAGCATATGGATCTTAAATTGCTTTTGTGAAAGAGTTGGTAGCTGGTGCTGCTAGCATAGTTGCCAATTCAGTTATAATGAGATCAGCATCATCCTTATAGTCAGAAAACCAGAAAAGCTCAATGTCAGCTTCAAAGAACAAAAAATAGATTACTAAAAGTGTGAGTTAAATCCTGTGTCTCTACCTTCTCAGCAGAAAAAAAACAATACCAAAGGAAGAAACTGACTAAAAAAGGTAAGAACTTGAAACAAGAAAAGGAGGAAAATATTTTTTTTTACTTCCGGATTCTGCATTTTAGAGAAGCATTCCACACTTTCTAATTTTTTCTTCAATCACAGAATTTAGAAATTTTCTTTCCCATTTTAAGGAAAAATGAGTTCTTGATCATTACATCCTAAAAACAGTCATGAGACTCAGGTGAAGCAGAACCAGAGTCACATGCATGATAAACAACCCTTCCTCAGACAAATGGAAACTCCCAAGATCCCCACCAGAGGAGACATGAGAAGTCTGTGTGAGTTGTGGTCTGACTGGGGAATTTGGACACGAATAGTTTGCCCTATACTTATACAAGAGGTTAATCAGAAGCCTGTTTGGGAGTCTGTAGTTTAAACTAAATCATATAACATTCAAGTTAAAAAAAAAAAGAGTAAAATTATGAGAGAAGGACGGAAGATGAAAACTGTACATCTGCTCTCAGGGAATACCACATTCCCAAGCAGATTAAACATGCTAAACTAGGATGTTTGCTTTTAGTTTAGCTTGGTGTTGTACTTGAGGAGTAGAAAGATCAAAGTGTTCTCTCTGAAGATTTTTGGCTTTCTAAAGCCTGTGCTGACATGTGGCACACCTGGAACAAGGTTGTAGTTACATGTTCAAGTAGCCTGCTTGGAACTAGAGGTATTTCAGTGTGTAATCCAGTGCTCAGGGAATTTTCCTCCATCCAAGAGGATTGGAGCGTGAGCCTTTGTGCACCCACAACATTTACCACACAAACATTTATCCTTCCCAAATTGGACTGATTATTCTTTAAATAAGGCAACACCATACCTCCATGTCTGTGCAAAAGTAATTATTCTATCTGGAAAAAAAATTAAATCAATGTGCTTTATTAGAGCTGTACATACAAAGCCATTTTTTATAGATCAGCCTTACTCAAAAAGAAGCAGGGCTGACAACATTTCAACATTTTGCAAACCAGAAATCTTCTATTTGGAATTTTTTTCTTGGATTGATTTTTGTTTTGGAACTTCTCTAAACACTATTTAACTTCAAAAATATCCTGACCAAGCTGTACCATATGACATGTTGCAAACACAGGCTCTACAAGAGCTGCTTTCATTCTAAAAGTCAGGCGCTTTTATTTAGCAGGGCAGACTTACAGATGTTTCAGTAGATCTAATGCTAGGGAAGAAAAAAAGATTAGACAATGTGAGCCGTGGTAAATTCTAAATAGCTTTCTGTTTGCTCCACTAATGCATAAAGCCTTGAGTTCTCACACAGCATTGAGGTACTGCTGTGCTAACAGAAAATAAACTCTGGTTTATAAACTGCACAGAATTGTGAGTGGCTGTCCCCTGAGGATGAAAAAAAAAAAAAAAAAGAAGCAATAACTAAACCTAGAACAGATTTTAACGAAGTTTAACGAAGTACCTATTTTTCCATAAAGACCCCAAAGAATTTTTTTCAGTATCATCACTTTGTGTGGTGTCAAACAGGGCAGTTCTGTTGTGGTTAGCAAACATTAACATGTCCTCTTCATAATCCTATATATGCTTCAAGTAAAAGGAGCTCCATATCAAAATCTTCCAGATAATGGCTCTGGCTGACTGCAGGTTTGGGTTTGCTCACTTCCAAGGTCCTGGCATCCTCTAAACCTACCTATGGGCAGCATCACCAAAACCCAAACTGCCTTTGTCCAAACTGTGTTCCAAGGTACAATCTCAACTCCAGAGGCTGAAATGAGAGTGGGGAGATCAGTGAGCTGCCTATCCCCTTGCAAAAGGCATTTCTTACATGGGGCTGTGTATCTGAGGTAGTGCACCTGGAGATTTTTTTGTGTGTGGCATACATGGGAGCACTGTGAGCCCAGCCAGCAGCCTCCCAGGATACAGCACAGAGATAAATAGCAGCAGAGCATCCTCTTTTTTTATTACTTTAACCAGAACTATTTACAGAGCCAACATACTTTGTGAAAACATTAAGCCCCATGGAAAACCTTACTTTTCTGCCCCCTGTGAAATATTTCCATAGTTAGTATCTATCAATCATACATCAGCTCTATCCAGAGGTTAAAATGGGTGGCCAAGTAGGCGGTCTTGGTTTTGTGGTATTGTGAAGTCTTCACCATGAATCCACAGTGACTGTGCTTATATTTTTAGAGAGGTGTAAAAATTATGTCAGATTACTGTTTTTTCAGCTCTTTATTCTTGTCACCTAGGAAGCTTGCAAGGTAAAGTAATTTCCATTTTGACCCTAATCCTTCTTGCAGACCATTTGGGCTACTGCTCTCATACCTTACTGTTTACTCATTTTACACTCTTCCTTTTTAGGGGGGAATGTAGGATTATTACACATTAGAAATTCCAATGGCCAGTTCCTTAGGAGCCCCCATAGTCTCAGCTCTGTAATTTAAAGTAGAATAAAGTATCAGGAGTATTCTTGGGTGCTGTTGAATTCTCAAAATTCAGTCATATATTGGCATATTTCATTGAACACTTAGACATAAATCTCTTTTCAAATTTTGAACAACCATCACTGCTTGTGAAATTTCAGTGCAGTTGCTTGAAAAAAACAACTCCTACATACTTTATCACAGCATATAAGGACAGTATTAGCTTCCATATTTTTGAAGTCCTGGAATACTTTAGCCAAAAGGAATTTGCCTATTTCTCCCGTGGCTGATACAGTATCAAATTTAACAACAAAGGATTCTATCAGAAGCTTTTATTTTCTCATAGCAGTTGTATAAAGAATCAGTAATAAATTTTCACTATTTCTGGTTTCACTCTTCCATATAAATTAATGTATTTCCCACTTCGTGACAGATTATCCAGTTGCCAAAGCTTTAGGCATAAATAAAAACTTTCTGAAACTGGGACATCTCAGGACCAAAGTACCTGACTGATAATGAATTCGTCTTTTTAATATAGTCAAATAGGATTTGTAATGGAAAAACTCCATTCACTAGTGCTCAGAGAAGTGATAAAACACCCCCATGTTTTCTTATCCACAGTGACTTAGATCAATACAGTGAGATAAAGTGCATACTTACAAAATAACTGCGTTGTATCCAGTGGGTTTTCTAAACAGCTCTATTAAAAACCTTCAAAAGTTAGAAAAGGACTTGATGGGGAATAAATGATATCACCAATTTCTCTGTAAGAGAGATTGTTTCCCAGGAAGTCTTAAAGTCTTGTTTGCTTCAGTGGAAAGTTTATTTTTAAAAGACACTAGATAGTATCTCCTGGGCAGGAAAACACGTAATAAAATTAAACTTAATTAAACTGTCCTATTTATACTAAAACCTAACACAGTCCCCGTCAATGTGGTATAAAATATTTGGGCACTTGATATAAAATATGTTTTGTATAGTTTTGTTTCAAAGGTTCCTGCATGCCATCCACCGAACACAGCCTTATCTGTTAAATTCTGTAGGATTGTTCAACACTTCTGTATTTTCCATTGAATGTTACAGGGTCTTTATCATCAATGTTATTGATTTGCATCATAAATGGCCAGTTCTATATAATTCCCCTTTTAAATATTTTTTTTTCACTTCCAAAGTCTGTATGCCCTTATTAAACAGGCCTGGTAGTGCTGAGTATTTGCAGATTCCTCCGAATTAATTGGAGAAGTAGGTAGAACTGGCTCCCATGTTGTGAGGCACAGATGCAAACACACCTGATTAAGTTCATGGTAGTTAATATGCTATTGCTGCATTTGCCTTTAGCTGTGTTTCTTGTGTTACATAAAAATATCACTAGCACTCATTGAGAACTCATTATGATTCAAGTAACAGAAAAATAAATACAAGTAAAACCACACTTCCAACCATCACTTTGTTGCCAGTACAATGTTTCTTAGGAAAGCAGAGAAAATAATTTTAATATTTTTTATCATATCTTAAACACTTTTCTTAGCAGTACTACTTTGTCTCTCTGCAATTGGTTAACAAGTTTACCTCAAGTTGAAAATGCCAGACAATCCACTTTGTGAAAAGAAATCTAATTTTTATTTTTGCTGTAGAGTCTTTACAGGAGTTTAAGCTCCTCTACTGAATGTACATATATTTATCTTCTATAACTGCATGCTATAGGCACATACAAAAACATAAGATGTCCACCCTTGCTGTGGACATTGAGACACACATCTGAGCTGCACAGGGGACCATGATATAGATGGATTTGGACTTGCTAGTTCCACATGGAAAAATAGTTTGGCAGTGACAGCAGAGATCTGTACTAAAGCTAATTATAACATTTAAAAGCTGCAAGAGCTTTCTCCCACTTCAAGGCACATGTACTGGAGGAACTCAACCAGATGGAAGCAGAGTTTTATACATATAAATCTGCTCTGTGAAGGAAGTCCACCTTCACACAGCCTCCTTTTCCACCACACCTATGGATGATGTTGCTTTACAAATAGGTGACTCCCAAAGACTGCTGGCTGTGTTAAAATTAAGGAAATTTTGTGGGTGGGAATTTAGGGCAAATGGGACCAATGGAATGTCTTGTTCCTTCCTCATTCAAACAGCCCCATCATCACTTCTCCTCACATATAACTTTAATTTAATTTCCACTGACTGCAGTGTTATAATAAAGATAGAATGTCATCCCACAGAATTTTCATAAACACAAAACCAAAAATATCCAGTAAAAAAAGCCAAAAGTAGATTTTATGCACCCTTTTTGCCCTTTTTAGTATAATGTTTCACTCTATTTTTTTCAGGCAGAAATGAAGCCCATATTTCTTTAGAATCACAAGTCCCAGAGCATGAGTGTGAATAATCTTTTATCATTTCAGGTTAAGATGGTTTATCAGCTCCTGGATCTGCCACTTCTTCAGTCACCTTTTTCAAGGAGCAGTTACTGATCCCCCCCATCAGTGAAATTTATGAGAGGAGGAGCAAAGAGAAGAGTAATGCCACATCTTGAGGTAAAGGAGATGACATTTGTCTGAAAGCCTGGCTTTATTTTGGAAATGGCAGCTGTTTGGAACTGTTGACAGATTGGGAGTGTTAGAAATTGTCCCAGGCCAGATGGATTACTGATCTGGGTCCAGGTGAATAGGTCAAAGGCACTTTATAAATGATGGCATCTATTCCCACGTAGCTATCACCACTACAGAGTAGTATAGGTAACAGTTATTTTTATAACATGTAATTGAGTTATTTTGGAGCAGTCCCACACAGGTCAGGGGTATGCACTTTTTTATCATCTTCCCCCCCTTTTGCTGCAGCACTTGCAGTAACTTGAGACATTTCTAGTACTATTCCTAATTGAATTAGGATGGGCTGAAGGCAAGATATCTAGGGAGTGGTGGTAGAGAAATAGCTCTTTCAGTCAGGAAATCACATTCAATCTTTTTTTTTTTTCTGTTATTTCCTGTGCCCCGAATACATTGATCTGTTTCAGAGTCATGTTGTAAGAAATTTTTTTCAAGGAACAGGAATGAATCAACCAGATAAGAACTTTAAAAAGTAGAAAGCAAGGATTTTCATCTGCTTGTGGGAGCTTGATAGTTTCACTTCTTGCACTCTATTCTGCTGACTTTTATGTGTATTATCATGCATTTTTCCAGAGAACAAGTAAATTTAAATCTAATTTTAAATGAAAATAAAATAAAATGGAAAGTCTTCTCACTTTAATTTAGTCAACTGAATATATTATAGAAATAAAAATAGTTGAAGATGTGAGTTTTTGACAGTGCTTGGATTGAATTAATACCCTTCAACTGTGTGAAAACTGCAGTCTTGGTTTGTCCTACAGTGTCCCTCAACTCCTTGATGGCCTTAAGTACATCTCAGAAGTACAAGTTAGAGCCTCATCTCCCTCACTGGCTCTGCTTTTGCCAAAATCCTTGGAAATGCTTGACAGAAAGCTCTATGAAGCATTGTCTGTCCCCACACATGTTGCAGAGCTTCTTTTGTCAATAGTTGCCTGTGTAAATTTAAAGCTGTTAATGCCAGGTTTCTACCAATAAAACTTGGATTTAAGAACCATGGGAAAAGTGAAGACAAAATGTGCAAAAGCTTTTGACAGTAGGACAGCACTGTATTTTATGTTATGGTCCAGATGCCCACACTAGTTTGATAAAGCAGCTAGTTTATTCATGTGTTAGTGAAGATTCTGGTCCTAAACTATCTTTTGGCAAAATGCAGAAGTTTTTCCAGTAAGTTCTACCTAAGCCTCTTCCAGGGAGAAAACTGACACCAGTCAAAAGTGCAGAGCAAAATAAAGAGCATGTCAAAAGGTTGCAGTACATTTGTTTGCACTCAGTTGCTTCAAAGTCATGCATCTATACGTAGCAATATTCTAAGAAGAACTCATGCATGTACTATGGAACTGAGAAGAACTGTATTTTCACACAGCTGTAATAAACAGCTTAGAAAAGTTAATTATATGCCTTAAATGCCTTTGAATCTTTCTTTATGTCTGATTTTTTTTCTCAGTGCAGTTTGAGACTAGTACGGAAAATCTTGTCATTCCAGAATTCAGTTCCAAACCATGTGTCAGCAGGAAGGCTCTAGTTTTCAAGTTTTCAGGAATATGTCCTCCCCTGCTTTTACTACACAGGTGACAAAATTGTTTCAAACCTCATCCATAACTGTTCTGAAACAGAATGAGCTGTGATGTAACAACTGCAATAGCAACTATTCATTTTGGTTCAAAACCTGAAATAAACTGTTGACACATCATACTTCATATGCTAGAGGAGACAGTTTTGGCATAGCGTAGTGACATTAATATATTCTACAGAAACTGCAGTAATATTAATAGAGTCTATGGAAACGAGAATACTCAAATATACATATAGCATAGAATACTTTAGGCTGAGAATAATTTCGAGAATATGGATTTAAAGTATGCTAGTTAGCCTCTGCTTAACTGTTATTAAGTACTATACATAATTAAGCCAAATTAATCCAATTAAACTTCCAACTGACAAGGGTTTCCAGTTGGCTGAAGTTTTGCAGAGCTCTTTTTTACATGACAGCAAACATTAACCTTTCCTTTGAGCAGCTGACCCTCAAAAAGATGTCCCACTAAGAGATCATATCATATACAATACAGTCTAACCACAATCCTGACCACTGAAAGGTCAATAATTTCCATCATCTTTCAATGTTAGGAATACATTAGGGAGATTTTTCCTCTGTGTTTCTCAAGAAAAGCCATGTTTGGTGAGCTTCCTCTTCTTTGTTTCTATTTTCTGAATCTTGAATTATTAATTGCTTATACAGTAAAGCTGAAGGAAGTCCAAGATATTCTGTACTTCAGACAGGATTTAACTTCTTCCATACAGAATGTTATTCTCAAACAGAGCCAAATTCTAAGCTCTTCAGTGGGAATATTGTTCAGTTATGAAGAACAGAATGTGTCTGTGTGTAAATACACATCCATATAATATATACACACATCTATATATGTATGTATATATATAGTCTATATTCTAAATATATATGTGTATGCAATCCCTATGAAAGTTCATTCTAAAGATCTAAAGATGTCAGAAATTGAAACCACCAGTTATTTTGTTTACCACCAGCCACTCAAAATTCTCCCATGAATAGAAATTTTCATTAATTTTTGTGTTTACACTCTCAAGCTTCTTTTTAGGTTAAATAGTCCTTGTGTTTCTCATTGGAAAAGACACATCAGTAGAACCAGGAGGGCTATGAACCACTGTTCTCAAGGCACAACATTAACTAACTGCATGAAAAGATAGACTTTGTCTAAGCAGAGCTTTCAGGAATTTTAGTATCTCATACCAGAGATAAATCCAGGTGCAGAAACATGATATGCATGTCATGCTGAGCACTGATCTGGGTGCCAGAAGTATGGGAGTGTCTTGCTGACTCTATTTCTGTTGTTTTGGGAGTTTTTTAGCTGAGGCAGGTCATCTTCTGTACCTTGATTTCATAATTATTTTTTTAATCTTTCTTATTTATTAAGTATGTCTTTCTTTAAGCAGAAAGATTATATTTAATTTCTTATTTGAACAGAATGCAGCACTTATATCCCAGTGAATACCTGAGAGCACCCTGATAACTACAAAATTGTTACACAGTAGTTTCTCCTACCTCTTAATTTAGCCTTTGGCATTCCATCATATTTGGTGTTGGCAGAATAAAACATGAGGATTCTTGCATCTTCTTATTAAAAAGCCCAAGACAACTGCTGTAGAAATGTGCAATAGCTGCAAGGTGATGATCTTGCAATGAAGTGCATGGGACCATATTTAAAACCCCTTAAACAGGAATCAAGTGCTAGTTAAAAAAGAAAGAGGAGAGCAATGAACACTGCAATGATTTTACCCGTAGACTTGAGAAAACACATGGAGATTCATTGAATCTATGTTTCTCAGGGCTACTACAAGCAGGAAAAGACAATACCTATTTAGCCATCTTCTCAGGAGGTTGTTTAATAATAATAGACATTATGTTTCTTTACTGTGCTCCCAAGGCTCTTTTACCAGTTATATAATATGCATACATATTAGGGAGGAGTGTCTGGCATCCCTGGCTTTCTTCCTTTTCTAACCAAATGTCTGAACCTGAAGCTAGAGTCAGATTTCTTGTTGGCTATAGTCCTTCTGGCCCATGAAGGTAGAGTTTTTGGATGCACTTCAAGAGAAAGGGTGGAGAACAAGTTAACCAGAATACCTCATGGCCTGAGCACTTCACTAATGTGACAAACACAGGTTCAAGCATTCCTTGATTGAAGAAAGCACAGAACTCCTAATTGCTGGATAAATTAGTAGAGTATTATGCAAAAGGATGGATACTGAAGCATCTGAGTGCTTGTATGTTATCACATATAACTGCATAGAAGATAAAGGTGGAATTTTTATGGCACTCTGCCTAAACTTGAACTACGAGAGAGTACTGTGCAGGATATAGTACAGGATTGAAGCTCCTGCCAAAAGAACAGCTCTTTCAACCATGCAGGCAGCTTCCAGGCAAAGCACAAAGATTATATATGTATATGTATATGTATAAAAGAATATTAATCACAGAAGATACTAACATAATGATGGCCTATGATTGGTTATAGTTATTTCAGAGGACTTAATAACCTGAGACTTTTTGTTGTTATTCCATTTTTGAAGTAATGGAAAAAATACTTCAGAAAGTGAAGGGCTTAAGTGAAGGGAATAAAATATTTAAAGAATATGGCTTTCTGATTATTTATTTTCTTTACATCTCACCTTCAATTATTTCAGAAATATTTTACCTCTACAAAATCATACAAGTGTATCATTGTACAATCAACACAGTTCTACTCCTTCTGCAGCCAAAAAACCCAAAGAAAAGTATTTGTACAAATGCAGTCAATTTCCCTAGAATTATTTCCAATATTTTTCCATGATCAGTGCAGGATTAAAGTCATCTCATTATCAGATAGATAAAATACCAAGGACCCAGTTCTGCTACCTTTACATAAGAGCAGTGGTTTGGTCTGGAGGAACAAACCTGAGTGTCATGGAACTATCATTATATTTAATTTAAGCACATTTTCAAATCACACCTCTTCGATGTGAAGGTGTGAGGTGCTACAGACACTTCTGCATTTCCAGCATCTAATTTAGCTATGTTCCTGTGGTCTTAACATCCTGAAACAATAACAAAAATAAAAGGCTGCTGGCAGGCTCTGCTGGAAATTTAAGTAGGGTGTCCAGAGGCTCACTATTTATTTACACACCTAAACATAAATAATCCCCTCATGTACCACTTTTACCCATAGGCTAAAACACATAGTTTTACATGAAGGTCATACTTGTCCTTGTGTTTTGGAAACATAATCTGTCTTTTAAGGTTTGCAATTCTTGTTCCAACTGTGGATTTATAAATCCCTCCACTTTCAAAGAATTAAAGAATTCTTATGGCTTAAGTTTGTTTTCATTTGGATGGGGCAAGTATTAAAAGAAAGTCCACTATAGTGTCAATATATACATATAGACACGCACACATTTCTCAGGAATTTTTGAGAAGGTATAACTTGATATCTGAAAGGCCAAGATAATAGAAAAAACCCAAAACTGGCGGACATAAACTTTTTTTTTCTGAACACAGCTGAAAGGTGTCACCTTGACATGCACCACTGGGAAGAGTTTTGAATTAATAGTGATAGCTGTGTTGAAATTCAGTATCAGAAACTCACTGAAATTTTAAATTGATTTTAAAAGCTGTTTGTTTCAGTTTAAATCTCTTCCCTTTTCATATTCCTCTTCCAGTCCAACACCAGAAGGCTCAGAAAGTCCAAGTTTGTCTTAAACAATTTCTAAGTGGACTATATCTGAGTAAGCAGTCAAGTTGCTGGACATGTAATCTATACAGGGATCTGATCCTAGCCTATGGTAGAAATATTTTTGCATTTTTCAGGCTTTGAGGGGCATAAGGTTGATTTCAAGAAAAAGCAAAAAGCTTTGGGGCTTCTCTTGGGGTGCAGTGAAGTCTAAAGGGGTGTCCCTGTTTCTGTCCCCCTGTAACCTACCACATCTCCCTGGTGCTGCAGGAGGGGAAGCTGAGACATTTCCAAAAGGAACTTCTCCTCTGTGTGAGGGATGCAATAAAGCTTGACATGCAACATGCTCTGCAGAAGGCTGTGCAAGTCCTTGTTCATACTTTTCAAAAATCTTATTGAACAATCTAAAAAAAGGTAAAAAATACCATTTAATTTGAAGAGCTATCAAAAAAAATTTTTCTAGGTAGACTTCAGCTTGGAAAGAAAATACTATATATAGAGAGAAGATTCAGCTCAGAGCAAAAATCTTTGGATTACCAAAATTATTTTACTAAATTGATTGCTATAATTTAGAATAAGCCTCCCTAAAGCTAAACATTTATCAACTTCAGATGATCCTGACATTAGAGGAGTCTAGCCCAATGCTTTACTTTCTGTTGTTTATGACCCAAGTACAGAACTGAAGTCTTCCAAATTAATTCCGTGTGAAAACAGAAATAAGCCCAGAAATTGTTCTTTATTCTTCCACAGTCTTCCCAAATAAATTTGGTAAATTGTTTACAGTCTACTCCCATGTCTCACTGGTTCAAATGTCTGTTTCCCTTTGCCCTGTCTGGTTTAGACTGCAAACTCTCTGGGCTGTGGACTGCCTTTTCTGATAAATCTCTACACAACATAGAGTACAATGGAATATGATTACTTGTCTGGAGATCTTGATATAACAGGATCTAATATAATGCAAACATCAGGAGACATAATACCATGTCATATCATATCAATGACAGGAGATAAAGAGAGTCAGCCTACAGCACTCTGTGTGGAGAGCCTGAAGAGACCATGCAATGAAGAGGGAATATAGAAATGGAAAAGAGTTTTAGGTTTTCCAGAGCTGCAGGTTAATTCCTTCTCCAGTAACCAGGATGAATAGGATGAAGGCCATAAAACATGAATGCTCTTCTTACTTGGAAAACAGGCAGTAAACGAGCTGCCCCTTTAGGATCAAAGACTCTATTAAAAATGAAAGATATTATTACAGTTATTGTAAGGTTTTAATAGTAGCATTTATCAATAGCCCTTCTCACTGGAGAAATTGCTATAAATTCCCAGCTGACTTACAAGCAACTATATTGTTCATAACATCAAATGGCTGGCCAAGCATTACCTTCTGATATTCTTTTTCTATTTCATTTTATGCCCTTGAACCAAGGCTCTAGAAAATACATTTTTAAACAAGAAGTACTTCATCCTCTGATATATGGCTGAGGTAAGAGCAGAGCTGCTAATCTTAGGTAAAATTTATCTCTGCAAAATTTTGAGAAGTCGCTTATTCATCCCTCTCACTGTTTACTTTCAAGGGCTCAATAAACATGAAAACTTGTCTCCTGAATGTTTGAGATAAAATAACAGGCTGCATCTCTTTCTCCCACCCCATCAGTAGGCAATATTTGGTAGAATTATGTCAGATGCCTCTGGGTTCATGTTAGTTATTCAGCAAAATTGAAAGACACAAATTAAGAGAAAACTGTTAGACAGTATAATCCCAGGGACAGCCTTAAAATAAAAAATAAAACAGTATGTTTAAAAAAATTTGCATTTTGGAATCTTTCAAATTTCCTTTATAGGAAAGACAGATTTAGTGTCATCAAGGTGTTAATATGCAAATTTCCGAGGAAAAAATACTTTCCAAATGACTGTTCACACTTGCCCTGGGTGAAAATCTTATACCCCTTTCCCTTCTGCTAGTGTGGGGGGTTGTGGCAGAACTACCCTGTGCTCCTGAGACCTCACCAATACTGAGTTGTTTCAGGTTGGCAGCTGTTTTGCAAGAAGATTGTCTTGTGTGCTCACCTAGCTGGGGAAAAACTTCTACACTTTTTCTTTTACGATGCAGAAATTAAGAGATAGAATAATGGAATAAAGGCATATTTCTTCTGATCTGAACCCACTCCTTTGTCTTTCCAACTCTTGTTTTTCTGTCCCTCTTAATCATAGAACTAGAGGATAATTAAGCTGCAAGGGTCCTCAAGAGGTCTCCAGTCCAAGCTTCTACGCAGAGGCTCAGCTTTAAGATCAGTTCAGGTTATTTGGTTCTTTGGTCAGAGAGGAGTTCAAACCCTCTGAGGACAGAGATTCCATCTGTTCCATACTGCACTTAGTATTTAGACGAAGGCTCACAATGTAAAGGACTTCTTTCCCTTTCCTAGCTCTATTGTTTGTGTTCCTGGTGATGCAGCCCAGAACGTTATTTGTGTCCTTTGTGGCCAGAGCCCATTACCAGCTCAAGTCCTGTGCTGCAGAGATGCTCCTCAGTGAGTCAGTCAATGGCCTGTACTGCTGCAGGAGTTCATTTGTTTCCAGATTCAGGACTGGCATTTTCCCTTTCTGAGTTTCAGAGGGTTCCTGTTGACTCATTCCTCCATTTGTCTCAGTCTTCCTGGATAGCAGCTCTGCCCTAAATTTCATTGACTGCTCTGCTCAGCCTGGTGTCACTTGCAAACTCAGTGACCACGCACTCCATTCCCTCTGGCAAGGCCTTGGTAAAGATGCTAAACAGGTCAGGTTAGGGCAGACCCAATGCACTCATCATCAGCTTACAGGCAGCTTGGTCCACTTCCATCACAACCTGGTTAATTAACGTTTTTTTTACCCATCTTGTGAACATTTTCCTTGTTCAGCCTTTTATTATGAATATAATGGTAAAGACTGCTCTTGTTTCCATCTGAGTTTTGTCTCTCTTTTGCAGTGTAGTTTCTTCTTTTTTCTGCTTGGACAAGCTGATGTCCTGCTACATGTCCTAGTTTTTCTGTGTATGGGGATGGACCATTTATGTACTTTGAGGATACTGTCATTAAGGATCTGCAAATGTAATCTGAGCTCCTTTCCTCTTTGAAACTCCCTCTCATGGTGTCCCATCTACCATTTTCCAGAATAAACTTAGATCTTGTCTCCTTCCTCAGGATGTTAAACTCCTATTTCATGGTGCCTATAACCAGGAGTATCAATGATTATTACAAACCAATAGTCTTGTCTTGTAAAGTGAATAGTAGATGCGTGAATAGAGATGTGTCATCTCTCTTTTCTATAGTACCTATACCTGACCATGCATGTTGTTGCCCTTCCAGAAGAAATCAGAGAAAAGAAAGTTCTCCAAAAGGACTAGGGTCTGGGTACAGAGACTTCCTGAGTTGTTTAAACAAGGCTTCATCTACTCCCTCTTCCTAAGGAGACAATCTGTAATACAATTCTCTTTGTTCTGAGAGAGCAAAGGGGAGAGAATATTATTGTGTATCCCTCCAGAACCTTTCAGCCATGTGAGCTGTCCCACAATAACCCCAGGGGTGATGCAGTTTGGTGACCATGAGCAGAGCTCTAGTTCTTGCATTTTTCTTTGGAGGGGGGTATTTGTGTACACAGCATGGAGATGGGCCCTCTTTCCCCTTTTTCCTCACTCCTAAGGTCTGCCTCGTACACATCACCCTGGTATCACCCTATTGTGCCACCTTATCTGTAAATCTGAGTAGGGATAAGGAAAGCCAAGAAAAATAGATTAGATAGAGATACACATACAGATAGGAAAATAACGGATGTTAGACCTTAGGATGGTGAATGAACACATTCTGAAGACACGTGTCAAAGGCTAATGCAACTGAGAACTCTCTGAATGAGCAGATATTCTGAAATGTGCTGAGGAAAGTAACTGGAAAACTGCAATGCAAATCATGCAAGATGAGGCTGATAACTTCCTATACAATTCCCCAATTAGCAGATGGTTTTTGAATAAACCTAATCTCTGCATTGCCTAAAATAAATTCCCATGAGATAGTTTGATGTGACACAGAGAAACCTCTTTTAAATCATAAATGTAAACCAGACCTCTTCATGATATATCAGTTTTCTACTGCAGATGCTTTTTCATTATCTCCTCTTCCTTACCATACAAACTCCACAAAGGCCATTGACAGCTTTTTCTTTCTTAATTAGTTACACAATCCAGTGTCATTAATGATGACAATTTTTTCATGTTTTAAACTGTTACTAAGACCAGTATTGTTAAAAATATATTGATACATTGTAATTATTGCAGCTTTCTAAAAAAAATCTACTAAAATAGATTTATAAAATGTCATTATCATGCCATAACTGTGTCTAATTGGTCTATATCCTCAGCTTTACATTTAAATATGCATTTGACATTTATGCATTTACTACTTTGTCCTGTAGTTGCTTTTGGCTGCCTAATGGTAGGTTTGTGTGCAAGATTTGGCACAGTGAATACAGTTTGCTCTATTAACAGTTTTACCTTAAAATATTTCAAAGGCTGTGCTTATCTTATCGAGCAAGAAGAGAAGACCACTCATTAGAACAAAAGTGTCATTAACAAAAGCTAGTGGTCAGCTAAATTTAGTTATTTTGCTCTTGGGATTGAGTGACAGAAGATAGGGTATTAATACACGACCTTTTGAGCTCATACCCTATATTTTATGAAGTTTATGGGTTTTATGAAGTGCAAATACTGAGTACTCATTAAAATTAATAATAATTTAGTGTCATGTCTTTAGCTTGATAGTATAATCTGTCTTTTCTTCACTAAAATCACAAGGTGATCAAACATAAAACTTTGAAAGCAATGATAGAGCTTGTAATCTCCTACTTGCAGCTCTGGGTTTGCTAAGTCTCATTGCTTTATATTTTACAATGCTCTTCAAATCCAAACAAACTGAAAGTATTCTGTGTTTTATCCATCTGTCCTTACTGTTCTCACAATGAAATCACTAACCATGAAATTAAGTCTGCAAGTAAAGTTCCAGAGCAGAAAATGTTAGCAATATGAACAATGTATTGCTCATAACTTACATTGAGTCAAGTGCACTGTCTATGGATATGACTGCAGAAAAAGAAGTAAGAATAAGAAAATCTCACAGTGGCCAAGTTCACTATTAATGGAATTAAAACTGTCATCAGATACAGTAGATTCATAATTGTATTTCTGAGTTATTCCCATTTCAGAATAATGACTGTAAACTGAACATTAAGCCTTATTGAAGCATTTATCCTCTTCATGAGAATGAATAGTATTATTATTCAGTATTATTGTAGACTGGCATGAATGCCAAATGCTTTTAAACTTTCCTACATAATTTGTAACTAAATCTCCACCAAAGTCATGACTTTCTCTGTTCAACCTCATCACCTCTGCAAATGGAGAAAGAACAAAATAATTCTTCAGACTGCCTATGAAATAGGTGCCAATGGCAAGGAGTGAGAATCAGCCTCGTGTCAATCTACTCTCTTTCACTTGGAAGCCATTACCTCTTGTCCTATCACTTGATGCCCTTGTGAAAAGCCCCTCTCCCTTCACTGAGCTGGACCCCTTTAGGTACTGAAAAGTGCTCCAAGGGTCCCCAAAGCCTTCACTTCTCCAGGCTGGACAACACCAACTCTCTCAGCCTGACTTCATAGACAGGTGCTTCAGCCCTCTGGTCATCCTACTGGTCCTCTTCTGGACTCAGTCCAAGAGGTCAGGAAACTCTTTAGACAATGCTCAGGTGAAGCAAGATAATTAATACACAACTTAAAAATATATCTTCATATATATATATATGAATGAATTTAAAGTTCTTTACTATCATTCAAAACACAACAGAGTTTACTGAGGATCAAAAAATCTTTCACAAAATTAAGAAGGTAGACGGATTATTGAAACTTTTCAGTGCCGGCTCTAACCACGAGACAACAGGGTTCTTGGAACAAAAAGTGTGTCATCTCATATATCATAAAACTGTCAGCACAGTCAGGTACCACTCCTGACCACTGTGCATGATTAAAGTATAAATAGATAAAGATAAAAATGGTAACAGCAATTGCTAGAAGCCAATTCTGAAATTCTTTCCACTTCTACTTTGTAAACTAGGACCTCTGGACATGCAATGCAGAAGCAGGAAAAAGCAAGAAATATTGGTATCTTGCCATCATTATCTTCTCTATTTATCATAAGCAAATTATACAGAAATAATTTCTGTATGCAGACCACACAGGCTATATTCTGATCTTGCTACAATTCATTATTTTATTCCAAATAAGGAGTATTGCTTTGGATATTCAGTTGCTGGAAACAATTAGAAAATGTCCATATCCCATATTCATGCTGAGTAGCTGAGTTTCTTTTCTTACTAGTAGAGTGTTGTCTGTCATGTCTTTTACTATGTTGTCTTAAATTACCCCTAACCTGGTTGGAAATACAGTAAAAGATGAATAGAAGTGGAGTCTGGTTTAAAACTCAGACCTGTGTTATTACATGGTGTCTTAGCATTATACCATTAATACAATATTCAATCTCCATTTGCTACACATCTTTGATATTATGCTGTCCTTCACAAGGTCTTTGTTGTAGGCACTATCCTGAGAATATTTCCAAGTGGCAATAGAACCCACAAGGCTGCAAACATGCTCAGACTGGAGGCCAAAGGCTTAAGCCAGAAAGTGGCATATTGCTGTTTGTCTACCAGTAACTCCAGTAATTTTTTTTTCCTTGATGGCCTTTTAATTTCTGTTTACTTTAACAAGAAGTTTTATGTTGAAAGGTAGAATTACCACCACAAAACTGGTGCAAAAGACCAGATTCTCTAATTAAATACTAAAAAAGATAGGGAAATGGAAAATATTGAAATAGATAAAATAGCCTTCTTCCTCAAATAACGTCTGTCTGTATTTCCAATTACAGTGCTTCACCCTGTTCTAACCCTTTTTGCAAAACAAAATTAAACACTTTTCATGCAGCCTCTGCCTGACCCTAAGATAGTTGCTTTTTTAGCACGGATATAATACCTTTTTCATATAAAAGCTTGAAAAGCTTTTAAAAAACTTTGCAATTACAAAGCTGTGTAAATGTGAGCTAAGATTACAAGTAATAGTACAGTAAGATCTTAATTCATCTTTTTTTGTTATAGCTTTTTCATGGAAAAAGGAACTCGATAGGCTGTCTTACACAAAAACAAATGAGAAGCAACAAAGAGATTGACTGGTGTTCCTTATCCAAAGATTGAGTTTCAAGTGCTAAATAGATTGAAGCTTAGAGAAAGGGCTTGAAAATAATCAGAATTTAAATTTTCTTTCTATCTTCCAATTTGACCCCAAATTTCGGGTCTTTTAGATTATTTGAAATAAGAAAATCCAAACCTAATACCATGGTAGTGTTTTGGATAGCAAAATAATCCAAATATAATAGGGTAAAGAAAAGCAAGGCATCTGGGGGAATGTAGCTTATTTTAGCACATACTTTAGAAGTTTCTGTCTCCTGCTGGAAAATGATGTATATAAATGAGGAGTCCAGAGTACTAACATGGTTCCTTTTTTAAAAAAATTAAAAGGAAAAAGGTAATAGTAAAGAAGTTAATATGTTCTAGACTGAGAGAACAGAAACTTTTATGCTGTGATTTTAGTATTAAACAGTCTAGTGGGTAGGAGATAAAATAGATTATAATAACCTATTAAAATATAGATTTTCATATTTTTATAAATGTTAAACTTCTTTTATATTGCCTTATGTTATATGTTGGTTTGTATTGACTGATAAGACATCACTTGATCTGTTTAATATTTTAATTTATACCATTCAAGCTTAGGAAAGTACATGTCCTTCAAAATACTCATCTGTATGGGTGCATGACCATGTAGATGTAAAGCCAGTAGCCAGTCTCTGCAGAATATGACATTACAAGGACACCTAACAGATACACTGTGTTCCCCGACTATATTATAAACCTCCTGGAAAACAACCTAGAAAAATTGCTCCTTCCATTTTTTCCTCCTCTGTATTTTGTCACTAGCAGCTTTATGAATCTTTGGCTATGAAAAGCTGATCCTTTAGTGATATAGTTTAAGTAATACTTTTAAAAAAATAAAAATAAAATTAAAAAAAAAAACACCTAAACCAAAACAAAAGCCCCAAACAAACAACAAAAACCCCGGAGTTTGTACACCTCTGCCTTATCTCCCTAGCATTAGACAGGAATTTGTGCAGATAATTTGGAATAGGTGCAATGAGTTAAAAGGGAAACATAAAATGGAAGTGCATTTCCAGTGCACAGAAAAGTGGGCCCTTCTCTACTCTGTGTGTGTAGAAATCAAATTGCCTGTAAGTATCCAGCCTGAAAAAATCCATCCTTCAGCAGGCTGACTGCTTAAATGGGCCTTAGCTTTCTTAATATTTCTCATTGCCCACCAGTGATTCAGTAAGTGCCTTTCTACTATTAAAAATCAGTCCAAGATTTTAATGAGACAGAAAAGTTGGTTCAGTGAACTCCAGCTGTGTTTTTCCTGGAGTCTGGGCAGCATTGCTGAAAATGAGAGAAAGTATAGTTTCTCTGCAGGTGAGCTGCCATTTTCAAACTAATTGCTCCCCCTCTTCCTTTTCTCTCCCCTGTGACTGATAGCATGTCTATCAATGCCTGCCAAAGTCGTGGAGAAAGTGTTGCTGGCAAAGGGTGATGCAAAGAGAACCACAAATCTCCATCACTCTCAATATGCACACCCAGCAGCAGTGCTGGTGTCACCATGCCCATCAACCATTCCTTCCCATCACATCCCCCTCCACCTTCCTTTTTTATTCCCTGTGTTGTTCTCAGGCCAGCAGCTATGTGTAAACAGGATGTGGGAGCTGTAGTGAAATGTATTCAAGTTCTGTACACCTCCCTCCTCACCTCTGGCTGCAACGTGCATCCTGCCTGGAACATCTGCTTCAGATAAATACAGGGAGAGTTCAAGCTGTGCAGAGAAGGGCACAGCCTGGAGTTCTTCAGCCTGCTCTTGTCACCCTCATTCTTTAACATTTAAAAATATAGGAAAAACATTTTACTTCTAACTGGGGGGCAGGTTTCCTTAAAAGGTACTGTCGAATAATTGTAAAAAGCATTTTGCCCTACATTTAATAACTGAAAGATATTCTAAGCCCATTAAGAATAATGCAACCTATATATTACATATTATGTTTACATATAAGTTCTAGTAATGTTAACTGAAATGTGCATATTCATATGCTGTTGATACTCTTGATATAACTCGAGATGGACTTTCATGGTTGGCAGTACAATTTTTACAAAATTGTCTCTGGTAATATGGCTAAAATAGATCATAAGGCTTTGTAGCACAGTCACTCAGAAAAGATTTCATTACAGCTTGAAAACTGAAAGCCAGAATAATGTAAATGGTGGTTACTTTTCAGTAGATTCCACTGCAGGCAGTCTGGGAGATCCTGGGAATTCTGCAGTCAAAAAAGGCAACTTGGGAGTCTCTAATGACCAGGTACCCCTGAGTAATACACAGCCAGTGCAGAATTGCACAGCCTCATTACCCTTGTCAGAATTTAGACATGTGTGTTTATGGTCATCATCACAGGCATCTCAGTGGACAGCTTGATTTTTAATATTGCATCTTCTGATACAGAAAAAAAACCCCTGAATGTCAAAATCATTCAATATAAAAATAAAGTTTAAAAAAAGGAAGGTATAATAGCGTTACTGATCCCAAGGGTAACAGAGAGGCCATAAATCCCTGTATGGCCACACTCAGAGAGCCCATGGACGTGCACATCCAGCAGGCTGCTCCAGACCCAGGGAGAGAGGTTGGAGGGTGGTTGCTGGCACCGAGGCTATGAGGCTGCACCTTCACTTACACTTGAAAACAGAAAGGGAACCCCTTCCCTTCCTACTTGTCACCAGATCCTGTTCTGGCCTGACTTCTAACCCTTCTTGCTGCCCCATCCATGGAGCATAAGAAATGGATTCTGTCCCCAATCCTGAGGAGGTTTGGAGGCAGTACTGCCCCTGCACACATGTACACATGGATGTGTCCACAAAGGAGTTAAACAGGAACAGGGCTCCGTGCATAAGGGAGACAAAGGCCCCCAAGAAGAAATCAGATAGAAAATAACATTAACAAATCTACATTTCTACTTTGACAGACTTAAGGAGGATAGACATTTTCAGAGATAATAGAGGGTGACTGGGCACTAATTGGCTTTTGAACCAAACCTCTATTTAACTTTGCACACATCTCTTGCATTTATTTTCTGAAGGTTCTGTACAAGTATTTTGATCAATACAGCTGATCAAACACAGCCATCCACAATGGTACTGTCTAGATCTGGATAAATCACATATTCTGCCTTTACAATGCATTGACAGAAATAGCACTTCTGAGGTACCACTCACCTCTTGTTAAAGTAGATCTCTAATAAGTTCAGTGAACATCCTATTAAATACGTTTAGCCACAAGATGCCTGTTTTCTCCAAGGTCAAAAGCCAGACCCACATAACCTTGCCTGCAGAAGAAAACATTTCAAATGTTTGAGATGGCTCTTACACTTAATAACAAAATTAATGTAAGCAAAATTTTGAGGAAAAGATTATTAAATGAATGAAGTAAAATTGAAACCCTGTAAATTGAATTAAAAGTACCTCTTATTTATATGCACTGTACTCACAAGAAATCTTGCAGATGCCTTCAGAAATTTTTATTTTCTATCATCTTATATATGTATAGAGGATTGTGGGGGGTGGGGGGCAGGGAGCTCTGTGGTGTTTGGGGTTATTTTTTTCCCTTTTATATAAAAAAGATCCACAAAATAAAGCACCTAGTTTAAGTTAGACATTAGATTCAAAATTACAACAGCTTATTCATTCAAATGTATTTCACAATATATTACACTCACAACGATCTCCCCTTTAGAAAAACAAATCATCAGTGGAATACATTTAAATTAGTAATTCTACTGTAAGTTGAGATCTGACTTGGGTACTTTACTGAGAAAGTATGGATAAGAAGGCAAGACTTTGACATAGAGCATAATCTCTTCTGCAAAAGTACTTTGTCTGGAGAACTGCTAACCCTATACAGTATGAGAATATTGCATCTCTGCAGGGAAGTGTGGAAACTCAGAATCCACTTCTTCACACTTTCAAAAAGTATCTAAAAAACAAGATAAGATCAGGATTTATACCACAAGGTGCTATAGAAAGGCTTAAATAGATTTAGAAACCAAAGGGATAATGGAGCCGCAGCAATGAGGAGCTGCTCATGGTCACTCAACAGGTTTGTAGCAGGACTGGAAGTTGAGCACTTGAGGCCTGCCTAGAATCCTTTATCTGCAAACTATCCTCAATTCCTACTATCACACTAGCCTTTTAAATCAAGGTGATAAAGTTTTAAGTCTTTTAAAAACAAGAAGACTTTTCGGCCTTGCAGGGGAAGCAGCAAGGCTCTAGAGAGCGTGATATTTCAATGCAAACAGGCTGTAGCTCTGAGGACATAAAAGACAGGGTACTCACAGTAAGCTACAACAGATCAGCACACTGCAATGGGAGTCAGGATGATCATCTCCTGCATAGACTTGAAAAAACTAATACATATATTATTCCTTTTAATGTGATCAGGCACGAGTCTAGGCTGTAACAGGTCCTGTTTGCCACTCTTGCTTAGGCTCAGTAAAAGGAAAAAACTTATTACAAGGCCTAGGATGCTCTAGAATTTCTTACTCATCCCATTTTTAAGGGTAATTTCAGCCTTTTCTAGCTGTCTCAAATCCATTTTGGAAAATGCTTATTTAAAAGGACTTGAAATGAAATAGACCAAAAAATAAAATCTATAGACATTACAAAACAGTACTTTGTCATAGTAGCCCTCATTGCTGTTTTCTCTCAAGTCACAGGAACTGCAAATGCCATCTTCTCTGCAATTTGCTTGCCAGCTTCTCTGCAACCACCCCAGCAGCACTAACTCAGAGCCCACTTGCTGTTAAGCTGACATTCAGCTCTCCAAAATGTATGTAAAACTTCATAAACATGATTTCTCCTACTTGCAGTACAGAATCCTTGTTAGTCTTATAAACTACACATATCTTCCAGGCAGAAGGTAAAGGCAACCTGTAGTGGCCACTGCTGCCCAAACTAATAGGAAAGGGACAATGTTGTTTTCTTTACATTTCTGACATGACACATCACAAAGAAATGCCAGATCAGGGTCAAGTTACACTAAGCTGCACTGTGCTTTTTGGTCTTGTGATGTGACGTAAGCTCTTACAAAGCAATGAAAGAATTGTAATGTAAAGAAAGGCTTTTGAAAGGTCTGCTAGAAGGAATTAATTGTTGAGCATGGGAAGAAACTAAGTGGCTGGTGTTCCCCAAGAGCTGAGTGCTGGCTGCAAGCTGTGCTCCAGGGTTGTGCCCTGCTGGAATGAACAGACCAACCCACATATCCCATGTCAGCATCAGAGGCCACCCAATGCCACTGGACATGTGGCTGGAGGGGACTTTCTTGCCCAGCTGTTTGGGGGTAGCTGCAGTACAGAGACCATGCAGCCCACACTGTCCTCTGCCCCCTGACCGTGGGTACCTCATTTTGCTCCCCCTCTGGGTGACTCAACACTGTCCTATTCTATGCTTTTTTAGCCAGTAGATGGTATCTAGTCACTCAGGCTGGGTTAGCCAAAACATGAATGCTCAGACACAGAAAAACAGGAGCAAGGCAGCAAAATTGTGATGATACCAGCAGAGCATGATAATAAGGAATGAAATGGAGCCCTTGCATCCTTTCCCATCCTTATATAGTTTTCTCCCCTTTACTTTCAAAGCCAAATATTTTAAACCCTAAATTCTAAACGCTATTACAGCTGGAGTGACTCACAAGGAGTATGAGACAAGGAAACCTAAAGGAGTGAGAGAAAAGGTAGGTGAAGAATGGCAGGAGACAAAAGTGAGGGTAAGGAGAAAACCACAGAACAAGAAGAGACAGGACATACCAACCCTTGTAAAGGCTTAAAAAAGTAGGAATTTTATGCTGATTGAATGAACAAGGGTAAAAGTAAAGGGTAAAGTGAGAACCAAATGTAAACGACACTTGTATGTTTGAGCAACCATCACTGTTATTGTGCAGCCCTGGCTTTAGAAGGGTCACTCTTGAGCTTCAAATCAACTCTTTCGTCCTATGCAATATATAAGACGTTTTTTCCTTTATTTTTTAAAACACTCTATAAACTGCACTTTTTAAAGCAGGGCTCAACTTACAAAGGATGGTATGTCCTTTGTATGTCCTACAAGAGTGCTGTGTACATAGCCCTGGAAAAGGTAATATTTATAGCAGCATAACTGGGGCTTTAGGTGTGGAGGCAGAAGCTGAAAGAGAAGGGCTTGGAAAAGAATCAGAAAATCAGCCATGACAGAAACAGATGCAAATTATAATGGAAAGATCTGTTAGTACAGAGCCAGTCAAGAATAACACTTATTAAACCTATTCCTTGTGGTACTCAGCACATACTAAAGTACACTTACTCTTCTGGGATTTCAGGAAGTAACCCCAACTCCTCATGCATGCTGGGACAATGACAGTGATTATGGCCGGAAGTAAATGGAAGAGAAAATTTCCTTCTTCTATTTGCACCTTCCATAATCCCTACAGTAGCAAATCCATATTTGGAAGCCTGTCAGGTAAGCTTGTTTTAGAGTTGCTTTATCTTTTGCAAACACTGCTTTCTTTCACAGAATAATAAAAAGAAAATATCATATTTCCTTCTTATATTTTTAGATTTCGTTTGTTTTGCTCTTTGTATTTTAAAACAGAAGTGTTTATTTGAAACTGAGTATTCAAGAGGACATTAGAAATACACCATGTGACAGCACACTGAGACTCCATAGTACTGCAACTCTACAGTACAAGAGACTAACACCAAACACTTCTGTCTCCAAATTTCCCATTTTATGGATCCTTGCATTTTTCTACTAAGTCATATCTTACAAGCTTACTGATAAGAAATGTTGTTTTGCCACGATGCTTACGTATTCATATTGTCTATTTTGAATAACTACAAGCTTTCATTAAAATTATTGTGAAAATGAGAATGCAATTTTAAGCTAGCCAGCAAAAAAGCTATGTCTTATTGCACACAGTGGGTCTTACTTTTGAAGCCTTTTCCTTAACTGGTTAAGATGTCTGAGATATTTGCTGAGTGTTTTTTTTCTTTTTTAAGATATCTGAATATGTTGTAAAAAAGCTTTGATGTACAGTCACAAGATGTGATTCACAGGGTGGAGGCACTAGTAAAATTGCTTTGTTTTTCTTTTTTTTTCCTTTTTTTTTTTTTCTTTTTTGTGGTAGTACTTGTAGAATTTTTGTTGTTTCAACCTATCTCTCAGAACCAAATATTGACATGACAATTGCAGGTTGTAACCTGCAACAGGATGTATTATGCCACTGCACTTGAGGAACAGCTCACAAATATACACCAAATGAAAAATGAAATGGAAAGACAGCATTGCCTCTTTCAAGTAATACATCTCTCATGAGTTCTGATTTATCCATAAACCCAACCTTCACATCTTCTATGCACTGCCTTCTGAGTCTTCTCAGACTAATTCACAGCAACAGCCCGGAAACTTCCTTGTCTTATTAAGAAAAGTTTACACTTTTCCTCTCAAATTCTGGGAGGGAAGCTGCTGAAGGAGGCATCCCACAGCCTGACTGGGAGGATGGAGTGTTGCCACCTCTGAGGCTCTTTCCAGGCCGGGTCCTGCCCTGCCTCTGCTGCCTTGGGGCCCTGCAGAGTCCTGGTGCCCGGAGCAGGGAGAGCTCCCTGGTGATGGCGCTTGGGGATCCTGGGGTACTCAGCCCACGCAGGATCCGTGGGTGCCCTAGATGGGTGCTGGGGGATCCCTTCCCTCCCTCAGCCGTGTTTCTGGAACGCCCCAGCCGGCACACCTCAGGCAGGGAGGAGTCCCGGGGCTGCCTTGGCTGAGCCGGAGCTGAGGCCCACGGCCATGTCGCCATCGTGTCCCTGCGTTCCTGGCCTGCGCTTGGGCCAACGCAGCGCTGGCGCTCCGCTACATCCCGCATCCCGACAAACAACCTCGTTCCTGCCCACACAGCCAGATCAAACAGCGCTCAGGAAACAATCTGGGATCCATATTAGCCCTGGGTCCCGCCGCCAGAGCAGCGTGGCGGGGCGGGGGGAGCGCTGCTTCTAGCACATTCCAATTGACAACAGCTGGTACGGCTCCGCTCCCAGCAGCTGCCTCGGCCGCGGCCCCGCTGCATCGCCCTGCTCTGTGCAGAGCTTTGTTTTGGCTAGGGACGGGTTTGTTGAGCTTGCTTGTGCTCAAGTCTCACACAGAGACTTTCCCTTTGCCCATGGCATGTGACCCTGCCAACTTACAGGCTTACATCCCCAATGCGAAAAACGACAACTTTTGAAAAAAAAAAAAAAAGGAGGGAGGGAAGAAAAGAAAAAAAAAATAAGGTTAATTAACCTCAGGTCTGTTCTCAGCAAAGCAAGGCTGCCATGGATAAGTAATAAAAATAGCTTCTCAATGGTCCTTGTGTCTGTCAGAGTCTCACTCTGTGATCTTTCAGTCAAAACCATGAAAGCGGGAGGGGGAGGAGAGGCTGATTCGCTACTGTCCTTTTCTTGTGCGTGTGTTCCCAAGGCTGCCTGGCTCTGTCCTTCAAATCATCTCCACCAGTAAATCATTTAGCTCAACCTGTCACTCTCGGCCATTGTGAGGAGACAAAAGCTACCCATTTAACCCCAACCATAGCTGATTCACGCGGCGGGGAAGGCAGGCTCACAAAGGGAGGCTAGCAGGGAAGGTGGCAGTTGGGTTGGATTTCGTGTAGACTGGTGCTGGTTTTCCCTCTGGTTTGTTTTTTTTTTCCCTTTTACTTTTTTTTTTCCTCCCTTCCCCTCGGTTATTTTAAATTAGCAGCACCTCTCATACTGAGATTGTTGTTTGAAGACCACATGTTTGTCAACAGAGCTGTTCTGCTTGAGTAATTTGACCTCAGCCTGGCTTCAAAGGTTTGAAAGGGCAAGAAACACACATATCAGCATACATCTATTACCCTTTCACCTGGACAGTGTTGTGGACCATTTTTGTTTCTTAAGGAGAAAAAAAATGTGGAAACAAAACATCCAATTAGTCACAGGGTACCAGAGCTATTTCAGTCAACCTGCTATTTGGAGAAATCTGCACTGCAATTATCAGGTTCATTTCACATGAAGCATTGCACTAAACTGTCAGCTAAAACCTTGAATCATAACCTCTGCCAAAGTCTGCGCCTCAAATGAGGATCTCTTGAGTTGCAACAGGTTGTTCTCTCTGCCAAACAATCACTCTGCCCAGATATTTTAAAATTAAAAATTAGTCCTTTGACACAGAAATCAACTGTTAACACTTCTTTCCAATAATGGCCCTGGGCAAAGTTTAATCTTCATGTACCTCCCACCCCTGAGCAACAGAAACCCTGAAAAACTAAACAGGCCATCAGAGAGCAACATATTAACATTGTTGATAGTAAAATAAAATGCATAGAGAAACCAAGCAATACTGCAGATAGATCCAAGTTTTAGTCTTTTCCCCCACCAAATTCCAGAATATCCCTGGTGAACAGAAATCTTCCATGAAGCAAACTGTGATTTATGTATAAAGCATACTTGCAAATATCCACACTTTTGATTTTGAATAATACTGTTGTTAATCAAATAATTCAGTAACTATCAACCAAGAATAGTGCCACATTTTAAGAACCAAGCACTGAAGTTGGCAAAGATTCACAAACACAAAATATGCTATGTCTGTGCTCTTCCAGGGGTATTTCTGATTTTTGTTATGCATGTGAGATCCGAGAAATGACTGTGTACCGTACCTTTTTGCAATCTTTTTAAAGTGCCTTTTAACAACAAGCAGTTCAGGATGTGGTTATTGCTCAGTGTGTTAGACATGTTTATTCTCCTGTTGGGCATTTAAAATGCCTTTAGTCCTCTTTTCACTATGAATTGTGTGTCAAAATGTTGGTTTGGATATCAAATTCTCTCATAACCCTGTCATTAGGAGGAGTCTTTGTCTGCTTGAGTCACTCTTTTGATTCGTTTGTTTTGCTTTTTGTGTTCTCCTGACAGGTCTATCCTACACCTTTCTATAGCTAGCAGGGTAAAGCAGAGTTGGGAAAACATGTTTTGCATTACTGAGTTTGCATTCTCACTTTAAGCTTTCTCACAGATTCCTCTTCAATGGAGGGTGGAGGGGTGGGGAGAAAACATGCTTTTCCCTGAGACTGCAGAGTATGTGAATTGTCTTCTCTTTCAACCTATGGGGCAGTCTTCACAGATTTCAACACAAATGGAAGAAATATCTGATTTCCCATTCCATCTGGATTCAGTTTCTTTCTTCCTCTTTGTATAGTTTCTTAGAGACATTATGGAGCTCACTGGAGGGGCTGCTTACATACGACTATGGCAGAGCTGGGCATGCTGCCAGAATTTCACTCCAGGAGGCTGCAACAGGAATCTTTAATTAACTTGAACCAAAACACTCAATGGCAAAGAACAAAGGAGTGGGGCTGGAGAAGGAGAGGAGGAAGGGACAGAGCAAAAAATAATGTTTCCCATACCAAAATCTCCATTTTTGGTCATGGTATGACATGATCATAATGTCACCTTATATGTATTTACAAGAGCATAGGTAATAATTCCCAACTCCTGTCATATTCAGTATATTTTGCCTTTCTTTCTTTCTTCTCATGGAATTAAGATCCTTGATTGACCTCTGCTCAACTGACAGAATTCTCTTGACCCTTATACAAACGTATAGTTTGATTACATTTATCCTCTATAACGTACGACATCCTAAATGTGAGATAACTGAATCTCTCACATCTTGGGCATTACGAAACTACACTGCAATATTGCAAGAGTGCACAGGAGTTCCAGACACTGAACAAGATCCCACTCTGCACGGCATGGTACCAGTGTGGTATGTCCCTGTTCTCAAAAGTTTACATTCTAAGCATAAGCAAGAATTAGATACAGACAGATGAATAACATAACTACTTACTGAAACAGCATTTGTTCATTGTTGTGAAATGTTTTCAAAACAGAATAGATAATGTTTCACACTCGTTTTGCAGAAACATAGAAGATGCAAAGCAGCAGAAAATCAGGCCTGAAATACCTTTCTCACTCGAGCTCAAGGAAATGAGATGAGTGGTTTCTTTGCTGTCCATTTTCTGGTTAAATATGTGCGCACAATAATTACTCTAAATGCAAAACTAATGGTGATTTCATGCATATTCATTCAAGTGAGTTTGTGATGGAGGCTCTGGTACTGTTCTAGCTAATGAGGCACAGTTGTTCAAATATTTGTAAAAACAAACATAGAAAGGACTTGTACATGCTCAACATGAACTTATTTACGCATTCAAAGGAATATTCGAGTGTGAATTGATTTGCCAGTTGGTGGCTTGGAGTGTATTATATTTGCATCTCCTGGCTTAATGACATCCTAAAAGAATCCAGTTTGTGGTGCCTCTGATGTGAACCAGCACATGGTGGCTGGCAACAAGCAAGGGAGTCCTTAAAGGCATAGTACTGACCCACACAGAAATGCTAATGTCAACGTACCCAGATTCCAAGGAATTATTTAATTCCAAGAAGCATATATACTTTTTCCTATCCTAAATTTTCAAAACAATATAACCCCCCCAAAAAATGATCTTTAATTTCCTATTTTAAATTGATGTTCAGTATTGCTGCCTAAACATTTATGAGAAAGAAATCACATTTCACTGCTCTGTAAAGCAATCATGTAATTACTAGGTACAGTTTGAAAACTTGACAAAGAGATGACTTCCAGAATCCCCTCAAAACAGAAGTTTCCACAAATGCCCAAGGTTGTGTCGTATTAGGAACAGCTGCAAAAGAATGTAAGAATCTTTAAAGTGAATAGAACATCTTTGATAAGACCCAGATCAATTTTTCAGAGATCAGGGGGCCTGGCATAAAAGAATAATGGAATACACCTTAAAGAAGTCTCTGAAATTTTTTTTGCAGCTACCTTCTTTAGAAGCCATAATGCACAGAGAGTACACCTGAGGAGCTATTTGTAATATATTTAAATTATTTTCTTATTTTCTTCTTCAATTTATTTATTTATAACTGTATCTATATTTATATCTATAACCTTTTTATGAGTTACTTTGAATTGCCCAACTTAAAAAGAGCATTGCATGAGCTGTACAAGGGCTGCATTTAGACTGAGAGTTCGGCTTACATAACAAAATTTCTATCTGCCAAAATGCAAATTCTGCTCTGAGTAACGTAGCTTAACTACAAAATAGTTAATTCCAAAACATTCAATTAAATTTAATGGCATAAGCAGAAGAATTTCTCTTCCAAGTTTTCGCTCTCTAAGTATATTCATATATATTTTTGTGTATGTGCATAAATAGATACATATGTGGACAGATAGAAATAATCTGACAGGTAACCAAAACATACCCAATGAGAACCTGACCACGATTACTGAAACCTGTGAAGAATGAGCATGGTACAAGTGTTGTTCTCCACCTAATTACTAGCATGCTGGCTCATTCTGATTACATATAGACTAAAATCTGTTTTAAGCATTTAAAGATATTATATTCAATGAAGGCTTCATTAGTAATTTCTGGCCTTGCTCTGGCAGATGGATTGATTTAGCAATATAAACCAATCTCTCATGCAACATAGTCCAACTTAAAAGTTTCTGTGAAATCCTGTGTTGTTATTTACATTCCTAAAAATACCAAAATGAAGAATGGTTTCAAATCCAAAGTGACAGCAGAATAAAACCTTCTGAAATCCCTAATCAGGATTCATTCCTCATGTGATAGGTTCCACTGACAGTAGAGATAGAGCTGAGGCAAAGTCAACTCACATTATTTTCATGTGACAAACAGCCCTGATCGTTTTGTACTGACTGACTCTTAATTGTGTTGAGAGTTCACGATTAAAAGCAAAATTATTGATGTGTATATTAACCTTTCACTACAAAAGTGAATATGGGCTATCCTCTTCCATTTTTGTTTCACATCAGCTTCTGTTGGAATTCAGCAATTCCCTTTTTTAATGAAAATTAGGCCATTTTGAGTGACAAATGGCTGTTAGAAATACTGAATACATGGAGTCACAATAAAAATAAAGTTACCATCATTAGAAATGTGAAACTAACATAAAATGCCCCGGCTCAAAAGAGATTACTTAACAGGAAGACTTTTTTTACTAGCTGACATATCTCCATGCTCAGCAAGATTTCATTCCATGGGAGCTGCTCACTGGTGTGCCAGTATTGCTTTCCAGTTTGTTCTATAACTACAATTCCCACTAGTTTCCAAGCATTTCTTAATGAGGCCCAGCACTTCTGTACATTAAGATTCTGCCTTACATCAGACTCCAGCAATTTTCACTTAAAAAAAAAATGAGGGGAATATCTAAGAATTCTCTTAGAGCAGAATTTAAATTAAATCTCCTTATTAATGATGTATGGATTTCTTTCATTGTTTAGGAGGCCTGTGAGCAGTTGAAAGAAACAAGAAGGCTTTTAGTAATGGGCACTAACAGCACCATTGTCCTTGCATGGAAGCTCTTGGCCATTCAGTGTCACAGGGTCAAAAACAATCCAAGCTCTCACACCAAAGCAGTCTGTAGAAGGCCACACAGACCTCACAACACTGATTCTTTAGAGCTTGGGTGGGTTTTTGTGAGTGATGTGTTAAGTTCAGCATTGAAAGGCAAAGAAATTAATTTTTACCAAATTTTTACCATCATTCAGATTTCCCAAGTCCATTTTTGATTTTCTGAGTGGAACCAGCTAAAGCGTGAATTCGAATTATTATAAGACAGCTTTCTCTTCTAACACTTTCTGGCACATTCTCTGTCAAGCACTGGGTATAGTGTTATTGCTTTGCAAGTAATAGTGATAGAAATCATGGAGGTATACAAAGCAGGGGAGGGGGGAGAGAAAACAGAACTAGGAAAGGAAGTTGTTTGACTTCATGAACCTTATGAACTGCTGCATTTAACTGCTAAGAAAATATTTGAGTCTCTTTTTATCTCCTCTCCTTTCCCTAGCTTTTGCAATGTATGACCTGGATGAATGCTTTAAGTTGCAGATGACAGTCCAGGAAGTCTCATGTACTTCAGAAGGAAGCTAACTGCACATCCCTGTATAACTGCTAAGTAAACTAAGTTCTGCATTTTTCTGTATTTTATCAGCCACTATTAATATTGAGTAATACAACTCCACAATATGTATAAATGCTAAAGCATGGAACTGTTGTGCTGTCACAAAGCACAGAATTTACAGTGTTTTTTGTGTCAGTGAAAAGAATGCGAAAACCTGAGAGCCCAAGTGTTGCCAATATACCAATATTTTATAAAAACTTATTTTCAAAAAAGCAGGCTGTCTTGTTCTCACTGTCAGAGAAATGCAATAGGATGGGAGAAATAAAAAGCTTCTCATGCACAAAATACACATCAGTATTCCAACTCTAAATGCAAGTAGAACACAGTGCTATTTTTCTGAAGTTTACCTCCTCATTCATGAAGCTTTACTTCTCGCCTGGCTTCACAGCTCCAGCAAGACTTTCTTTTCGGTCTTTACTATTACCCTATCACAATCTTTACCACATGAGTTTGAGAGAGTTTTGTTTCCTGGAGGTTCAGAAATATTATTCTAAACTCGAATTTTTTTTTCAATCTCACACCAGAACTGCAGAGGAGGCATTCGGAAGCAGCAGGAGCAAAGCTGGTAACTGAGGACTTCTATTTTTGACTGATGTTTTAATGCAAAGAATGTTTACCTCGTGTTTTGAGTGAAACTAATGGTAAACCACAACAGTTCTGTTAGTGTTTTGTACAGTGATGATCCTAGATGAAGCAAAATTTCTTTGTGAGGGGGCTAACAATACTGCAGGGGGCCATCTTGCTTCACTGAACTGGAACATCCAGTCTTTTGAGAACACTCACACATTAGGTCCTAAGATTACTCTCACTATAGCAACCTCCTCCAATACAATCTTTTTTTTTCCCCTTGATTTTGGTTTTTCCCTTTTAAAAAGACAGTGTTTTATAAATTAACTCTACCATTACCTATTATCTTCCTCAACACCTTCTATCCTTTCTCTTCCTAAACCTCCTTCCTTTTTCACCCAGTTCCAGCTGTTTTTTTAGTGTTTGGCTGCTGCACTTCAGTTTTTATAGAGTTGATTTTTTACAGAAGGTGGTGGTGTTCTTTGTCCTGCAATATCAGTAATTTGTCAAATTAAAAAAATCAGAGCACCTCTTGATCTCTTTGATTCTCACTTTCTGTGAGAACTAGGCTCTGTCTCTGTGACCCTCTAGTTGAGCAGTTGTGAATGAAAAGCAGACAGTGTATGAATGGTTTCAGTCTCATATATCGGACAAAACTGCTGCCCTAATGAAGGTGTCAGGGTAAAATTAATCAGCTGGTTGGTACAAGAAAAGAGAAAACCTATATATCAATGAACAGCTTGTCTCTCCAAGTAAGAACGGCTGAAACAGTAGCATGACTGAAGTCTAGGGAGGAAAAAAAAGGTACATCTTCAAGCAGTCTTTGAAAGTCCAGAGGGAGCTGTTTGAGCCTGACCAGATGAATGGAAACTTCAGGGCTCGTGGACCCAGTACTCGTATCCAAATTCAGCTGCCTGATGAGTGGGGGAAAAGAGCCCTCATCTTGCATGAAGATTTACTTGCAGTTAGTCGGATCCATTGGGGCAATGATGGGTGCCTATCCTGAATATAACTGTTCCAGAATATTAGTTATCCTTCAGCACACAGAGATTCTTCAAAGGCAGAAAATGAGACAGAGAATACAATTTGTATCCCTGTTTCTATTTTCGGCATAGACACACAGAAAACCTATAATTATAGCAAAACACATTCGATATAGCCTGAGAAAAACATAGACTGGTTATTACAAAAGGTGAGATACACTGTAAGTATTTAACACAGTGCAGTTTATCCCAATAAAGATTTATCTTTCCTCTGACCTTTCTAGCTGACAAGTGAAATCCTGTTAAGAAACTGTGTCAAAAGAGCAAACCAGACATATTGGGAGCATAGTTTGTTTTAACTGAAATATACAGTGCACGTCTGACCCAAGCACAGAGAGCACAAGTCTAGGTTATGCAAAGCACCTGAGAAGAGGGTTTCTAGACCTCAGTCACTGCAGGAAGGGACGGCCATTATCTTAGTGGTGAAGTCTGTATTTGTTGCTGGAGAAATGAAAAAATGAGCTAGCCAACTATATATGAGCTGGATTTAGGCTGCCGACCCTTGACTTGGTGTTGACAGAAGCTGGGAAAAGGAGGAGGAGGTTTCCTTGGCTTGAATTGTATGTTCTGCCAAAGCTATTTTGAAACTAAGTTGGAAGTCTCCTTACGACACCATATGTGATAACAAAAGTGACCTTATAGGCAAAATATTTGACTTGCTGCTTCAGGAACCCATACAGCTGTTCTTATAGCCCAGTATAAAGAGCAAAAGAAAGAAGGCAGTGTATCATACTCTGCAGGACTGCAGAACTGCACAATGCTATGAAGACATAAAAATATTTAGTCAGAAATCGCCAATATGCAGTACCAAGGCACCTTGGATAAAATATTCAGTGTATTCTTCATTTCTTTCTTCTTTTTTCTGATCTTTTTATGTGATCCTCCATCAAATTACTGAAGCAAAGAGAAATGGCCCTTTTAGCAAGAGCAATACAGTCTAATTTGGGGCCAGTAATATTAAACTGAAAAGTGTCCCTTGCAGCAATAATTTTTAAGTTGCTCTGTAAATGCAGGGAGTATTTTCTTCCCTACAGCTTCTTCTTGCTTCACATATTATTATGACTGATCAGGATATCACTGTTCCTTCTCCATAAGATCAGGGCACTGGAATGAGGTGGCTGGTACAGCTGGCTCAGGAGCTGGGCTGGCCTCAGCCAGCACAGCCCAGTGGAGCAGGAGTGGGGGAAGAAGAGCCCTTGGAACCTGAGCGAGAAGCTGCCATTGCCTGAGTCCAAGCCTTCCCCACTGCCATCCATAGCATAACTCCATCAGTCCCTGGCACAGGCCACAGATTTTAAATTACAGTAGAGCTGGCACCAGCAAATGCTTTTGCTTCCATGTGAAGGACAGTTTGGTGACCTCAAAGCATTTCCTAAAATAGAAGGCACACAGCACAGAGTAACACTTAACTGGGCAGTCTAAGGGCAGACTCCGTGCATTTATCACTGTACAGAGAGACTTTTCTATTAACCCTAGGGATATTCCATGGCAGGTGACTCTTCAACAGCTGGAAGGGCAGTGTGAGAAAGTTTGATGCCTTGCACTAGAGCCTGTTTGGTACTCGTTCTGTGGCTGGACAGAGGTACCAGTGTCAATGTTACATGTAGAGAAAGAAATGTTAAAGTTCAGTCAATAAAGGCTGCTGAGGCCAGAGGTGGGCAGCTTTGGTCAAGCACTAAACTTGGAAGACTTTTCCCCCAAGGGCTTCCCTTTTTGTCTCTAAAACAAAGGAAAGTGAAATGAAAACAAGAAATGCTGACTGCATAGCAGTGCATTATGTGACTAAGCCAGCTGTTGCTCTGATATTGTCATTTTTGTAGCCCAGCCTGTTCAGACTGAAGGCAAAGCTAATTCATCCTACCAAACTTGTTGCTTTTGATAGCTGGACAGGGCAGTATATACTAGCATGATATTCCTTAGCCCTGTGAACCAACACACACATGATAGGAAGTCTGAACTGCCAACAATATATAATGGCTGAAAAAACATTTACTATTTATTTACCCCTACTAGCAGAAAATACTAGTGGGAGTAGTTTGACGAACTCTATTATTCAGCTACTCTTTCATTAGGTGCTTAGTTACTTTTAACACTTCCAAAAATGCAGAAAGTTATTTACCAAAGATTCAAGCTTCAGCAAAGATGCCCTCCAGCCCTGAACTTACAGCTATTCATGCACTAGTGTTTTAATGAAAACCAGGCCAAGTATCTAACAGAGCTGGGGTGAGGCAGTTGTGGGGGGAGGTTTATATTAAAATGCAATACAGCACCAAAGACAGCGATAGAGACTAAACAAGAGGAAAGTCTTCTCTCTCTGCACTCATTTAGCAAGCACATGGAAATAATTGTTGGCCCAGAGACACATATCCATAATTCCCATTGTGCTTCAAGAGCCAGCACACCAGCCCTGCGCACCCTTACCGAGCACAGGGAGTATTGGAATGCAAATCCGCACGCCAAGCATCGGGATTTGCCTAGCTGGTGCTCACACAATGAGCAACATTATCAATTAGAACAAGGCTCCCAGACCAGGTCAGCAGCCATGGAGCTTGCAGTTCATCAGCATGGGAAAGGCTTGTAAGCCAAGCAGCTCTTCTGTCTTTAAAATAATTGATTTACTATTCATGTCTGATGAAGCCTGAGTTTAATCCAGTGTGCTAAAATAAGGAGATGCTTGTTGAAGCAAGTAAGGGCTGCTCATAAAATTCAATAATGTGTTGCTGATATTTTGATAGACATCAGTTTTTAAAAGTTCATGGATAGTTCAAATACAATTGTGTGTTGCTTTTGACTAGGTCATAAAATGACCAAAGCCAAGAAGTTTCTTCTAAGAGCTGTGTCAAGGAACTGAAGGTTCAAAGCTGTGTGCCATCTTAAGTTTGTTTTTTTTCTCTGCACATGAGCCAGACCACTTGAGGTGACAAAAGCAAGTGGGTAGGTGGCAGGGCTGGGGTGAGGAGCAGAAATGCTCAGCTCTTGCCAGGAACCATGCTGTCCAAGCTTTCGTCTTTTTCCACCGCATAGGGGTGACAGCCAGCAGAAGGTCTGCACCTCCATCCCCAACAGCACTGCCTCCCTACTGCTCCCTGACCCCACATGCTGTGTGTCATGGCTGCATTGGTAACTCACAGACCAGGCTGCCACACTGCCTGATGCTGTGACAGATGAGAAACACAAAGTTATTAGAAAGTCAAGTGCCATGGACCCAGCTACATGAATCAAAACATAAAATTCCACAGGTTTTGATCCTAGACTCTGTTGTTCAAGGCAAGCAAGACAGACTGTTTTATCATTTAGATTCTAAATCAAACATTTAATAAACTGAGGTTATATTTTGAGTTGGTGGCGTGGGAGATTACTGCTTGGATTTGAATCACGGGTCTGGAAAACACTCAAATTTATGTAATCAGCACCAAAACACATTGTTACAGACAACACTCAATTAAGGGGTATGTGAGAGTCAGCACTTTCACATTCAGCAGGATCTCTCAAACTGGGACCCTTTACTCACACTGGAGAAACAGGTGGCACTTGGGAGGGCACAGTAACAATAACTAATGCAAACAGAAGATTCATACTCTGGCCCAGACTCCTATGTGCTTATTTGAGGAAGAGATGAATTTAGGCCTTTAGCTCTGCAGTTTTTCTAGCTCTGGGATAAAACCAGAAAGGTCATCCACAAAATGGCTTTGCTAAATTCAGATTAATGACTCAAGGCAGTCTATAAAGTAGACAGACTCACAGTAGATGCATTTGAAAGGTGTCAGTGGAAGACTGAAAAACTGCTTTCACAGAAACATAGAATTAATTCCTAGACTGACAGGGAAATAATCAATTTTTAACTAGAATTCTACTTTCGATGTTCCTTTTCATATCACACCATTTCAAAACAAAAATTAAAAACTGGAAGAAATCAGTTAACACCATATATATTTTTTTATATAACACAATAGACTTTTGAAATTACTATACTGAACTAGGTGCATGTGGAAATATAAAAATAAGAATACTGATGCTCTTTATCAGAAAACAACACAGGAAATTAATAATGTAAGGTTTTATCATCCTTCCTGACAATAGAAGAAACAGATGTCCCAAGGAACCCTCCTGGTAACTTTCTAACATGGAGACCATTTCCAACAGCTAAGAAGAAGCAAAAGTAGGGTCCAGCCGTTTGATTTCTCCCACATATTTCTCCCTGCTTTGTTGTTACTGCTGTTGCCTCACTCTCTAGATCATAAATTGGAGTTGTTTATAGCCTAGAGCTCATCTGTGCTATAAGTTTTCTCGACATAGGGTTCCAAGAGATGGTTTTCCCATATCCTTCACAGCCCTCTCTTATTGGTGTGGTACTATACTTTAAAACAATAAAATAAAAAATTACCAGAGGAGAAATATCGTTGCATTTCAACAGGATCTACAAACTGAGTCACCACTAGGATTTAGCTGTCAAAAAATGATCTCAGAACCAAAAGAAGAGCTCTGACCCTAAAGTTGTGGTCATAGGACAGTATGATTGCACACAGTTCAGGGCACACTGCCAGGCTATTTGCTCAGAAGCACTGAAACTCCAGCCTCTGCTAACATGCTAGTGCCCTTACAAATGATCTATTGTACTTTCTGCTGTTTACCAACAGCACATGCAACTAGCCAGGTTTCAGCCTGTGTGGAGAAACAGACTAGTAAACAATATCATTGATTGTGCTCCAGTATTTGAGGAAGAAGTTGAAAAAAGAATTAACAGTTCAAGTTCGACTAATGATAATGCAGTCTGGTTACCTGAAATCCAAGTTAAAAAGAAAACCCAAAAAACCAAAACCAAACAAACAAAAAAAACCCCACAAAAAAAACAGTCACAGTTCAGACTCTGATTTCTTCTTCATTTTCTAGGTAAAATACTCTGCACTAGACCCTTGAGCGGTGATTGTAAGGCTACTCTCACAGCCTGCATGTATGACAAAGGGAACGCCAGTCCTAGAAAAGCACGTTTGTCGTGGGCTTGTCCCCTCTGCCTCACGCAGGCAGCACAGCTCATCTGCAGCGGTGGACAAGCTCCAGCTGAGCTCAGAAATGCTACACCTGGCACAAGGATGTGGAACACCTCCCCTAGAAAGCACTGAGGTGTGAGGAATTGCTGCATTCCTTCCTCACCACAATTTCCTTCCACATTTGGTTGGGTTTTTTTAAGGTGCCAAAGGTGTGAATGCTAACCAGCAATTTCAGCTGAATGTTTTTGTAACTTTCTTTCACCACAAGTTCATTCAGAGATGAGTGTCACTGCACTTCCAAAGAGTTATTGTCTTCTCTAGCCTCAGTCTTAATGCCTGTGTAGACTGCAAGTCATACCAAAGGTATTTTGAGTCACTGTTTGTTTTACCAGCTATCAAAACCTTTTATGGAGCAAGATGGGTTAAAAAAATAATGTAACGAGCCATTAGCAAGTCTTTTCCTCTCCCCCATCCCCAATCTGCAGAATAGAGACCACTGAACCACGCTGCAAATTAACTGTAATGAAAAGGAGGGGAAGGGGGAGACAGAGAAGCAAAACATTAAAGAATCCACTCTGAGCTTAAGAAAGGTCATTTCTCAAAGGACTATTGACATTGGTGAGGAGAGAAAACACATCAATGTTTCTAAGAGGTTAAATAAACATTTTCTATATGAATATTAGGTGTCCATTAATATCTCTCTCTGTGTAGTCCACCGTAGTACCTATCCTTTAGTTATCCTGTTACCCAAATGAGGTGGGGAGAAAGAGAAAGAGAGACTTTCCTTTTAATTCGCTTTGCACTCTGATGGTTGAGAGTTAGAAAAAAAAAAACTTTTCTGGCTCTTTTGAGTGAATGGTCAAAGGTACCTTTGCGGCTCCTTCAGAGGGTGAACTAATCTGTGACAAGTGTGGCTAATCTGATAAGGCGGCCGCATGTGCGCTAATGTGCTAATACGGGGGATTCAGAGCAGCCAGCGGCCGGGAAAAGCCTCCCCACCTAAATGGGCCCTGGCCTGCAATAGCCCGGCAACATATGCGCATTTTAACACCCGCTTAACACCGACACAAAGCGGTGGCCTTTGTTGTGCGACACGGCGGCGCGATTCCCATGGTGGGAATTTCTGCCTCACAGGCGACATTCTTTCCGATGGGATGCAGGGGCTGGTGGCCCGGGACGGCCCGGAGCAAGGCTGGGCGGAAAGGTTGCGAGGATGGGTGTGAAAGGAAAGCCCCTCCGCTTATTCCTCTGTATTTCCATCGTGCGTCTTGGGTAGGGAGAGGAGGAGGAGGCAGAGAAAGGCGGGAGGAATTGGTTCAAACATTTTGGATCAGGTCTCTAGCTGGGGTAAAATCAGCTCTTAGGTTATGGTGCTTTATCTAAAAGAGAGGTTGACACCAGTTTGCAAGGTTGTGATACGCTCTATTTTATTATTTCCTTTGGAGGGGAATTCTTAAGTTTTCCACTGGAAAGACTAAACGACATTTTCTTGTCCCTCTGATTGTTTTACTGCACCTTTAGGAAAATCCGTATGAGAGAGGAATAGCAATTTACTTTTAGTCTGGAGCGTGCAAAGGGGAAGAAGACTCCATGGACACTGACACTTCAAGGGACAGGCTGTCAAGAAACTCCAACACTGGTCATGGCTGTGGTGCTGCTCTGACAAACAGATAAGTGCCCTGCAGCCTGCTCTGGATCCTGGTCAGTTCCCAACATTCCTTTGTTTTCAGGTATCTCTAAAGCAAAATGGATACAAGAGTGTGAACCAACTGGTGAAAGTCTACTCACCTAAGAGGGAAAGATTGCTAACAATGTCTTGTGAGTGGGGAACAGACCAGGGCTCACCAGCCACACTTGTCAGTGTGCCTTTGTCTGCTTTCTGCTATGGCTGGTGTCAAAACAGCACAGTTACCATGAGCTTGACAAAAGCACCTGGTCAACGAAAAAGCACAAACTGAAATACAGACAATTCCATTTAAACTAATGAGCAAAACTTTTTGTTTTACCATGAAGGTGACCAAGGTGACTGGAGCAGGTTGAAGAGTCTCCCCTACTTGGAGACAAACCTAGGTGGACAATGTCTTGGTCAAGTTGCTTTAGTTGACCCTGCCTAAACCAGGTTGGATGAGGTGACCTGCAGAGAACTCTTCCAACCTCTGCTATTCTGTCATTCCAAGAGCTCAGCCCCATCCATAAGTCCCTTAAAGAGTGGTTTTTTTGACTGACAACACAATGACAAAGGCAAAACAACACCAGTATTAGCTCCTTTTATCTCAAACAATATTCCTACTTTATCACAATAAAAAAAAGTAAAACTCTAGGGACACCTCAGCTGCAAATATGTCCTCATATAGAAGAGTGCTCATCCAGAACAACGAAGATTCAGAGCAATTTGGTCCAAGACATGGAACCAACTTGACTGAGTATTCCCATAAGAACACAACTCTGATTTTAGAGTTACAGTCTTTTTAGCCTTCTTCCATTTAAATCATATTCCCATATTAGCCACAGACAGACAGCAGAGCTGAAAAAAAGTGAGATTCGTCACATACTGAGTAGTGTGTTTGGGACACATGTAAAACAACATTATCCCAGCTACTCAACCTGTACGATTTCTCTCAGCTCTCTGAAAGCATTAGTGAGCAGAATAACTGTGGCACGTTTCTAAATATGTAAATGGACAAATCTTATTTATTCCTTTCCACTTTGTTGAATTCAGCAACACTATTTTATGTCTGAGTTTTGAATGCATAACAATTGACCCCTACCGAACAGTGACGACATTTCCTCTCAGAGGAAGTCCTGAGGGAAGGAAGGTCCCGCATAAACAAACTTCCACTCAGTACAATAGAGTAGCCCACGAATGTGACCATTTTTTCAGGGCATGGGTGAGGCTGACACTCTCTTCCTGCTCATGTAGTCCAGGCCTTATCGCAGTCCTGTTTCCCTGTAATTTAAATGCTTGCATACTTCTACTTCATTTGTATTTTTTTTTCCCCCACACAGTGCAGATGTATCCCATTTTCCTGTTGCTGTGGAACACAGCCACAATTTCCAACCATGTTACATAAATGACCATCTGTGGTAAAAAAAACTGCTGATGCACAAGATTGCAGTGTGAGAATTTTAGCTAGCTAGCAAAATTTAGGCTATTAATACTTCTGACACTTCCTGACAATAAAGGCAAAATGCACTATTCCCTCTGTTTTAGCATGCTGCTGTTGTATGACAGTCATGGTTGCTGCATGTAGGGAAGAATCTCCAGGGAAAGGTTAAATAAAACCTAGTTGGCTATGCCTAGCTTTCCTTAAGCTTTTCAGCATACTAAAGGCAGACTAAACTAATCAAAAGTTATTACACTGATAAAGAGAGTGGTATCTAATTACATGTAACTAAAGAATACTAAAGTTTCATTAGCATGTTTTTGGCATCTTTGCGTCTGCTGACTCCCAGAATCAGCAGTGCCGGAAATACTGAAATCTATGGCACAGATCTCTGCACCGAGCACAGCAGTTGTAAGAGTAGATGGTGGCAGTAGCAAATTGCCAGTGTTTGTGGGGATAGGCATAAGAGGAAAGATCCTCAGTGACTTTCACAGTCATGGTGAAATTCCAGGTGCTAGAGGGGCACAAGGCTGGCATTTCTGTGATCACCAAGACTGACACTTGGTGCCTCATCCTTTTCAAAACACTGCTGTAGCAATCTTTCTTTCTCTGTGCCTCTGACTCCTCATCCTGTGGTCACTCATCTCTCACAGTGAGTCTCTCTTCTTTTCTAAAGTGTCACCCTGCCCAGAGAGCCCCAGCTATCTGCTGGCTCTATATCAGATTTCACTTTCCCCTATCTTCCTGGTTTCTGTGCATTCTCCTAGTTTGATTTAAAGTTCCCTGCAATCCACTTTGCTATTTTGAAACTTAAAAGCTACAGTGACCCAAGTTAAACCTTTCCAGAATAATTGATTAAGAGTGAAACAGTGCATGTTTTTTCAGGATTTTGTCTATCTTCAGCAAACACTGCACTATTTTGTTTGAAATTGTGGCAAAAATGAAAGGGCTGGCGCACATACCAAAAGTTTGTGAAACCTATACACCAGAATCAGATGTGTTTGGGTAACCTTAATGACTTGTTCTGATAGGCACACACAGTAATATACACACCCAGTCTTCTGATAGTCATGCCTGAAGTACCCGCACAAAATCAGCCAATTCATGCACCAACAAGCAAACGTGTGTACAAAACAGAGCTCTGGGTGTTGCATGTATCTGCATGCACTCAGGTGCTGGCTTTCTCCAGTGTGCACTTTGCACATACACTTACATTTCTGCTCTTGCAAAACACTTAGAAGTTACATGTGAGTGAGCACAGATACTTTCAGAGTCCTTTCAGCTGCAGCCCTTGAGGACCCATCAAATAGTTTTCAACCCTCTGTCAGAAAATTTTTCTACTGTTACTTTCTACAATTGATTTCTGTGAGCTGCAGAATGGGATTTTGTTCATTCATAAATAGACGCAATAAGCAGACATCCATTAAGAATAGATTAATAATAGTAACAAACAGTACATGGACCAGAGCAAATCTAACAATCTTGGGAAAATTAATTTAAATAAAAAGAGGTTTTCTTTACTAGTAAAATTCAAGTTTCATTTAATTTGAATGTTTTCCTTTCCTCATATATTTTTCCTGTATACAGGGAACCTTTGCTTTGTCGTCCAAAGAAGAGAACGTGAATGAAAATGCATACCTCACATAAACAAATATGACCATACACACAGGAGACAAGTACTATGAGCTTCTCAAAATTATAGGCACATCTCCTCTTTGCAAATTAGGCCAGGTTTCCTTTGACTTTTACAGAAGTGGTTACACAAGTTTCTCTAATTTTCTCAGTAGCCATTGCAAACTGCTTGTCATAACCTCAAGAGATTCTGAGAAATCAAAGCACCTACAAAACTTCTGCTTCGGTATTATTTTGAGTAAAATAAAACATTCTCAGTACGCAGGTCTGGAAAAACAATGAATGTAAATGTCACGTTCAGCCACCACTCACTTTTAGTTCAGAATGCATGCTTTTCTGCCAAAGGACTGTACATGGTATATAATCCTTAGCTCCTTCAGGATTTTAATCTGCCGTGAAGCATATGGTAAAAAGGTAAGTGTTCTTTAGAATCATTAACTTGCCTAAAGCAATGTGGATGTTCTTTATTTCTTTCTTGAAAGACAAAGAGCATCTGAAAGTAGTTAACAGCCCAAACCCTGTAGTTTGCTGAGGCAGCAAGAAATGAACCTGGAAATGTCCCTGCAGGGCTGAGCTTTATGTTAATTAGTCAATTCCCAGGGCAGTGCTTGTATCGACAAGAGTATGTTATTGTTCTGTTTCCTCAGTACCGAGAATGTAAGAGGACAACATATAAATTCATGTATTTATCATCACCAAAAGCATCAGGGGGATTGTGTTACAGCAAAGCTACAGTGGGTAGAAAAATTGCAGAAACCCCAGTTCTGCTCTCACTCCAGTAAGAGAACAAAATTGTCCTGTTCATGCAATGCTGCTCATTGTGAAAGGGATTCCTTTCAGAATAGCAAAAGTCTTAGGTCAAACTTTAACTTTTAAAAAGCCCATTCAGTGGCATTCATGAAAAGTGGGGCTTTTAAAAGTACTGGACTCACTGTGCTCCTGGTGCTGAGGAAGGGTAAGACAAAACCACCAGAAAGCAGTCCAGAAGAAAAGTAGCAGAGGATTTTCTTTCATCTAAGGGAGCTGTGGAGCAGCTCAGCCTGGAGGACATGGCACTGCTGCTCACCTCCTGTCCCAGCCAGGATGGTGTGCTGCCCAGCAGGGTTCAACCAAGATCTGGAAAAGCAAATGCCTGGTATGGTACCACCCCTTTGTGTTCCCTCATCCTGGATTAGTGTGGCCAGCTCCTGGAAACACAGTCATGGTGTGGGATTTTAGACACAGAGCAGAGGACCTGCAGAAGCCAGCACAAACTCTATATAATCCTGTTTAGCTCTGTCCATTGCCATTTGCTACTGGGATCAACTCAAATGCTGAACAAGGGTAGGGGAATTGAAAGGGGAAATGAGAAACTGCAATAGAGCTCCAGAGTAAACCCAACTGGAAACAGAGACTTCATTGAAAAAAAGTGATTTTTGGATAAGAGTTGACAGAAGCCTCCCTTCTGCTAAACTCTCCAGCTCTGAGGATGAATGGCATTAGAATAATCTGGATTTACATAACCAGCCCTCCTCTTTGTACTTAAATCCAGTTGCCAAAATCAGTGCTACCTCTTGGGAAGAGCCTTAGTTCCACAACAGTCACCCAAAAAATGTTTGGTCACTAACTGGGAGAAGCTGGATAACACAAGCCAAAACTGGGCCAAAAGAGTGCAAAGAAGGAAGCAGATTGTTTGACAGTGCTCAAAACAACCAGTTTGCCATGATAAACACAACCTTTGGAGCAGCATAACAAGATACTTTTCAGTCCATTCCATATACTATGTCCAGAGACTGTTCTAGAAAAAGCCTATTTCAAAGTACATCAAAATTGTTTGCAGTTTTCCCCAAGGTTTTAATGGAGTTTGCAACCTAGTCTTCCACATTTGATAATAATCAGCATTTCTCCTAGAACATACCAGAAATCTAAATAAAAAAGTGTTCTCATAATTTTGAAATCCTCATCTGAATCTGTTTCTGATTTAAAAAAAAATTAAATTCATTTTTCTTTTGCTCCAATGAGTACATACATCTCTGGTTATAATAACAGAAAGCTGAAAAAGATTTTTGAGGTGATATTTCCACTGATGAGTTCCAAATTTTTTGTAGGGGGTAGCATGAAAGTATGGAGCATGAGGGCTTTTAAAACTAAAAATGACAGTTAATCTAGTTTGAATGTTAATTGTGCTGATTTCTTTTCAGTCTGAGTCTAATATATATTCTTTCAGCTTGTACGCAGTATTTAAAGATTTGTTACAAGTTACACAGCACAAACTCCAGCTGTTTTAGCCTAACTTGTTAGTCTTTCTTTTTCTTATGCTAAACAATGAAAAGCCACTTCCCATAGAACTATGATGTGCAATATTTCAGTAATCTTAATATAATTTAATTTCAACCACAGAATTTGTGTGTCCTCGTGCTTTTCTGGGATAAAATTTTCAGAGAAAAAGAAATCCTTAAAAAAGTAATTAATCATCTGGTTCTGGTTACACAAATGGCCCAGTTCTGCGACCTTCAAACCTTCCTCCCCCTCAAAGAAAGCAATAAGAATGTAAAGCAGAGAGACAGATTTTTAGAGGTACTGAGTCTCTGGCTCCCGCTGACTTAAAACATTCTTGACACAGCACAGAGTATGTGCTATGCCATGCAGCAGTGGGCTCTCAGTTTCCTCATGCACTTTGATTTCCTCTTATTGGTGGATGCAAGTCCTTCATCATTTTACTTTTGCATTCTTTGCTTGTAATCCAAGCAAATTTTCAACTACATTTTGAAAATTTGGGATTATCAGATTAAAGTTTGCAAATCAGTGTTTACTAAGGACTCCTTGAGAGTTACATGCTTTGCTTGCAAGTTTAAATTCAGTAGCTACATACTACATTGTGCTTCTTACATAACTGAGTCTCCTCTTTGTGAAAAGCTTATGATGATGCTCGTGCAATCTTCACACAAATTCTCACGTCAATAGTTTCCTGATGGACATCCCTGATGCACTACTGATTTTCCATTACGTGACCCACAGCAGAGCACCACAAGCAGACGTTGTTCTCTGGGAAGGACTGGAGGACAAGTTCTGGGAGGGATTTACTCACCAGTAATGACAATGATTCTACCAGACCCAGACTTGGTCCCAACCAGGTGAAGCTTCCAGCACAGCCCCACAGGAAGGATTTGGACATTGTCATGGCCATCACCAACCACAGCCTGAGCACGGGAGCCAGATTCCAACGATGTTGAGCCAAAGTGCTTCCTTCTCAAGAGTGGCAATGAGAAAATGTGTGCCCTTCCACCCACAACAAATGCTGCTCGCATCCAAACATGAAACATTTTACACAAGAAGAGAGACTTTCAAGAAATCCTGCTCCCTGGACACTTTTGTCCAGACAGCCCTACTACAACTACCGAAGGAGACATGGGACTCAGTTCAATAGGTTCTCCTTGAACTTCAAAATGTTGTGACTTTGTGGTACCTCACTGGGTTATAATTATTCCTGTTGAAATTATGCACCAAAATATTGTGAAATAAATTGAGTTGTTGTGCCTGTTTGCATTTTAAGGGAATCAAATACTTTAATAACCTGGTTTCTATAAATTCCAACCAAAATTAAGGCCTCACAGCTGATGAACCCTTCCTGAGTGAAGAAGTTCTAAAAGATTAAAAATTTCTACACTGTAAGAACCAATCTATGTCTTTTAGACTAGTCTAAACAAGCCTCAAATAAATCTTCTGGTTACCATTTCTTCAACAGAGATTGAAATATAGGCAGTATAAGTTACTTACTCAAGGATCACATGGGAATTGACTGACAGGAGCAACAGTCAAACTTTGATCTTCTGCATCTCAAATTAGACCCACAGCTACAAGACCATGTTTCAAATTCCAACCAAGGGCTGCAAACAAATTGATCTCTCAGAGTAGATCTATATATCCTCTCTATAACCATTTGGTCTGCAGCAATAGATTTTAAAAACTATTAATGGTTATGCTATAAAGCAGTTCCCTTAAATCCCATTATCACTAACTCCATACTGCTCTCACTTGTACTTGGTCCTGAATTAGGGGGATTCATTGCATGAGAGACACAGGATGCTTAAAAGCAGGATGGTACCAATGGTCTTATAATTGCACATCATAACACATTACTTTTTATTCCTTTTCTTTTTTTTTTTTTTCTCATATATTCCCTGAGTGAACTCATGCAGAGCTAAATTATCCCTTTGGGAAAGTACATGCGTAAAAAAAAAAAAAATCCTCTCTCCAGATGTCCAAATAATTTCCAGTCAATCTGTAGACTCCTCTTTGGCATTTCTAGGCCTGTGCTTTCTCAGAAGTTGTAACATGCTTGAGTGTTGGTGACTGCCTTATTGTTTATGTGATTAGTCACTCTTGGACTATTTTAAGGAGGTGATGTATATTTTTTATAAATTTTAGATAAAATTCATTTATAGTCTGATGATTGATGCTGAACAGTTATCTGGTTAATTGCATTTTCTAGTATATTTTCTCCAGAATTGGAAAAAGATTCAGAATGGACAAAAACTTTTCTTTTTTTTTTCTTGCTAGTCTGCTTGTCTTTTTTTTTTTTTTTTTTTTGAGGAGGGGAGCTGTTGCAATAAAGCTAACAAAACTCTAGCTGAACTACAGCTTTATAATAAAGCTTGTGACAAGTTCTGGGATCTAAGCCAAAAATCAAACCAAATGTACAGTTTACGAGGGTGAAAGGTTTTACTGGCCAGTCTGGTTCTCTTCCAAAATGCCTTCATTTCACATGTAAACGTTAATAGAAACAAACAGTGGTAGTACCATTAACTTCTATTTTTGCATCACCACCTCCATGTCATGCAATAAGCCAAAGAAAGAAATTGCAAGGAGGAAATCAGGGCATGGGGAAAAAAAAATCAGGAGGATAAAAAGAATGAAACAAAACTCTATTAGATCCCTCTCTTTGAATTCCATCTGGCCCACTGAGACTTCCTCAAAATTATTGGCAAAATGTGTTATTATTTTGGGAGGAGAAGCGGAAGGTAAAGGAAGGAAAGGGGAGGGCTCAGGCTAACTCAAAAAGATCTATAATTACAAAAAGCTGTGCTTTTGTTCCCTCCAAGCTTGCTTGCCTTTTTTTTTTTTTTTCCAACACTAAGCCAGCATAGTGGTTAGCACATTGATTCATTTGTACATACCTGAGCGTCATTTTGTGACGAGCCCCAATTTCCCCTCCATGGTTCTGTTTAAGACAAAACCCTTTCAGAAGTCCGTGGGAGTTGTGCCTAAATAAGCCACAACACGAAGCAGGAGACCCCCAGGGCCCCCTTGCTCACTGTGATATTATGCACACAGCGTGTCTGTGAAAAAGCATGCTTGCACTGTGCTTCCCACATCCTTCTCTGTTTCAGCTCCTATCCATTTGTTTGTTTCCTTCTCTGATTGCATCTTGTCATAAGCCCAAGACTGATGGCTCATTAAGGCAGTGGCTTTCCATTTACCTCTTGTTTACAGCATGCTTCTGCCAAAAGTACATCCTTGTGTCAAGGTTATATATCAGTGCCTTAACACGATATATTTTTAATTTTTAATTTCAGAGCTTTTCTAAGTTATTGTAAATAATCATGTGATTTCCAGCAATTAGATTTTCTTGTATTTAAACAGCTTGCCTTCCCACTGACTTTCCTGTGTGCAAAACTAGTGCTGAGACTCCAACACCTCTCACTCTTTGGGTCATACCAGTGCTACTTCTGCTCAGCAGAGTCATTTTCCCCAAGGAGCAGACAACATAGAGAACCATGTGTTCTTTTGAGGAGCCATTAAAACATTTATAAGCATTAAACACAATTACATTATCAAGACAGGGTGTTTCCATTTGTCCATGTGCTGTAAGCACAGAGCGTAGGAATTCTTGAATTGGTATCTGCATTGTTGTTTTTTTTTTTAATGAAAGAATTAATTGCTTCAGGTCATCAATCTGGAGTCCTGAATTTGCAGAAAACTGAGTCTAGGGATATAAAAGATGTCAGCTCTTGTCAAATCCTGACCTCTTAACTCTGGGGATTGCCATAATGCAGTATTCATATATGTTCAGTGACACACAATAAATACAATGATAACCTTAGTTCAGAGGAGAGTTGTGCTGCTTCATCCTTGCTCCAACTGCTTTTATTTCTCTCTTTCTGAGTTAAGTGAACAGCATTTCTTACATTATCTTTTCCTGGAAATTGAGTGGAATCTGACAAAACTATGCTTTCATCAAACTACCAAAACACATTCTGTGACAGGAATCAACTTTAAATCATAACAAAATGAGATCTTCTTTACTAATATGTCCTTATCTTGCCTTCCTTAGTATCACTATTAATACTTAATTACCTTAGTACTTAATACTTACATATTAAGTGCCTTAGTAACTATTAAGTATGTGACACTTTGTGTGCAGAATGTCATCTTAAAACAACTTTATTGAATCATTCAGCAGCCTATTAGAGAAGCTGCAAAAACATTGGTGGTGTCTTCTTGTTGAAGGCACTTCCCAACATGTCTCCAGGCACAGATGTGCACCAAGGCATGAGAGCACTCACCAACCTGCTGTGCACATTGATCTGAGTCCCTTGTGCAGTTTCATAACACACACACAGGATGTCTCAGGGCTGACTCACATCATGTCCACACAGCAATTGGGATGTGCAGCTCCTAACAAATTCTCTTTGGAGGCTTCAGTAGACTTAACCTACTCTGATAATGTGTGCTGTCTCTTTCAGATGAGTTTGTGCCCCTGAGTTTTAGGAAACTTCAACCTATAGGAGAGGCCTTTGTCTCTTCTATGTAGGGACTTGCAGAACCTAGCTAGGAACTTTTTTAATGTGTAGCTACAACATGTACAAGAGAGAGAGCAAGCAAGGGGAAATAGGAACAATGGAACCTTCTAAAATGACTCTTGCATGCAACACTTATTTTTGTTGTTGTTTTCAGTAGTTTTCCTCTAAAGAGAAGTATTTATAAAATATAACACTGTGCCTGGTTTTATTGAACACAGTAAATTCAGGTTTGATTCATGCAACTGGCAGACTCCACATAAAGGATTAAATTAAAGGAAGTGAGTTTAAATATACCTGATACAGTCTTACCCATGATCACTTTTCATACAGCTAACAGACATACTATGTTACAAGGATTAACTTCATTTGCACAATGTCCTCTGCTGCAATTATGACATTAAAAGCTGCTGGGAGCCAGCAGCAGGCATACCTTCAGTGCCAGTCTCATTTGCCACTCCACTAGAGTGGATTAACTGAATAATAGTAAATGACCGAAGGCAGGATGAAAGCAACATGTGGGAAATAAAAAAAAGAAAAGAAAGTACTGTGGAAGGCCCAGCAGAAGCAGAAATTACTCTGATAATTAACACTCAGATTGCACAGCAGCAACCTGGAAAGGAATACTGTAGTGAAATCTTGCAGGCCAATACATAAGTGAGCAAGAGAAACTGTATGCATTACTGCAAAAATTGTTTCTCAATAAATGTAATTTAACACTGTCATAGATGTACAACTAAATTCTTATGTCAATCCCCAATTAAACAGCAGCAAGACAAAGAGAGTTCAAGTTTATGATACTTTGGTTTGAGTTTGGTTTCTTTTCCCCTTTGTTTAGTCATTGTTTGAAATTGGCCAAGAAGTTGAAATAATTTCAAAACTGGAGAGGGTAACTGGTAAAGCCAGCTTCATGTCTGTTTTCAAAGGGTGCAATTTCACAAAGCCATTTACATTCGGCTTACACTGAAGATTAACTGCACTGACCATAATGGATCAGACCCAAAACCTACAGTTTAGAACCAGATTTCTGTGGGCTACCAACACCAGCAAACTCAGAGCAGTTTAAGAGTTCACGAGCAGGCAAAAGGATGGCTAACTCCCTTCCCTCCTGGCTCAGCACAGCACTGATTTCAGCACAATTGCTCAGATCTTAAAATCAATGCTGCTGCAGTGACATTATTGTTACTGGAGTTAGATCAGCTGACAGCAAGTGGACATGACTGATGTAATGGGGTTTTTGAATGACTGTGTAGATCCCTCCTTAAAAACTGAGGAGTGGTCTCAGCCCCAAATCTGACTTCTTGATCTAGACAGTTATAATTGGAGATAAGCTTGGTACTGATTTAAACACAGCTATTTGGACTTCCAGTGCTTTAAAGGTGTGTGTTCCCTGCAGTCCTGAGGAGGCATTTCTCTCTCTCCTTATATTATCTTGGGAGTTAATGAATCTTGAATTCCCTTTCTATGCAATAAATTCAGTTTAAACAGAATTATTCACTTCTAACTCCCATGTCTTTGGAGGTCAGAAATATCTTTTAGAACTCTAATCTGTACCAATATCTGCCATGCAAAAGACAGGTGGGAACAGATCACTGCACTGCAACTTTGGAGAAAAAACCCTTTGCCTTTGCAGACATACTCAACAAAGAGAGAAGTTTTCAGAAACAGCCTTCTCTTGTGCATATTTTCTGATTAGCCTGTGGTACCCAAGATCTCTTACTGAGAAAGGTGACTCATTACTAAATAGTGCTCACAAGTACTTTATTTTAGTCTGTAAATATGACCCTGTGAGCCAAATGCTTAAATTCCTTAAAGGATATGGACTCTACAGCTCTTGTCTGACTGTTCAAAAAGGATCTAATTTGCTTTAAATTAAAAAAATCTATGTCTCTATTAGCTCTCCTGGGACCTGCTCTTAGCTACTAAACTAGACTTTCTGTATAGTCCTAGTTATATATATCTATTCCTTGCTCATGAGACGTAAAATCATGTCTCTTTCTTTTAAAATAAAAAAGGGAAGTTTACTTTCAATGTTACATTGATAAGAGGATACTAATGGAATTTTTTTCCCTGATTAGAAAACAACTCAAGCCCTACTCTTAAAGGGATAGGGAATCCATGGCCCTATTTGAATACAACGGGAGTGATAGCAAAACAATGAGTGTTCTTTTAACTCTGTAAGACATACAGAAAAATCCCCTGAAATATAAGGAACTTGACGAGGTGTCAAAATACTAATGTCCTGTTTATTCATTTTCTTCCTGTTACCTTTTCATCTTGGACAGCACAACTCTTCCAGCCTACGCTGGAACGCTGTACCCACAGTGCTGAATTCCTAAAGGTTTTGCTGTTTCTCTATTCTGATTGCCTCAGGAGTGCCTGATGCCAACAGTTCCCCAAGGGAGAAATAAAAGTTGTTGAACAGCAAAGCATCCCACAATCTTGTCTCATCAAGGAACCTGAGCAGATATTAAAAGCAAACTGATGCCAGAACCCATTTTTGTGTGTTAAAAAAGGGTAAAGGTAAACCAGAAAGGTTGAAAAGGGAGATAGAAATTAATAAGGAAATAAAAGTTCAAGTTACCAGTATTCAGCCCAAAGTATTCAGCTCAGTGTTTTCTTTCAAAGTTGTGTTTTTAAAAAAAAGCCCTAAGAGATAAATGTATGGGGTGGAAGAGTGGAAATCCTGTGTATCAACATTCATCTTTCTTTTTTCCACCTCAAGGAGACACTCTTCATCTCCTCCGAGCACTAGTCCACTTGGTTGGTTATTTCAGTTCTGCAGATATTCTGCTGATAGCTATAATGTAGATTCCCATGCCAGATACTTGAGTTAATTAGCTCGTGGGCTGCTAGTGTCAGACTTGTTTAGTGCAGGAAAAACAGCTGACAACAAATCATCACTGTGTGAGATCTTGATTATTGTTTGGATGCAAACAGAAACATGCTGGCATCGCCTTACAAGTGTTTTCAATCACAGAAGGATGTTATACTACTAACACAATGAGGCTGGCTTTTCTTACAAGAAAGGAGTGGGATCATTGAAGGTCCCTGATCTAGCACACTTAGTTGCTATTTACTCAAACTTAATTTAGGTAATCCTGTCTTCCCATGAGTGATCATGGGGTTGAGGGCCCAGATTCTTCATTGCTAAGGGAGTCCCCAATAACTTGTTGCCAGAAAACAGGGATGACTGCTAAGGGTGCTTGACGTGCTATATTGTGAGTCCATACTCACAGAAACACTGATAGGATCATAGAATATCCTCAGCTGGAAGGGACCCAAAAGGATCAGCCCTGCACAGGACAGCCCCAAGAATCACACCATGTTACATACATGCATTTCATTGCCTAGGGAGATCAACTCAAACACAAAGCTGAATGGTACTCTTGCAGCCTTTATGTGTGACTCTCCAAATTATCCCCTCTTTCCATGCTCCTTAGTTTCTTCCAAAAGTACCACTGTTCTTTTGAAGAAAATATACTTTACTCCCTGTAATTATCCTTGCTTTAAATCTCCCCTCTCTAGCACAATATCCCCATGAGGTAAAACACAGATGAGATGCTCAAAGTCTGTAAAATACGGAATTGGAATGACAGTACAATGCAAGGGCTTTCTGCAATTCATCTCTGCAATCTTTCCAACTTTGGGGTTAATTTTGGAAAGGCAAAATGGTTTTAGATAATATCAAGACATTTAGATACAGTGGTGTTAGGATCAAGGAGATATGCAAAAAGGTGCAGTTTTGCTTTTGCACTTGGATCTGGACATTGCTGCAGTTGTTTGCTGTATCACTCAAAGTGTTGTGATTCTCAGATTCCAGACAGCAACCTAAGTCCTAGTTAGAAAATTAAAGGGACAATTATCACCTGAAATGTTGGGTAAATTATTTTTTCAGCTTCATCAAGATATCCTCTTGATAATACTTTCATCTTTCCACCCCCAATATCACTACATTACTTTTGTAATAGTTCCAGTGTAGTGAGTGTTTAAGGTTGTTATCCAACAACTAATGAAGTGTCCTAGCACTGAGAATCTCACTGACTGCAATAAAATTGTGTGGAAAACATGCTTCTCTGACATATACTTCCCAACAGTATTTTGCAACTTCCATGGTCTAATCAGAAGAACAAAGGAAGGTCATAAGTCTGAACCAAGAATCAGAAACCTGACTGAGCCAGGATGTAAGAAAGCTGCAACTTAAATCTCCAAGGATACTTCAGTGACCTGTATTGACCTTTGGAAAAGTTGCTTCTGAATCATCACACCTCAGTAGGCTGATAGCTGGAGAATCATGGTATAGATAAAGGAGGTTCTGTGCTTTGCAAACTTGCACAAGCAGCAACAGGCAATTCTGGCCTCTTTATATGTAATTAGTACAATATGTAATTTGGAAGTCTTGGAGTTAATTATACAATGTTCATACCTGAATTTATTCTAGCAGTTTGTGGGTAGCAATTTGTGCACTATGTTGTATGTCTTGAATCCATAAACAGAAAGGTTTTGGTAATAAAGCATGTCTAGGAGTATGGAAACAGACTGAAAAGGAGGCAGGGAATTCTTCCACATATCTTTTAGGGGAAGCAGCTAATGGCAGATTTTGAGATATGGAAATGCAGTGCAAAATGAAATGCCACTATCAACCTATTCTTATGTCAGTCAAAGAAAGTGTTCTTATTACATTCAATAAAGAAGTTATAGCAGAAGAGCAATGAACATGATAAAAATTTTACCTGGGACTCGTTTGAAAAGAACCTGATACTGACTGACTCAGAACTTTCCCTGTTAATTTTTAAGCCTCCTGCATAACTCAAAATACAAGCCCAAATTTAATGTCTTCATCTCAAGGGAAATAAGGATTCTCACTGAAAAGATTAATTATGTACTTTCAACAACTACATTCCTCCTAAAACATAACCTTTTCAGCTCAGGATTGGTGTGTCTGGATTGCTAAACAATACCATGGGGTAAACCTATTTCTTTAAATCACATATGAGGAAAGTAAAGAGTTCAGAGGGCTTTTAATTATTCATCGCAAAAATTTACTCTATCAGTTTCATCAGATTACAAGGACATAGCCAAACAGATGTGACCAGGCAGTTGGACAGGAGAAAAGGAGAAATTTTTAAAATACCAGCTTGTCAAATGCACCTTCTGGACTGATTTTCCATCACACAGCATGACTGTTCATGCCAGTTCATCACTCAAAAGCATCTGAGAAGGATGGTCACAGAAAAGTTTCTGGGACCAATGCTACTAAAATGGTCCAGTAAACAGTGAGAGCAAAATAGCCAGGTATTCTAAGTCTCAAAAGTGATCCTCACTAGTCAGGACAGTGCCAGGTGCTACACTGATAGTGTTAAATCTAGTGATAGAAAATCTTTAGAAAGCATTTGCTCAGGGCAGTACAAAACCAAGTCAGCTAAAAAAGCATCACATATCAGGTGCTCAGAGCAACAAATGAATATGGGAACCAGTGCCAGCTACTGTTTAGAGAATATAAAGCAGTGCAAATCACCATGAAAATTCCTATGAGACTGAAAATTTGATAAAGTTCTAAAATGGAAATAAATATAGCAGTACAAAATATAAGTTCTGTCTAATTGTTTGGGTTTTTTTTTTAATAGAAAAGTCCTACACAGAAATGAGAATACAATATAGTTCAACACCTACTGAAAACAGCCATTAGGCAGAAAAACCTGTGTGATACCTGTAGCTCTATCCACCAGAGAGGTGCAATTTAGGTAAATAATTTCCTTTAATTGAACAAATATCAAATTCCCATGTTGCCTTTTAAAATACCAGGTCTGCTGCTTTAGGATAACCCCTTATAGGAAGGACACCATCTGTGTTTTCAGAACATTAATGTTTCTTTCAAATAACTCATTTGCAGTCTAGTCTGCATTTTTAGAAGTAAACTGGGCAGAAGTAAACTGCTCTTTAAGCTCAGGCCACAAAAAAGGCAATCCATTTTGATCATTTGGAGCTGTGATGCTTCAGACTGTGCAGAAGACCAGAGTTTACTTTGGAGAACTCTGTTTCACTTCTTCCTCGTAGAGTTTTCAGAGGAATGCTAAACAGGAAATTTATGGATGAGGTTACCCAGTAAAGTAATGGAGGACTGTAACTGTTTGAACTTTATTGCTGAGGCTAAGATAGCCACATTCAGTCTGGATCTAAATTAATAGCAACCTTTAATTTAAGCACAGGGATCAAGAGTGAACTAATGACACTTTGGGTCCCCCTGCACATAAAACTGTTTGAGACTGTTAATTATGGATCCCACTCAAAACTGTGGCTTTCCACTGCTGAAACACAGACGTACAGTCTGCTCTGAAGGGAGAATTTGGAAATAAGTGATAACCCATGACATTTCTGAGGCAGGGTTTCTACTGTGAGAAAGAAACCTTTTAGACCAGGTGGTATAGTCAAAAGAAAACTTGCAGGCCCACAGATGTGTTTTTAATGCGTGGCAGAGATTTGTAGCTTTTTCTCATCTATATGAAAAAACCTCTTACTTCCTATACTAATGGTAACTGATATATCTGAGTCCAGAGAGAATTTTCAAATGTTTTAATACTCAACTTTAATCCCTCTCTGATAAGTGGGCAGTGTGTGCATCTACTTTCCTGCACATTACAGAATTGGAGGCCTGAGCAGTCAGCAACTTAAGCATTATCTTTTGTTCTGATAAACATCAGAACTTTATATGAATTGTCACCATAGCTACTTTCCCAAGCTAGGCATTTCCTCCTCACCACAGAGGTTCACAAGTCAGGTAGATAATCACGTAGCATATTGAGTGAATCATGCACATGAGCAGAAGGGTTTGAAATAAAATGCTGGTATAACACAGCTGTAATTAGGGATAACCTCCCACTCACCTCATGAAACTGTCTCTTCCCCCTGTGATTGCTGACAGAGGCTTTCCAAATACATGTTGGGGGAAGGGGAGTACACAGCATAACAGAGTGCTAAATGCAGAATTCCTGTAACTCAGGATGGTGTTAAACAAGACCTCTGACTAAATAGCTGAGTGGGCAGCCATCACACCTTTCATTCTGAAACAACCACCCTCCTCAGGTTTCTTTTCAGTCTAAGTTGCAATGGCCATGACTGGAAATGAGCGACTGCAGCTGAACTTTTTGAAGCAACTAAGTTGTAATGATTCAAAGACCTTTTGGAAAGGGTTTTCTGAAAGATATTGTTAGTCTGCATAAGCAAAAATCAGGAATCGAATCTGCAAGCTTTGCCTAAATCAAATATTCACCAACTTTTAACAGTACTCATGAAAACTATTTTCCTTCCCATCAAAATGCTCCTAAGAGTACAGCTGAGAGGGAGGTGTGAGGGGGAACAAAATCCACCTATTTTCTGTGACTCTTACTATTTTTTTGCTGAGCTTTAACTGTTGCTGTGCCTGGCCTGTTTTTATGACTGGTGTCTGCAAATGTTCACAGGGTTGAGTTTTACAGGCAAACACGCTAGCAGGAAGCAGGACATGGGGGAGAGTGGCAGATGTGGCTTTCCAGAACCAAAGGTTTCATTTGCCTCCTCTGGCCTGAGTGCCAGAGCAGCATGTGAGCACACATAGGTGGGGAGCAGCTACACAGCACAGCTCGTATTTACAGGGCTTGGAAGTTGTTCATCAGTATAAAATAGTCACCCTTCCAAATAAATTTTCTTGAAAAGATCCTGAACCTAAGCAAAATGTATCATCATAATAATTCACTGTGTCATTATTCACTCAGTTCAACTTCTGTGGGTGTGCTCCCATCAACATTTTGAAAGACAGCTCAAAATAATAGAGTCTACCTATGCACACAGTGTGAGCCTATGATTCATGAAACACAGTTTTGAATTCAGAAACAAGCGTGGTTTTAAAGACTGCTTTCTAGCCTTATTCTGAAGCATATTAGCATAAAATACCCCTAACTACCTACCCAACGAAGAGTTTTTTGACACTAGATTTGATAGACATTAAAAATCAGCTTTACTGCTGGCTACTGCCCAAGGCAGCAGCAGGACTCTACAACCAGTACAGTTCCTCTCTAGATCAAAATTTCAGCTTCATGTATGCACACGCCGTGGATCTCTTAAGTATGAAGGTCTGGCTGGTTTAAGTCCAGAAAAGATACAGTTACAGATCCCTGATAGTTATGGTTTCCAAGGAATTTCACAGAATCATGGCATAAGCTGAGTTGAAAGGGGCCCCCAAAGATCACAGAGTTTGACTCCTGGCTGTGCACTGCACCATGCCCAAGAGTCACACCATGTGCTTTGTCCAAATGCTTGAACTCTGCCAGACTGGGTGCTGTGACCACTTCCCTGGGAAGCCTGTTCCAATGCCAGACCACCCTCTGGGGAAGAGTCCTTTTCCTGATACCCAGCCTAAACCTTCCCTGACACAGCTTCAGGCCATTGCTGGGGTCCTGTCACTGTCACCACAGAGCAGAGATCAGTGCCTGCCCCTCCTCTTCCCCTCACAGGGAAGCTGTGACTGCAATGGGGTCTGTCCTCAGCCTCCTCCTCTCCCAGCTGAACAGACTTCAGCCACTCCTCATATGGCTTACCCGCTCTCTAATAGTTTCATATTTTTCTTACACTGTGTTACCCAAAACTGCCCCCAGCACTCGAGGTTGTCCCAGTGCAGAGCACATTGGGACAAATCCCTCCCTTGCCTGGTGCTCCCAGGACAGGGCTGTCCCTGCTGGCTGCCAGGGCACTGCTGGCTCATGTTCGACTTGCCGTGGACCAGGACCCCCAGGTCCCTTTCCATGGCACTGCTTTCCAGCATCACATTCCCCATTCTGCACATCCAGGGTTGTCCCATCCCAGGTGCAGAATCCAACACTTTCACTTTTGAACTTCATATGATTGGTGATTGCCCAGTCCTCTAATTTGTTGGTGTCTCTGCAGGGCCTCTCTGCTTCTGGGGGAGTCAGCAGCTCCTCATCCTTTGGTTTCTATTACCAGCTATCACTAAGGACCACACACTATCAGAGAACTCACTGATGCTAAGAGTGAGTTTAGCCCATAACAAATGTTATAGACTACTTTGGGTTCGGAAAGTATTTCATCAGACCAGCCAGTTAATAATTTGCCATGTTGCCTTTGGGGTTGAATTGAAAGAGCCAAAAGCAAGACCCAGTAAGGTTACAATGTTTCAAGGCTAGAAACAGTAGAAATGTTGTAGGAAAGCTTCACCTGAAAGGATTCCTTCTCAATTTTCAAAGCACAAGAACATGCCAATAAACTTGCCAAACCAAAAGCAATCCACACATTTCTTTGGGTAAATACCTTTAATCGCCACTCTGGTAGATCTTGTTGACCTGGGTCAAATACAAAGAGACGAAATCCAGATGGCAGATGGTTTACAACAATTCACATTGAATCAGAGGAAGTCTGATACATCATTAAAAATCCCAAAGCCAGCATTTATCTCCAAGACACAACATAGACAGTCCCCACAACCTACAAAAAGAACATGCTCTCTCTCCCCCTTCCTTCCAAGTTATTTGATTCCCAAGGAGCTCACTGGATAGCACATAACAGATAGTACAAAAAGGGCATTATGAAAATATTTGATGAGAGGAAATAGGATGATATCTCTATGCAATTTAAGGATCTTAGACATATAGCATTACAAGCAAGAAGCATGGATGGCAGGCAGAACTCTACACATCCTTTTAGAGAATATTAAAATCCAGCTTCTTCCCTGATAGCCATCAATGATCAAAAGGCATAAACAATCAGGCTTTCTATGCTAATGATTGCACTGAAATACTTTCTTAAGCAGTTTAACCAATTAGAAGGAGCACCAGCCATTAAAAGGATTCTTAATGATGGATTAGTTATTCAGAACCCTTTAAAAGAACTATGTAGTCTTTTTCTCATGTGTCTCTCATTTTTTCTTGATTTTGGCTGTTTTCTATTTTTTAAATTTTTTTTTAAAACTCACAAGCCTTCACAAGCTCTTAGAAAGTATGAAGCTATCAGCCTCCCTGCCTTTATTTTCATCATCTTAATTTGTGAATCATTGAAAATTAATATATTGTGGCTTACACATGGAAAAGACTTGAAAATTTAAGTAATCCAAGTCTCTCCTACGTGGGCTCTAAAGCAAAGCATTTCTAATTGCTATGAACCAGCTAGGACAGAGAAAAACCTCTTAAAATGAAATCACATTTCTTTAATTAGATTTCATGTAGAAGGAATATCAGGGTTAAAGTCTGTTTGAAATAACACAAAAATCTTTCAATAAAAAGTTACTGTGTGTTATTCAGATGGGCGTGGAGAAACAGTAGTAATTTATTGCTCAGGAACACATTGCCTGTAACATATTTCATAGAAAAAGTATTCTTAGCTAAACAGGTCCTCCAGTACTGATTAGATTAATAGCTGGCAAAATTTGGCCATTATACATTATGTTAACAGAAAGTCACACTCGGCTGTTAACCCTGTTTAGGCTGTACATTGAGCCATCAGTCCTACAGTACAGAACAACATATTGAATAACACCACGGTCAAGTCAGAATTAGCAGGAGCATCACATATGTTATTGTTAGCAGAAGCAATACAGTCTGTTTAGAGGGTGTGCAATTCCTCTGCCAGCTTGTTTAGCTCTAGAGTTAAGCAAAACCCCTTTAACTTCATCTTTGTTTCTCATTTATATGGTGTGATTGTCTTTCTTTATGAAAAAAAAAAAAAACCCAACCACCAGGAAAACAAAAAAACCTAATGCAGAAACACATAACATATTTGGCCAGAGTTTTTTTTCTGGAGGGCTTCCTGGCAGCTTTGTGCTGTGTCCAGATTCACATGCCATCATGGACTGGCCTCCTCTGTGGCTCCACAGGTAGCTCTGCCTCGCAGCTGCACCTGCGGCCGACTGCCTGAGCTCACCACCTCTGCTAAGCCCAGCTTAAACAACTCACACACAGCTCCTCTGGAGCAGGTGGGACATATCAGTCAGGCCTACATATCAGTCAGCTTGTAGAACTCCCAGTGAAGCCCTGCATGACAGCTAGAGAGCAGGTGACTGTGAGTCCAAAACCTCCCAAAGCAGCATTGCTTGCCAAGGGGAATTCAACCCTCACTCAGCCAGGTTGTAAGGTGTGTTTTGAAGGCAGGCTGGGTAAATACAAGTGGGGCCATGCTCTGTGTCGATTCCTACCAACTTCAGACTTGTCGTGGCCTTCATATTAACCTGCAGAGCACTCAGCTGAAGGGCAGTGCCCTGCTAGTATGCCTGTTCAGGATCTGGAGAGAGAACAAAATCATGGAACTTTTTATCAGCAATCTTTTCTTTGGTTGGGAAGTAAATGAGGTATTTTGAAGCTGAAACTTCTGGGGGGGTTACACACCATTCTCATAATGCTAACACGCATGTAGAAACACAAGCTGCCTTTAAAGGGGCTTGGTTTTGTCTCAGAGCAGACCAGAAGTACTCAGAAAAATACAAAAGTTGTGCAGGTTAGAAAAGTATTTCCCACACAACTCTACTTATGGGAGGCCTTTAATGGTATTTAATATTTCAAACAATTTTGGTTTCAATTAAAATAATAGATGGGAAAATAAAAAAGAAAGGGATGGAAAGCGAGTAATTTTTTCCTATCCTGCAGGAAAATTCCAATTACTTAAATTATTCTTTTGCAGAGAAATGAAACAATTGCTGCAAAGGGAAACATGAAAATGTCATCCAAACTGCTGCTGAAATGCAGTTTATGCAATGAAGCAATATTTGTGTGGATTCCACTAATCCACTCCATTTTAGAATATCAGCCAGACAGCAGTTTCAGTGTTACTTGGAAACTATTATGATTGCTGACAGTCAGGGTCCACCTTTACCCCCTTACAGTCCACCTCCACCCCCTTTCCCAGAAGCACCTAGAGGTTTTAGGGACACAAAACAGTGAAGTTTTAGGAACTACTCTCCACGAAGCAACACAAGCATTTCAATCCATTGCCCAGAGGCACTTCAGGCACACAGGTTCCCTCGATGCCCCAAGAGAATGTAGGAGGTGGTTTGGAAGTCTAAGCCCCAGTGTTGAAGACCTACAGTTGTAAAACACAAGATTACCAAGAGTACTTATTGCTAAAGATACAAGGCAGCTTTTTAAAGATGGGCATTAATCCATACAATCATACCATCACAGTATGGGTTGGAAGGGACCTTAAAGACCATCCAAATCCAATCCCCCCTGCCATGGGCAGAGACACCTTCCTCTAGACCAGCTTTCTCAAAACCCCATCCAACCTGGCATTGAACACTTCCAGGGATGGGGCATTCACAGCTTCTCTGGGCAACCTGTGCCAGTGCCTCACCACCCCCACAAGAAAGAACTTCTTCCAGATATATAGCCAGCTATTGGTACAGCAGGATTTAACACCAAAGCACTGAATTACTGTTCTCCAAAGTTCTTAGGTCCTCCCAAACCATACAGTCAACTGGGGGCATTGGTTATATCGAAAAACCTGGTCTAAATATAATCTGACTTCCTACAGGCTCTGACAGGTATTACTTTGGGATTCTTTGGATGGTTTTGCAAATGTTACTCACGATCCATTGTCTTCTGCAAAAGCACACAATAAAAGTATTTTCAGCAAGATTATTCACTTTCCCCTTGCTTTTAGCAAGAATTCTGCTTGTAGCTGATAGGAAAAGTGCTAGGAACTCACATGCAGCAGTCAGGATTTTTATTCCAGAATATGTGAGTACTGTTTCAGAATGGCAGCAAATGAAACCAAAGCCAATAAAATAAATAATGCAGTCAACACCTTACAAAATATTGCCACCTTCATCTCATTATTGGATTCTTGTTCTATCATAGATAATAATTTCTGAAAACTCTAACTAATATGAAAAACTCCAAGTAGAAAAGTCTTGAAATGGCCTCAAAGAGCTGTGAAAAGCACTGTAAACAGTCATGTTTCAGAAAAATAATCTAGTTTTCACTAAACCAGCATCTGTGTAAGCAAATATGTTTCCCAGACTTCAAGCACAAGCATTAACTTTGTTAGTTTCACAAGGCTTTGTCCTCTTTTCCTCTGAAGCAGCACATTTGCAATGACAATCCTGTGCTACTAAGTGAATCTCACATTTACACTGAGAGAGCCCAAGTGCTTTTCAAGTCTTGACTCTGCTTTATCTGCTTCTGTCATAAGTCTTCCTGGCAAAAAAAAACCAAAAAACACATGCAGCTGAGACAGGGGCATGTTCACTTTGAGAAGTCAGTGAAAGAAAGGGGGTGTGGAAGAGAAACTCTTTAACATTGCTCAGGAAAATAGTTTTCAGTCAGACTCCAGCACTGCCTAATTCCTGTCTGCATCAGCCCAGTTAAAGCTGCCTGTGCTCAGGGGCCATTGGCAGTCTGCTCTGGGTTCCTTCACTGCACTGCTAATCTCCACTAATACGCTCCCATGCTTCATTTAATTTCACTCTCAGGGCTCTTTTTCAAATTCTTCCTCAAATCTTAAACCAATGCCCTCATTGTTTAGGATTCCTTTACCCTGACAAGTCTGACCTCAGATATCCTTTCCTCTTTCCTGCTCTGTAACTCAGGCAGTCCACTTACTCATTCATATGGTAACCTCACATAATGGTCTCCACATTAATTAAGTAATTTTGGTTCTTTAAGGTACTACAGAGGGGTTTTCAGTGCCTTTCAGGCCAATTGAACTATTTTTTTTTGTTGAACAGACTGGAGAGTACATGGAAGAAGAGCCAAGGAGAACATGCTCGCTCTCCCTCTGGGCCATTCCTTTCATGCAGCTTCAGGGTTAGGCCAAAACAACATCAGCAAGTCTAATTTGCCCCAGCAGCGGATGGGAAATGACTAAAAACCCTGCAGATTAATTTGTATCAGATGTATGCTTTAAAGCAAGTGAGAGCAAGAGAGAATGTGAGAGCATTTACAGAAAAACATGCTCTTTCTCTGGGATTCAGAAGGGCCCTCTTGTTTCAGATCTCTTGGGAGCTGGGTGGCCCCAAGCAAATGAAAAGTCCTACCTTTGCTTTTGCTTTTTTCCTTTTGTACTTGATGCTTTTCAGTAATCAGACAATTCAGAAAAAAAAATGAAAGGGATAAAAAGAAGAACTATACAATGCATGATTGACTGGTTTTGCAATATCTGCCAATTCTTCTAGCAAATATAATTTTGCCCCATACAGGTGAGATGATCAGAAAAAAAAGAGGCCCGAGGATTTTTTTTTTGAGGGGTAAGAGTAATGTCCCACATCACTCCAGAAAAGCAAAATGTGGTGGAAACATGTCACTCTGGAAAATAGTAATGATTTGTGTCCTAATATGACTGAACTGCAGATCAATACATGATCCTGACTAGGAAGCACGGGTCCAAACCAGTTTTTTTATTGAAAGAGTAGACCTCAAGTTGCTCTCTGATGGCCAGATGTGATCATCCAGCTGTGATATTCTAACAGGACAAGTCCTGGAGTGGCCATGGAAATCCAACAACTGAAACAGTTTGGTGCTACTCAGTTAACTTGGTGACTTAGTTGGGAGTAAATTTTTTGTCTATGACTAACACATGAGTTGAAAAACAGCATAACAGTGGTTAGGCTTCTTACTGGTATTCCCAGCAAGGCCAAGAAGAGTCATCTCTGTGTCCAGTCTCTCTGGTTGATGGTGTTGCAACACTGGAGGTGAATCACGTGTGTGCTATCACTGCGCAGTAACATTTCTGTTGCTAAATTAAATAGATTTAATTTTGTACATTCTTGGAACTCATATCCAATCTGATCTGCTCACCACATCTAAAAGGATTTGTTTACTTTTCAGGCTGCCTTGCTGTTTAGATCTCAGATGACTGCCTCAAAAATTCTAGGGAAGCTCAAAATAAGTCTCATAAAGAAGTGCAACCTTAGCATGGACTTGTTTCTGGTGAGAGACAGATCTGCTTCAAAAACTTCAAGCCTTATTCCTCATTCATATTGTTCCTAATTCTTGTCTTATCATTTTTATGAGACAAAAATAATAACACCCAAAGTCCTACTCGAAGGCTGAATCCCAATCTGATTTGGCAGCATAAATATAAGCACAGAAGAACCTTCCAAGAGAGCCAAAGAGACAAAAACCCCAATCTAAAAAGAAAGCAAAGTTTTTTGGAATTAGACCTTAAATCTCAGTTTCAGAATAGACCAGCACTTAGGAGCCTGTCACAACTTTCAACAAGATGTCAACTATAGTTAATACAACATTTAATATTGGTGCAGTTATACTGGTACTCTGAGCAGTATCACCTATTTCAATCTAGAAAGGAAATAGCAGTACAGGGAAGAAACAACATGGGATGCCTTCATATCTATAAATGCTGTTGTACTGGGATGTTTTTCAATAAAAATACATACCAGTAACCTAAATGGTTGTACTAGTGCCAGATCTTCTATGTGAGACCAAGAGTCTCAGAAGATTTAGATGTCTGTATCACACCAGTTTCACTAGTGTTTTGGCAGGTAATAGCATTTCCAGGCCCACATATAAGCTCCAGATCACATCTGAGAAAGAGAGAAAGTCTTTAGTTACTTGGCCATTTTGAAAATATTTTTTTAGGGTTGCTGAAATGAATAAGAATTGGCAAGCTAAAAAAATAAAGCAATCCTCTTCAAAGGAACAAAATCAAACACAACCATTCAAAAGAAACAGTAACAAAAGCAAAGAGAAATCTCTATTAGTGATGATTATTTTGGCAAGTCTTCTCTGTCCATAACACATTCTTGTGGAAAATGGTAACTGCAGCTATAGCAATTCACATAATTCTGTCTCAATATTTTTATCTGAGACAAAACGATGTTATCTTCACGTATACAGGAAAACAAATTCTGGAGCAGATTAACTCAATATCTAGAATCCTAATTCTCTGATTTATGTCCCAGGAGAAGCTTAGAAATTTTCAGTGGAAAGAGAAAGAGCAATCTCCTTATTTTATCTGATCCATAGGAAAACCTCAAGTTTATTGAGGTAGTCTGTCAGTTTTAGGATGCCTAGTGCTGGAAGGAAAAAACGGCAGCCCAAGCCTGCAGATAACCTGTTTGACTGACCTCACTCTGCAGCTCTGAGTTTATTCACCACACACTCACATCAGTGAGCAGCTCAGGAGAGCAGCTCAGGCACACAGCCAGGGGTTTGCAGGGCAAGCCTGCTCAGCCCCTGCTTGGAGCAGCTTTAGGAGCCAGGAGCCACACCCTTGCTTCCTGTCAGAGCACAGCAAGCCTAGAAGTCACAAAACTTATCTACTGGTTACACTGCCAGAAATGTGCATGGGTGCACCCAGTCCAGCACTAATTAGTCCTTCTGGCACCAAAGCCTCAACCATCTCTGCCAGGCCAAACCATGCACTATGGGACTGACAGTCCTCCCGAGATACACACGGGGGCTGAGCAAACACCGTCAACCTTTCCCTCATCTCAGCCAAAATGCTCCCCTGTTCAGATAAGAACTGTGACTATTGCTCATCTTGGGCTGGGGAGGCAGTCTCACTGAGGACTTTGGAATATTTGATCCTCCAAGACCAGCAGGATTCATGAGATCTGAACCGAGTGCCAGGTAAACTTCAGTGAGTGTTTCCGAATCTGTGCCCTATCTAAGCTCAAACTTGCAATTCCTGGACAGCACCAAAAATGCAATTGCAACATTTCTGAGAGCAGAGCCCATAGTGCTGGGCTGAAGAGCCTCAAAGACTGCAGGGTCTTTGTGTAAGAAAATTGTACATGGGGAAGGCAATCTGAACAGCAGTTGCAGCTCTCTCAATATCCCTCCTGCCAGGAAGCCCTTCAGCTCCACCAAAAATCTGTATCTGTTGCCAAAGATTAACCATCACTGTCAAAAAGACTTCGAGAATTTTTCTGACTTAAATATCTGAAAGGTAGTAGAATCTCAGCTAATCATTCATCATTACTATCACTATGATATCTGCATTATATTTTTAATAGCACAAAAGCATTGTAATAATTATGAGGGCTACAGATAACTTGAAATCTGATATCCCAGAACAGCTGCTTGCAAATATTTCCTCATGTTACTCCACATTTATTTATCCTTTGATATAATTAAGCACTTAAATACTGTTGTTTGCTTACATACCAATACACATTTCTGACATGAATAAATACAAAGTGAAAAATAACAAATTGCTTATCAGGAAGGTACATTTGTTCTGCATTTTGAAGAACATCTGTAGAAGTCTGAAGGGCAGAAATCAGATCCCTGAAAGACAGTTTACCATGGCTAATTCTTAGAAAAAAACCAACCACTCACATGTATTTAAGAGGGCTAGGACAATTAATTTTTGCTGTAAGCCTCAGAGATTTCATTTTCAGAGAACTCGGCTAAGGATACTGCATTCTTAATAATTCTGAATAATCAGGTCCAATTGTCTCAAGTCAATAATTATGAAAAAATAGACCCTAAATTTTAGCCAAGTGCTTTACACGAATGCCTGATATTTCTCTCTCCTTGCTTTTAGTTTTAGATGCAGTCCACTGTTCACATTTCTAGGCATTAGCAGACATTTGATTGTTACTTTCCCCTCATGTTCAAACTTTTATGTCCTAGGCCAAGCTGTGGCATCAACTGTGCAAATGTAAACCAAGCAACTCTGTTCACTTGGGTGAGTTTCCATTAGCAAAGGCACAAGCAAGACCTGGCTCTCATATCTGATGTGCCTTAGCACTCTAATAACCTCATGATGGGGTCTCAGAACCAGAAATACTCAAGTGTTCATAACACTGTGCTAAATATGTGTCTAAGTCTATTCCAGCTCAGGCTTTTACTGAAGCACCATTTAAGAATTGTTTGGCCAAAAAAAAGGCTAGATTCTTTGACCCAATTTTCTAAATTTACCATGTGACTATATATTTTTCTTTCAATGGGCTGTACTCAGACACACATTCATTGCGATTTGTGTACACAGGTTTCATACACTCTGCCCTGTTTGCTTTCTGTGTAAAACAGAAGAGGTCACTGTATCTGAAACAAACCTGAACTTACAGCTAGACTAATAAGTAACTTGAATGCAAACAAATCAAGCAATCTTGCCCTAAAGTCAGCATGAACTAGTGGATTTTCCTCAGCGAACCCCTGCAAATGAGCTAAGTGGAAGAAGGAAAGCTTCTACTTTGGGGAAGACAAAGAGGAGCTTTTAGTCTGAGAAATGCAATCTCACACAAGAGCCACTCTGCCTAACCAGGTGACCCCACTTCTCTCTCCCAATGTCCACATGCTCCAGCAAACTCTGAGTCCCTTCTCCCAGCTCTTGGAAGGAGGAGAGAAGTTTGCTATAGGGAGAAAGACTTTATAGCTCACCAGCTGTGTGAACAAACTCAGACATATTTGGCTTCTGTGAACTTGGCTAAATCAATGAAACATCAGAGCTCAAACTTGATGCTTTATTTCCTTTAGTCTGAAGTTCTGCTTGCTATAAACGTGATCTGGAACAGCACGTGTGAGACTGTAAAGCAAAAAAGAAATGAAAACAAAATGTGATTGTACATGAGATCAATTCCATGCTGACGTGATAATACGTTCAAAATTCTCATTTCTGTAGAAAGCTGACCACAGGCACTTCATCAATCAGTATTTCGATTTGTAATGTGTTCCGTATGGTTCTCTGTCATTACTTAATGGGGAACATCCCCTCTGAAAACATTTGACTCTGAGCTCTGCATCGAGAGAGCTGCTCGTGTTTCAACCACGTTTCCCAGAAACTGAACACTCAGCAACATATTCATTTTAGTGACAGCCACCACTAATGAGAAACAGCCATGGCTTCGTTGAACCTTTTACAAGCCAAAGAAATTTATATTAGCAACAACGACAAAAAAATCTCAGATTCATTTACACAACAACTAAATCACTAGGATCTCCAAAATCTTTAACACCGTAAAGCTCATATTGGATTGGTGCTTATATTGGTCCTCTATTTTTTATTTTATAGTTTCTCTCCCTAGTTTTTTCTGTAAGCTTTTTTGCTGTTGTTGTTTTCTTTAATTTCCAGTTAGGCCAGTTGTTCTGACTTGTTCTGCATATCAGGAGAGGTGGTGGGAAAAAAGTGAGTCCATCAGAAGTAAAAAGCTCATACAACACTCAGTGATGGCATTAGATTAGAAGGACCTAAAGAAAGCAATTAGAAAATCTCTGGCATTTTGTTGGAGAGCTATATTATTTTCCTGCATCAGTTTTCTTTTCTCAGAACATCAGGGAATTACAACTCTCAAAGCTTCTTGGGTTTCATTGTTTTGTTTAAGGTTTGGGATTTTTTTGGGAGTTGGTTTTTTTGGGGTGGAGAGGCATTTGTTTGTTTTTTTAATAAAGAGGAGCAGCTGTGAAAAATTTTGATTTGCCAATATATGAAATGTTTTAAAAATTACTGGACCCACAAGCCATGCAAGTTATGAGGAAACTAAAATTTCAGACTACATGAAAACAACAACAGAAGACTGGAGGGAGCAAGAGTCATACCTTTATTTGGAAAGGTCACTACTGGTTGTTCAAGGCATTACTTTGAAATAGTCATTAAAAGCAAAATTAAAATCAAAATAATAAAATGACAGGATATTCAGGATGCCACTGAGTCAAATTAGCAGAGTTTCTACAGAGCAAACCGTCTCACTAATCTTCTAAGACTTATTTAAATCTACCATCAAGACATTGACAAGGAATAACTTATTTACATAGTGAGCCTGACAGACGCAAGGCAGGATACCAGGCAAGACACAGCTATGGTGAGAATAAGATTAGCAACTCTCTCAGATCGTGGGCCAGATTGTCCCTTACTCCCAAGGACTTCAGCAAGATTTGTTCCAAGAGTAAATGCTTAGAAATGGAAGGAAGGGTTTTACAACTTCTTAAATTTAAGTTATGATCTTCTTTAAGGCAGTGTACAAGAATTTCTAAAAAAATTTTAAATAGTATTATAATTAATAGTATTTTGACATCTAATCAAATCAAATTCAGAGATGAAAAGTCAAGTCATATACTAAGTTCAAAGCATGATTAATTAAAACTTCTCATTTTTTGAAACATACTTCAAAGGAATGCATTATGTTTCATCACACTAAGAAAGTTTACATTTGCCTCCTAAATTCATTGCTTTTAAAACAATGGTCCCTCCTGAACCTCAGTTTAGCCCCAATGGCATTAGTTCCATCTTCACTATAGAAACCAATAATGTTCTTGGTTTTTCATAAATAAAGAAAGAAATGAAATCCCAACCTCACAAGTGACACCAAGGCCACCTAACTATTTTTAGATTACTTACCAGATTCAAATGGAAAAAGTCAAGAATTCAATCTGTCAGGGTAGCAACCACCAAAATAAAAAGCCTTTTAGAAATAGCATGGCCTGAGCAGCTGAGTCTCTGAAAAAGCTTACCTAAGCAAGGACTTTTATAAAGGATCAGAATGTTTAGAGCACTTTGAAATATGAGAGAATAAAGTTTGAAAGTAGAAATCAAAAATCGTGCTAGCTAAAGAAAAACATTTGAGACAAAAGATGAGGAAAAAACACTAAACCTAGAAATGAAAAGAAAGTTCACAGATAGACATTAAACAGAGTTCAAAACATCTTGATGAGCTTTTGCAGGTTTACATAAAGGACATTTACTGACATTCAAGACATGAGTGGCATCATTTTAGAAGAAAAAATGGTAGACAATGAAAAACCAACAAAAAGAAAAAAACTTACAAGTTTGTCAATAGATTTCTGGAAGCCAAGGAAAAGGGAATACAATGTTGTAATGGATAAGTAAAGCATGGAGGACACTAAGCCCGAGCACCAAGGCCAAGCATCAACACAGCCTCAGAAAAAAAGAGAGCAAACTCTCAGGGCACGTGTTAATTATCAGGCTAATCCAGATAACCAACTTGCAGGTGCAAAAAATGAGGTTGAAAACTATGTTTTCTCAAAACAAGGAGCTGATTGGAAGCACACCTGAAGCTGACTTTTGGTGTGTGCCTCACCACCTTGCTGATCACTCAGATTATTCTCTTGACCTTTCAGTTGCCTTCATTCAGAAAGTCCATGTGTGTTGAACTGGGTCTCTTTTGTTTCATTTCACCTCTTGGCTGTCACAGAATGACTTTTCCATGTAAATGACTTTTCCTGGTAAAGAGCTTGTAGGCCTTATGCATCCCTTGTTCCTGTGGGGTAATCAGTGTGTTTCCCAAAGATGTCATCAGAGGTAAACTTCAAAGACTGCGTATGTTCAGGAGTATCTTCTTCTAAGCACTCAAAAATTTGCCCCTGAAAAACAGATTTTATGCTGGCTAAATTTTGAAGTGAAACTTTCAGAGATGTTCCACTTTTTTTTCAATAGGTTAAAGCTGTCAGCTGTTTGGAACCCAGAAATTGCAGCAGTGGCAGTGAAAGGTCTGCTGCTAACAATGTCCTACCTGAGCTGGTGCAAACAGGAGAATTATCCCAATCCTCCTGCCGTGATAGGGAGCAAGGTAGAAGTGCTGGACCATGCATATGCATAGCACTTGTCTGTCAGAGAGAAATTATTCGATGTTTAGTATACAAAAAGGTAAAAGTGAGACAATTATTATAATCACAATAGTAAATGTTTAGCCAGCTCAGATATAATCCTGTTCCCATTTCTTTTGAGAAAACTAGAAAGGCTACATATATGTATGTAAGTATTTCTAAATAACAGCAGCAGTAAATGGTAATCCCTTGGTACCAGAAAATGTGCAAAACATGTTATTTTTTTTTCTGTGGATTATTGCATTCATATTCAATGTCATAATATTGCCATTCTCATAGGAAGTGAACAAATTGAGAGAGCCAAATTCCGGCTAGTTGCTTGTGGCCACAATTTCAGAAATACGAACTTTGGATACTCTACCTATCCAAAACTGTCTTCTTGATTTTAGGTAGAGGGTACAGTTCAGGACTTTATTTCCTACAGCAAAAGACAAAACCCTGATGTTGGAGTAGGTAGGCATACTAATCCAACCAATATGAATGGGAACAGCATCAGGCTGAGATTTGGAAAAATGGCTTTCAGTTGTTTTTTCTTTAAAGGAGCTCAAGGCTTCTTACCACAGGTAAAGAAGAGCTTGCAAGGACCATTTTCAGTTTAATGCTGAACTGAATGGAAGCTCACCTTGCTCCTTCTGGACAAAATCGTGTCTCAGAAAAACACATGGGACCTTACTGACAAACAAGGGATAAATGAGTAGGAAGAACTCTTTACAATGCCTTCAGCAAGAAATTCCCCTTTCTATTTCAGTAGTTTATACCTCTCAGTCATACCTGGCAAGGGCAGGAGATACGGTGTGTGCCTATCACCTTTCATTTGCCAGGTACCTGCAGGGCACCAGCCTTGGGTTCCTGCTGCTACCATAGGTTTCCCATTGCTGATAATTAATTATTTATAACTAATGAGTGCTGTCCCTATGTTCCCATTACTTATTAGGATTATAGTTGTGACTACACTGTTGCAGAAGGCTAAATCTCAGCTTCCAAGTTGGTTTTTATCCACACAGGATTCTTCTTAATAGGTAAAACCAGACTTTGGCACAATTATTGGTCAGCATTACTCTTCCATTTCCAGAGCTATGTGGCTACACCATTCTGTCCACCACCAGTAATAAACTTACCTAGTTATTTAAGCAAGGACAGACGGGCTGCCACTCTCTTCGTTCAATCTGAGAGTAGAGAAAGTAATTTCTAAGCATATTATTGTTTTGGTTTGGGGTTTTTCATTCAAGAGTGAGGTAGGGGGTGACTCACATTCTGTTTGCAGTTCAGCAGCTGCCTCCTACTGTCCCCCTGAATCATCAGTTTGGATGCAGCATTTCTGCCTTGGTCTTTATCATTTGCAGAAAGGGCCTGATTAACCAGCCCTTGGTTTCACAGCCTTATAAAAAATTCTTGCACAATTGGGTCAGCCAGCTTTTGTTGAGAAGGGATGCAGTGAAATCTGAGAATTGGATTTCGAGGGGAATGTCTAGTGTCAAAAGGAATTTAATCACAATTATCTTTTCACTCCTTTTGGCATTGATTTAAGTACTTGCTTTGATATGAGGTTAGTATAGGAAAGAAGAACAGTCATTTTTAAAGGGATCTTTCTGCAGCCATAGCTGAATATTTTAAATAACTGCCATCGATGACATGTCAGCCTCTTTGGTATTCTGAACTTTCACTTAGTGTAGAATATCCTCTTAGTTCTTAAAGATCAGTATATATCTGTTGTGCTCAAGATTAATAAAAAGGTGGCATAAAAAGTGGATGTATAAACAACGAAAATTTGAAAACTTTGAAATAAATTTTTGAAAGGGGAATTGAAAACTAACAAAAAATTGATACAAAATTTCGGGTGTGGCCTCCTGTCATAGTCTTATTTTCCATGGTATCACCAACAAGGAATCCCTGTAAGCAGTTGCTGATGACACAGATGAATCAGAACATCAGAAGTGCAGGTTCAGGTCCCACATGTGAGATTTCAGAATGTTATTTTGACCCTCTTTTCATTAAGTGTATTGACAAGAACCTCCTAAACGCTTCTGGATCCAATCACAAGCTAAACTTTGTGAATGTGGCTTTGAGTGCATAAAGTGATTTAGGGACTTAGTAAAGACATCCTGATTTTCAATACATGAGATGTTCACTGTCGGGGTCTGAGACTTATGCCCCATTATTAAGCCTGACCTTTAGCATGCCCTGATGTTCAGCATCCTCCAGTAACTTTGAGAGGGAATTTATGCCATGCTGCTTGCCCTATGTGACTAACATAGCAATGGGTTGATTTTCAGTTCTTGTTATATGCCCTCTCCTTAAAATGTACTCTACAACAACAGCTATTAGTGACAAAAATAATAATCACCCTCCTAATTTATGTTATTAGTTACATGGAATTACAGGTCATAATTTAACATTGGCTCTGCCCATAAAAATGGTAATTGTCCCCCAAAATGCAAATTAATTTTATGTCTAAGAAGACTGCTAAGCAACAATAAAAATGTCATATTTATTAGGATTAGCCCACTTAAAGGGAATACATGAAGCTTCATAAGTCTTATATTGCTTATGCAATATGCAAACACTAATTTTTTATCAAATATGTGACTTGACATTAACAACCTTTTCAGTGTGTCAAAGTAGGTGTCACTATTAAAGAGCAATTATTGAATATATTCATCAAAATGTGAGAAACAGAAAACCTTAACTTGGTAAAATACAGATAAATATCTTCTTGGCTACCACTGTTTTACTGATTTTATGCTAATTCCAAAATAAGTAAAAACTTATGCCATGGTATATAAATATAATCTATCAGAATTATACAGGTATAATAATAGCTATTTCTTATTTAATATCATCCTTCTATAGACAGTAAAAGCAGAAAAGTATACAGATCTCTATTCTTGCTTATAGAGTTCAGCATGAAATAACCAAATTGTGATGAAAAGCACTCTCATGCTTGATCAACATGGCATATTTTAATATACAGGCAGCATGGTGCTTCTGACATCTTTCAATCATACTTTTCTGTTTTCAAAATATTTAGATATTTTTAAAATGTGGTGCCAGGTACTTTAGTTAGACTGATGTCACCTAATAAGCCTTATTGGAATTCAAAACATCGCTTTTCCACATATCTTTAATCATTCCCTGAGTACAACACACACATATGAATCTTTTGTTACGATAAATAAGAGAAATAATTTCCCAACATGGCACACATTTATTTAGGATTCACAAAGCCTTCCATTAACAATCTGTAAGTATATTTCCCTGAATTTGTTCTGGGGAAGTTAATGCCCCAAAATCAGCATTTTCCACAGCAGCCCCACGGATGGTGCTGAGCCAAAGGCACAGCTGTTTGAGCAGCTCTTTGTGTGGGTTACCAGGGAATGACCACAGAAAGCCTGTTTGTGTGCTTCTCTGGGGGAAGGGCTCCTGCACATGCACTGAAATGTATTTTCTACTCATGTTGTACAATCTCCTTCCAAGTTTTGAATCTCCTGGCACATTTTTATACTTCCTGATGACCTCATCATCATCATATAAAACATGACTTGAAGAAAGAGAAAACAGGTGGGGGCTCAATTTTAGTGCTTCCCATTCTGCCCTCACTGCTCCTTCCCACCAGGCTGCCTTCCTTTTCCTCCTCCCTCCCCACTTCAGTTACCCAACAAAAACCAACAAGTGAAAAACTAACCAAGGAAATGTTTCATAAGAAAAAATTCCATGGCACCCTCTCCCTGACACACACACACACACAAAAGGCAGCTTTAGTAATAACCACAACCATCCAGTAAATCCAAAAAAAGCCAACATAATGAACATACAAAAGTGTGAACTGCTAAACTGTGATATTCAGTTAGTTCTTGGCAGATCTGTTTTAAAATAAGTAGGGTTGACATTCGATTAGAAATAGACACTTTTTCTTTCTTTTTCTTTCTCTTTTTTTCTTTCTCTTTCTCCCCCTTTTCTCTCCTCTTCTTTTTTTTTTTTTCCCTAGAAATGAATTATATTTGAAGCTCACTGGAGCATAGATAAATGCGAGCTAACATAATTTTAACTTGATTACATTCTGCAGTGATATATAGAGGCACATAGCTACAGTAAGTGATTCCATGGAGAGAGAGGGGGAGGGAGAGAGGGAGGGAGGGGAAAGCCCTCTGCGAATATGATAAGGAAAGCTGGGATGAATTGTGGTCTCTGTTCTCTGTTATCCAAGGGTGGCTAGCTGCTGCTGCACTAAAGGCCTTTATTCCCTGCCTGTGGGAAAGTGGTGGGCGAAGGCTGCATTCTCAGTTACACTGCACATGCAGATTTTAATTAGCTGGATTAAAAACAAGACCGTATCATGTCCTTTAGCAGTATTCTATCTAGAAACAAAAGATTTTCTTTCCTGGCTTCTGCAAGCAGCACAGTACAGCATTAATAAAAAAAAGGTCATGGCAGTTCAAGATGAAAAGTCACACATGATAGAAATTCTATGTGAGGGGGACATCATGTTTATCTCTGTGATAAAGGAGCTCTGTCCAGGCAGGTCAGCATGCCATGCCTCAGCAATAGGAAAATATAAACATATGGAGTGGATAGATGGTGGAATGGGGAGTTTGGAAAAGTGAGTTCAGTTGTGGAAGTAGAGAAGGGAGGGGGGGAGGAGAGTGAATTGTTTGAGAGAGAATATAAGCTGAAAGGATCCAGCTTTAAAACAGCCAAAGAGGGTCAAAAAGAGCCTGAGATGAAGCCTGGGGTGATGGCTGCAGAGCACAGCTCAGAGCCTGTGCAGGGTGAATGAGCATTGAGCCAGCAGGCAGGGACTACCAGCCCAGGCCACTGGGCTACATCCTTGCACACCAAAGCCCACTCATGCATGGCCAGAGCCTGGACCTTTCTTCCACAAAGAGACCATGGACTCATCCCTGGGTCGAGCTTTAAAGCCTCCCCAGATTGAGTGTTTGGGCTGAGACTGGGGTTTTTATGTTTTATTTGGACCACCACAACTATTGTGTTGGGGGTTTGTATCTTGGGTTTTTGTTGTTTTCTTTTCTTTTTCTTTAGTGGGGAGCCAGGCTTTCCCCCAGTGAAGGCCAAAGGAATCTTCATGTACTTCCAAAGGAGGGTTAGCAACTCCCTAACCCACAGCCTCCAAGGCTTTGCCCTGGAATGCACTGAGCTCTTTCAACACCACCGTTATCAGTAGGAGGGAGATGCAAGACCTCCTCAGTTTCTCATAAGATCAGACTGCAAAAATAAACACATTATGGCCTTACAAACCTTAACTGATGCACTGGTCTCAGCAGAGCCACTGCCATATGCAAGCATCCATGGGAGAGTGCTTGGAGATTGAGGGGCAAGACAGAAAAGGGAAGGAAAAGGGAGGAAAAATTAGATAAGGCTAAATGTTTCTCCTCTGCTTTACCATACTTCCTGCTTTTCAAAATCCAGCTCAGAGAAAATATACCAATTTCTGAGTACATCATTCTGGGTAACAACTTGTTTCTTTGCTTCATAACATTTTCATTAAATAGGATTTGCACAGCCTGGGCCAGGTAGGACTATGCACGTGTAGGGCTCTACAACCTCTTTTTTGAGACTGATCCATGAATAGGTCAATTATGAAACAGACTTTGTACCCAAAAAGGAACACTGGGTAAAAGCACACAATCAAGTTCTGATAGTTCAGCAAGGTGCTGTACATCAGATGACCACATTAATTAAGAGTACACTTATCCTCTAGCAAACCTGAGGCAAAATATGCATTGCTTTAAATGTTGTTGAAATCAGTACCTGTCAGCTTCAGAAATTCAAACATATGCCTGATGTCTAAGAAGAGTAAGGGCTAATGCTGGAAGTTAAATAAGGGCTAGTTTCTGTATAAAACAATACCATTTTTTCATTCTGGGCAGCAATTCAGGGTAGTAGTTACCTACCAAACTGATAACACAATGATTAAATTGTCCCAGTTCTGCTGCTGCTGCTGCTGCTGAGATCATTGGAAAATCATGGTTTAATTCAATACACGTAGGTAATTTTCTGTAATCTCAGTAATACAGCATGGCTTAATATAATAATTTTGTACGATGAGCTTTTTAAAACTACTTGGCCTTCACTGCCATTTATCTTCAGATTAGAGAAAAAGATTCAGGCATTAATTGCCTGATTCTGATTTATATTGCTGCAGGCAGAAGTATCTCACAGTACTGTGAAGTACAGTGTTCCATAGGATAATTGGGATACCATTGCACAGAGTTAGCTCTAGAAACACAGAGCACGAGCTCCCCAAACTACCTCACAATGTATGAAGGACATATCAGGCTTATCCAAACCCAGCCCCAGAGCTCTGACTTTGAAAAGATCCTGATATAACAATGTACTCATGTTCTTTCGGCAGAGTTTAAAATAAATTGCCTTCCCAGACATATGAAATAAGTTGCCACAGAAATCAAGGGGAGTTCCATGTTCACACCAGTTTAGCATGCTTATGTGACCTCAAGCACCTGGTGTGTTTGTATCTCAACACCTCACTGCTTTTTAACCCTATATCCAAACAGGGCACTGGTCACACAAGCTCTTAGCAACTTGCTCAAAGCCATAGGAGATCCTTCATCAGGGAGGAGAGCTAAAGCTGGCTTTTCCAGAAGCTCAGCTTGTGTGAAAAAATCTCTTGGTAATTCAAAACTAACAAGTTTTGTGCAGGCAACAACCCAATTTTATTATTCTATGAGATTTCAAAGATTTTCAGTGCTCATTTGGTAAACGAAAAAATGAGAAGAATAATCCAAATGTGAAGGAGGTGAACAACCTAATGATTATACTTCTCAGCAGCTTCTGGTGGCTGAGGCCAGAAGGAGTTTCCTGTTGACTCCTGGCAGAATTACTGAGGTTTCCCTCTGACACTAAATAAACTAAACAAGACCAGCAAGGCATGGGCCTGAAACCATCCATACTACTAAACTGGTCCCTGGCATGGTTTTGGTGCAAGCCTGCTAATGCTCTTCCAGACAATGTCAAAGCACAGCTTGGGTATTGACCCAGGTCAGGCACCACCTCCAACAGATATTTTGGATGTGGCCACCGTGATTTGGAGGGCAAGAGAGTTTAGCTGTGTGGATTCAAGCTCTTTCATGCCAGTTGGCCTCCAGGAAAATTCTCTGATTAATTTTGTTTAATAGTTTAGATGTAGTCAATGCAATGAAGTTCAGGTCTTCCTTTCCTTCCAGTCTTGCAGGAGCCAGCAGTCAGTGCTTCCAAGTGTTGGCAGTGTGACATGGCATTCAGCAAGGTGGCAGAAGTGACATGAGTTGACCATGCAGCTCTCTGAAATGCAACAGAGTTCATTATATTTTTAAAGGAAAGCACTGTAATGGAGGGAATGGATCGAAACAGATCCACTAGAAGTAATAAAGAAACCAAAATAGAAAATGATACAAACAACTGAAAAATGAACAGGCCAATTAGCTTCAATTAATTTGGGGCTAGTTCTCCACATTATAAAGCTGTCTGCATAATCAATAAATAAATAGACAGTATTTTTTTATAAACACACACTGTGAGATTATGTAAATTCCAGGTACACTGTAACAGCAATAAAAATAGCAAGCATTACTTTAAGTATAACACAACCTGGTAGATTCTAGATGGAAGAAAACATTTTTAAACAAAGACCTAGTTTAAAGCAATAATCATCAACATGAGGCTTATATATAGTGTGTGGCAGCTGTAACAACATTCATATCTCAGTGTGCCTGGTCTTAGGCAGAGCAAGGGAAGTGCTGAAAACAGTAGCATTCCTCATGGATCTGCTCCAGATCCCACAGAAGTCGGAGAGAATCTACACTCCATGCTTGCTTTCACACTTGGGCAGCACAGCTAATGTTGAGCAAACAGACCACAGCTATGTGGCTTTCCCAGCAAGCCAGGCACATAAGAAAAAATATCTGTTCCCTCCCTAAAGTCAGGATTTGGGAGAGGGGGAGGAAGAGAAACACAAGTGGCACTACAGGTACCTGGTTCTTTCAGCAGAGTCTATCTTGCACTGACCCTGACAATTGTAAAAGCTTAGAAGCCCCCCAAGACCCATTGGGTAAATAACCAAGGTGGAGGTTGTTCTGGGGGGAGAGAAGGGAGTATGGTTTTATTTATTATTATCGTTAAAATGATGTTGCAAAACATTGTCCCTGCTAGAAATGATCATAACAAAATATCAATTCATCAAAACGAACATGAGTCTTGGGCTCAGCTGGCTTACATGTTCTGGAAAGGTCATTAGTTTAAAGTTTCTGCTGCTGGGAACTGAGAAACAATGCCATCTCTCAGGAAACAAATCCTTTTTAATGCTGCCCTGCCCTCCTGATGTTCCTACCACACTTCAGATTGTGTTAAGGAGGAAGAGAAGAGAGCTGATCTCTTCTCCAAAGAATATGGCCATTGCACTGGGAAGAAGACAAGGGCTGGCTGATGAGGAAGATCATTCTACAGCTTCCCAGTGACAGACTAAGGACTCTGAAAAATGAACTCTGGCAATTTAAGCAATACACCAGACAGATATCAAAAGCACACGTGCTCTTCCATATCCTCAGCCTACATGAGTTAAAGATCCTAAAGGAGAACTCCAGCAGGAAAGGCTGTATCTACCTAGCAGAGAAGCAGACTGAAAGTTTATTGTGCTCAGCTTGCTCAGCTTTCCCACAGCTTATTTGAGCTTATTTTGTCTCAACATGAGTCAAGCTAAGAGCACAGATTCTCATTGCTTGATCAGATGCTTGCACTCAGATGTTTTTTCCTGCCTACTCTACACTAGGAAGTCAATATGAGGTAAGAAGGAGCACAGGAGACCTCACATGGTGGTGCACGTTACATTGAAGAAATGGTAGTCCATTGTGTGCAAACTTACACTGAGGAGAGATGACAGCAGGTAAACTAATTTCCAAGTCATGTCTAAAATTACTAATTCTACCTTTTTAGTTGCTTCTGTTTTTAAATTTAGCAGCATTTTTTAGATTTAATTTCAGCTTGGTGGTATCTATTCCAACCAAAATTATGCACAAATATGGACTTTGTAAACCTCTGACCTATATTTCTGATCTGAAACCCCAGGATTACCTCAGTAAGTGAAAATCACTGGAGAAAAAATAAGAAAACAACAAACCTCATAACCAATATTAAATTATAAAATAATGCCACAAACGAGAAACCGAAATAATTTTTGCAAAATGTGTTCTCTATGGATCTGGATTTAACAAAGATTTTCTTTAGGGCTTAGAACTGATACTACTGTGGCAAGCACAATGGAAAGACGCTTTGTTTCAGTGCAGGTTTAAAGCTGTGCTACACAATAGCAGCGCTGGTGTCAGGTCTTTGGGAGCAATGTTGTAAATCAGGACTCATTCCACCAAAGTCAATGGAGCTAAATGACCGTAAAAGTGGTGTGAGAGAGAAATCAGATTGTTAACCTCCAAGGAGAGCTTGCACTTGTCTCACAACCTGCGTTTGGTCAGGCTGTGTTTTATTCATTCAGAGCGTAAAATGAGAGCCTCAAACTAGGAAATAAATATTTGATTGTAGCTGAGCTATGGTTGATGTCATTTCATGATACTAACCTTCTAGCATTAACTTCTCGGCCCATATCCAATAATATTGCCTGAATTTGAATGGAGGTGTCTGATTCTAACCTCAAACAGCAACTTGCACCATCTTCTGACCACAGTCTAATGATATGAAAACCCAAAAGCAACTGCAAGCTTCCTTTTTTGACCTGGAAGAGAAACCTGACAAGGTTTCTCCAGAAACAAGAGAAATTACTTACCTCTCAAATCCTGGTAGTAGATTGATTCTGGTTCTTTTTCTTGGAAAAAACTGTGTATTTTATGTTACACTACTATTGAAAACAGGAAACTGAGGCCAGGAACCAGAACCTCAGAATATCTACCATCCCCTCTACTTTTTGAATACAGGCTTTACTTTCTATTTTATTACTCGGAAGATAATTTTTGCCTAAATTTCCAATGGGCTGAGGTGCATAATATTGAGTGCTGGCTGCTGGAAGGGATTCCTCCTTCAGGAGCACTGAGGCACTGTAAGTTCAAAACACAGGTATTAAGGTTGTCTAAACTGCCCTGCAGAGGGCATAAAATCCTCTGAGTTCAGGTAATGTGGCCCTATGAATCCATGGGCCATAAGGATAATTCCTTCTTAAAATGGACCTTTAAACTCCATGAGAACTCTGTTGAGTCATCCCAATGCTTGCTAGCAGGCAGACAGCACACTGCATTTCAAGAGTCCTTTTGAGGGAAAGAATAACAATGTCGAGGATGTTCAGAGTGAATACCGAGCACACCTCTGACCCCTCACCTCCAAAAAGGCACAGCAGAAGGAGGAGAGCTAAAGCAGGGTGCAACAAGGATTATCTGGCATGCTTCTCTACATGGAGAGTTTACGTGGCAGAGGACTCCTTGGCTTGGAAAAAAAGATGACTGATGAGTAGTTGACATAAAACTACTAAAAATCAAGAAAGCATACAGGAAAAAAATTATTCAGCATTTCTTAGACCATAAAATTTACAAAGACTTAGGAGGACTAGGACTTGCTAGACCAGGAAGAATAAGGGACACACTGTTTTATTTTATACAGACACTCAGTGTTGTAAAGGCCAAAACTGTAAAAGACCCGAACAAAATACAGTCAGATATACTCTAAAAACAAGGACCCACAAAGGGATACCGACCATGGAGTTATGGATTCCTTCACCCTTTCTTTGCATGTATTTTGATGATGGGATCATTTCACTCTGCAGAGATTCCAAAGTTCATATAATTTGATTAATTTTTTAAAAAAGTTACTTAATATTGCTGACAGTCCAAGTTATACAGTAAGATAGCAGTTGTACATACATATTCAATGGAAAAATTATTAACTACATATTAAGAAACTGCACATCCAGATCTGGATTTCAAGTTGTTAAATGATCAGAGGTATCTGGAACATATTTAATGATTTGAGTCATTAGCTATATGCTGTGTAGCAATTTAATATACATCAGGGAGTATGTGCAAAAATTGTTTAGCATGGAGCTTCTGATTTCTGATTTCCAGCTACACTGTAATTTTAAGGCATTTATTCATGCACTTTGGTTTTGGCCCTTGTATGTGTAGTGGAAAATCATGATAAAAGAGCCATCAAAATTTTGAAGAAAAAAGCAAGGACAATAGGCTTGGGAGGTTTTTTTAATATTTTTTTTCCTTCACTCAGAGATCCTAGAGAGCAAAGGTAAGCCCAGAATTTTTGCAACTCCAGCCCATAAGCCTCGGTCACTGTACAAAGGGGAGGGAGAAAGATGTTGGAGAGGAAAGGGAATAAGCCCTGGCCTGAGCCAAGCAGGTGCATTCCAAGGGTTTCACTGAGCTTGCACCATGGCTGCCAGGCTACCCTTGCACCAAATGTCCTTTCTACCCTGTTTCAGTTTCTGTTTTATCCAGGTGTTAAGAAGCTTTCTGTTTTATCACGGGGTAAATCTAGGTTTGGCAGATAGAAAAAAAAAAAAAAAAGTGCATTTCATTTTCTCTGGGAAATGTAAATAGCATCCACCCAGCCAGCACCACCAGTTAGTGTAACAGCAGAGAAAGCTCTGGTTGAAATCTGGATTTTGCCTCCTGAGTGGCACATACAGATGAAAAAAGTAAAATAATTACTTTGAAAAGGCTCATCCATTTATCTTGCTGGCACAAAGACCTCCTTTACTTTATGGGATCTTAAGCATCTCGATTCCCCTTTTTGATTATGTAAAAAAAAAAAAAAAAAAAGATGCTACTATGCAAAAAAAAAAAAAAAGCAGCAAACTCTAAAAGCATTCAGAGAGGGAGCAGTAGCTTTAGCCTTCTGTTTGTGCAATTCCAATAGGTGTATTTAAATGTAAATGCTACCCTTTCACCCTTGAGCCACCTATTCTTGCAGCCAGCAGAAAGAGAGCATTCATGGTATAATGTCTTTATGAGGACAGATCTTATACTTAATTTCTCATGTGAATCCAACTCCTTTATAACACATTTTTGTGAGATTAAAAGAACAATATTAGTCTAGTGGCTCAGCAGCCAGATCACTGCTCTGTCACATGGGAGAGTGGGTTCAAAGGGATGGCAGGCAACTGTGCTGGGAAGTGCTTGATGGAAACTGCAGCCACGGAAAGATTCAGTCCTCCACTCTCACAGAATTGTTTAACTTCACATTATCTCCTCCCTCGGGCCAGACAGAGCCTCTCTCCCTCCAGCTCCTTACTGGAAACCATCCAGCTGCTGCTCCCTTACACAGAATTATTGGAAGGGTTTGAGACCCCAGCTCTTTAAACCATTTTCATTAGCCTGCATTTGCACAGTAGGGAGGCTTTTCGAGAAGGAGAAGGAACTTTCTGAGGAGGCATTTCCAGACTAAGTTCTTTTGCCTGCCCAGTTTCACTCAGTGCCCAGGAGCTGTCACTCCATGTGTCTGTGCTCATGGCATGGCTGTGATGCACAGCCCTTGAGCAGAGGCACGATGTGCAGATAAGAGAGAGAGCACAGCTCCAGTCCTGATATGTCAGGGCAGAGTCTCACAGAGACACTAGGGAGCCCTAAGTGCTCTGCATTAGGAGATTTATTTCTCGAGTGGGGAAAAGCCTCACTCCATTTTGGCTAAGCAAGTTGAAAAATAAATTATTTAAGCAGGGGCCAAGAAAACTGTATCTTACTTTATCCCTACTAGGTCAAAATAAGGCATAATTTTTTTTCCAAATAATCTTTGTGCCTCAGTCTGGAACATGGTTACATGTGACAGACATCAGACTTTGGCTTCATGACACCTCCATGCAAGAATAAATACATTTTGGAGCATGGCCCTGAGGCAGCTGCAAGACAGCTGTACTGTGCACCGGTGTATGTCCAACCCTGATTAGTAGAATTATTATTCCTTTTTTTGATGCTTCTCAGAGGACACAGTGATAAGGGGTCTTTATGCAGAGTGACATTCAAATGCTTAACAATATGATATTTTTCTCCCTGGACCTTACAGCCCAAGCACAAGCCATGTTATTTTCTCCTTCTTTAGCAGCTCTGTGACGCAGGACAGAGAGGTCTGTGTATGCCGCAAGCACCAGCCCCAATGTCAGGCATCCCACTTACTCCCCTCACTTCCCCTTCCCTTGATACAGAGCATATGTTTCATTGTGGCACCAAGCACAGGAAAACGGAGGGGAAATAGCCTATTATTTTAGGAGGTGCAGGACCAAGCACCTGGAACAGTGAAATACTTGGAAAGCACTTCTGTAAATGTTTTAGGCTGTAATATATTAAACAATTAAGAGGTGTTGGTATTTCTCTGCTCAAGGGCATTTACACAGGGAAGTTCTCTTTAAAGGCACCAGAGCAGAATGTGTATGGTCATGCTCTTTAAAACAAAACCTACCTGTTTTTTTCCCCCCACCCCCTTTCAGCAAAATGTCCAAACTTCAGCTGACATGCTCTTTCAGCAGAGGAAATTAAGCCAGATTATTTTAATGCTGTTTTAGATTGTTAACTTCTCAAAAAAAAAAGCCAAAAAGGGGCGGAGGGGAAGGAAAAAAAAAATCCAAATAATAGAATTAGTTACCTTGAAAGTTTCATTCAGGTAATTTAGAAAATTGTTTTGCTAATAATCTTAATGCATTGCTTGTGTACCCAGGACTGTCAGCACTACAGGTTACCACAGGTTAGTCAGTGAATTGCTGATACCAGCTGCAACCAACCCTTAAGAAATTCTGTATCTCTTACGTCTTTGCTTCTATTTTCCTGACAACAATACATGAGTCGCTATGCAACACGAAATTAGCATGAAAGAATAAGAACTTAATATTGATATTTCTCAGCCAAGAACACAGCCAAAATTAAGGGCAGTTAATGAATGCCTAGTTAATTCTTAGAAAGCTCTTCTTCATGCTCTTTATAGCACAGTGAAATGCAAGTTCTTTTAGACAGGTACACAGACAGAGATGCTCACACACACATACATGCCCCACGCATAGATAGCCTACATAGACATATGCACATTTAGATAAATTCCAAATAGACAGGCTCTAGGAAGCTTTGTAAGAGAAACAAGAAAAAAATTACCTACTGGTCTCTATAACACCAACAAGTCTCTGGAAAAACTTCAGAATTGCCTGTTCAAATATTTTCTAAGATTATGTTATCAATCGTTCTCACCAAAATATTTTTCTGACCGAAAAAATGAAAAAAAGCTGACTTGATAGAACCTAAAAATTGTTAAAAGTGGAAAATGCCTGCTTCAAGTTTCTTGTAAGAAAACAAATACAGGAATTGGCAACTTCTGTGCAGTTTTAGCTCCGAAGAAATTATGTCAGGCTTTTGCTTTAATCACTTATATCAGGGCAGCCCATCAGATTAAAGAGAAGGAAAAAAAAAGTATTAAAACTTAGTGAGTTACTGGAATCTTCTGGAACTGAAAACTATACAGATGGTCTGCAACATATTTGTATAGAAGATGCTCAATTGTTGATGGGTTCCCAACTATTATAGTGGCATGGTAAGGAGGCAGATACTGGGCAGTGAGCACTGAGCAACTGTTGTCACTGAGCCTTCCCCTCTTGGCTGCATCCCCACTTGCCCAACGAGCAGTTTTGGTCTCCCAGAGCAGAGACAAAGGTTGCTTTGGAGAAGCCGGGAAGCCTAAGAACACCATGTAGATTTAGGGCTGGATAGGAGGTATTGTGCAGAGGCCATGCCCATTACTCATCCGCTGGCAACGGGCTCTCTTCCTTTTGTCTGGAAAGACGGTAAACTTTCAATGCCATCTGAAAACAGAAGGCCTTTCACAGAGTGCAAGAACTCTGCCATCTCAATCATGTGAAAATATTGTAAACACTTTCCCAGCCCCCATTCAGCTGTCCAAAAAGCAGAGTTAGAAAACACCAAACAAAACAGGAAGGAAAGAAAAGGGTGTGCATTGCGCACTTTGGTTTAATTTATATTTTTTACTCTGAATAGGAATTTTTCTTGGAATTTTCCTTTTTTTTCCTTAATGTTAGTGAACAGGGTTAAGTAGCTATTATGGAGAAAAGGCAGTTAAAAGCCTATTCTATGTTTTATTTAGAGGAGGAAAAAAAAGGGTCCAGTGCCCAGCAGTTTCCCTCCAGCAGAGCAGGTCTCATATTTCCTTACAGCCCCTGCAAGAATAGATTTCAAATGTGCTACGGGACTTGAATTTCTCTTTCAGTACTTAGGTTGACCCACCCCCGTGAACTTTTTCCAGGAGAGTCTTCTCCCCAAACATTTAAACATCACAAGTGTTGCGTTACTGATATACCACAATATGTACAGAGTGGGAAGGGGTTCACATTCACAAAGAAGAATATGTTCAGAAAATATCTGCATGTGTGTACATATATATGTTTACATGTATATCAGACAAGCAACATATGCAAAAGTATACGTGCCATTTGCACAAAATTCTCAGGCTACTGGCTTGCCTGATCACACCTTTCGTTGTGCTCTTGCTCTTTTAACTCTTGAGAGTTGTTTTCACAGATATTTTCAGCACAGCACTAAGTTATATGAAAGTGATGTCGTTCCTTGCTCAAAAAAAAAGTTGTGCTCATTCCACGGAAGCCAGGGACTACTTGAAATTTCGCAGTAACTTTGTACCATGGTAACTCATTAGCACCACAATTCTTCACTATTTGAAGTATGAGGTTTTCATTTAGATTGGTCAGCTTAACACCAGAGAGGGGCAAAGGAAAACAGCTCTGCTCATGGAAAATACACTTTGTTCCTTTTTGTTCAGTTTGGTCCTGAGTCAGTCCTGAACCGAGCACAAGTAGGTGAGCCTGGATGTATTCCTGCTCCCTCAAAGGCAAACGCTCTCCTCCTGACTTCCAGAAGGATATGTCACTCCTACCTTATTTCTTATGAGTATTCAACAAACAGTGCACACTGATGGAAATGAGTCCTCAACAGCACAGTGAGAACTGACAGCTGTAGGAGCACATAATGTACAGGGGAGGCTCTTTCACCTGAGTTCCCTTCACTCTGCAAATGCAGACAGTTTGCATAAGTAAGAAAGACTTTCTTACTTAAATAGACTGATACTACATGTCTTCCATACACTATAAGAAAAGAGGCTCATAGGTTAGAGAGTTAGGAAAAGGAGTTGCCAATAACTGAAGTAGGGGTTGATAAACTGCCCAACATTATAAATTCTCAAATGCATTCCTTGGGACTGCCTTGCACATGCTATCTCAATACTCCCCTCCTCCCCTCTGCATTTTATAAAAAGAAGCTGCAATAAATTAGAATTTTATGAGACTCCAAATAAAAACCTTCACTAAAATTGAAAACAAGACATGGATGTAGAAGCATATGGAAGGTTTATGAGAGCAAAAGAAAAAAAATTATCCCAAGGCAATAAAAAACCTGTCTGACTCTTTCTTGGTCTTCACAAACCAAGAATTACTAGAGACAGATGAAGAAGTTTTGAACAATACAGTACTGGTACATCTTCCAGCAAAGAGACATTCTAGATTTTATTTATTCTTCTGATGCAAGGCAGCCTGGTAAGAACTACTCAAAGGCACATTTTCTCAATTTCTTTATAAAATACTTCAAAGTTATACATGGAAATGAGATACCTTTCTGCTTTGATCCTTGGTACAAGGCTAACCAAGCAGAAGTGGCTTCCTGGCCTTTCATACAGTTTTCTTGGGAACTAAACACTGCACCCTCTGAATTCTTCCACTAGCACTTTAAGCATTTTATGGAATAAAGGCAGTTTTGTTTAATTTATATTTTCATCTTTGTTCCAAACCTCAGAGTAATTAATTCTGGCCACTGTATATACAGTTTTACTCCTAATTCTTTCTTTTTCCCCCACTACTTCTCCAATCCTCACTACTCCCTGCTTCCAAAATGATGTGGGTATGGATTTTGTTTAGCTAAATGATAGAGTGGCTATGAAGAATTGTTTTGCTTTATTTTTAAATACAATACTCCACATTCCAGACATTTCTGCCAAACACAGAGGTTTGAAAATGAAGAATTGTCCAAGCGATGAAATTCGGGTCTGGTTCTAAATTGACTAATACTCTAAGAATTTTTAGATTTTTTTCCTCTCCAAAATGACTGAAACCTGGGGGCTAAGTTATAGGAGTATGGTTTAGAATCTTATGTTAGAAGTGAACATCCTGTAGTACATTTTGTTCTTTGAAAATAAATGCAGGTTTTACTCAGTGCTGAAATAAAGCCTCTAAACTTCTAATTTTCATTTATACAGGATACAAATGATACTGACCCATAACAAAGAATATTATATTGGCTTAGAAGTATACTGATTTTACACTTCTTCTAAACTGATCAGTTGTGAAATGGTTAAAAGTTGTAGCCATTAAATTATCCTTGTTTCTGATACTCAGTTAAAATTTTATTCAAAGTGTGTGCAATGGATGGCAAGGATTGCTCATCATGCCACATCCATCAGCTTCCAAAGGCAAATAAATTCTGGAAAGAAGGTGAGAAAACAAAGTAGAGAAAAATCTTATATCAGAGTGGGAGAAGTGTTTTTACAGAATAGACAAACTCATGGTCTAGCAAGGTGATGCTCTTACACAGAAACTGTAGAAGCTGCCCAGGGCCCTGCACTCACAAAATTCACTCTGTCTTAGAAACCAGAATGTACCTAAATATTACAGAAACAAATATCTGAAGATGCCTGGGGTTTTGCACCTTTCCTTTCAACACAATCTTACTGAAACTCAGGAATCCTCTCCTCAGTGCTATGACTTAAACAAACACCATTGAAATATCATTCTCTCAAAAGATAACAAAAAAATATTGTGACCCACAATTCGTTAAGAGCCCTTGTTTGCATGGTACCTTATAGAAGTTGAGAAGAATTAAGATTCTTGGGTCTTCTTCTACATTAGAAAGGAGAGGTGATGAGAGAGGAGAGATGAGAGATTCAGAACTTGAATAGGATTGTGCTGAATTCTATTTTATTAGTTTTGAATGTCCTTTTAAATTTCTATTTCAGCCCAGTCCCTGGTTTCCTGTGTGTAGTTCCACTAACTCATTCAAAACATTCTCCCCGCTATCTGCAGAGATGGCAGAATACCACTATTTTCAGATATTGAACAAGATATCCATAATTATTCAAAGAGGGGCCTATAAACTTAGCTACTGAATAAAAACAAATGATACATTTTTCTTTCTGCCATAGACAATGTACTGATGAACTTAAATAATTCTACAATAATTGATGTTATGTATTTCAGAGTAATGACTTTATTACATTATTTATTACAATAGATGAAACAAATGTTGACCTTTTCAATTTTTTTTTTCTGGAAACCATTCCTAATGATTATTCTTTCATTCTAATTATTTAGCCACATAAAATACTCATACCTAAACACTGCAAAAATTAAGAGCACTACAGGGAAAATCAAGCAGTCCTGGGGGTCTGTTAAAATCTTGTGAATGCCAATCCCAAGCAAAGGCAGGATGAAGGATGGTGCCCAGCTGGAGCTCACACCTTCCATCAGTGGTGGAGTGGCCCTGAGTCCCTCCCTGAGGCACACAGCATTCTTCTCTGAGGAGTCCCCCAAAGGAGAGTGGCTCAAGTTCATCACTGTGGACCAATTCCACAGTTTCCCAAGGCAAACCTTGACTCTGTTCCCTCCACACAGCTCAGGTGTCCTGCTGCCCCAAACATCTCTATTTCTCCCTCTCTGTACAAGAGCTGTAAGACAAGTCTAAACACAGCTGTCAAGATCTAAAATCAGCATCAAAGCTCAGTAAAAGCAAGAGGGGAAAACAATATGCTTTGTTAAACAATAAAGCCTCAGATCTCGAAGAGCTATACAATGAAAGTAATACCCCCTTTGAGTTCTGTATGTGGCAAGCATTACCTAACATCCTCAGTCAGAACCCCACTGTTTATGAGGTGATGAGAAAAGAATACAGCTCCTTCTTGTCAGTAGGATATCTCCACTGCCCTGCAGGAAATTTTCTTGGTATATCCCACATGTATTGAGTCTTCTAGATACAAGAAAAGCAAAACACTCACTGTGCACTCTGGAGCCATCACCTCTCTTGGTCAGTTCATAGGTTTAGCAAGGTCATAGCAAACACTCTTTTACATCAAAAGTTATCATAAGTCTTACCTTTAGGCTCCTGTCTTACCTTTAGGCTCCTGTTTTACCTGTTTTACTCCTACCCAGGAACCCAAAAGGATTAAAACAGGTTTAACAAACCAGAAATAGAAACATTTATGTTTGGAAACATTGGTATTTCTAAAAATTTCTCATTTCTTCCCTTTCCCACTGACACTGATTCTCAGTCTTTGAGCCATGTGAAGTGGCTTAAAAGTTACTTCTCAGGGAAAAAAAGTTTGTCTGCTAAATCACTCCACACACATAATTAAGGCTTTCTGTTGCACTACAGGTATTACGACTACCACTGTGTATGCCTATATATAAGATATATTTATGTGTCTGTGTGTTACATATTCATTTTGTTCTATACAAGTGAGCTTTCTTTTTTTTGTTGTTTTATAGGCATCCATTTTTATGCTTAGTATGAATCCTTATGATGGTCTAATATGATCATCTGTTTAATGTAAGCTACTGAATTCACCAGTATCTGATCTCAGTGCAGTCCTTTAAACTCCAGTAAAGATGCAGTAAGTCAGTTTTTATTGGCAAAATCAATTTCTTCCATTTCTCCTCTCAGCTGAGGGGGGAGAGAAGCTTAGAGCTGGCATCAGGGACACTCAGTGCCTGCTTTTCAAGAATCTGAGGTGAGCACAGTCCTCTCCACACACTCTCCAATGCTTTTTTTGGGAAAGACCCTGAGCCACTGTGTTGGCCTAGAGGTAACTGGTTCAGGAAGAAAAAACAAGTATATTGAATGGCACATGAGTTTTTTTAAGCACTCAAATGAATGAACAGGTGAGTTTCACAACTTTTGGCCCTAAAGAGTCTCTAAGTGGGAAAATCAACCTCAACAACTGCCTGTGCAGCAGGATGGATGCAGCCATGGGAGGAGTGAGAGACATTTTAGGGTCCAGGCAGGAGGAATGTTAGGATTTTAGCTGGTCTTCAATAAAACAAAAGTGGAGGAATGAGGGGGAAGAGATCACTTTTCTCTTGGCACAGAACAGCTACTGTATGGTGTCACATTTCAAAGCCTACCCTAAATGAGCATCCCAGGCCATCAGCCAAATAAATATGTGATTTGTGTACTACAGAAATACATACACTTTCACCAAAATTATTCTTTCCATTCATTCCGTTTCCGTTTCCAGTTTCTTCACCAGAGAGGGGTTGTGAAACTTATGAGATCCCTGGGACTATTTCCCACCTGTGACATCATATCACAAAGCACCTTATCTCTGCAAAATGCCTGGAGGTCTGCAGAGAAAAAAAAAAAACACACACACCACGCTCACCTCCTCCTCCCAGTGCTTGGACAGGCTTCTAGCTCTCAGCCTGGCTTTTGCTGCTATGCCCAGTTTGAGCCCAAGGAAATTCCAATGCACTCTTCTTCCTGAGGCTCTCATTTATTTAAACAGATGGAGACCAGGATCTCTGTGCTTCCCAAAGTGCTGCTGCAGCTGAACCAGCAGCTACAGGTATTGATTAAGAATGTGCAATGGGAGAAGAGAAACACAGCAGCCCTTTCTAGAGCTTAAGTGCTGGCAAAGTCAAAAACATCACTCAGATACTCTATAAAACCATTAGCTGGCATTGTTGCATAAACTCAACAACAATCTTTTCTTTAAGGAGTCCCACCATTCTATTATCTGTCATTAATTTTCCATATGTTCCCCTCACCACTGCTGTTAGGCTGGGTTCGGTTTACAGGGTTGGATCAGATTTCTTTACAAGCCAGGACATTTGCTGGCTTGCTTACTAGCTTGAGGCCAGTTATGTTTGAGTGAGGCCCAAGCAAAACAAGTGAGATTTGGTGACGTTCCAGTGAGTAGGCACCAAATCTACATGATCCAAGGTTGCTGTTTTTAAAAAGTTTTACATTTCTAAGGTAGAAGCTTTCCATTATTTCAGATTTTTTTATATATTTTGTTTTTTAGGGTTTTTTAACAGCTTCTGGCTGATAATTGCTGAAATGTTGAAGCATCCCATTTCTTATAATAAAGCAGAACTTTATGTTCTGCTTCCTTTGCACTAACCATAAGGCAAACGTTTCTCAGTTATCTATACTTTCAATCTCAGATGGGCAAATGCATCAGTATATTTGGAAAAGAGAAGCTGGTGAGAAAAAGATGAATAAACCATTTTGTTTCTAGGTTTTTTTTTACATGACAATGAAGTCTAGTGTCTGCAACTCTTTCTTTCAAAAACAGAGTTCATGTGAAACCCTCTAATTCAAATCTGAATTCTAGAAATATTCCTTATGCTGTCACAACGTAAGTCAATAAAAAATAATTAAAGTTGAGGTGTCCTTCCATCCAAGCCTTAAAATAAATTAAAGTGTAGCCATATAATCACTGATATGTTAACTACATTTAGATTATTTAATTCTTTTTTTCTCTCTTCTTCTGGATTTATTATTCTCAGCACATCTGAAATGTATTTTAAATGCTTTGGGACAAGGACTATTGTAAACTGCCAAGAATACTTGGGGGCCCTATGGAAGTGCTGAAGTAGAATTCCATAAGTAATTTGACACTGAAGGACCTCCAGACCTTCAAAAATCCCCAGTTTTATATTCCCCACTGCATAGGCACAGAAACTTACGGTAGCAGAACCAGAGCACAGTCCAAATGTGAGACAAAATGAAAATGCCAGTATTAAATACTGTGTTTCAGGTTGAGTCAAACACAGGGTATCATGCTAGTAAGCAGCAGTTTGAAAGTATCCTGAATGCAAAGGGGTTCTTTTGAAAGTATATGTCTTGTCTGTCCCTAGCTCGTGCAAAGACATTCCCCATGGTTTTGCTCCATAAATTCCAGCATGGTGTTGTAGATGTTGTGGCAGATGTTATATGAATGTTGAACATAAATGTCACAATGTCCATAGTGTTATTTTTAGCAGCACTTATCAAGGTAAGCAAGCACAGACCCTATAAAGCTAAGCATTTACATAAATACAGATAAATATTTTGTTCTGGACACAAGCAATGTTTAGGCCCTACACTGCTGAAATCCACAGCTGCTTACTTCCAGAAGTGTGCTTGTATGCTGGGATCCAGAGGTTTGGGAAGGAGAGAACAGAGACATCCCAAGCAGAAGACTGAGCAGGAGCTGCTAAAGTGAGCCATTAGGAAATGCAGAAGGTATTAGAATTAGCTTAAGCCTCTCTGGAATTTGGTCACCTATCTCAATGCAGGGATTACCATCCTCCTCCACTGCTATGCAGACCTCCTCCACCAGAACAGTAGAGTGGGTGCTGCTGCTGCTGCTGCTGCCAGACTTGCTTTCAGCTAGCAGGGTACAACCAGAGCACTCCCTCAGACTGCAGGAGAGCTGGGCTCACTTCCCTCTGTGCATCTGAATCTATATTTTCCCCACGTGTACTGAAAACTATCATGCTATAGGTTATTCTGCTCTAGAGAGTTCCTCCTTTTCTTTCTCTTTTGGCATGCTTAGGAAATGAACCCAACCAAAACTGAACACCATATCAAACCTTTTTTTGTTTTTCTCCTTCATATTTAATTTTCTTAGAGGGACACTTTATTAACTATCTGAGGTTATTTAGAAAACAACAGCAAATACTTCTTTAAACATTATGTCCTAAATTGAATGTCTTCCCCTACAAAGCAATTTAGGGTTTGATGAAGGAGAGGTTAAATAAATAATCCAATATAGAGATGAGAGAGTAACTACCACAGTCAGCCCTCTCAGGGATTGGAAGTGTTCTGCGCAGCCCAGTAGCTTGTCCCACCACACCACTAAGACATCTCTTTTTCTTATGTTTGCTTTATGACTTTTACACATAAAAATGTATACACATGTACTACATGGGGAAGAAGGGAAGGAGACTGGAAGAAAAGAGCCTCAGTGATAAAATGAAACAGATCGTGTAGGAAAAGGTAAATTTGCAAGTCATTGGCAAAAGTGCAGTTGTTTGATTATTATGCCATGTAATAGGTTGGACAGAGACAGTAAAGGGACGAGAGAAGAGTCCACATACTGGGAATCCCTGCAGAGATCAGAACTACTGTGGAACCACCAAAAAACACCATCAACCACTAAATGTGTAACTGAACAAGAAAAGAGAAAATTAGAGGGCTTAGCTGGGAAAGAACAGTCACAGAAGCCAAGAAGGGGTAAGAATTCAAGGAGCTGGTGGGGTGGACAGAGAGAGCAAGTGATAGGTAAAGAAAGATGAGGTTGCAGAATAGACCTATGACTGGATCAGGAAAATCCCAGTGGAGGATTAACTACACACTAGGGGTTTCTGTGCTTAGGTACAAAAAGCTTTACAAGCCAGATTTTTGGCAGAACTTCATGAGTCCCACACTGGAATAATTAAAATAAAAGCTGTTCACTGAAGTTATTTTTGGTGGGCATGTTTGGATCAGAGAGTGGAGTTGTTGAGCACAGCATAATACATGCCAAAAGCCCTATTATGTGCCTGCCACTGAACCCTGCCATACTTGGAAATGTGTTCAAAAACTGTGGTGGAGAGTCCTTACTGGCTTCACACTTGAAGGACAAACCAGTGCTGCACATTTACTCGGAGGTTGCGGCACGGGTCCCGGGACATTTCTGCTGGAGGTGGGGGCCCTCTCAGGGTTGAGTCTGAGCAGGGAGACATTTGCTCTGCAGCAGGCCTTGGAGAGGGCAAGGAAGTAGTCTAAATGGGCTATTCCTGCTCAAAATTCATAGATATACATATATTCTAGAGTGACAGGGGCACAGAAGTCAACGAAAGGTTATACGTACCATGTGTTGTTATACCATGTGGTGACCCTCCTAGGTGATGAAATGGGGTGCTCATGCCAAACCTCCCTTCATAGCTGAAACAGGCTGGAAAACCAGGTGGTAAAGCATTAAAACTCATTAGAAAAATAGCACTCCATTCAGGTATAACATTTTTGTTTCTTTGCAGTGGAGTTCCTCAAAGGACCCTCCACAGAAGCTGGGCACTCTACTGAGTGTTCCTTCACCATAGGCTTTTTTCCTTGAAAAACCACATAGTACTAAAGTTCCTGTAACTGGAGACCAACAGGATACAAAACAATTCCTGAGAAAACAGCCATGAACCAAAAATTTCAGGGGCATTAACAGAAAAGGCACCTTTGGATTAGGGATGTACCTGGCCCAGAACCTAACCATTGTTTGTATGGAAAAGTTGTAGACTTTTAGGCAAATTCAAACTTCCATAAACCCAAACACCAGGTATAGGTTTGAAGTGGTTAAAGCAATCTGAAACACTGCAACAAAAAACTGTCACTATCAATCTACCAGGGAGCACAGCCTCCAGAGAACACAAAAAAAGGGCACATACCCAATTTTGCAGTGGAACTGTACCCACAATACAGTACTGCTTCTCCCCTAGAGTTGATCCATGCCAGCAACTTATTCCACAAGAATGTCTCCTTCCTTCAGCACCCAGCTCCTGATGACTCACAAGAGCCTTCCTTTTCTCTGAAACTTTTCTTTCCTCAACACTGGACACTGGACAATGCAGATTGATGCTACTTGCTTTATGCAAGTACAGCCTCCAGACAACAACTTTTCAAATAAGGCATTTACTGAAAGAGGAAAAAAAAATAATATGAGAAGGTTCTTAAAAAAGAAGAAGTTACACATATTTATCTGTTCAGTGGGGGGGGGTGGAATATGGTAGTGGTTGTAATTTACCAAATTGTTATTTAAGCAACCTAGAGTCTCCTAGCACTTAACTCAGCCATGAATGCGTTAACTAGCATGTGTGAGGCCTGAGTTCTTGTGAACTGTTGTATTTCTGACATCTGAAAGCTAAACTCTGCATTAAGTCCAAATGGTGGCTTCATCCTCAAAATGACAGCAGAAAGAAAAATATTTGCACTTTTCCCCCTCTAAGGAGTGGATTGAAAGGGAGAAATTCTCTCAAGACACTCCTTCATTCTCTTGACAGCAAGAGCTGTGCTGCTGAGACTGCCTCCAGTCACATGTTACTAATACACCAGCTTCTCCTGTCTGGAGCCCACGCTGCAAATATTGTTTTTCCCAGAAATTGCAATGTTCATTGGCTTTATTTTGTGAACACCAGACTCCCTCTGCTCCATACCCCAGAAAAATCTCAGGTTACTGCTGTTCAAAGTTCAGAAGCTCAGAAGCTATACAGCAAAGTTGTCAAAGCTGGGATTTGTCTAGAGTTTGCAAACCAGAGCCAAAGTCTTCCTCCAGCTGCACCATATAGCTCTGATACACCCTCTGTTGTCATGGAGGTTATTTTGTAGATCAGAAAAAACAATCATCTCAATAACCTCCACTGATCTTTTTTTCTGTCCAACAACTCAGTCTGAGACTTCTGGGGCCAATTACGTCTTCCTAAAAATGCAGACTGGATTCAGACAAACTGTTTTCTCTGACACTGTTTCTCACTATTTTTAAAAAGTAGAAAAACATCTATACAAATAAACTCATTGCTCTCTTTCAAACCTTACCTTGAAATACTCATTTTCTGCAACATCCACTTGAAATCTTCACTGCTGGCTTAGCTGTGCTGATCCATAGTGCTGTGTTGGTATTCCTGCCTCATGTCTCTGCTCATCTCCTGACTTCTTTTGCATGTTTAGACTGTGAAATCTTTAGCACAGAGATTGCTTTTACCTTTTTTCTCAGTTTGGACAGGAACTAGCACCATCAACCTGAGCACTGATATAAAGGATCAACAGGGCAGACAGTTTTGCTTTGTTTATGAATGGCTGGACTCTTCATGATATGTTGAAGTTCATTGAGCACAGATAGGAAGAATATTATTTGCACAATAGGCACTAAACATCTATCTGAATTTTAATCTCCAATGTTCAAAATAAGAAATTACCGTGAATCCATTGACCTTTTGTTAAAATTTGGGACACCTTAAGAATAATCTTCTTCATATGCTTTTGACATAGCGTAAGTCATAAATACCACTTCCAAATAGATCTTTGCAATTTCTCTCTTTTCAGCTTCTCCTGCCTGGAAAGAAGTATTGTTTTTGAAAGATTCAGGGGCCAGATTCTGTTCTCCTTGGCCGGTCTGTCAATCTGTAATAAGTCCACTGACCAAAGCTGAGCCCCAGGAGGAGAGAGCAGCACTTAACACTTCTGTTGGTCCCATGCTTTGCTGTATCCTCATCTCTCTCCACAACCTCTTTAAAACACAGCCCCAGAATACCTGGCAGTGTCTGCTGTCCTGAGCACTGTGAGCAGCAGGTGCTTCCATCAGCTCCCTTGCACTTCCAAGGGGCTGTCAGCAGGAATGGCACAGCAGCTCCAACACTGGGCCTGTCTGATTTGGCAAAGCTGCCAGACATAGACTCCCTGCTGCCTTACTTGTTTTCTTGCTGCAGGAATATGAGTTACTGTGGTAAAACTTTCCACTGAGTGGGAGACTCCCAAGCTGGGTCTTAATAGGTTTTGATTTCTTGCTAGCAGGGCCTGGGTGCAGTAGACACAGACTGGCTGATGGGCTCCCACATTGAAACCAGCCAGCCAGTTTGCACAAGTCTCTCCTTCTAAAATATGTGTAATTTATTTGAGCTGATAGAGAGGATAAGAATCAACTGTCTGTTTCCCAGTTAATAAAAAACATACAATGAGAGCAGGACTCTGCCAGCATATCTTGTTTACCCAAAAAATGTTTGGCATTAAATGTGAAATCGGAAATGAACTCATTATCTGATTATTTTCATTTTGAAGAATTAACTGCTTTGGGGGATAGGCTTGTCTTAAACAGTCCTCTCGTATGGATGACTAATTGCAAATACATATCTCTGAAGAACACAGCAAATGCTCGTGACTCCCAGGGCAGGACATAGCACTATCAATTTGGCCAAGAGCATTAGGAGTATCCTCTCACGTGGCTTATTTCAAAACAGAAGGAAATACATTTAAGCCAGCAGCATCATGCCCAAGCAGGTGAGAAGAGTTTCAAAAGAGACCATGCTCTGGAATTCTTATCCAGGAAATACAGATAAGAAGTGCTTAACAATTACTTGTAGTGGATTTGCCCTTTCCCTGCCAAAAGTAAAATTATGTAGGAGTATGGATAGTTATAACTTCTGAGAGGTAAAATTATGTTGAAAACAAGTTCTCTCAGTAATACAAATGAACATACCTCAGTAAAAATTTTAAAATGAAAAATGAAATCGAATACTCATTCAGGGCTAAAAATGCTTTGGGAAAACTTCCCATTCTAGAACAAAATCCAGGTCACTATGGATTAAGAGAGAACTGACTTCAAGGCAGTGCACTGGGCTACATCCCCTTGTTTGTCTCCTGCTGTTTCTTTGATTCATTCCCATTTGTTTGATCTCAGCATTCAGTGTTTTCTGGTTAGCCCTCTGTGTAGCTGGTTCAACAGCTGCTGCTCCTTCTAGGGTTGCTGAGTGCCTCCTCTGTACTCAAAATCTGTACTTTCTTTTCTTTACTGAGGACTGGAGTGAATTTTAGAAAGGGTACTGTGGAGCCCTCCACTGTGTGTCAGCACAGTGCAAGTTAAACAAGCCTGTGTTCCCCATTGAACATTTGGCTCTTCTTATTCCAATTGAAATATTCCCATCCTCACATGCCCTGTGAACCTATCTGCAATAACACCATGTGAACATTTATATTCCCCATTCTTCTTAGCTACATCTGATTTTTCTTTTTTTAATTTTTTTTTATTTTTTGCTAGCCCAACAATCCAGAGGCAAAATTAGAGGAAAGCAGCAAAAGTCCCAAGATGATTCTGGGCTGCCCAGCAAGCCAACACATTCCTTCACAGGCTTCATGCAGCCCATGGACTATGTGTAGTGCTGGCAGGGAGAGCCCTGGTGCCTTCCCTTCAACTCAGACAGTACAGAAAGCAGGTATCCCACCAGTGGAATAGTGGAATCACTACACACTTGGTTCCTATCACTCAGGTAAGATCTCTTTTCAGAGCAGATCCAGTTAAGAATGAGAAGTTACCCTGTCTGGGCCACCAAAATGCTACAAGTCCCATTTTTTATTATTTCTTAGTCTGTATTCATCATTAATGGAAGTGGAAAGGGAGAAAATGACTCTCCAGAGCACACCCTTAAACTTCTTAAGGAATTTTAAAGTACAGATCCCATCAACTGCAATACTCACTCTCTGTGATCACTTGACCCAAGAAAATGCACAAATATAGGTAGAATCTAGAGGAGAGATAATGTATCGTTGCAGATATGGGCTATAAAACAACATTATGGAAAAGAAATTAACTCTGGAAACATTACATTCCCACCAGCAAAGACACACATTCACAGCCTAATGCTGATATGACAATTTTCATGTACTCTTGCTCCTTTTTCACATAGCAGTGTGCACTCCAGTGCCTGTCCCCTTCTCTCCAGCTGGTCTAAGGCAGTAAAGGGTCACCAGTACTGTTATCTTGCACTTCCTGGAGGCTCCCTGCTCTGGCAAAATGCCACACTTCCTGAGCAACTCTGTCTTGCCCTAGAAGCTGAAGAAATATTCCCTATTTGAACTGTTAAACTTTCATTTCCTATCTGATTTTGTAACAGCATGAACAGCACTTTAAAGTCTATTTTGGTGTTTGCTCTTTTTTTTTTTCTTTAAAACTCTGAGACATCCTACTTTGGACTGAAAGCTAGAAATGATCATGAACTTGATTAATTCGTTGGTATAGCAAATGTAAGCTTTTTAAAACAAAGAATTTGAGATTTTCTTTCCATTAAACTGTAGAAGGTAATTAACAGGGAAGTGTAACTGTTAGCAAATGTGAATGCAACAGAAAAGGCTGTTTGACTCTCTTTTAATCCAAATGAAATGGAAAAGAGGAGGAGTAATAACTATCTTAAAGGAATTTGTCACTTTGTGTTGTTTGCACTTATCTTTCACATCTTGTTCTTTCACAGCCTATTAGATACTGGAAGAGAAGCTGCCTTCTTCAACTTCCTGCAGTAATTCAGACCAAACCATGTCACCCAGAGCTGTATCTTTATCTCCTTGAATACTGACGTTTTCATTGGTTTGGGTGTTTGGAAGATTTTTAAATTGTTCTCAGTATGACTTCTAAAACAATTTCTAAAAAGTTGAAAGTAATTTCTGCTCCCCCCCATTACCAGAAATCTGGTACTGGTTTTCTTCACTCTTAATGTAGCTGTTACTGACACCTTTCATCACCTCTAATAGTCTGAGGACTTATCTCATTAAAGAAATGCAATCAGAATATAACAACAATCACCTCATCTCCATCACCACTGCTGGTTAAAATAAAGCAGCCTGTTGATCAATATTCATGCACAGAGAAGAGCAAACGTACCCTAAAATTTTCCTGGACACAATGCCACCTGAAGTGTTTTCCTAGAGTTTTTGAATGTTAAGTTGTTTCTCTCAAATTCATTCGCTTCAATCCAATTTTGCATCGAGACTGCTACGTTGAGGTGATCCTGTCACCTGTTCCCTTCTCCCACGGAGAACCTGCAGCTGAAGACCCAGAGTGGCTTTGGTCGGCGTTGATCAGAGGCCCTTGGTAACTTCAATCTCGGCTGATTTATTTCTAACACACTGTACTGTGTCACGTAGGCACATGCAGTGTGAGACCATTTCCTTCCCCTGCCTAACCCTGGAGCTGAATGGGTGGGGATGTAAACAGCAGGTGGGAAGAGGCTGTGGTCTCCCTGAGGAGTAACTGCTTGATTGGTCCTGCAGCAGCTGCTGTAAAAGACACTCACATACACAGCCAGCCATGGGGAACTGGGGACTCACTCACTGCTGTTTTCAGCTATAATGAAAAAAATTAGTTCGAAATGTTGAATGACTCAAAAACAAACTGGTCTGTCTACAGTAGGTGTATATTTTCATCTCTAAGTTTTGGACATCTCCGCAGGGGCTTTAACTTGTCCTAAGCGGTAATGCTGACAATATATTCTGTTTCGTACAAGCTGGAATCATTGAGAAAAGTTACCTTCCTGTGCCACTCCATTGTTAAAAGTTCTGAATCACAATGTTCCTCTGTGAAAGCAGTTTCCCTCTTACCAAAAAGCTGGGTCATCAGAAATACAGACACCTATATAACAAAACGAAACAAAACATCCATTGAAGGCAGTAGGAATCCAACTTTTAGCATGAAAGAGCTTTAACTTTGGTGCTTAGGACTGCATCCCAACCTCATTTCACAGTGTTCTCCTTTCTTTTACAGGTCACAAGAGGCATAGTGCACACACATCTCCAGGTGGATGCCTGATCAGTAACAACTGGAACTATTGGCATCACAGCCTCAATAACAGAGCAGATCAATAAGGTGCACATCTACCGTTCCTGTATGTCTTCAAGGAGTCATGAAGAGGAGAGATAGGAGTTGTCAGTCCTCTCTGTTAAAGGCTGATCTATTTGCTGCCCCACAGTGTTGTTTTTCAGGAAGCTTTGTTCTCAAATATTTGATTTTGCTTTCCTGATAAAAATATGGTCAAAGGAATTGTCTCTTAGCACCTGGCATAGTCAGTGGACAGATTCTAAATATCCTAGAGTGGTTTTGTTTGTCAAATTTTCGGGCTAGGGAGAATTGTATGAATCAGCTTTTCCATCAATATAATTTACCACATCTTCTGGAACCACTCAGTGAGTGTGGGCACATGGGTTGATTTCCACACTGCTGCTATTGTTTTTCAGGTTTTCTCTGATTCTTTACTCATAACTGAATGCCACATGCCTAGAGAACAGAGAGAAGACATTGAACCAAAGATGAGCACACAAGCCACCTCTCACAAGATTTTTCAGGTTCTTTCTGCTGATTTTTTCCCTGTCAAGTTGCATGCTCAAGTGTGCCATTGATTTTTTTTGCTCGTAGGGTATTCTCTGGTCTTAGTTAACCAGCTCCTTAGGGAGTCAGTTTTATTCAAAATACAAAGCAGACACTACTATGACAGCCAAATATATTGTCTCAGAGAAGTAGCAAATAAATAGATCCCATTTGTCTTCAGGTTAATTTGGAAGATGAGGCTATGTAGCAGAAAACACATCAAGTCCTATTGCAGGCTCTTGGGAAAGTTATGTTATATTAACCCAGCTCCATCTGCAGCTCTGGAACGTGAGAGCAGCAGCAGAAATGGCCAAGTAGCTTCCAGCTGAGTAAGCACACATTTTATATAGCAGCCTGTTTTAATAAAGCATTGTTCTCTCTTATATTGAGGGTCCTAGGGCTGTAAGCAGCACAAAATCAAAAAAGCCTGTGAAAAGTTTAAGACTGAAGAAGAATAATCATATTTATTACTGTTAGAATTTACCAACAAAGCAAACAAAGGCACTTAAAATGGAAATCTGCCTGTCTCATGCTGAAGCATCACAAATGAAGTAAAATACCAAACAACTTTTCAGTCTGACTAGGACATCTGCTCATTCTACCTCCTAGCCCATCTCTGAGGATAGCATTAAATAGTGAATGAGTTGAATTTTAGTCTGCAGCTGAGGTGCAAAGTTAAGGACATATGAAAAAGATTTAAGAATTATGAAGAGAAAAGACCATAGACATAATTTCTTTTGTGTTTCCACAAGAAACATAAATGAAAAGTTTAAAAACAGCTTCAAAAATCTTCTGGAAATATCAGCATGCAAGGAAGATTGAAACTTTATGAGATGTGGGCATTGCCATAAGTCCAGGATGCTTCTGAACACATGTAATGGCTATTCTCATTAGCCTTGATGAGATGAAGTGCATCAGAGAAGTTCACGAAAGCAAGTCCTATCAGTGGCATTTGTGTTGCATCGATGGCATCTGTCATAAACAGTTCAGCTTTGTGAAAGGCTTGTGTTATGAACCTTTAGCATTAGACCAAAGGACAACAGGTTCTAGTCTAGGTGGCTGTGGTCACTCAGACACATTTACAACACTGCCCTACTCTGTACAGCACATGTTCATTTTTCCATTCTCCATTTCCTTGTGCTAGAGGACATAAGAGGTTGATACCAGTTTGAATTTAGAGCTGTAGTAGAACAATCTGGTTGGTTTCTTGTTTCCAAAATACACCAACTTCTCTTTCTATCTGTACTTTTTAAAATACCACAAGAGTTTCCCCATGCTTTGCACGGATTTTTGTACATTGGCAATTCTTAACATTTTTAAGCCTATCTACCAATTTTTTTTTTTTTTCCCCCAAGTGAACTCCAGAAATGACAGCATGACTATTCTGCAGAGAAGCCACACGGAGCTGCACGATGCTGATGACAAGAGGCCCTCCCACCCAAGCTCTGCCTTTGGCAGAGCGCTGCGGTCCGCGCTGTCTCGTAATGACTGTTCTCTCTCTGCCGCCTCCAAGCACTCGGGTCCCCGGGCCAGGCATGAAAATGAACAACCAGCATTTCTTCTGCAGGGTGGATGCAATGCTAGAATTGTGTGAATAGTACTTTGTAGCCACCCTAGCCCAACCTAGGGCCTCCTGTCAGATTTCATGAACAGAAGAGGGTTGGGTCTGGCTGATAATTTGGGAAAAAGATGAGAGGGGAAACCCCCAGCACAGCAGGAACTGATGTTAGTGAAACAATAGCTGGAACTCTGACTCATTGCTGAAGCAATGTCCAAACATGAGCATCAGAGGACATGCTGTACTGCAGAAAGAGCCAGCTTCTGTATAAGCTGCACACCAGGAGACCTAAAAAATTCTTAATTTTGAAAAACTTAAAAATCCCTCTACACATTTTTCAAGAGTGAGATCATTATTCCCCAGGTGGTTTTAGATTTGGCAAATACATTGTGCCAGACTCCAGCAGTTTTAACTGGATTTTAGCCTGTTGTTTGCTTTTTTTGTTTTCTACAGTGGTAGAACACTGCACCATAAGCAGTATTAACAAGTCTCTGCATTCACTTACCATATAGTAAATGAGTGCTTTAAAAAATATTTCCTGACTTAAGCTATATGATCATGCAGAAAGTTTGAAAAGTCTGCTGAGTTCAAGAGCTCTTGGATTTGCTGAAATGCCATAAAAGAATGCTCTGTTTGGGGCGGGCAGACAGTCTGATTATGTACATAGTATGATCACAAAGCCAGGGGGAAAACAGAAAAAACTGAGCTCACCTGCTTGCCTAAGGCCAGTCTTTTTGTTTCTTAATCCAGCTCTTGCTCTCACTACCTGAATGAAATCATACTTGGAGAAAGCTTGTCCTCTAGGTCAGAGGTGCAATCACAAGACTGCCTTTTCTCTCTTGCCACGGGTTTTGCATTTCAGGAGTTGATGAAATAATTCCTGCATAAGGTAAGCAAGACTCAGTTCAGGCGAATAGAACAGATTTACCCAAGATTTCAAGTGAACACGAAGAAATGCAAAGCAGTTTAGGCAACAAGCTCAGTTTCAGAGGAAGATATTCACTGCAGATTCTTAAGAATGAAAACATCAGCTGAGTCAAACTATTTCAAGACCAGAATATCTAATATATGCTCAGCTTAATAAATGGAAAAATGTGTAAATCTGCTCCTTCTAGAGCATTATGAAATGGCATTACACAGGAGATTGATTTCCAGAGCTCCCAGGAGTATGCACTCTTTTCCTGATGCACATGTCTAAGCACCATTAACACAGTTACCAGGGGGACAATATACATGTCAGTATAAAGTACATGATCAGAACCTTCTGAATTACAACGTCCTAATTAGTGCCCCTGTGTCAATTATCTCATATTCAGGATGTCAAATATTTCATGAGGATTAAATTTCAAAATACACAGTCTCTCTGATATATAAAATCCCAAAAGGCTGCTCAAACATATATCAGTGTTATTATATCACATACACCAGGTGAAAGATTAAACAGTCTGCCATACAGATCTAAAATTTTAAAGCTACCATGCTTTTGGTACCATTTAATTTGGCTCTGCAGTTGCATCCATATACTTTTTCTTGTGGGGATATACCCTGTGCCAAACAGGAAAAAAAACCCAACAAGATTCGGGCTTTCAATCAACATTTTATTTTCCAAAATAGTGCCAGCATTGTAATTCAATACCCAAATTGAACCTCTCTGACCCCTCAGTCCAAAAAGAAAGGGCAGGGGAGAGAAGGAGAGGAAGAAGAAAGGGGCTCTACAATGCCAACGTCTGAGAAGTCTTTGCTTCATCGCACTCTCTTCACTGCCAGGAATGTGTGCAAGCTGGCATGTGAGCATAGCCAGTTAAAAGCATTTAGGCTTTCAGATTAAATCAAACTTCCTCTAAGAAATCTGGTAACACATTAATATTCAAGTTTTAAAACAAACTTGGCCTCCATCTATTAGAGGAAGTAGATCTCCAGGTGAGCAAACTAGCACTGGGCTGATTCTACAGGGCAGAGGAACACATCTAAATTAAAGTCTCTCTGTAGTTCCCCAAACTGAAGTGTTGAATGAATGAATGAAAGAATGAAGATGAACTGGTGAATTAAGACCTAAAATATCTTACACCAAGGACAGTTTTAATGCCTAAAATTTGAATTTTTTAAAAAGTTTAATGTTTCGTTTAACTTGTTAACCTTTCCTTGTCACTTTTCCACAGATGTCTCAATCAAAAAGTAGTTACATAAAACGCTCTAATGAGCAAATTTACTGACTGAAACCAGAACAAAGAATCTTAATTGACTATTCAAGCAAATGCACAGAAAGCAACTTTTGAGGTTATAATTGTAAATATTGTGTCAGAAACTCAGCCCTCACAGTGACACTCATCTATTTGAGATACAAACGAATACCAGCAAGCCTAATCTGCTCATTGTCATTAGAGCACACAATAGAGTACTCTTGGACAAGCAACAACTCAAATATTAGTTCCAGAAATAATTAAGGAAATAATTTAAAATATCAAAGGAAAGAGAATCATGTTTGGCTACAAAGAGGCAAAATATAGCAAATAAGTTGTCTATTACAAAGAAATATCCAGTCCCAGTCAAAGTTTTCTTGTACTCCATTTGTGCTGTAATAGCATATTGAGTTATGCTAAGAAAAGAGCTTAGAAAGAACCAAACGTTGTGAAAATTCAATGCTCTAAACTGTAGCATCTTTTAAGATCTCAGGCCAGTCTTTAGAAAAGAAGAAATCTTAAAAAAAAAAAAAAAAGTCAATTAAACCAGAATGCCTCAAAAAAAGAAGAGCTTTACCCATCCATAAGCTACATTTTACCAAGCAATTTCAAGGATATTTCAAAGTCTAAAGTAAAGTTCCTGCCCTCAATGCTCTCTGTAAGCAGGAAGTCCCTTTATCCCACCCCTGTGGGAACTGTGAACCACTGAAGACAAGAGCTCTTATTAGACACATGCAGAGCAAAAAGTGCAGCATGGCTCCTCCCTGTGCTCTCATCTCAAAGCAGACCCTGAACACAATTCCAACCAGCAAATAATACCAACAACCATTGACAACAAAGTATTTTCCATTGAAACGGATCCCTTTTCTAAATTGCATTTTTCTTACATTTGCTATTTCATACCAACTCTATTAATAAAGGCAGACATAATTTTCATCCTGTATTATCCTTTGCAGCAGTGCCTAAATTCACCAGTTCACCACAGTGTATACTATGCTTTAATAAGCCGGGGTCAACCTAATTTCCTCCTCCTAGTGCTCTCTCCCCACAGCTTCTTCACGTGTTTCAGCTTTACTTTGAAGTGACTTCCTGGCCTGGCATGCTAAAATCCAGAAACAGAGTGCCTATCATTATGACTGCAGTTCATGCCCTGACTAGTCACAGCAGAAGGAGAATTAGACTATAATCTCCTAAACAATGTAGAATCTGTAAATCAAAACCAACCAGCTCTTTTTGGCATGTAGATCAATGAACCCATGTGGGGGTATGAAAATCCAAGAAACTCTTCTAAGGTAAAGTCAGCCTCAGTGTATGAATTCGTTCAGCTTCGATTTTTTTTCTCTCTTCTTCCCCTTTATGCCCTCAAAAGAAGTGTTCAGAAAACAGTTTTTATTGCATCCTGGAAAACAGCAGCTTCTGCTGGATCAGAGGACAAAACAGGCACACACAAGTTTAGAATACAAGAAGTACAGAGATTCAAAACAACCTACCTTCAGTGCTACCCCACCTAGTCTTGATGGTAAGGATGTTTGCATTTCTTTGCTCTAAATATAAAAACAAACAACAGTGGCTGTTCTAATCAAAGGAGTATTAACATGTTGCCAAGAAAATTTACAATGCATTAAAACATTTATACAAACCCTAGAGTTATTTCACTGAAGAAACACAAACTACCATAGCCATGTACAAAAAATATTTGGACAGAGTCAGAGGAATGAACTTGAGCCTGATAGAGTAACATACAGGGGGTTTTTTTTTGCATGGGATAATAATTTCCACAACACAGTGCATGCTGGGTTTCTACTTGTAGAAGCGAAGCCCTATCATGCTGACTGATATGTCATCATGCACAGAGCTTAACTGGGATAGCCCAAGTCCCCCTGACACTTTACAATGTAAGTTAATTAAAACCTCACAGGTGTACAGGGAGCTCACTTCCAGTTGCACATGGGAGCCTAAATATAATCCTCCAAATAAGTGTCCATAAAGGCCAAATTTTTCCTTATCCATCTTAATGAAAGATGTTGAATCAAAGGCTTATGGAAAAGAGATTTAAAGTAAAAATTTTTCTCTGTAGTCCTCTTTGGTTTGTCAGCTTTGATGTCTGCCAGGTTCCTCAGAGTTTCTGGGTTTTTCCCTAATGGCTTCAATGCTTTGGGAAGGGAGAAGGTGACAGAAGCCAATCTGCTGACCACATACACCCAATATGTGCTTCCTAAGTCTTCCTCTTAGTGACATTTCCAAAATGGAAAATTAACAACTACCATAAACAAAAAAAAATCTGTAATCCTAACTCCTCTTTCCACTCAATTTTTCATGCCAACGTGGGCCAGTGTGGAAAGAGAGGGCCTCCAGAGTATCAGCTTTAGTAGATGGGGACACACAGGATAGCGTGAAACAGTTGGAAGGCCAGGTTTAAACATGTAACCTGAAACACTGGAAACTAGAACTCACAGCGGGTCTTAGCAACAAAATCAACAATATAGGCAGCGCATGACATGTGATCACCAAAGCAGGAGCAAGGTTGCTTAAATATAGCCTCTGTAGGTATTAGAATATTTCTGAGAAGTACACATCAAGTGTGAGACAGATGCTACTAATAAGCAGAGCTTTAGACATTTATTTTTGTATTTAAATATCCAGCTATATTTATCTGAAAGACTTAACCATACCATTCTTGACAGAAAGGTATGCAAGTTACTTACTACTGTCTAGACAAAAAGATTTAAAACTGGAAAAGATAAAACCTTTGTAAAAAGGAACATGGAAAAGTGCTTTAAGAATCCATGAGAAGGGCAGTATCTCTGCACTGGAGTCCCCAGAGCACTGGTTTTAAGAGCTTTCTCTGTTGGGGAATTTAGTATATTCACTATTTCATAAACAATTTCCTAATGCTTGTTCTTGAACCTAAATTGTTTGGGTTTAGGGGCAGAGGTTAGTAAGTTATGAAAACTCTAGAAAGCCAGGAAAATCAATCAGTCTTACAGGCAGGAGTGTTGTCTGATGATCATCTGACACTTTTGAAGTTGTGGCCACGGTGTGGTGAACCACTTCAAACTAGGATATAAAGATATGAATCATCTACAGTGAGTAAGCTGTCCCACTTCCAAATTTCCTGAAAAAAAAAAAAAAATCCAGACTACCTGGACACTCACCCTAAGTGTTTGGACAGCTTTAAATGATCCTGTGATCTCAGTGAAGAAAATGTTCTTGAAATGAGTTACATGTTTCACCTCTATTTATAGCATAACCAAAAACCAGACCTGCTAAACAGAGGTTTCCCAATCTCTGCTACAGATATTTGGTACCATGTGGTATATAAAGCTGGAAGGAAGTAGCACACAAAAGCGTTACCACAGATTTCAAGGAGCAGAAAGGTATGAAGAATTTCACAAGCTTCCCTAAATATTCAGAAACCAATATTTTTTTTGGATAGTGCAAATATTTCTCCACCACTACACCCTTTAAGCATTTAATCACCAGCCTAAACAAACAGACTGAAAGCAGTGAAGTAATACTTCAGAACATCAAGTCCCTATCAAGAGAGAGAGCTCTGGACAGACTCAGGAATTAAAATGATACAATCCGTCTCTTGATCACCCCATTTGCATTGCACAGAAGGAATAACCAAAGAGAAAGCCCAGGTGACAAAAAGTCAGTGTGCTGGCTTGATACAGCTCGTGTCTCCTATTCTGCTGAAGCTCAGCTCACGGACACAGTGCACAGCTGTGCCCAGGACACAGGGCTCCCTGTGGGTCTCTTCCAGCCACGAGAGAGAGAGCTGCAGTCCAAAAGTCCAAACAGCAGCAGTATACATAAAGGTGGCGTGATTCAACCATCTCTCTTTTCCAAAAACATTCCATGGGCCGTTGAGTAAGAGCTAACTTTGCTGAATATTCACCCCTATTCCCTGAGTAGATCAAATCACTTCAGAAGCTACAATTTTTGTTATTGTACTCGTACTCACTTGAAATAGTGATCTTAAAATACTTCCTGGCAGAGGTCAATATAAGTTTAACAAAGTTCACACATCATGAATGCTAAGCAATAACTTCACAAAACTGCATTCTTGTACACAAGTAAGTACTGCTCTCATTGATTAGGAATTTTTCCTGTGATTCACTAAATCTCTTCATGGAACTACATGCAATTTGAGATAAGCAAAGGTGCAAAACTTATTTCTGTCTTGGTATAAAATTATAGAAGTTGAGCTGCAAAGTACTTTAAAAGGTCATTTTGTTTGTCCTCAAGGCAGAATCAATCTTTGTGTCACTTGTTACAAATGTACATTCCCGATTGTGACTTCAGCAGCTCTCCATGCTTGGCTATGTTTATGTTTACAAAGGTTTTCCTAATAACTATTCTGACTCTCCCTTGCTGTAATTTAGCTTGTTCTTTCTTATTATGTCTGCCATGAACAAAAAGAACATCTTACTCCTTTCCTTTTTACAACAGTATGGTTCTTTTACATCTTAATTATTGCCCTGACCCTTCCATCTTCAGAGTGCTTAATAACTACAATTTTTCAAGTTCTCCTTGGCTACAGTGCTCCAGAGTCCTTACCAGAATAAATTCCTAGAAGATTACTTCTGCAGGCTGCATTCTGGTTTTCATATACATACTAGCTGGTCACTTAGCTTTTTAATAATTCATCAATTCATGTTTAATTTGATTCACATTCCCAGATCTTTTCCAGAGAACTGCTGTCTATTGTATTACCCCATCCTGTATCTGTGCAGATTATTTCTGCCTAACACTTTTCATTTGTTCCTATTGTACTTAATCCTATTTTTTTCAGATGATGTTTCCAATTTGTCAAAATCATTTGGGATTCTAATTCTGCTTTCCACATGTTCAGAACCACCCTCATCTCCTGTCATATGCAAATTTACTGCATGGAATATTATTCCTTTATTCAGATAATTCATGAGAATATTTAACAATATTTAATTGAGAACAATCTCCTGTAGAAACTCCTCAGTATATTTCAATTAAACAATATAATCAGGTCACTATTACCTAGTTTCTCTTTTGATCCAACTTTGCATTTACTCACAAGACTTCATTTCCTTAGCTTTCTGGTAAGAGAATCATTTAAAAGAGTCCCAAAATGTAAGTAATATAGGAGCTGGAGTCTTAGCCTTTCCTGTGGACCTGTTACCTCATCAGAGCAGGAAGCTAGTTTACTTGGTCATAATTTAGCAAGTTTTTAGGTATTGCTCCTGTCCATGCTGTGTTGTATTTTCTTAGGAATATTTAGAACATTTTTAATTTTTTCAGAGAGATTTTGGTGATTTTCTCATTGAGTATGAACTGACAATCAAATATTGGCATTCAATATCATGCAAATTAATTTTGTGCAAAAATCAAAAGCACTTTTGAATTCCTTGTCGGCAAAACATATTCTTCAAATATTCACAGTTATGGGGGCAGCATCTGTAAGAGGTCTTGAGTAGGCATAGAACCATACATCTCATATGAATGATGTATCTCACTGATCAGCATAGTAGAAACATCCCTGTGTGCTGATTTATGTCTCAGTGCCTCAATGTGGGATAAAGGCCCCCACAAACTATATGGATACCATGTGGTAGGGAATCAGTTATGCTCACTCGGATCACACTCAAAGCACTTATGTCATATTGCTGACTCTTCAGCCACCTGCTCTTGACAAGGAGGTCTGGCACACAGTCTTTGGAGCATACTTGATTTGCTCCAGTCATGCCCTGTTCTGACTATAAAATGAATTGTCATCGTTTTCATATTAATATCTTTTGAATAGCCAGCCCTATCTGTACATATGCATAAATGAGATGGAAAAGGTGCAGAAGACACATGTTTCTTTGGAGGAATAAGTTTTGTGCATCAGTCAGATGGTACAGGCTATCTAAATACACATCTGTCAAATGAAAATTGAGTTAAAAATGAAGTGGCACAATATCCCTGATCAGATTTGCTACTAAAACAGATGATGTACTTTTTATCCGATGACAAGTCATGTGGAAGACCAAGAGGCATTCAGATGTAAGAATCTGATAGAATTACTCTTGAAAATAAAGAGGTTGAATTATTAGATTTTATGAAAAATAAAATCCAAATGCACAATACACATAAACAACTACTGCTTCAACTCCACAGATAACAATTAAAACAAAATCCTCACTAATCCTAACAATGGTTACTATAGCCATTCTGTGCCTAGGTGTGGAGTGTTTCTGCATTAAAAGGAGGGAAAAAAAACCATAAAAATTATTTTTTTTAATGAGCCACATGAGAATATAAATCAAATTGTAGATCAGTATTTACAGGATTTATTGTATTTGGTCAAGAATATTACTGAAGTTTTCTGTTTGCAGATGATTTTGTGCAAAATGTCTTGCTGGAAGAGCATCTTCACTTTTGAAATGATGCTTAAAAACAGTTGAAAAATATCATTTCACAAGTTGTTTAGAGAAAGATTTTCTTTTGAGTAGTCTATTTTAAAATTGAGTTATTACAGGTTTATATTAAATAGCTCAAGTGAAAAAAAAAATTGGGTTTCATACATAGCACATGAGGCCCTTGCTGGCCATTCACTTCTGATGTCATTTATGATGTCTCTGCAAAGAATTAGATGTTCTATGGGGTTCTCTACTTGCAAATTTATCCAGAGTTTCCTTTTCTAGATTTCTATCACCCAATAATCTCATTCATTCAGGATTAAAAATACTTCCTTTAAAAGTATAACATATTCTTAATGAATTTGCAGTAACAAGTTAAAAAAAAAGAAAAAAAATGAAAAAGAGTAATTGTTCTTGAGACTGGAATTGAGACCAAACACATTCATCTGCAGGACTGTTTTGTTGGACATGTATGAATTTCAAAATTTAGTAAATATGGACCTGAAGACAGAAACATCTCAAACCAGAAATCAAAACTACTGAGGTCTTTAAGAAAAATTCATGTTAGACATGGCCTCCAGGACTATCAGTTGCTTCATTGGAGACCAGGAGTTGTCCTGTCAGGAGCAGTGACAGCACAAAAGGAAAATAATCTCAGTACAATTACCAGTCCTGGGGATTAAAAACAAATATATTTCCATGTAGCTATGATTAATCAATATCAATACAGCTAATATTCCAATCTTCGTCTAATAAAATTTAGCAAAACTAGAAAATTTTAAGGAGATCATTTATTACTATCCCTTCCCTCTTTTTACCCTATTACTGTCTACCTGTAAAAGGTTAAGATGCAGTAGTCTGTGGGAACTTCTTGAAGATGACATTCTACTGAACAATAAATGGAAAAAGAATTGACAGATAAAAAAAACGCATACCTGCTTCTTAGTAACTGCCTAGAGCTACAGTGGAACAGGGCAACAGCATTTTTCCCTCACCTCCCTCCCTGCCCCAAATCAAACCAAGCCTTAAAGCAATTTCCTGAAATAGCACTTTTAGCTAATGGGAAAGCATATTATAGGATGCAGGGAGAACCTATAAATGGTAACAAGGCTGAATTCCTCAGCTCTGGACCCCCATAACCTGTTGTTAATCTAGACACTGAGGAAATGGTGGTATGATGATAATTACTTCTCTGTTCCTCCAAAGGAAGTGCTGCCTGGTATACTTTAAATAGAAGGAAAGAATATTGTCTTTTTAGTATTTTTATCATGCATTGTTAAGCCACTGCATTCCTGGGGTGCATCCCAGAGTGATGAAGCCAAGGGTAGTGTCTACCTGATGGATGTTAAGTGGGCAGCAATTTACAGTATGTGGGACTGATGAAATTTATTCCAGTGTAGGTACCAATGGTTCCTGTTGTATTCCAAATACTTGCAACAAGAAAAAAATATATCTCTCAGAAAAATATCAGAACTGCAAAAAAATTTCCAAGAGACTGGCTTTCCATTGATTTCAGCAGGTGATGTTATTAAACAGAAAAATTTCACTTATGGGTACTTCTGGGAAAAAAAACCCTTACCAACAGCTGAAAAGCCCAGAGGTTCTTCAAGACCAGAAAAGGAAGACTCACATAAAATGAGTTTAGAAAGGACTTCAGGTCATGACCCTTACTGCATGAAAAGACATTGAAACTCACTGTTGCAGCCCCCCTCATGTTGTTTCTTCTCTCAACAGGATTTGAAAAAAATAACCTGTTTTTAGCATACTTTACTGAAAGCTTTCACCCACACAGCATTATAAGCATCTTTCTTTTTAAATGAAATAAAAGTATTAAATATATAGGCAAAGGGACTGTTGATGTAGGTCAGGATAGGCCTATATTAACTAGGATACAGATTCCAAACACGATCAGCAGTCACAGTGTCAGAAATGCACTAAACTCACGTCTTGTGGGGTTTACAATTATGCTTGTACAGTATAGAAAGCATTCATGCTGTGAGAAGGTCATACAAGTCTTGACCAACAACAAGTCACAGTGCAACAAAGAGGCTGCTATGCTTTGGTTCTGCTTGAGCAGCTCAAATCTGTCTACAGTGAGAGCATGGCAGGAGAAGCTTTACCTCACAGGAGCAGTGGAAGGTTTTATTGCCTGCAGTGCATATGTGGTTTGTAAGCACAAATGCCTTTGCCCACTTTTCTATGAAGACACCTGCAAACAGTGAGGTGAAAGCAATACAAGGATTCTCAGGTCACAAGGGGCACACAGATGCCTACTCTCCACTTGTCTGCCTTCCAGTAGGGTGACCCAAGCCCTCTCCAAGGTGAGTCTTGAGTCACATCTCGAATCTGTTCTTCATTTTGGAAGATTACCCCTTACCCTTAGCCAAACTTCTACAAGCATCTTTGATCCAGAAGGTGAACTGCAAATCCTGGAAGATCAAAGTTACTCTTAGGAGTAGCTTATTTCTTCCTGTGAATCAAAACTCTGGAAAGTAGTTCATTCCTCTTTTTGTTCCTGTAGATTTGCCTCTTCCCATGGAGACAGATGAGGTGGCTAAAGACAGAATTAGACAGTCAAGTATTTTGAATGTGATTTGTGCAGCCAGCTCTGCTCTCAGGAATCCAGGGCAGCTAATCTTGAAAGGAAACTGAGCACATCCTTCAGAATAAAATACCTGGCACGAATGATACCATTTAAGCTATCTGCCAATAGTTCCAGATTTAATAAACTAATCTAGAAAACAGCTTGCTTTCCCAAACTTGCTGCTTCTCTCAGTCTTTTTGGTTTAATAGCTGTAACACGTAGTGAGCACACAATTGTGGATTCATCATAGATGTAGGAAATGAGAATTCCTAAAAACAAAATTTTAATCATTGTTATTGACATGTTATATATTTTTCTATGAAGTATTTAGTCTCATTATATTTTACAGTTTTACAAACACCACATACACTATTAAAAATAACAGAGAGAGACTATATTTTAGAGGTTGCCTGCAGGTGGCTATCATGTGAGCAATAGACACATTATTGAAGCATTTCCTTTTTGCACGTCTATGTCAGAACAAGAACCACTAGAATATTTAGATTCTTTTGTTGGCTAAAAACCTATGAGATATCCAGCTCTCCAGTTGCTGGCCTTTAGTGAAGACGAGTTACCGTCTTCTAAAATTTTTATGGGCTACAAGCTGTCTCTTAGGACAAACAGTTCCTTTTGCAGGTCAGAATCAAAACCTGTTGCATTAAATTTTACTTGCTGTTGCCATGCCAACATGCTCTCTTTGCTCACACTTCATTTTGCACTCTGAATGGCATGCCTAATAAAAAATCAGGACTTTCCATTTTAGCCATCTCAAATGTACATCTGGACTCCATCCCAGACTGTAGGTTCCTTTAGGAAACATTCTAACTCCAGTTAAAAATACAGTTCTTAACTATTTAAAGGTGGCTAGGCATAGTCTCACAGCAGGACCGAATTTTAACACAAAACACTTTGATAGGAAACCAATATCCATATTTGCTCTTATTGTAGAGTTTGGTAAATCACTAGGGCAGAAAATGAAGTTGTTTTCCAACATGAAGGTCGCCTATAAAACCTACAGGCAAAACATGGGAGAAAAAGAAAGAATCCTGCATCTAGCAAAGAATCTAAAGAAAAAGATGAGCTATGCAGAGAGCATGGGTGTGCTGGAGAGCAATACAATTGCTTCCATGTGAAGATGTCTGAATTTTGCCTCTGTTGATCGTGTAAAACCTTATCCAGCTAATTCTTACTGCAGACACAGGCTGAGCTCTTCTGTTTCCAGTTCATGCTTGGTGCAGGGAGCAAGGCACAGGAATGCTGCCAAGCGCATTCCAGTGGGCAGGGAGGCACTTTGCTTTGTCCCTCACCAAGCTTTACCCCAACCAAAGAAAACAAAGAGCAGGTTTTGAAGACACTGTAAACTTTGCCCTCACAGCTGGAGGCAGAGTGAAGCAGTGGCAGCCAGCAATAAGGGACAGGCGAGAAGAAAACAAAAAGTGATGGCGAGAGACAGCCGCAGCACAAAGGGTTCATTCTGTGCCTCTATTAAGAAGTCTGAAAGTCCCCTACTGGGGAAAAGAAACCATTAAAATGTTCATTAGAAAGAATATTACCTTGGGCATTTATTATTTATTGCAAGTCTTTATAAGCCATTACTCTTGGGATGTATTCCAGTAAGTCCCCATGTACTCCCCGTCCTACTCCAGTCTGTCAGCAGACCAAACATCCCACAACAAGTGCCAGTGATGCTCTGTGGTAGTGGGATGCTCGGTTTACAAGGAGGTTTCTTTTACATACACAGCTATTTGAGCTTTTGTCACTGAATCCATAGAGTATTTAATTTTAGATTATCTAAAGGAAAAAGTTACAACAACCAAAAATAAAAGTGAATGTACTCCACAAAGTTTGTTCAGCAGTGCCAGTGGCTTTAAGAAGAATAAAATAACTTTGGAAGTGCTGGTCATGTACACAGCACCCAACCCATAGTTCCAGCTATGTGTCTGCAGTAGCTTCTCAGCCCCATAATATGAAACCCTCTACCTGGTTCACCTCTAGCGTTTGCTTGTCTTGTTTTTATCTTCTCCAGAATTTGCCTGTAACACAGTTCTTCATTCACCATTTGAAATACAGAGCAGATTGAAAACATACAAATTACATATTGAGGTTATATATTTCTACCTGCACAGCATGAAAGGCAAACACAAAAGACTGCCATGAGGCTCAGCATGTACCCCTACTTTCTCATTTCTTACTGGAAGTAGATACCAACTGACAGCATTCAAAGCTTCCTTTTGTATTTGTGTATTTCTTAAGCCAGACACACCACCAAACATTCTCCCCAGATCCTACTGGAGGGAACATAGCCTGCTGGAGCATGACTTTTCCAAAGGTTCTCCAGCCTCAGTATAGAACCACACTGCTACAGCTGAATTTGCCATTAGCTGATGAAGACTCCCTTATACAGCAAATGCTGCCAGAGTGGCCATCTGAAATGGACCAGGAACAGCTTTAGAGATTTCTCAGCCCTATTTATTATGTCACTCTGCAATTACAGAAATATTCCTACCAGCTGGGGCTCATTTGAATGAAGACTTAGAGTCAAGATAACTCAGAGGTGAAAAAATAACTTTATATTCTCTAAAGAGAACCTTCCAAAGACTTTTGAATACTATCACTTGTGACCTTCACATTTTCAGAAAGTTAGGTTTAACCACTTACTAGACCCTACAAATAGACTAACTCAACTCTAAAGGTATTAGAAGGGCAGAAAACTTAAATCCACAGTGCACCTGAATCTAAAGCACTTGTTACAAAAATCCCTATGCATTTGATATCCTGATCTTCCTAAATTAAGATTGGAGACATCCAATATCAGAGAGATAATAGCTCACATAAACCAAATCTCCTCTAGTGATCTAATCCCAGAAGTATTCCTGCACTCAGGAATTCTTTAATTATGAGAATGTGAACTAGGCTGTCCAAACACATCATGTAGATATACAACGAGCAAACAATAAACAAAATGTTAAACTCCACTTTCATTCTGGGCCAGCCAACAGAGCATTAAACCTAGCAGTGATTCTTTTACCAAGCCATTGTTCAACACAGTTAACATCAAGTAAATACAAATATAGTAAGGTGTATTTCCACGTTTTCAGTCACTTATAACATTAATATAGGGGATGAAGAAAATATGTGCTAAAGTATGGTGTGATGAGACACACTCATAGTAAATCATACGAAGCTTTTTTCCTTTACTCATATGGTAGAGGGTAGATTCTGAGGAAATTTGCTCTCAAGGTACTTAGGGAAAAAATTAAGTGGTTTACAACCAAACAATTTTATTCAGTTTGTCTTGTACTTGGGCCCACTTAGTCATAACTGTTGATTTGACAAAATTCATTATTTTCCTTGAAATAAGAACTACTTTCGATATTGCAAAATAGACTTTTTACTGGATTTTCTTTCACAGCACTGAGCGTAAACACAGTGTCCTAGGCACACAAACAAAAAGGATTGCAATTACCTGGCAATATGGCATCAACTAAGACAAAGGAGTAAAATTTTTTTTCACTTTAATTATAGAATTGTGTTGTTATAGTTTAGCTTGTGGAGTTGGGGGAACAAGTTGGTTCTTTTTGTCTCTCTGTCATAGAAGGAATTATTCTAAACATGGTTTTCTAGCTTCCTTCTTAATGAATGTATTCTTATAAAGGACAGAAATTCTATTTTCTTCATGTTCAAAATGTATGAAAATTTAGTCTAGGTTTAGATTTATAAAATCATCAAACTCAACAGACTGGAGAGAAATAGAATACTTTTCATTATTTAATCTTCATCATCAGACAGGACACAATTCCTAAATTTTGGTGCTCTGTTCTCTCCATACATGTAGGTGCTGTCAGCCAGCCAAGTGCAATTGGAGTGTAAGAACTTCCCTTGACATATGTTAATTGATCTCTGTGTCTAAGAACTTAAGGTTATGATAAGGATATAATAAATGCTTCTGGAACATGGAAACCAGAGTCAATGTAATGTAATACTGTAATGGGAAAAGAAACAAAGAATTTCTGTGCAACGTGTGATTCTGTAAGTTACTATTTGCAACAATTAAAGTCTGGCCTTCCCATGTTTTTTAAAAAGAGGAGTGACTGCACAAAGGTGTCTCATTCTCTTCAATAATCCCACAGTATTCACGGGTTTAATCAGTTGTAAAATATTAGTTATATAGTAGATATCTATCACTTCTGTGTGCCATAGGAATCCCCGGCTAGAGACAGATTCTCCTCTGTCTGTTTTCAATAGATTTCCTCTATTACACCTCCTGCAGTTACTTGAAAGAATTTAATATTCTCACTTCCTCCTAGGTAAATCAAGCCTGTGTTTTTCCTCCTGGAGTTTATTGTCTTTTTCTGTATTCTGTTTAGATGGAGGTCAATGGTTCTGGTCTCTGTTTCCTCCCCAGCTACCCCAGCCCACTGCCACTTTTCCAGGCAGGAAAACCCCAAGTGGCAGTCAGCAGCAAAGTGAAGGTCAGAGATTTCCCTGGCTGTCCTTCCACGCCTTCCCGCAGCAGCCTGAGTCAGCAGTCAGCTCCTCACAGATTAGATCTGCCTGGTCTCTTGAGAGCACGCACGAAAAATAAAACTTCATGACTGATGACTCCTCCGTGAGGCATCCAGTCATTTCTAATTCAGTCCTTCACCCTGGCAGAATTCTTTTCTTCACAAAGTGTTACATTATTTTCTCTTTAATCTGGTTCATGTCCTGTCCCAGGTAGGATAGGATGTGAACCAGCTGCAGTAGGTCTGAACAGAAATTTATATCCATTTCACTTCAGCTAAATTCTTATTTAGATAGCAAACAAGTAGAATTTTATGCACTTTTAACAGTTGGTCTTTTTCTTCAATCTTTTAGCACGTCCTTAAAAATTCTGAGTCAATCCAGATTTCACAACTGTTTTTGTTGTTCTTAAACACAATTTTTAGTTAAGACTCCTTCCACATAAAATATTTTTCTGGAAGTGGAAACATTTGTTTTAAAACCGTAAATCTAAACTTTCGAAACTGAGTATTAATTGTCATTTCCGATTATCTAACATAAGTCAGTTTCCAGCCTTCAAAAAGTGTGTCTTCAGTATTCTCTGGTATTCAGTGGTGTTACTGGTGACTACAGGATATAAGCTTTGAGCAGTAGAGCAGTCTTAGTCCAAAGCCTGTCTTGAAGCATCTGTTTGATGGTTACCCAGCAATAAATATGAGATGCCAATATAGCTCAATTATAAGGAGAAGGCTGGCTGACAAAGCAAGTAAAATGCAGAGTCTTGTTGCAAGGGGTAGGTAATTCTCATGCAAGGTCAATAGATGGAGAACATGAAGGTCTCTGCAGCATTTTTCTGGAATTTCCTTGTTTGCTAGCACAGGTTCAACTGAGACAAAAATGTTGCCACTTCAAAGCACCATTTTTTTATTTACAGCAAGGTGAGGTACCCTGGAGCATACAGCCTCATGCCCTACTGAGGACACAGACACCTGCCCTCAATGTCCCTGGGTCAGTGCTGCCTGTCTTCCAGTGGTGACTCATGGTGGAGTTATGCTCGCTTCTGCTGCTGGGCACGGCTGCCAGGGCAGGCTGGCCAGTCTCAGCCCAAGGGTGGCAACCCCTGTGTGATCACACAGGTGCAATGGAGATGGGATTCATCAGCTGGTCAAGGAAACACGAAATGGAGGAGTGTGCCAGGAAATCATCATTTCCCTAAGCCACAGATCTACTTTAAACTCACTGCTCATCACAGGAAATACTTACTAACGCTTTCTGTGTTCAGGGCCTTCACACATCCCTTTGGGTGAGGATGTTTAGGTCAAGCTCACTTCTTTGTTCCAAAAAAACAGTGTTAATATCACCATTCACCTTAAGCTTTATCTCAGAGGATAGAAGACTTCTGTAGGAAACAGGCAATCAGAACCTTACACCCACAGCGCCCTTAGGATCCCAGACCCGTATACACCTCACTCAGCAGAAAACCCCAGAGTACTTCCAGGTATGCCTCAGTTGTTCTTACCTGAGGTGAAAGAGACAGCTCTGGATTTTTGGGTGACCACTCTGACACACAGCTCAGTGTTGCACCACCAGCACTACCCACACTCCTAAATCGAAGCAGCCACAGCTGCATATTTCTGTGCTCAAACCACCTCTGTCACCATGAACAGAACTACCAAACCCAAACTTTCAGGAGATGTCAAATCAGGGTAGCCCATTCTGTGACTTCTGATGGTGCTTTCACCATGCCAGGACAATCAGTGCCAAAATGGTCTTACTTCTGAGTACTTAAGTACTTTAAACACTACTTAAATTATTTACAAAATTGTGTCTCTGGGATTTCAGAAGCCATGATGACTACAGACAGCCTTGCAATTTTTCAGCCTGAACTGAAACTTAGGCATCTGAGTCTCACTTAAGGGCCTTGAATCTTCCCTTTTCCCAGCACAGATGAGCCTGTTTATGGCTAAGAACTGTACACAGCCTTGTAGGTCAGGCAATGTCAAATGTCTTTCTTATTAAAGTGGTGGAGCAGCCCTGACCACAGATGTAGTGTGGGTCAGCTAGCATTTGGGAGGGTGCCAGGTTGCATATAATTCCTCAACACGGCTCAGAAGTTAGGTAGCATAGGCCAAAACTCAGTTTGTGAGTTTTGAGTGTAGAAGAGTTCAACAGTATGGACACAGGTCTTGCCAGTTGCAAATATATTTAGAGCTAAACCCTCTAACACGGCAGTGAGGGCCAGACACAAAAATCCTTTTGCATCTCAGCAGCTATGTCCCACAGTCCAAGTCAGCAAAGCAAAGAGAAAAAAGTATATGTGTATATTTTACACAAAGAAGGTTTGTCGCATGCTGGGAACTTTCTGTTCTTGGAGACAAAAAAAATTAAACAATTCTGCTAACTACAGGACATACCATATTCTTAAGTTATAGAGTAGCACTTGTAAAATGGAAACACAGGCTCACAGCTGATAAATAGCCAGAGAGAGCATTCACCAAGCTTATTATAAATATGTACTCAGATAGCTCAGGGACTCTGAGGATTGAAATCATGAGACACTCTACATGGCAACGTGGTTATTTAAATACCTCCTCTTCCACGGGGAGTTCAACCATTATGCAAAGAGAGGAAGCACATTCACTCCTGAGTGCTCCAGACATGGGACAGTTATGAAAAGCTTTCTGAACAAATGAAGCAAATGTGGTATCCTGCAAGGAGACTTAACAACAGCTTCTGTCCCAGCCTCAAAACTGACTGTACCTGAATGAAGAGAGACTGGAAGGTAACTGGGTTCATGGACAGCAGCATTTATTGAAGCCTGTCACTCCCTCTCAAGGGTTACTTATGAAGGCTAACAACTTTATACAATGGCAATAAATACAGCTTGACAGCAAGAAAACAATTAGATTAACATATAAACAGTTGAGGCTGTAATGCTATTAAAAGGGACGTTCAAGGAAACTGCAACCATTTCTACAGCTGTTTTGGAAAGTCTCTCTTTGGCAAAACATGCTGGATTGTCATTCTAAATGTCTGTGCTTCCCATGCTGGTTTCCTGAGGAAGGGTTTGTGGACGGGCTTGTTTATTTATGACATTTTTTTTACCCCTCTTAGCTGTAGCTGTGGATTCCCCAGCCTTGTGAAAGTAGTCATTAGCTGCCTTTTTTGGCTAGGAGAAATCAGTAAAGAAATTGGATCTTGTCCAGAGGGTTCCTGGAATTTTCTACCAACCTTGTGTAAGAGCTTAATAAAGTCAAATTCAATTTTATGTAAGATTTGTTCAAAGGTCATAGGTGTTTTGCGAGAACAAAGAGCAAAAGGACTGAAATTACATTTGCTGTTCTGAAGTAAATCGTACTAAATGAAATTCAGATGGAACTCACTAAGGTGATCATCCTCCAACTGGAGCAAGACCACAGGTATTGGGCCCTGTCATTTTAAATGAGAACCAAAGGGAATCAGCATCACCTACACACACATACCCTGGGGCTATTTTGAAGGCAAGTTCCTTGGCTGTGCCAACCTAAAGCAGCAATAAACTCCCACAAAAACAATGGACAATCACAGCATTTATGACCTTCTGTCCCTCTAGTGTTGACCTTTTTTTTCTCTGGGAAGCAGAAAGCAACCTTTTCTTTTATGTTTTAAAAACAAACACTCCATCGCAAATGCCTCCCCCTCTGGAGGAAGGCATACAGAGCAACACCTAATGGATTTTAGTCATGTTATTTAATATGCTACTAGAAGAAGAACAGATGCTACAGCAAAAAGTGCATTCTGAACCCAGCATAACAGCATAAATAGTAGTAAAATATTACCTCTTCAAAAGACATTTATGCACTTGGCACTGAACACATGAAGCTTAACAAAATACTGCCTTACGTAGAGTGCAAGTCCTATTTATAGAAGTTATGTCCCTGACAAAAGTATCCATCATTTTCTGAAGCCTGCAATTCTGTGGTGATTTTGGGTCACATCCATAATGTCAACAGATGGTCACCCAGACTGTGCTGCACTCAGCACAGCCACCTGAGTGCTGCTGTTCTGATCACTGATTACCGAGTTTGCCCTCTGTTATTACACATTAATTGGGTGAGAGCCACGCAAAGTGCTTATTTCTCATTTCAGCCGGCTGGAAGGACTTGCCCATTCCTGACAATCGTCTTCTCTGACTAAATTAAAACCCCTCCTCACGCTTCAGGATATCAGGGGCTGTGTGAAGGTTGCCCATCTCCTGAAGGAACCGGAACGACAAGCTGACGTCAGCCCAGCGCTTCTCGCTGTGGTATGTTCACATGCTGGCTGATACCAGATTCCATTTCAGATCTTCTTCTTCAGATCAAGGCCTGGGCCTCGTATATCTCATGTACTACCTTGCTTGACAGCTTACCATGACCTAGCATGACAGCTGTGGTCATCGGTAATCACTGCCAAAAGGGAGGATCATAGGAGTGGGTGGAAAGGAAATCAGACATTCCTGGCAGCTGGCCTGCAGCTCTGGAGCTTCCTTTCACCAAACATCAGACTGAAAACAGATCTCCGCTTGCTGAAGAGAAAAGTATGGGCTTCCACTTTTCAATCACTTTTCCTTAGTGCAACACAAAAATGGTTTCCTTTCTCTGAAAAGGAAAGGAAAGACAAAGGGGGAAAAAATACAAGTGTTCACCCAGCAGAGTGAAAACAAAGGCCCAGAGAAAGCTGTTCCTCCCTGGTTTGTTACTGTCATTTTTTCTAGCAACAGTAGATTAGGCAGGCAGGGAATGATGGCCCTTGGAAAGCAAAACAGAGAAGTGTTTATCATATAAACAGGGAATTAGAGTTACACAACACAGAAAAGTTTAAACTTATTTTTTGACGAACATACTGCACAGAAAATGATATATTACAGCAGAACTTAATAGGCTATTTTACTGTTAAATTTTCACAGATTCAATAAATGCCTACAATGCAGTTCGCCTCAAGGGCTCAACAGAATTGCCTCTACCTCCAAGGAAAATAACCAAAGTTTTTATCATAAATAACCCATCGGAACCCAAGGAAATTCTTTGGTGTTTAGTCTCATAAACACATCTCTTAGAAATGTGGAAGAGTTTCTGCTTGCTTGACTAAAATTTCATCTTTTTTTAGGACAGATGGAAGAGAAAGTAAGAAAGAGGAACAACCACTGACAGCAATTGTGAAATCACACGGTCTACAAACCCATTGATTTGAAAACAAATAAGTAAGATTTAGTGGCAATGTCTACCATGGTAAAACCCCAAAATTCAAGAATTTCCCCAGCTTCTGGGCCTGCCAATAATTTCAGAACAGTATTGTGAAATTCTGTGGCTATTTGTTCCAGCTGAGCCTGCTTAATTGGAATTCCTCAGCATTTAGACATATTTCCTTAACAGCATATGATACAAATGACTTCAGGAGACAGCTGAATGTATAACATGGGCTCTTTTTTAAAAAAATATTGTTATTATAAAAGATAATAAGCAAGACAGTTCCCCAACAGATTTTTGTCAAACTATATGCGATCAAAACCATCCCAAAGTTTTTGAGGTTGTACGCACTGGCAGATTAAAAGCCTCTCTCTGATCCCATCACCACAACTCTTTCAAGTGAACAAACATGCAAAGACATTTCAAGCACTATGGCAATGTTGACTCGGAGCATTGTTCACTCCTACCAAAAGGCTGTGGGAAGCAGTGAAAAATGATAGAAGGTTTCATTTATTAATCTGTGATGAAAACCAGGCTTCTGTTGATGAAGGGGGCAGAGGGAAGGGTAAAGATAGGCTTGTCTGTTTAATGCTTGGCCCAGATATAGGTGATTTTTTAAAAAAAACAGCAAGCAGCTGAGCACATTGCTTCTGGCTGTGTCTTTCTGTAGGTTGCCAGTTGCCAGCACTCACAAAGCACAAGTTATGTAATGAGCTCCTATCAGGAATCTGAGTTCAAAAACATTTCATGAACTCCCATGCTGTTCTTGCTGGAGCAATTGTTTCTGAAACTGAAAAGTCCCTATCACCCTGATTCAGCTGTCTTGGCCCTCTCCAATGGCAGCACTTTGTGCTTTCCCTCAACCTCTTCTCCCTCCCTCACAAAGATCTCTGCTTTTCTCTCAAGGAGACTCTTCCCTAACCCCCTTTAATGGCTTTTGCTAGAGGAAAAGAAAAATAGAGAAGGAAACATAGCTTTGCCCCTGCCATACCTCTGAAATAGGCTGTTTTTCCTTGCTTATCATTTGGAAAAACCTCATTTCTTTGGTAAGTGCAAAAGAAACACTGGGCTTACAATAAAAATATATTCATCACAATGCAATATTGACAGAATAGCTTTTCTGACTTAATTTTTGAGAGTAAAGATCTAAATTTCAGAGCAACCTTTCTCCCAGAAATGTGTTTATTCCTGATGGAATAATTTGGAGCACTCTTCAGGAAAATTCTGTACTTTTTCATGGAAATAATTACTGGGTGACTTCCTGAGTGAGGAATTTCATTTGCAGCCACTCTACCACTTTTATGTCATTAAAATCAATCAGGCACATGGATAAGAGCATGTAAGTATTTAAGGGATATAAATTAGAGTGCATAAAGAGGAAATAATGCAGGACAGCTTTTTCAATCTGGATTCATTGGGAGTTTTATGCCAGTACATGAATGTATAAATATTAGTCAATATATTTCATCAGGTAAATAACACAAATCTACTCCCTTGGTTAAATTTAAATAGAAGAAATACATTTAAGTAAAATTGCAATAGAGTTAGAATTACTATAAAATGTCTATAAAATGTACCAAATATCTCATCCAAATGGAGGCTTGAACTCAAAACACTGTTAAATTGTGCTTCCTTACGATTCTGTTTCCAGTGTAGTTGCTAATACATTTAACAAACAGCTCATTCTTTAAGAAAGAATGAAAATCATTCATTAAGAAAGAATGAAAATCATATCATTGTAGCTAAATAAATACAAAATTTAGGCTAAAGTATCTTTGGGAGGTTTGATCCATGACAGTCAGTGAAAAGAGTCCCATGTCTTTCAACAGACTTCAACACAGACACTTAGAGTCAGGGTATTTGGGCAAAAAATGTATTTCATTTTAAAGTAAGACTTTGTAAGGTACTGGAAAAGTATACTGATATGAACCTTCAAAGCACGATTAGATTGACTGATAAAATATCCATATGTAAATCTCAATGCATTTCATCACCTGTCTTGAAATAAAGGAGATGAAAATTGAAGAATATAGAAGTTATTTCTATACAGCAACAGAAAGTTATATTATTCTATCAATACAGTTAATTTTCAAATAATTGTTTTATATTTTAAAATATTTTTTCTTAATTTTACCTTAAATTTCAGGGATTTTGTTTGTTTGTCAATTCTAATTTCCTCAAGTTGAAATTATGAATTCTAGAAAGAAGGCAATACAAGTTATCAGGCACAGTTTGTTTTTAAAAATTCAGTCTTCAATTCTGTTAGCCAAAGATCACAAGTACTTCTGCTCCAATAATTTGTGGTCTAACAAGTCTAGAGCTGTATGTGTGGAGGAAGATTACCCTTTGTTTAAGTAGAAAGAACACTTAGTTACTAATATTAAACATGAATGGATAAATGATACTTAAGGTTCTTTTCACTGTAGTAGCTCCAACCATTAGTTAATTCTTGCAGTGAAGCTAACATCAATTAATCTATACCACTTTGAGACACAGAAACATTGAATATCTTCCCAAGTCAATGAGAGAACCAGCAACAGCAGTCAAGTGCTATAGGTTTAAGATCTAGCTATAAGAATATCTTAGAAATAACACCTTAGAAATTAAACAAAACACAAGAACTGCCTATCATGACTCAGACCTCAAATCCCACAACCACTTCAAAAACCTCATGAGTCCTGTTTCCATGAGTTCTCAGTGAAAACCAGGCCACACTGTTTAACTGCCTGTAGGCTACAGGCCATACAAAACCTGCTTCAGTTTTTATATCTGTAAAATAGGGCTAACAGTACCAACCTCTCTTAAAAATGCTTTGCATTTTTTCAGATCAAAACAACATGGAGCTATACTTATTTTGGACCTATGCCTACAGAAGTCAAACATAGCTCACAGATTTAAATGCTGTTCATAGGCTATGTCAGTCCAGCCTAGAGCTCTGAGAAAACTGAACTGAAAACGTGGCAAGTGTCAGCTTGCTGCTTCATGAAAAAGCATTGTGAATGAAACATGTAAAAGAAGCAGCTGCATAAGCAAAGAATAAGAATCCTGGTTTGTAACTTACAGTCATTGAACGTCACATCATAAGCAAAATAAAATATTTATTGCTCCAAGGTCTTAGAGAATTTGGTTTCTTATCTCCCTCCAGTGTATTAAACTTTGAAGTCTTAATGACTCATTATGTTGCACATGCTTTGCAAAATAATGCCAATGAATCTACATAAAACAGCAATTTGCTAAAGATTTTGTTGTCTTTGTACAGCAAAAGAAAACACAAAAACACAGCTATTGCATATGACCAACAATTTTTTCAAGTCCCAAATACAAGTTCTGGAGTAAATTTTGAACAAATTGACGATTAGCTGTAAGAGTTATAATACAATGTTAGCTACTACTTGAAATCTTGGTGGATACACTTGAATTTGCCTGAGTTTGAGCAAGGCCATGATGATGTTCCTGGGCATTGGCACTGCCACCAAACAGAAATCATCTCAGTGCTGATCTAAAGAGTGAAAAGAATGAGACCATTCATGCTATTAAAGTACTCCTATGGAAAACAGAAATTAACCAACTTAGATGTTCACAGGAGTAAGAAAGCAAGTTACAACATTATAAACCAGAGTGACCAAAAACTGTTCTGAAATTAACCCTTTGCAAGAAATCTCTTTCTGACTGGTACCATTGACCTCAGCAGCAGTCACAGCGAGATGGGAACCTGGACACTTGTAAAATTGTTACTGAAGGCAGAGAATTTATTTCTGCACCTCATCACCAAAACATGATTAGAACATGTTTGTTCATAAGGTCTAACTTCAATTTCAGAAAACATTGCCCTACAGCCAGCCCACCCCACCCCCCCCAAAAAAATGGATTTCAGAAAGCTGAGTGACTGGTGGAAAGCACTGTTGCAAAAGTAGTGAAAATAGCTACTTTCTCCAGTTTGCTCCATCAGTTTTTCAACACCATCCATTACAGTTCACTGCAAGGATTTTCATCAGGACAGATACACAGCACAGCAACCTCCCATTCCCTGGTAAAATATCAGTCTTGTTTTCTAAAGCAGGAATTTTTCCTTGAATGCCATCTAAACTGAATCTTCTGCACATTCTGAAAGGAGCAATACAAGAACTATCACAAAACTTGCAGGCCTACATTATTCTACATTCCAAGTCAATCACATTAATTTTGTGCAACTTGTTAATGAGTTATATAGTTGTGTTAGTACTTCTGTTGAATCGAGAAAACTTATTTTTCATTCAGAGCCATATTTTTAATTAAATCCTTCTACATTCCTCAGAAATATGTGCTAAAAAGTACATCAGTGGTATATGTCAGCTCATTCCTCTTTGAGTCTCACTCCACGTCAGAGTAGTGGAAGGTATTTGAGTAGTAGAGTTGATATTTGTTTGAATGCTACAGCTGTCTTTGTTGACAGATTCATCCCATCTGCTTTTACCTATGGAAAAGCTGGGTATAGCCTCTAAATCTCCTCTAGGATTCCTGCACCCCATTCATCAGAAAAAACATTAGGGGCTACCAGAGATTAATTATTCCATCCTAATTTAGGTAGTTTACATAGTTCAGATGAATCACTCCCTGGACACAGGTTTTTTCTATTAATGAAAAATGAAAGCTAAAAAAGAAAATGACTCATGGGCATCTAAAGTCAAATTTAGACCATTAAGTGTAGGTGAAATGCATTTTACTTTTTCTACTTGGAACACCACTTAGGGTTGAGCTATCTTAGATTTACTCCATGAGCCTACCTAGACCATGGTAAGAAAACCCACACTAAATCTCCACCCATTAGTGAGAAAAAAACTTATGGATGCCAGCAACTTCTATTAAAAACTATACCAGTCCCTATGGCATAGTGATTCATGGCATTGCATTGTTTATAGCATCTAAAATAAAGGAAAATCTGTATTCTCCAAAATAAACACTGCAGAAGTGCAATATTAGAGAAGTTTATAAGATTCCAAGCAGTTAATAATAAACAGGACAAAAAAACATGTCCGTATGCTGGCAGAACACCACCTCATGAATCATGCACCTACTGTGAAAAAATATTTATTGGACAGCTTCACTGGGTTTTTTTGATGTGTCATACTGCATTCATAGGATAACATCTGAGAAGAGAGGATGAGCAATGAAAGAATAAATGTTTTGGGTTATAGCAATAGCCATTTTTAAACCTTTGGCTAGCTCTTCTCCAAGGCCTTCCAGTAGTATTCCTAGTACTCCAGTGCAGTACTCTGTTCACTATTATTCATAGATACAGAAAATATCAGTCCCATCCACAAAGACACCCAGAAAATAAGAGAATTATCTTAAAGCAGAATAACTATGCATCCAAATGAACTGGCAATTTAAACTCATCATGTAGGAATTGACAAATGCACAGTAATCTCAACATGTGGCAGAAAATTTTGTGGCTAGTATCAGCCTCATTGTCCTCCTAGATAATCTAATGATCTTGTGATTAGCATAGGAGAGGCACAAGCATGGTCAGATGAAAGACTTGAGGCAACTTTCTGACTGTTGGCCAAAATGTCCCCCTCCTCTTTCCCTCCCTGTAGCATTCAAAGTATTCTAACTCTCTGCAATGAGGGCAAAGAGACCTGACAGAATGAAACAGCCATCTCACAAGATGGACATATCAGATCTCCTAAATACTTATTTTGCCCTCTCCATTCCATGTTACTATGGGCAACAAAATACCGAAGCCATGTGAATTTTTAATTAAAATAAAATAAAATTTTAAATGTATGTTTAAATATTTAATGAAAACAATAAAACATTAAAAAAAAACTTTTAACACAATGATGCTGCAAATATCTCAACACGGTCAGAAAAGGTTAAAAATCTTATAACAAAATCAGAAGCAAAAGAAATATTTCATTTAACATGATGTCTGAAACAGAAATCATGGTTACAACAATGGCAATTGGGGAAGAAAAAGCTTCTACAGATATGGCCTGAGAAGACACTGCACAGCCAACACTAGGAAAGGATCTTTCTCTCAGGATTATTTCTGGCCCTTCCTCACTGTGTTCCTCTCCAAATACAGCATTAGCTGGCTGTAAAGCCGGTGAACAGGCATGGTATTGCAGGGAAATAGAGAGGACAGCACACAGCTCGACTGGAGAACATTCTGAGTAGGAGCTATTTCATCTTCTAGATGGAGAAAGGAAATAGTTGCTCCAGTGGCTGAGAAAAACCATGACTGCTGCAGGAGGAGCTCCAGTTAAGACAAAGGCTATGAAGTCTTTGGTGTTGGGGACTCTGTGCCTTCCAGGATGAGCCTGCATTGAGGCACTCAGTTCTGGTAACCAGTGGAAAGGTACTTTGAGCAGCATGATCTGAATCTCTTCACTAGATATTCTGCTAAACCCTCATTGAAAGTACAGAGAGAAGGAAAGCCAAACTCGTTCTGTGTTACAGTTCTTCCTAAAGGATGTGGGGAAGTGGAAACATTCTTTCCACAGATACTACTGAACAAAAAAGAGGCACAGCCACTAGAAGACTGCACAAGGGTTGACTCCATCTGGAGGAATGTCCTCACGTATGTCCACAAGCAGATGAAAAACTCAAGGAATGAAGAACAAAGGACACCTAGGAGGGATTGCAGACAGGCAATAAACAACAGTCGCAACACAGCTGCAAAGATCAATACAACTCTGTGCTGAATGCACATATGCATCTGGAGATAATGCAGACTGGACATTTTAACAGTTAATACAGTTCCCATATGATCCTACATGGAATACTACAGTCAGCTGAGCATCAGAGTACCAGAACCAGATGATGAAAACTAGTGCAGTTTCTGAGCCAAGCAATGCTTTGTAATAGATTACTATTTAATTTTCTGTATAAACATATTTATAGCACATCTAAGAGGTCTCAGAGAAAGGACTGTAAACAGCAGCCTGGTAGTATTTGCAATGTAAACACCAAGAATGAAGGGAGAAAATTACAGCTCTAGGCAGAGAAAAGTAATGCATCTACAGAGAAAAAAAAAAAAAGCAAAACAAAACTATTGAACAAAAAGTATCAGGCTTTGGGAAAATATCTTAAAAATATGAGGGAACTTTCATGGCATGAAAACTAGCAGAACAGAAGACCAGATGACTTAATAACTAATTTCAAAAATAAGCTTTTCAGATTCTACCCTGTACTAGTTTTCTAACTGTTGATTGGAATGATGTGAAACCTACAGAAATTAAGGACACTCACAAAAACATTCAAGAGAGTAATGAGGAACATGTCTGCAATTTTCTGTGTGGACTCCTTTGAGGGTCTGCTTGCCAGAAGAGTGCAGAGATACTGAACTCATGGTAAGATATGTGGGGCTAACTCAAGGGCTCCAAAACAAAGCCTCATTAAAAAGTTATTCTGCAGTTTCTTCAGGCAATAATAGCACTTCCCAGCTTTAGAATTTAATTATTTTTTAAGTTTTGAATTAAAAATTTTCATTGTTTTGCATCTTGTGGGTAAGAATTTCTCCCAGGTCTGTTTCTTTTCCTATCTTAGGTGGATACAGCCTTAAAAAACACAGCGAATCCCACAGAAACATCAAAAGCAGGCAGCAGAAATCAGTCACACAGTCCTTGCCTTAGCACATCAGCTGACTGACTGTACCTGAAGAACTGATTTACCCAGCACAGAGATTTATAATTCTGTGTCAAAATTTAACTGTTGCCACAGCAAAACATGTTGCATTATTCACTTCATCCTCTGCAAGGACATGTTTCTGCAGAGGCAAAAGGGATGCATTTACCTCTTGTCCATCTTCAAGACTCTACTGCTTGCAGCAATTGCTGCTTGTCAGCAGACTTCTCTAATCACTGAGCAGAGAAAAGAATTCTCCTAATTGCTGAGAGCTTTTGGTTTCCCAAAATAGTTGACCTTCTTCCTTTTTGAAGAAAAAACTTTCCTCTGCCTTTCTGCCTGCCTCCCCACCCCCTTCCTGCTGGCAGACATGAGAAGAGAACTGTGTTTGTTTTCACGGTAAATGGGAGGCCGGAGCAGCGACAAGGCTGATCTCACAGTTTCCAGCTGTAATATTTGACTTCTTTACAACTGCACATATGCAGAACTCAGAAACTCAACTAATCCAGTAAGAGCAAATGCAAAAAAGTCTCTCTCAAAAAAAAAAATAAACAACAAGCAAAAACCTGAAAGGTTTGAGTGGCAGCAGTGTGGTTCTTGACATGAAAGCAAATACTCCAGCTAAGACACAAGGATTATTTGGGTCAAAACTGCTGAACTGCAGCTGAGACTCTACTTCTACAAATAGGGATATGTCAGCTTTTCAAGTGTTGAAGATCTCAGATTTTACAGTAAAACTAGACAAAATTCAGCATTTTTAGATCATCTGAAACTGTCCTGGTAGGGCTCAGGGAAAAAATTTCAAGTTCCACTTAGAAAGAGGAGGAGAAAATTACTATTTTTATAAACTTTCCTTATCTCCCACTAACAGAGACAACCATGTATCAGTCATTATGACAATGCTGATGTTCTGCTTTTAAGTTCATGCAATTTTAATGCACAGAATTCTTGTCTTTAACATTACTGATATTAAGGATTTACATTAGTCACTTGCAACAATAAAAGGGTTTTTCTACTTAGTTTTCCTTTTCGTTGACAACAAGAAGAATGACAGAAAAACATCTGAACAGAAATTCAAGCTAGATAAAAAGGGTTTTCAAAATAAACAGTTAATTTTTTTAAGTAATATTTTTATGAACCCTAAAACAGGTCTGATCTTCTGCTGGAAAAACTCAATCTTCTACAAATGTGTAAAAGCTGAAGTCCGGGGAAGAAAGGAATTAAATAAATTATTACTTGAGTGTTTTTGACAGGATTGTTCAGAATGTTTAGATAATGTGCATGCAAAGGTGAAAATCTGACACTGTACTCCTAGCCCTGGCATTAACTTTGTCATCTTTCCAGTTTTTATTAATGCTAAGTTCAAGGCAGAAGGATTAATATACTTATTTTTTATTTTATTTTAATGAAAATGCTTCTCTCACGCACAGACTTTAAAAGTGAGATTCACCAAGCAGCACACTCTTCTGGAAGACTCTGAAATCCTTTCTTTTGCTCTCAGCCCAGCAGCTGGGAGCCCAGCTATCCTATGGCCCCAGGAAGTTCAGGCCAAGCCTGCAGACTCACCAGCAGAGACCTGGAAGCCCTGAGACCTCCTGGCTCCAAGTGAGGCTCCCAGGTTTTTAACTACAGCAGCTCTCAAGCAGACTGGCATGAGGCAGGCTGTGCTGCAGACCATTAGAAGGGTTTGCTTAAAAAGACTTTGCTCAGCAAGCCTTTTTCACCTCTATTGGCAGATCAAAGCTGACCCTTTATCGTACGTTTTGTTTCATTCTGTTCAGCTTTATAACGGAAGATGTTTTGTTGGGAAAGGCTCTGGCCAGTTTTAGCTGTCCATGCATTCTTACCTTTGAAAGAACTTTTGGTTTTGTTGCAAGATCAGTGACATGGAAAGGACTTCTTGCACACAGCATTGTAATTAGCGTGGTGAGCCCTACTCTTACTCTGCAAGTTACCAGGCAAACCTGACTTTTGTTCTTATTTTCTAGAGACCACCTAGACAGAGTTGGTGTGTAATCCAGAGCTGTGATGAGAAAGTTCAAATAGAAGATGTTAAGAGCTAGAACACTTCTGCAGACCTGGGGGCCTGGGTATTTCCAGCCTTGCCATTACCATCTCTGGAGCATTTTTTCACCAAGCACTTCTAGTCCGTGGGAGCTATTCTCATCTTTCCTTGGTATAGATTCTTGCAAATGAATTGATGATAGGAAAGACTCGCATTTCTTTCAAATCACAGAAACCTTATTTCAATTTGAATTTTGGAAAAAAAACTTGGGAAGTACTAATTACTCCAGCTGGTTCATTCCAGGACAAGCAAAGAGAAGAGAAAAACAAGGCTCTTCAGCTGTTGTTGCAAAAGAGCACAGCAGACCCAAAGCAGAAGCAAAGAGAAGCAGAGTTATGAGGTAAACTCCTTGGATGTGCCTTCGCCAGACACTGCAGCACACTTCTCCCTCTCCCTCTCTCTCTCTCTGAACCAGCCCCATTCTGACACCACAAAGTGGAGCAACTTGAGGTGACCCTGGGTTAGGCCAACTGCAGGCAGCTTCTCCATAACTGCACACCAGCTGGGAACTGTTCTTACACAGCCACATTCACTCTGCCCTCTCAAGGCAAACTATAGGAGGCCATTGCCAAAGGCTCCCATTCCTCCATTCCCTGCCAGCAGCAATTGCTTTGGGTCAACACAGCTCTCAATTAACTCCTTGCACACCTAGAGAAGCAACATGGAGACAATCTAGGATGAACCATGTGCCTCAAATACTGACCAAACATATTATTAATTTTCGTTAATGTGTGCTTGCACTGTAAAAATTTTTCTCCAGCATTATATGTGTCTCAAACTACTTCCACGCTAAGCTTCTACTTACAGATTTTCTAGTGTGATTTGATAAATTATTTACTCAGCCCCAAAACACTACTATCTTTCTAAGTATGAATTTGGCTATCTTTTTGGATGCTTACAGTTTTTTATCTTTAAATAAAATTATTGAATTGCAGAGTTCATTATGGTAGAGTTATTTTGCAGCATGTTATTCCGTACACGGGATTTCAAGGAGATGATAAAAAGGAAAATAATCGGTTTATTTTGCTCACACTCCATCCATCCCATTTTGTTCGTATCTAAAAGTACTGAGATTTTCTAGAGTAAGAGGTTTCATAGCTAACCTTTTCCTTATCCCTCTTTGGCTCCAGTCCCTATCAAAACACAATCTCCCACACTGACAGAAAGAGCCCTTATGAATACAAATGCCTGTGGACAACTTTTTATTTGGCAGCTGTATAGCATTATGGACTTATTATCCAAGAAAGAGTTTTACTTTCCTCAAATTGGAATTAAAGTGCATTAGAAAACCAAGAAAAGTGTTGTTATTGCACATCACACTGGGTCAGGCAGCTTTAGAAAATCCCCAGAAGTAAAGGAGAAAACCATTTGCTTTTTTCCTGTACCATCAGTATCATCTGACCAACTGCTAATTGTACTGCTGAGGTTTTAAAGACCTCTATTCAGGTAAGTGCTGGCCAAAAAAAAAAAACCTCTCATTCATCAAAGCACAAGTACTTTCAAGAGTAGCCTAGTAACACAGAAAAGACTTGAAAATCCTCAAAGTCCAGCCACCTATGGAGTGATCATGTGAAAAAATGTCAAAGAATCACTTTTGTAAATGCTTAAGACAACTGCTACTGAGTGGTAAATACAAAATACTGTTTAATTGCAATTTTCAAAAATTCTTCCTGCTTTCAGTCATTATATGTCTGTCCCTCTGATAGAAATGGGAATTCTTTCAGTTTTCAAGCCTGTGCTCTCCTTTCATTGCAATGAGGACCTAATTCAGAGCTTTAAACTGTGTTCTGCAATGCATAATTAATCTGGCTTCATAGAGACCTGGACAAAAGACCCCATTCAATCTTCAGCTCCTTCCCCCTGAGATATTGTTATTTCTAAAAACTCCTGCCAGCTGGGCTGGAGGGAAATCTCAGCACTGTGGGAGAATGAACAAACTACAGGCCTCCAAGGGATTTGAAGTAACTATCTGACTAAATTGGATTAGAAAGTAAGGAAGGGGAGGGGAAGGAGGGCTTATTCTGAAGTCTACAAAAGCTCATAAAAAATTCTTAGAAGATTTTCATATGGTGAAGGGGAGAGAAATATGCAAGTTTTTTATAACAAAACTGAGAAAGAATTTTAAAACATGCGTGAGCCAATACACTTGGGGATATTTGAAGGGATTACTGCTGGTATTATTTCAGGAAAACTGTTGTGTCTGCCTTGAGCTTTGAAATGGCATTTCTATGCAAAATCTGGGCTGCCCTGCAATCCAAAATAGTCATACTTTCCTTCCAGGTATTTGATACATATCCTGTTTGAACCTATAATGTAACCTAACCATAAGTTGCTTTAAGTTTCCTCCAAAGCACATCGCAATTAAAAGCCTCTGCCTAGAAGGATTTCAAAGGGCTATGGAAAAACAAATTCAGTCTTGTTTAGAGAGCCAGCACCCTGCTTTTGTTCCCCACAAGCTCACTCACCAAAGTGTGCCAGTGACTCTGCCTCGATCACCTGGCCATCTCTCACACTTTTCACAATATTTTTAGCAGGCACGTACTCGGGAATATTACCCCGTTTACCAGCAGACCTTTTGGAAGACATGGTGGAAAAATCTCCCAGCCCTGCTGGGAGAGTGGGTGCCTGGAGGAAAAGAAGCTCTGAGCTCTCTGTCCCCCCCTGACAGGGACTGGCTGCTTGCAGGCTCTCTGCTCCTGCAGCACTAATGCTGTGAAGTTGTGTGGCTTTAGCCAGGACAAACTTGGCTCACTACCTCCAGAAATATTCTCAGAAGTCAGATCTTTTAGCCACCCTAACCAGCACTCCCCATATGAAAATGGGCAGCCCTTGCTTAAAACAGCAGTGACTTCTCCATGGTAAAAGCGAGCAAAAGTATTCCCTCAGAGTTGATCTACTTACAACTCACATGTTGTTATAGAGTAAAAACTGTGGTACTTTTCAGAGGTCTGGCATGCACTGAAGAGATTAACGTGCACAATGAAAAATGCACCCTGGTGGATGATGCATCTGTGTAAAGATGGGTGCACAAAAATTACAACACATCAGAGCAATCCTAATTAGTCCTAACCAAAACCAAACATTTGTGTTTTTTCATTATCATCATTTGCTATTTCTAGACTTATTGTCACAGAATAATTTTCTATGATCTCCCTCTGCCCTGGGGAGGAAGTGCAGGGAGGAAAGAGGGGAGCAGGATTAAATAAATTTTTTGAAAAGGAGAAAACAAGGTTCAGCAAAATCTTTCAAAACAGTGGAGGCTTTTTTTTTTAAGGGTGTCACTTCATAAAGAAACACTTGTATGTAACTTAGCAACAGCAGCAACAAAAGTACTGGTAGCTCATATTCCAGACAAACAGAGAAATGTTTAAAACATTAAGTTGTTATATAAAATCCATACAGATCCTTTCCAGTTTCTTTAATTCCTGGGGTGCAGGAAAAGCAAGACATCATCACCACTCTTTCTTTCCCAGCCAACATAATGAGCCATTTTGGATAGTGTGCAACTGTTATCACAAGTTGGATGTTGTCAAATTTATATTGAGGCATCGCATCAAAAATCCTTACTCACAGCAGTAATCTTACAACTCTGAATAACACTGTGGCTTTTCTTGAAAGGGACAACGAGAGGTTTCACATCTGTGAAAGAGAAAGCCTGGTGGAGGTAAAAACAACAACAACAAAAAATTGTCATTCAGCTAAACACATCCTGAGTAGTGCTAACACAGAAGTAATAGATCTACCTAAACTAGCCCTGACTTTTCTCGACTGACAAAAAATCTCAAGGTCTCAAAATTGTCAGTGAAGACTGCAAGGAGCAAAAGACAGACAGTCCCAGCCAGGGCAGAAAAAGTCAGTGTTAAATCCCATCCCCACATTCTGGACTCTGCATTGCACTGCTCTGAGAATTTGTCCACAGGAGCTTACCCACCACGGTCAGGACCTTTCCTAGCAATGCACCAGCAGCCCACCTCACTCCCACACTGACCTATCTTCTCCAGGCCACCCATGGAGCTGGCACTACATGGGGAGCCTGCAGAAATTCTGAAGTGCACCCAGGACAGGAGCAGAGCCAGAGCAACCATTGTGGGTGTGCAGGCAAAACTCAAATCTGTGGCTTCAGTGGAAAAAAACTAACTTGTTCTCTCTGCAAGGATGACAGGAGTTTGGCAGCAGCACTGGGCAGGTGATGGAGGGAGAAAGAGAAGAGTCTGGCAAGGCTGCAGAGGGGCTGAGGCTTGCCCCTCCTGCAAGAAAGGGAAAAGGGTGTGGCTGGAAAGGAAAGCAGAAGAGACTCGGATTTGCTATTCCTACTCCTGTGTTAAAGGTGGAGAGGGCATAGAGCAGAGCTTGTCTGCCTCCTGAGGAAGAAGGTCCTTGCCCCCAGCCACACCACTTCGTACAGAAGGAGTGGGGCATGGGTCAAGACTTTCATTCATACACCTCTAAGAGTATTTCTTCCTTAGAGAAGAAGACCAAGCATGACAAGAAGCAGGATTTCAGAATCCTGCATCTTACAGAAAGGGTCAAAGAAAGGAACCTGAAAGTTTTGGACAAAATGTCTTCATCCCCATGCATTTGTGCAATCCCAGGCAGCTAAACAGACACCCTGCTGCTGCCCCTTCTCCCACACTTAGGTGATGCTGAGCCCAGCCCCTGCCTCACCCTGCATCTGCCAGCTGACCCACTCTGCAGTTGCTCCCTGACTCGCTCCACTCACACACACATACTCATCAGTGTATAAATATTCCAGCCAGCAGCTGAGGCACAGCAGCCAAATGACACCACAGCAATCTGACTCCCTTTGAACAAGGCAAGAGAAACACCCAGGCCCAGCCCAGCCCCGTGGGGCCAGCAGTGCCATGGGCACAGTGGTGGTCCCCACCAGCCCCTGGTCCCTGTCCAGCCAGCCCCTCTGCCCTTCCATCCACCATAAACACAAGGGGAAGTTTTAACTCGCTTTTGTTAACTCTGCATCAGCTGCCACATTGAAATCCCACCAAAAAAACCTCTTCAAATGGGACAAGTTAATCAAAAGAGGAAGCAAGGCTCTTCAGCAGTAATTTTGGCTGCCATGGGGGACTTCAGCTCCGCTCCTCAAAATCTACTGTCTGCCTCATCTCACAAAAATAGGTCATTGACTTCCTTTCTCTTAGTGCTTACTCCATGTTTTAAAAGTGTACTCAAATAACTCTGAGATTATTTAGTTCCTTCTTTCCCTCCACCCCTCTTCTTCCAAACCTTGGGCTTTAATTGACAGTTATCTCCAGGACAAAATAAGAACACTACTCAAAAGCACCTGAGACAAAGAAAAATTGAGGAATGAAAGGCCAATTTTTCCCATTACTTACTCTGATATCACCTTGGGTTTAAAAAAAAAAATAAAATTGATAAATTTGACTGTTACATCCTCAAAAGGAGGCAGCAGTCTGTCTTCTGTATGTATTCCAGATCTAAACAGCCAAGGAATTTCCACAGAGGGGCTGCCACAGCGTGATGAACAGGCACAGAAATACTCCAGAGCACAGCTGGTTACAGTCCCATGTCCATCCTTAGGAGCACAGTACAGAGCATGCACTCTGTGTAACCCCTCTTGTTTTCAGCTGCCTCCTTCATAATTTACAAAGTGCAGTGACCCACCTATACCACCTTGTCCTAACCTCCCTGTTGAAATGTAATCCTTCAAAAGTAAAGGCAGATACTTAACGTCATCCAAAGGGTTTAAACTGGGCATCAAAACTTCAAAATGGTTCTAAAATGGAATACAAAAATGAAACAAATGTTTCTCACTCAGCTATAACAATTGGTTATGCCTAGGAAATAATTCAGGATAGAAATTTCTAACTTAAAAGTTCAACAGATCCTGCTGAAATATGCAATCTATGGAGCCATGCATTTTAAGCATAAAAAAATACATTTCTTTAGAAAACAAACCAAGAAGACAGTGGTGTAAATGTAACACTGGCTCAAATTTTGAGCAAAAGCATTCTTAACATTTGTCCATTTTACAAGTGTCCTATATTAGAGTAAGAGCAATTAAATCCAGAAGAAATTTTTTGGCTTGTCAGCTCTAATAATGGGGACATTGCAGAGACTCTCAGGAGACCAGAGATCCAAGCCCAGTCTCAGATACACCAGGTTTAGGTCAGAAGATTTCCATTTGCTTGGCTCTATTAGCCTAGATAGAACAATCTGTTGTATTACTGCTTGTTCCTAGTCTAGGATGTCTCATGCAACTCTTGCTGCACCAAAACCAAAGTGAAATAAAAAGTCTATTATCAAAAATGTGGATAATAAACCCTTTAAAAACTTCATAGGCAGCATTTCAAATGAAAGAAGGAGAAGAGGTGGATCCAAAGGCAAAGTAATCTGTTTGATCAAACATTGCAAAATATTATCAACATCCAAATTCCTTTTTATCCCAGGACATGTCCTTCAGATTGCATAAAGGCATTACATATCCCTATATTTCAGCATGGGTTATTGACGGTTCACAGCCCTGAAATTCAGCATAGACCTCTTCTGCTTATGCTGTAAAAATACTCTGTGGTCTTGCTTAATAACAGTTGTGGAGAGCACAAAAATAGTCGGGGAAAGAGCTGGGAGCAGGATGTACTGTCTCCTGGCGTGGTGCTCGGTACACGTTCCACCAAACTGCAGCTCGGGGAGCTGATGGCCCATGACACAAACACACACGTGTGCTCTCCCTCCTACCCAGGTGGTATTTTTATTTCTAACCTCCCTTTCCCTGGGCTGCAGGGAAGTTTGAGGGAGCCAGCGAGTGTCACATGTGATGCTTAGGAGCTGGTAGGCTCTGGCCTCAATTTTACCCACTGACCACAAAGTACAAAGCACAAAGCAATTTAAAGCTTGGGTTGAAGTTTTTGTTAGCGAGGTGTCATTATAGATGGGGGACATGAGACTGGGAGCAGCAGGTGATGATGCCAAGCCTTGGTTCCTCTGACATGATCTAAGTCAGACCTGCCAGCAATAATGCTCGGCAAGAGGAAGGTTTGAGAGAGCCCTGTGAGCCCAGGTCCCAGGGCTTTGGTCAGCAGACACATCCCCTGCCCTACTGCCACCCAAGCACCCTGCAGTCACTACAGCAGTCTTAGTGATCAAAGACCTTAGTCTTAGTGGTTCAAAGACCACCCCAGTTAAAACAGCCTTGCGTGGGCTGCTCGATGCACTGAAGCTCTGTATGAACCCGTGGTTTAATGACTGCAGGCATCAACGTTTCTCCAGGCAATTCATGGCACCTACAACATCCAAAACTTTTAAAGAGAAGCTGTAATGTAAGTTGTGCCATTGTGTATTATTCCAGAGACATAGAAACTGATTAAATGACAACTTTAAAAATGGCTTTTCCTAGTAGATATTTGGTTCATCCAGATAATGGGTTTTATTTCAAAAATCAGTGCTAAAGGCAGGCACGTTCCCTATTCTTTCACCAAATCAGAGAAGTACTAGCACCACAAGACATCCCACCAAAACAGAACTTATTTTGTCCTCTGGAACTATGAAGCCACAGCAGGAGATTCCTCCAGTGTATACCAGGACCAACTTCATAGATGCCATGTAACTCACACTGAAAAAGAACTGAAGAAAAAAAACCTACTAGTGGAATTCTTAGATGTTTTAAGGGGACCAAAAAAAAAAATTAAAAATGGGAGGGGGAAGAAAGAAAACAGCCGCTCCTCTGCCCAAGATTCTGAAGATTACTGGGATCAGAAAGTTGGATAATGAATGACACTTTAAAATGAAAAGCCATCTACATGATATTTTGTGTGCCCTGGTAGATTTAATTCCCTTTTCAAGCATCCTTAAAAAGTGAATTAGGAAATCGAGGTTAGATCAAAGTTGGCATGGGAAGAAACAAGAAAACAAAACAAAATCAACCACTCATCTGCTATTGAAACTTTTAATCTAAACCTACTTCTGGTTTAAAAATAGAAACTATGTATAAGACAATGTGTGCTTTAATCAGAATGCAAGAAACAAGCCAATAATTAAAAGTTCAAAATAAAGGTTTAAACTCAAACATAGTTTTGCAACTACAGTTACAGCCAGATTACAAAATTCCTTTCACACAATGCACATAGCACCCTTTGAGACTTAATGACATTCTGCAGCTGGGGTAGTATGAATCTGAGTTCTTTCTGTTCTGACTTATTTACTTCTGCAAGAAAATTCCCCATGGCAACTGGCCAAAGGGGCTTGTCTCCTTAGTGTGTGAAATGTGAGCAGATACAAACTTGACACCATATTTCATCCCCTCGCCTTCCCTCGTGTCTGCATTCCTAACTGTAAATTAAGGGGTGGCACTGACTGTTCTGGGGTAGCAGGAAGCAGATTATTCAGAAAGATAGGAAGTGACAAAGGAGGAAAAAAAAAAATCATATTGCAATGCTTCAAGGCAGTTTCTGAAACTATAGTGAGATTCTTCTCACCCATAATCAGGACAAGCTGAAATTGTGCAGCAGCTGATTCTCTTCTAAAAATGTGACAGTTTTTGCTTTTATTGACCTTTTAGATATGCATTTATCTCTGCATCTAAACAGAAATCAGTAGAAACTTGTCAATACTTGATAATGCACATCTGTACTTGCTGCAGCTCCCCCTCTCAATTACAGTCTCTTTTCAGGAATGCAAGTTGGGTTTTTACGTTGTGGAGGGTCCACTGAAACACAGATTACTTCTGCAGCACAGTTTGCCAAAGCTGATTATGAAAGAGGCAATTTGGAACATGGAGCCTCAAGCTGGACTTCAGAAAACAAGAGGCACCTGGGAAATGATGTGCAACTCTCAGAGACTAAATACACTCTGGCAAAACCAAAATTCCCCTAAGGACCTCAGTCAGCCAAGGGTGAAACCGTGACCTTGGACACATGTTTGCCCTTCTTGGAGCTGATATGCATAATACATCTGTTATTTCAGCTAAGGGATACCATCACCCTGGTTTTCCCTCCAATTCCTGACTGTACAGCTATGTTTAGTAGTGACACCAGTAAAACTTACTTAAGAGACATTTAGTTAACAAGGTACATTTTCTGAGGAAGCCTGAAAGCGTCTCAAAATACTGCTACCAACTTCTAAACACACTCTAAAATGTACCATAGTTATGAGTCTATGTCTAGCTATTGTGTCCTACACACTAAAGATTTTCAGGCTGCAGGCTGCCCTGGAGAGAATCATGCAATTACTTCCAGCATGTGGAGACACACTTCCAAATCTATTTGTAGCCCCCAAAAATGTCAGTGCTATGGGTGTGACAATATTTGAATTCATTTCACTTGAAATGAGGATGTTTTACTAGAAGTTTCAAGGAACAAGACCAAAATCAAAATTCTGACAGTCCAACCATGTTTTGCTTGTTGCTATTCTAAATTTAGAAACAAACAAGACCAAAAACTTTTTTCAGTCCTGTGTGCTCTCTGTGGACTGCAGAGGACCCAGCCATTGGTGTCAAGAGCAGCTCACAAGTAGCTGTGCTTACACCTTGGTTCCCCAAAGGAGCTGGGATCTTGTTCAGACTGGCTACACTGAAGAGGCATTCCAGGGCAGGGAAGCTGAGCCAGGTGAGTGCAATCTGCATCCACTTATCCCAACCTGCACAGCACTCCCATGCTAGCCCAAGCAAGTGAGAACAGATTAACCTGCGCAAAAATTATGCCAAAAACACTATCAGTGTAATTTACTCAAAATGTTTGAGAAGGTTAGTGATTTAATTCTCATTTAAAGAAATGGAAAACGAGGTTGGATGTTATGAAGAAAACCCAGGAAGCTGTTACCAACAGAAGGAATAAAATTCTGAAGATTTTCCTCTGCCTGTGTTAAGGCCTGCTGCAGAAAGTCTCCCATTAACATCTGTGTAAGAGCTACTGGGTCTGTGAGATGTAGCAATCAAACATGAATGTGATTAAAGCCTGGTTGGCAAGGGTGTATAACAGAAACAGAAATGCAAATGTCAAAGAGTGAATGGCAAATTAGAGCTCCCAGATTATTTTTGTTGTTTCAGTAGTTCTCTGCAAAAACACAAAAACAAGTGATGTAAGCATTTTAAGAGGCTCAAACTGTAAATTCTTTTGGTACTGCCAGGGAAGTGTTAGATGCAATCCCTTCTGCTTCTAGGAGAATATTCCTGAAGCAACTGCTCAGTACTGAGAAGAAAAGTTAACTATCAGCTAACAAATGAAAGGAAGAGAGAGAAAAGCCAATTCAGAAAAGCAAGAAAGCTTTAAGTGCAGTTTCATTCCTGAGAGGGAATGGAAGCAGGTGAAGGAGAGGGTTTTTACAACACCACCCAAAATAGGTGACGAGGAGGAAGAGGAGAGGGAAAATGATTTTGTCTTTTCTCAGGGAAGCAGAGCAGCAATGCCAAGATTTGAGATCCTGGGAACAAAATGAAAGAGGACATTTTGTCTAGGGTATTAGTAGTTCTACCTTGCCCTATACAGCAGTATGGCAAAAGTCTTCACACACTGTTTTGGTGTTGCCATCAGAGCTGTAAGGCTGTGACACGAGATTTGTTTATTCTAAGGGGAGAGAAAGGACTGCTGCATTACGTCTTCAGCTGCTTAAACTCCTGCCATGAAAGAACTTGTGCATCTTCAGAACTGCACAACAGCTGAAAAGTGGCAGAAAACTATATAACTGCTGTTGTCTCTGAAACATTTCCAAACCAGAGCCTCCTGCTTCCTTGGCTGTGAGGAAAGAGAGAGACTGTAGTACTTACTCCACTACTTTACACCTAAGGAAGTTTTTACTGGCCAACTGTGACCCAATTCCTTTACAATAGCAAAAGGGTCAGAAGAGAGTAAAAACTATTAGCTGGGAGGCAGGGGGAGAACAGCAGAGGGGTACATGCTCAGAAAAGTCCTGCATCAGTGTCTAAGGAGCATCCCTTGAAGGACCAGCACAGCATATCTGTTTAGAAAAGGACAGGCTTATAGGCATTTACATGTTCTCAGAAGCTGCAGTAATAAAGAACATTTTGCAAGAAATAATAAAAAAAAGAAGGAATTAGGGACAGACAAATTGTTCAACAGCTCTAAAACGAGAATTTGGCAATACTAAGTCAGCTGTTTCATATCATTTCAAAATAGATGGGTTTGGGTTACTTTCCTCTTTTCAAAGGTTTTTTTCCCCCTCCACAGCACCATTACTCAAGTTCGTATAAGAGGTCAAAACAACTAACAAATGGAAAAAAAAAATCACAAACATTAACTGAGGTTCAAAAGGCAATTTCTCTAATAGAACGTGATTTTATTAAAGGGACCTGCTTTACACAAATCCTAAGACACAGGCTGGCACTACTACATTTCTGTCAGGAGGGCCACTTTGAGTCACAGTACCCAAAGATCTGTTCCAACTACTCTTAAGTTCAGGCTCTGTGGGGCCTGATTCTGTAGGGCTGGGATAAGCCAGATACTTTTTAAATGTTTTTGAGAAAACAGATCAGTAGTCAACTTTTTCAAAACAGCTTTCATATTTTAAAGAGTTATCTGTTTGGGGATGTGGGCTGTTTTTTGGCTTTTTTATTTTTTTCATAGAGAAAATTTTCTAAAGGAGTTGGCACTTGGAGAGTAGGTGACATGGGCTGACTGAAAAGCACTCCCTGAAGGTGCAGAGTCTGAAGGAACTATCAGGCACCATACCGTATATTCTCAAATTTACTTGAAACGCAAGTGAATTTTTTGCCCTACAAAGGTCTTTCAATATATTGTGCAGAAACGAGGACTCCACATATGACTTAAACTACCCAACTCAATGTGCTAAATGTGTGCTAGCTGTCCCAGGGATTTATAGACAAGCCTCCCTAATTTCACAACAGTGTCTTTAACACCATCCTCTCAGAGCATCTTTCTCTCCCCACGCTTCACTCGCATTCACCACTTCAGTCCACCCTTTGATTTTGTGTTCCTAAGGCCAGTGTTTCACATTCACTCCAGCACTTAGGCACATGATGAAGGAGGACAAAGCTGCTAACAGTCTCCAGAACAGGGAGGCCTCTGTCTCCTTCCAAACAAGACAGGCAAGTGCTGTTCCAGAGTGGTGAAGATTCAAATTTTCACTTTTACAATTCTACAACAGCAGTTTTCAGGTTTCTCTAACCTGGGAAAAATCAGCCCATAGGTCATTCATTACTCTCCTCAGCATTTTTAAAGGGGGTGAGACACTGAAACCTCCAGAGCTGGTCACTGAAGTTAGCCCAGCCCCTCAGAGGTGTCCACTTCTTTTGATAACTCCACTTAAACTCACTGTGATTTTGCTCTCAGACCCTTACTTTAGCATGAGTTAAGCCCATCTAGACGAACAGGTTCATTGAAGTTCCTGTGACCTCCATGCCTAACAGATTCAGCAAAGATAAAAAAAGTTCTGAAAAGGTCCTGAAAGTCCTTTGAGGAGCTTTCACTTCCATTCATTAATCACAAGGATCATACTGAGTAAGGAATCTTGCCTGCATTAGACTATTGTTTTAAATTATAAGATAAAGAATAAATCTCAGATTTGCTCCCACAAATCTTTTGCTCCTGGGGGAAAAGAAGGTGGAATAAATTTTGCGCAATTTTCACTCTTCTTGACAGCTGGCATTTATACCATTGAGACCCATACCTCCTACCCATAGCTTGGCACCTCAGCAACCCATCACAGATGAACAAGCAGCTAAATCAGAGCTGAGGCTCTTGTCTCTGCAACATCCCACCAGAGTTCTCAGATGGCAGAAATGTACAGAGGCAGAAGAGTGAGATCAGTGGCACTCTCCCAGACTGATCTTGAGAAATGCACTGGAGTTTAGGCATTCCCCCCATCCTGCTGTCCTCTGGTAGACTTTTTTCAAATCAGTCTGCCACATTTTACCCTAAGAAGGACACTACTGTTGACAGGAGATCCCAAGCAACATCAAGTTGCTGAGGAATCAGTAGAGATGTCTGCCTGCAGAGTGAGAGCTTCCTTTCCCACTCGTGGTGTTATAAACTAAAACTGCTCTCAGCTGTGGTAGGATTTCAGAGTATTTCAATTTCCATTCCAACATGCAGCACAAGAATGCCTATGGAGCCAAAAGAATTTGGGCCAAACCACGAAGAGTTTTCATCTTTACTAACATGCACTTGACCACATACTGCTGGGCAAGGCATGTAGTCAGCATTGCTTATATCAGCTTACCATAAAGACCACAGACTTGTAAATTGTGAACTTTAAGTCTCACACAGAATTGGGAAGGAAAGGAACTTCTGCTGATGTTGTGCTGAGTAGCTGCTTTTTTTTTTTTTCCCAAAAAAGGAAGTGTCCTCGTAATAGTAACATTGTTGGATGTATTTACTATCAAGCTCACCAAGACACTTGCTTTTCCTTTTTATGTTATTGGTATCTTTCACCACAATCATATTAGCAGCTGAGCAAACATCATTCCAGCTTTGAGGGAGCAGGTTAAAAATACTGTCTCCTACTCAAAAACATCTTCTGCTCATTTGGAACAAGTCTGTGCTACAGCTCTTCAGCACTTCACACCCAGCAATCTCAAAGGACTTCACTCTCAGAGTGAGGGCATATGCAACTTCACACCTTCCCTTCTGAACAGATAACCAGTTTTGGAATTGAGGAAATTTGTACCAATTATTTTTAAAACTGGTAGCCTAGAGTTAGACTTCTAGCCTTATTGTTTGTTTTTCCAGAGGTAGAAAATGTCCATTATGCATTTTCAAAAATGGATATTCAGTATCTCTGAATTTCAGCACATTTTTAGGAATTAAGGTTTATTTTTAAAATAGTGCCATCTCTTTTTCAGAGTGTCATCCAGCTAATTAAAATATAATTTTTGGTACAAGTTATTTATTTAGGCATAAACATTAAGTATTTATTTATGTCTGCAAATATAGATGTAGTGATTTCCAATGACAATAGGGAGACTATCACTCTCTACAACTGAATCTTAAATCTATATAAGCGAAGGTTCCCCAAAAGAAGTAAGATGATCCACAGACACAAACACACACATTTTTAGGAGAGGGACTAAGGACAGTGGTACCTGCCTCCATTGCTAACCCCATCTAGCCAATTCTAAAGATTGCTCTCCCTACCAAAGCCCTTTAATAAAGCTAGTAAATTGCAAATACTAACAAGAAAATACAAAATAATGATCTTTCTGGGTATATTCTTATTCTGGAAAATAAGAATTTCATCTAAATAAAGTCTGGGTTAAAATTCCCTTAACAGAGAAAATTTCAAATGATTTATCAAAATTCTGCTTCAGGTATCAGAGTAGTAACAGAACTGTTACAATCCCAATCCCACAAATTATAAATATCAGTTTAATCTATAAACCCAACCTTTCATATTATTGTTCCAATACAGCTTGATCCAGTTTGGTTGCTTCCTGAGCTTCAAGGCTTGCAAGAAGTAAAGAGTTGAAACCCAGCCTGAGCATATGCAATGTTCTTCATTTTAGCTCACACACACTGTGCTCCTACACATTAGTGGAATTGCATTTGAGTGCAACACTCTGGGGTAAGGCAAATGCAGTGAAATGTTCCCATAAGTAATAACCACTCTAACAGTGATATTAAAGCACATACCTCCTGGCACCATGGCAAGGCAGAGCTATAGCCCATGCCAGAGCAGATGGATACAATCGTTTAACACTATCTTGGTGGACATATCTGGATCTAGGACTCAGCTCAATATATAGCAAAACGAACAGGATAGGGAAATTGTTTGCAAATATACAAATCAATTTTCTCCCAAGACCCCAACAATATCCAATTCAGGTTTTGATACGAGCCACTATCCACAGCAAATAGAACAAATTAATATTTTTTCACACTATAAATATCAGAAATTGACCAGAAAGTACAGCAACTGCCAAATCTTGGGAAAAAATTCAGCCTTCCATCATGATCCTCCAACAACACAGATCTATACTTGCCATCTGCAAGGAGTCCACTTCTAAATGCATCAGTCCACTGGAATTTTGTGAGCACAGTGAACAGTCTTCCTTTGTTTACTTGCTTACTTAAATTCTAATTATAAAAATAAAAAATAAATGAGAAGAAATCAAAACTTCCACTTGTTTTCTCCTCTCAAAGGAAAATTCTTAAATAATTTGCAATCTTAATTACTACACAAGTGCATAGTAAAGTACAAGGAAATAAAAATTCCAGCATAACAAAAGCAGGATGTGTGGAAAATATAAACAACCTGATTCAGAAAGCATGCAAGGGATTGAGGCCTGTTTGTCACCAGATCTGCCCAAGCTTCCCCCTGGAGTGAAACCCAAGAAGCATACATGGACAAAAGCATGTCAGGGCTTGGTGGGGAAGCCAATACAAGAATAGCTTCAGTAGTAACAGTGTTCCACATTCATGAAGATCTTGGGTTACCAAGATAAATTCAGCTACAAGACTCACCCTTGTGCATTCTTAACCCTTTCACTGCTGGATGCCTTCACACATGGCAGTGGGGGAGTGCAGAGTGAATGCCAGGGGACCTCAGGAAGGGATGTTTCTTCTGGCTGACAGTGACACATCTACTATCACTCAGATTTAATCTTCCTAGAAATTTAAAGTCTTATTTAAGAGGTAATGGATATTGCTGCGGTTATAAAGTACTTTGCCATTAAACCATACTGATGTTGGCTATTTTCTTCACATACTGAGGCATAAGACCTGCCTATCCCAGTCTCCACAAAATTTAAAATAATAATTTTTAGAAATGTTTGTTTATACTTCTTCCAGGCAATTTTTTGAAAGATTTCATCTCCTTCCACTAATAAAGGACATCATTTGAGGTAACAGCTTTCTTTTCCACTCTCCACATGGCCTGCTAGCTGCAGTGTTAACAGGCAGCAGCTACAATTTTCTTACCTTTCTGAATTATTATATTACAAAACAATTATTTCAATTTTTTTGGTTTTATGTTAGCTGGAACCTCTAATCTTTGCTTTCAACAGTAAATTAGTGGAGACAATACAGAGGAAAGAACATTCCACCACCAAGGCATCTCATTAAATATCATATTTTAAAAAGATATTAAATAAGACCTCTTAATAAATGCTTTATTGTGTGCTTGACTGTGGGGTTTTTTTTAAAATCCTTTTTGTATTTATTGTACAAGAAGCAGATACAGTGTAATATTTGAAAAAAAAAAGCTTGCTTTTTTTTTTTCTTCTGAAATTGATTCAGAAGAAAAAGAGGAACTATTGCAACAAAGCCGACTGATACAGTAGTCAGGTTCAAAAGCTATGACTGGGTCAAATTTCAGCTATGTTTCTATCAACAGAGGCTTGCTGCATTCTTGCTCCTCCAGAATTTTGTGACCACTCTGTCAGCGTCAATGCCTCACGTGTAACACGGGGATCCATAAATAGCTCCCTCCAGGACAAGAGAACTGTAGGAATAGAGCCATGAATTTTGGGATAAGTGAAAAACAAGCATTGAAAGACAACATGCAATTATCAAGACAGAAAAACTCACGGTAAACATCAAGGTTTGTGGTCCACTGAGAAGGATACAGAATTAAGAGTCATGTTTATGCCAGATAACTCGCAAGAATAGAGAACACTGAAAGTTCCTTGTGGCTTCTTAGCAAAAGGGTGGGTGTTGGTGTACCTTTCTCCTTCCAAACAGCTTTTCTAAGGCTGCAGTGGAAAAAGCCCTGATAATAGACTGAAATCAGCACCATGTATAAGAGCTGGGAGGGCCAGCTCGATGCTAGCAGCAGCCAGTCCTTCCTCACTCAGATCCAAGCAGTCAGGTTGAATCCCACCCTGAACTCTTCACCTCCTCTCCAGCACGCTTCCCCTCTAAATATAAACTGCACTGCTGACATGATTGCAGCTGGCACTAATCTTTTCAGATGTTTTCCATGTTGTCCTTGGTTTTGTTTTGCTATGTTAAATCAGGCAAAATTCTTGTTTAAGCAACAAAGAAGTAGCGAAAATGTATGTAGATGAAACAAAAAATACAGATAAAAAAACCTAGGAACCAACAGATAGGTCTAGGAATGGAGGAAAAGAGATTCATAGAAAGCAAATGATTTGATGAGCCTGAATTAAGTTGAGCTAATAATATTCATCTAAAACATGAAATATCTTGCAAGTGTTAGAATATCTTTCATCTGTAATTCTAATAGAAACAAAGCTGTACACTGTGAACAAACATGTTTGCACCAGAGATATTTGAACTCTTATTACTGATTAACAAACTAGTCAGAGCTGAGGTTCCCCTGGTACTGGAGCAGCTAGAAAGAAAACCTACAGGAGAAAAATTACAGACAGCAATTGCCTGCAGCTTGTGTCATTCAGTGGAAGTACATGAACTTCAGCTAAATTCTATATTCACAGCTGTGAGAGTACCTAAAGATTTAAAAATTACAAGCCTTTCTAAGAACTCACAGCAAAATACAAACTATGATGAATAAAAGCAGGAAAGCATTATGTACCCTAACAGAGGAAATCTCTCATGCTTTCAGATCTCTAGCTTCTTCATGAAAACACACCTAAAGTGAGAGCAATAAGAGGCTGCTTCTTTCTCTGTTGCAGAGTGCTGAACACTGCCATGGTATGCAGACAATCCAGGGGTAGTTCAGCAGTCATCCAAAATTGCTCTGTGTCACTCCTGATTTTTCCACTGCCATAAAAATAGTGGAGGTGTGAGTTTTGGAGGTGAGGCAGCAGGAACAGAGTTCTGAGCCAAAGAAAGGGAATGGGGAAAGACCTGCTAAAAAGCTATACCAACCCAAAACACACATGTGAAAGGATGCCAATGTGAGCAACAAACGGACCAAAGAGAGCTGAAAAATGCCAGAGCCCTGTTTTCCCAATATAACCAGCTGTCACTAACTGCAACCTTACAAAGAGAACAAGGTTCTATATTGAAAGGAAGTTTAGGAGACAATATGCCTGCAGTGGAATCCACTGCATGTTACAGCTCCTCCCATACAGTGCCTGCATGGCCAAGCTGGAGGGCAAATGGTTAACATGCACAATCAATTTTCATTACACAGCTGAAGTCCAAGTTCCTACGTGCTCTAGATGTATTTATTTGTCATACTGTGGGCTGCTGTGCTTTTCATCATGACTACCAATAAACAAGTTTTTCCATTAATATTTTACACTATTTTCTTACGTCTTCCTCTTCTTTTAACATTGCATGCCACTTAATTCACCCAAACACTTGCACAAACATACAGGGAGAGGAGGGAAGGGGCCTGCTGCTGTTTGAACTAGTGTACTGTTCCTCATAAAATGTTTGGGCAGAAGCTAGTGCACAAAATCATATAACCATATCAAGCTGCAATAAGGATAAATTTATGTACGTGAATGCTTTTACACATTCGTTGCATGCTCAAAAGGAACTTCAAACTTGGGGCTTTATCACTGTGATACCTTCTGTTTCTCTTTCTTCAGATGGACATTTATCTCAAAGACTGACCCTACACACATGAAAGGTCATTCAGCTGTAAAGACAAGTGAGGAAGAAGGATGAGGTAACAAAATAATACTAGCAAAACAAGAGGATTTGGTTGTTTGGAAAACAATATTAATGTCCCTACATTTGTATAGGACCATGCCCTGTGAGCTTTGCTTTGCTCCTAGTCCAAACAGCCCTTTTTCTGCCTCCAGGAGCATAAGGATAACCAAAAAAATCCCCACTGATGGTTGCTATGCACATGCTTGGATGAATGAGAACCCTTTAATGTATTTAAGAGTTAGTAACATTATGTACATTATAAATGAAAAGAATAGGACAGTTTTGGGCCTAAAAAAAATCTCTAAATACTATGCTTCAGGAGACAAACAGATTCCCTTCAGCGATTAGTCAGTCTGATTTATATCCTCTATACTACATTATGCAATGATCAGTTGCTCATAAAGAGCCTTTCTTGCTGGAAAGCACTAGATATTCATTGCCACTTGGGTACTAAGACACAAATTGCCAGATTTGGAAAACCACAGCTCCTGTGTTTCTGTGATATGCCCTTAGCTAGCAAAGGATAAAATAATTCAGAGACTAATGCCCTATTAACTGTCCTGTCAGATAGCTAGTACTGCAGCTAATTTCAGTTAACTCTTTTTTACAGGGCCCAGGAAGAAACCTCAACCTCCCAGCATACCCCCCCTGCACAAGATTATTCCTTACCACAGCAAGATCTGTAAAAGAAAGCTGTCTGCACCTCTCCCATTTCATTGCAAATGCCAATGTTTGGCTGCAAATGCACCACTTCCACTGGAAATTTAAGCTAACAGATCTGACTATGTCTGGAAATCAGAGGGCACACACTGCTTTCCTCAAACCCTGCTGAGAGGAGAAAGCATAAGGCAAGAACAGTCACAGCTTCTGCAGCTTCAGGACTGCTGCAAACTTTTCTGCTCTCTTTTCTGTTCAAAGCTGGGACATCTGGGGCTGCAAACTAGCACCAACAAGAATTTCTAATTTGTCTCTAATCACATACAGGTGAAGGTATCTCAGCTCAATAAATCAAGATTACTGACTCATGCACTAGCTTAGAAGTATTCCTTTTGGTGCTTATGAAGGGAGGGAAGGAGGAAAGGAGGGAGGGAATAGGGGGGAAAGGTGCAAGATTTCCCGTAGGCCGTTAATATGCATAAGCAATTAATTTTTCTAAACTGGCTGAAAAATGAACTGAAATGGAGCAGAAAACCAAAATCCATTAAAAACAAGCAAAAAGCATAAAGAACAACCTAGACCTTGCATGTTATGTACGTGGCACAAGTGGGGAATTTTAGGTAGAGCTGTTGATAATTATTGCTGATGGCAGAAGTTCAATGAACAGTGCTCAGAGCTGGCAGGGCTCCTGCTCCGAGGGCAGAATTCCACGGACTGCAAAGCACGGCACTAAACACTGCGAGTGTGCCGTGAGGGGGTGGAAGGGCTCTGTGTAATTACACTCCTTGCCAGCCTACAAAAACAACAGCCATCCACCACTCCAGCCCAAATATAAAATCTGCCAGAAGGGACTAGACATTCACACTAATCTGCCGGCCTTCTGTTTCAAATGACACGTGCTTGTAAACAAACAAACAAACAAACAACAGTACATTTGGGGTTTCAGAGAAAGGAGACTTTTTTTTTTTTTAATGCATGGGCTAAAATCCTAATATTCGAACCATCAGTCAAACTCTAATTGCCTAAATTACTAAAAATGCCTTGCAAAATTACAGCAAACACTCTACCTAATGGCTAACATGAAGATATTAAACTGCAAATTAATGACAGCTCTGCTATGACATTAACAAAGGAGACTTGAGAAAAATGAAAAATTAGATCATTTTGGAGAGCAGACAGGAAAATGCACAGCTTTCATGCATTGCCTACATGTTTGCAATGAAAACCACACAAAATTTGCCTGAGTTCAGATTTCATTGCAAACATGAAACTTAGCTCAAGGGAAAATTTGCTAATGTTTGCATAACTATTCAGTCAACTGGGGCCCAGCCTCAAGCAAAGCTTTATGATCTAAAGAGCTATAAGAAATGTATAGTTTCACATCAAAACTAGGTGAAATGGGGGGAAAAAAATTACAGTTTCATTTTGAATTATGATGACATTTTAAATAAAACTTCAGAGGCAAATGTAATAACAACACAGACTGCACGAGCACTAGTGAAGACTGAGGATGATGTTATGCCTAAAATAATCATAACAATTTTTTAAAGTTTAATCTCACTCTAACAAGGCCTATCAGAATAAAAACTGTTCTCACACTCACAGCACACCTTGAGGGACAGGGCAGGGGCCACCCCCAGCTCTGTGGTATAGGTAGGAAATTGAGGCACAGTGGTTACACGTGAGCAATAAAGCTTGACTGTGAACTTAATTTCTCATCTAAACATCCTTCCTCTCACTCAAATTTGCTTCTGCATGCAAAGGCAATCTCTCACACACACACACACACACCTGTTTCAAGGAGCCCATTAACTCCAAAGCCAAATGGAGTCTCACCAGCCTCACTTTGCACATACTCTGAGCATATCACTCAGGTAGGCTCCACATGCAGTTAGTCAGTCATTTGGGTATCCTCACATCTTCCTATCAGCATCTGGTGCCATCTATTTTCATGCAGTACTTTCTAAAGTTTGCTTCCATATTTCTGCTTCTGCCTTACTGAGTCATTCTGGGCTTTGACATCACTGCAGTTGAATTCAGCCTGCCGGGGATATTCGGTGATGGAAATTCTAATGCACAATCAGACTGGCCTGAAAAATAGTTGGCAACCCTATAGCTGCCCAAAAGAATTGTATTGAGTGTTTTCCTTTATACAGAGTCACTAAAACACCCTCCCACATACTGTACAACCAGAGGCTCCCCTTAAGTGTAGAGAAAAATAACAGTAAAATGTATGCTTTGTATGTCAAAGTAGGATTTTTACATTGAGATAAGTAACAGAAGAAGCATGGCTTATTTTTATCTCAGTATGCATAATTACAGTCAGACATATAAACTGTCAACACACTACTGGGGAGGAGGGGGAGAGTAGAAGGGGATTTTTTTTTGGCAGAAGGAAAGGAATGATTTTCTGGTTTGCTTTGGTTTTAAAGTCAGCTAGTTATCTCAAGGTCCATATTCTTATGTCAGAAAAAAAAAAAAATTCCCCATTTTATGGTGAAAACATAGCTTTTAACCATTACCATGTGAAGGTAATGATGGAAACATTAAAAGTCATTCTCTTTTGAGAATAATTTATTCCTGGAATGGAGTAGGCTCTGCCAGCAAGATTACATTCAAAAGTGAACAATATTAGAAAATCCCAATGATAAGGACTATTTAGCAAATTACACAGCTAAGAAGAATTTTCTGAGTAATTTTGGTCCCCAAGTTAAAAAAATGTTAGAAGGTTGAATTCCCCAAATGGAAAGATCACTTGGCTCAGATTATAAAATACACAACAGTTTCTTCTGACACTGTTTAAACCAGCACAAAGGTCTAAACCACATAAGAGAGGGGCATTATTATTCAGAAGCATTTTGGAAAACCGGAGCAATAGCCACGTTGCAGCTCCAAAGTCTGAGGTAGCACAAACTCGAAGTGGGCCTCCACATTTGGTTCTGCAGAGAGTCACAGCAAGAAGGAGCATAGCTGCATCTCTTCAGCTGCTCAGCAGGCCCTGTGAGATCCCCTAGAGCACCATTCTAATCCAACAACATATTTTCCATTTGCAGCCCCATCTCTGCTGACACGAGCACCTTGCAGCCCCCCCACCCTGTCCCCTTTAGCACGGTGTGGACACGTGCTTTGCACTCAGTATAAATCAGCTCCAAAAGCAGACAGACCCTGGAGTCACTTGGGTGTCACAACTTTAAATGATGCCTAAATTTCATTTTAAACCTGAGCCAGGGTCACCGCCTGTCCTGATTCACTTCTCTATTGTACCAGCCCAGCAACAGCTGGTAGATGTGCTCTGAGTGGCTGGTCTCTTGGCACCTAGTGGGAAACTCTCTTTCCTTCTAAGAGGAATTGCTTTAATTCTTCCCTTTGCTTTATTCTGTGCAGGATATTAGGTGAGCCTCACAGATACCACCTGAACTGAGCAGGACATCGCTAATACTCAAAGAACAGAAATCCTGCTTCTGGAATCAAGGAAAGTCTCAGAGTGACCTACTGTAAACCCATTTATATCACACCCTGAATTGAAAGCACATGATTCTGTCAAATGAGGTATCAAGTAAAGGGGCACTGTCAGCAGCCACTGCTTTTCTAAACTGTTTCAATAAATCTGCACTGTTTCCTTAAACATCTAAGCCTCTCAAAACCCCTGTGCAATTTTCTTTTTCTACATGCATGCCATGTCATAGAGACAATAAAAAATAAATAACTCTTCCTTGAGATGATGGGTACTTGGCAACAACAGCTGGAGTTTCTCAAGGCAAATTCAAGAGCAGACAGGCTAAACAGACTGTTTGAGAGTCATAAGCTAGACACAAATGTAAAGTGGCCAAAGGGAGCCAAAACCCTGACACAGGGAGTGCATCCAAATTTTAGTGAACTAGTTCAATTAGCAAATCCTGGCAATTCAGGATTCACCAAAAAAATTCAGACTTTGTCCCCCAGATGTCCATTAACTGACAAGACATTTTAAAAAGGCCTTAGGTTTTCCTGGCCTGGCCATCTTTTCCTCTCTCTCTCACTTGTTTTTTTTGGTAGGGAATGAGTAAGTCCCAAGCACCACAGGTCAACCAGAGCTACATATGTTTTATGTACATAAATGATCATAAGAAACAAAACACAGAGGACCATTTTGTATCATTGTAATTACAGCTGATAGACTCCAGAAGAACAGGCTATATGACACGTCAAAAAAAAAAAAGATGAATATGCAAGTTTAAACTATGCACTTGGTGTGAGCTTCATAATTATGCACTCTGAGTGTCTCAGAGCTACAGGCCATCAGCCAAGAGCTACATAACTCATTTGGCAGCAAACAGGTACCAAAAAAAGCCCATCAAAATCTGTCATCAGCTTTTTTTCTTTCTTTTCAAGGAATGGCTTCAAGGTACTTTGGAAATGTCTTGAAGTCCCCTGGCTGCCATAGCTAAGTCACCTTGCAGCACTGTTTCTATAACAAGAAGCATCAAGAATGAATCTTTTCTGCCATGTTGAACAGGCAAGTTCCTGGCTTTACCTCATAAAGAGTCTTTTCTTCTCCCCCCTCAACTCATTCCTCACCACAGTACCAAGTAATTCTATTTTTAGCACAGAAGGAAGTGTCAAGAGAGACTGTCAAGGGTGGTGTACCACACAGCTGACCCACCTCAGTTTTACATACATTTAATAAAACAATTATCTTCAAAGCTCTTTGTTTTCTTAAAATAGAAGACTTCAACCAGGAAGCACAATGAATAAAGGGGGAAAATGCAGTTATTGGTGAGAAAGAAGACAGTACGTTTGCTGCTGCCATGATGGGAAGAAATATAAATGCTGAAAAACATTTCAGCAAAAGAGGGGTTTCTTTTTGCTATGATTTATGTAAATTTTAAGTGAGAAATTCTTCACTATTTTTTTTTAACAGACCATGGAATCATTTCAAAGCTGCTGGTAAATGTTTCAAGACCCATTTGAATAAAGTAATGCAGATCTAAATTTAGCCTTTTGTTGTTTTGATCCTGTCAACCTTTTTTTGTGGAAAATGTTTCTTCAGAATCATTCAGGCCTGCATATGTGGCCCTACTCTTGCTTTGAGAAAAAAATCCACTTTTAGAAGATGGGCAACCAAAACTTTGGAGTTCTGATCTTGTAAAGAATGATGCAAACACAAAAGTTTTCAGTAATACATTGATCATGTCTATGAGTTAAATGCAGAGGGATAGACGATGACTTCACATTCAAGAACTGAATTAAAGAAAAAGTACAAGAAAAGTCTTGCTAAATCAAGCCCTCTCCACACCACCCTAACAGGGAAAGGGCCTGTATTATAGAAAGCCTCATAACCTTTATCAGCTGTAATCCCTATTGTCAAAATTCCCAGCAGAAAGCACAAGTGGGCTGAATCCTTGGTATGCAGAGAAGTCAGTCACCTGTCATTAACAGAGTCCTGTTGATGATGTCAGGTTCAAGTAAACGTGTTTCACAAACATCATTAATAGCTTGCGCTTTTGCAGCTTTCCTAAAAAACACACAATTTCCAAATACTCCAAGAGAATTTTCATATGCATAACCCACAGGTTATACATATGAAAAACATATAAAAATCAAAGCACATTTCTGCAGGAGCACAGCGATTTTCATATCTGCCAGAGGCACATGAGGGAAATGTATCCCTGAGATCCCTCTCTTTTGGTCTCCAGTACTCCTGGCTCTCCTCTCAGTATGCCAAAAGCTCTCCTGCTCCTAATTTTCCACTGCACTGTCAGTGTACAAGTATTGGGAAGAAGAAATCAGATGCAGAACTTGTTTTCAATTTCTGCTGCAGGGTTGAGATTTGAGAGTGGTGCACAAAAGCCACATTTCCATACTCTGTATTATGTAAGAGCAAATGCAGCCCATGTTTGACAGGAGCAGTGGGGTAGCTGCCACCACACCCCATGGCAGAGGCACACACCACCACCTCCAGGACAAGAAGCTGATGTAAACCCAGCAAATCAACATCTTCACAGAGAAGTAATACCAAAAATATTTTAATAGTGTAATGTTAACAACATACACCACAGCATGGTGTACTTTTCCCAATATGACAGTGACTGAGTGCCATCATTGTCACATATCAGCATCTTTCTAAAAAAGGACAGGAAAGGTTGGCTTTGCACTCCAGCAAGATATTTGAATTTAAGCAGCTTTGTAGTTTCTTAGTCTTTAGTCTGGTTTTGGGGCAACATTTGAAAGTGAAAGGATCAGAACAATAAATCTGGATGTCAGAACAAAGGGTTCATCTGTAAACAGCAACCTTACAAATCTAACAGACTGCTCTGGTAATTATGACAAAATAAGAAATGAAATTTCCATGTAGATCATTTGCAGAACTGGCTGCATGAAACTTGTCTCAATGGTGTCTTTATATGCTTTCATGTGCATGCATACATGTATAAAATAACTTATCAACAAGATTTTAAACTTTTTTTTAAGCCACAACAATTCAGTAAATGGTATCATTTTAGATAAACCACCAGCTGTGCAAAGAAAAGTAACTTAAGTTTAAATAAAGCTAAAAACTTGCTCAGACTTTTCTTATGCTTCTCCAAATTTGGAGATAATTACTACCAGCAAGAGAAGGATTTATTTCTTGAACTCTCCTTTTAATAAATAGAAAAGCCTAGATGACATGTTGCATAGAATTATCATTATATGTACTCAAATATCTTTTTGCATGCTCAGAACGTACAGGCTGAACCGTGTAACCTCAAATATGCTCCAGCTTGCCAAATTCCAGGATGCAAGTTGTAACAGTGGTGCAATGAAGCTGTACTGCCCTATAGTACCTTGATAGCAGGGATGACTCTGCTACTGCCTGTTTCCTGTGTCAAACCACAGCCACATCCACTCATGACTATTGCTACTAATAAAAGCTTGAAAAACATCACTCACCATGGCAAATGAGTGGTAGCCATGTCACTATGCACAGTCATAGGTGCTCCGAGCTCCTACATTTATTCTAAAAAGATGTTTTAAAAACTGATGTTGGCAAATTTTTTGGCTTCAGATGCTGCCTCAGCCCTTCTGGTTCTCCAATTTTAATAGCTTTCCAAATGAACAGACTGGTAAGTACTGGACCAAAAATACAACATAGGAATAGTTCCATGGAGATCGATGGATTACCCAAACGCATTAAATTTATCAGGAATGGTGTCATATGAATATTCATTTGTCTTCACATTGATCAGCTAGAATTCTCACAAAATCTTGAAAGACACATTTTCTTTTTGCAGAAAATACCCCTAATTCTTTGCTTTTCAAGGGGCTGAAGATAAAAGAAATAAAGAGAGTCTGTATGAAAGGAGATGCTTTTAATTTTGTCCCACTGAACATTCAGGACCCACAGTGGGAGATTAAAATGCATCCATGACTTGGATTTGGTTGTTTCCAAATAGTTATTAGTTGTCCTTGACTGCTGGCATCTAAAAAAGATTAAATAATAAAATTAAAAACTGATAATATAACCATGCTTTATTAATGAGGCTTTAGATACAAGTCAAATTCCTCAATTTGCCAAAAAAACCATATACAGAAGAAACAAGACTCCTTAAGTAATCTGCAGCTTAGAAGCATCTTTTAAAAACCACAATTTGCGTAAGTTATTTGTGATATGGTCAGGTACCTCTTAAAATCTGATCTCCATTTAGCTGTCAAGAGTACTTTGCATCAAGCAAAGTCACTAAACAAGTGACAAAACTGTTTTTCTCTTTTCATCAATATTTGATGCACATATCAGCTATGCACTGCTGCATGGGTATTATTAGGAGTATGTTCCCAGTCCATGTCCCCATTTCACAGCAGGGTACACACTTGCATTGGTTTCTGCTGCATCTGCCTAAAGACTCAGAATGACACATCTTTAAATCAGAAAGCATGTGCTGTGCATTTAAAACCTTGCTCAGCTCTATTTGTTATTGCTAGATTGATGAATAATAACACCCCATTTGTGTGTTTCATTATGAAATATAATATGCTCGCATAGACGTAATCATACAGTCCAAGTAAGCAAAATTCAGAGGAGAGCAATAAGGGCTGATATTTGAGTATGACAATACCATAAGAACCACAGGGGACTTCCCCCTGAATTTCAAACCTTCTTGGTAACTGCCCTAGCACTGAAGATGGAAATGAACTGGATCACAAACCTCTGAAGAACAGATTTGCAAACCCCTACTAAGGCTCAACAGCCATAAGATCTCCCATTCCTTACAGGACCATCTAAATAATTCCATTAAAATAAATAAATAAATAAATAAATAAATGAAAGCTCTATTTGAAGACCATTTCCCACAGAGATTTCACCCACATGCATGAGAAGAGAGAATAAGATTTTTTTATATGATGAAGGCAGTAAGCAGAGGAAGAACAGAACTGTTAGAGAGATCCATGGATCAAGGTCCGTTGAAAAGGCTGCTCACTAAGACTTCAGCAAATCACGACAGAGGCAGACACATGACACAGGCACACCTTCCTGAGGCAGCAGCTGCAGAACAACCTCAGTACCTGGCTTTAGGAGTCCCAGCCACCACTCCCCAGCCTGCAGGACACCTGAGCACACTCAGTAGCCACTTTAGACCCTGCTGTCTCTCACTTTCAAATGCTGCTGGTTCCCTAATGATGGTATGGGTCTTGTGTCTTTCATCATATAAAAATACACTGTTCACAGGGTCAGACAGGTGGGTCACCACTGAGACAGAGCCTCTTACAGGTCTCCATGGAATTTGTGTTCAATGGCAAATTTTATGATATCTAATTATGAAGCAAGAAAAAAAAATTAAAAACTGTACTGCAAGACCTGATTCTCCTTCTGTTTAGAGCTTCTCAGTTGCTTATGATGGCTAAGGATCCAGCCCTTTAACACATTTGACTCTTGCTGTCCTCTCTAGAAGACAGTCATCAGCTCTAATGGCTTTGCTGTGGGTGAAACTGCAGTGCTACTTCACGGCTATCTGCAAGGACCATTTCTCATCCCAGTACCAGTATCACACACCGTATGCTTTGGCTCAGTGCAAGGCAGGAGAGAGCACGTGGCTTCAGACTGCACTGAGCACACAGCCTGTTCTCTACCACTTCCTACACTGACACTTGTACTCAAAAACATAATTCCCTGCTAGGAAAATTTTTTTTCACCAACTTGCAACAGACAGGAGCAAACAGACTTCAACTCGGGGGTCAGAAGATTATCTGAAGAGATGAGGAAAGCCTCACTAGAGTTTCCTGCAGCTGTCATTGCAAGCATTGACACGCCTCATAAAGTCAGCATGGTAACTATCATTTTCTTTTGAGGTCTAGTGATAGCAGCTTTCTCATGTAACATTTTCAGACTCTTACACCAGCCATATCAGGCATCTTTGCTATTTCAACAGCATCAGCACAAACAATTTCCCAAGTAGTTCAATTCTGCCAGCTCAAAAAGATGGATCTGTTTACTCACTCAGACTCTGTGGTTTCTAGTGTAAGGCTGGGGGGATCAATGATGATAAAGTTTGCAAGCTCAGAATACACATACTAAGCTATTTAATGAGCCTATACAATTCTGTCTTTCCTCTTATGTGTAAATACCTCAGATACAGGGAGGAAAAGACAGCGTATCTGAAAAGCGTAAAGTATTCTCATTCTTCCTCTAAATCTGCAGATATTTAAAAGACATCAAGAGATGAGAAGGTCAGTTTCCCTAAAAGCATTATGTGAGAGTTCCTGAATGAGGAACTGTGTTCCAGAAAACTGTCTCTCACAGCACATGTACCACCACATGCACACCAGGTTTAAGTACAAACCCTTTCTTTCCAGTACTTGATGCCTTCATGAGCTGGAATACCACAGGCAGCTGTACCCATGGTTTAGAATAGAAACTCTATCCTGAATACAAAGCTGTGCAGAAAAAAGTGACAAAATTTTGCTGCAGGCACTATAACTAGACAACTTTGCTCTGCAGAGATGGAAAATGTGGGGAATGTGGAAGAAGCTCAAGAGACATAGTTTGGTTTGTGAAAGATTCGGGTGCTTTATTTGGAGTTCATTCCCAAATCTTTCTGATATTTTCTGCCTCTTCATTTCAAGACAGAACCAGGACATATGCACTGATTTTTATCATGTCTAGCCATTCCATCATCCCCCACATTTTCCTGGAAACAGTGCCACAGAGAACACCAGCATTGGCATCAATAAAGATCCAGATGCAAGAACAAATACTGCATGTCATCTGGCATCCCATTTTTATTCAAATCAGCATCAGGTCTTCACACAGAGGTAATCATAGATAGGTCCCACAAATACATGCTCAGCAAAGGCATAATACAATATACAGCGAAAGAACAGTGATTAGACAATCCTACAAATTAAATTTGTTTGGCCCATGTCAGAAATCAAATATTTTTGACAATTCTCAGTCTGTTTAACACCTTTTATCTCAAATTTAAACAGGATTACAGTTGGCTTGACATCTTAATATCTTTATAAAGTGGCAACACATAATGACAAAGTAAACAGGTATTTATAGATACAGATATTTTTATCAAGCTGACACCCAAAGCCAAATTATGGTTTGATTAGCAATTTAATATCAAACTAATTTTTTGTCCATTTGGCCTTGAAAGAAAGCATTGTACTAACACTTTGCTTGCCTCTCCCTCTATGTAACGTCATTGATTTTCTCAGCTGAGAACATGGTGCCAGTGGGCCAGCTCCTGGCCATGACCAGGGAGTCAGTATAGCTGGGAGGCATCGACTGTTATTTGCAAAGGCTCGTTGATCTTGTCCAGAGCAAAATGCATATGAAGAAGTACTTCTAGAGTTTCTAGAGGCCGTGTTACACTACTGCTCAAAAAGGATGGGCAACTGGTTATAGATGAATAGAAAAATTAGCCTGCAAGTGTCTTCAAAAGGTCGTTGAGATTATTCCACCAGCTTGCTGTTGCCCCAAGGCAAAACAAACTCTATCTATGTTTTTTTCTGCCTGATGGTTGTCTGAGCTACTGGAATTTCTGTTACTGAAGATCCTTTAAAGCTTCCCCCTACAATTTTTACCAGTTCTTTGCCATCTCTCTGTCTTTACCAGTAGAACTGACCTGAGCCTTTCTTGTGCTATTTTATGCCCATTAACTTCCTCTCCTACCTGCCAGGGTCATGGTTACCAAATTGACTTCTTTTCAGCTGCTTGGTACACATGTCAAATCTATAATTTTCTTTCTCATGTAGGTTAAGAAAATCTGATTTCAATATTCCATGAAGATATTTCTTCAACCCCTTAAGCCTCTATTTCAGTCCTTCTACCCAACTGATTATACCTGCGACAAAAACTTAAACCCAAGAGAGTAATGTCAGATTGGAAGGTTCATTTTATGCAGCTTGAAAAGCTGTGACCTTTTAGAACCTTCCAAAGCACCTGCCTTCATTCTCCTTGCAATCACACAACCCTGTTGATGCCTGTTCAGCTGCTTAGCCGTGACTGTACCAAACCCTTTTCTATTAAACAACTACCTTCACTGTTCTCTGACCTGTATCTGTACTGCTGCCTATTCACATCATCCTCCTCTGCCCTTACTCCTACAGAAATACATCCTTAGAAATCCCTGAAGAAATACATTTCTTCAGAATTTTTTTTCAATTTCTCTTCCAAGTTTAGATGTTCATAAGTTTGGGTGTTACCTACAAACATGAAATGTCTCATCATCCAGATTGTATAAATTTTCAAGAAAACCAAGGTTTAGAGAAACCTGCCCTGCTCAGGGGCACACTTTTATAACAAAGGATCATTGACAACATCCTTCTTTCAATGAGTTTGTCACTGCCTGCAAGAACCTCGTCTTCTGTTTCTCTCACTTCAATATGAAGGTGTCATATAAACCAGAGTCATAACTCCAGCAAACTCAAGACATAAAGCATTTTAAGGTATGTAATGCCTTTTAGCTGTTTTTAGCCTTTCCTCCCCCAGTCACCACCCAAGGAGAAACCAGAGACTCTGAAACTGGACTTGCTACCAGAAGCAGCAAGAACTTGAGCTTGTGGTTACACTTTCAGCAACAATACTGCACAAGAAATTTTAATCTATCTTTGCTCTCAGCTGCTCATTGACACCTTTGTACTGCTCAGAACTATGTGTGTACAGCACTTCTGTGTGGCAAACAGAATCTGAAAACCAAACAACCCATATGCCTGTGCAAGCACAAGAAAGAGGCAATGTTATGGTTAGTGCTGAAAAAGAAAAGTTTCCTAAACTACACTGCTAAGCTTCTGAGAATGATTTTCTCATAAACTAAGTAGTTACAGGTTTCAAGGAGTAATCCAGAGCTGCTTAAGATGTATAAAGGTATTAATTTTGTCAAGAACCAAGCAAGATAAAAGTGGGAGCATCTTGTGGTTCTCATCACCATCTGCATGCTAGCAGTCACTAACCTAAGGCTCATGAGAGCAGAGGTGAAAGTAATTTCAGACAGTTTCTTTCCATGTGGCAGTGAAGGGCTATGCACACTGCAAGCTGCAACCAGTGGGCCATGCTGAAGCATTAGGGACCTGTCCCCAGTCAACATGGTTAGATCCTAGACTGAAAAAAAGTCAACCTTTTTACAGCTTTTGTGATTTTCATGAATTTGACCTCATACCAAGATCGGAAATTCTTAAATTACTTCAATTTTAAAGAAAGTTGGAATCCAAAATTTATAACATATAAACAATTTCTCCCTATGTTAATGTAAATCTCTGAAAAGTGCTATAAGTTTGCATTTATGCTTTAGAACATAATGCATCCTTCCACTTATCTTATTACTCATATAGCATGTATACAGGAATCAATGCAGAATGCCATCTTCACAGACAGTTAATGCAAGCACCTTCCCTTTCAAGCCATGGGACAATTTCACAACTGAATTTAAAGTCAATGCCAGAAAGAGGATGCCAGTACTTGGTTTTTGTTAATGTGACTGTCCTCCCTGTCACTGGATTAAATGCTAGATCTTTAAACATGCTGTCATATCAAACAGAAGAGACAGAAACATTAATTTGCCTTCTGCTATTTTGGACATGACAGCAACTTTTTTTTTAATTAAGTTTCCATTCATAATCAGGCGTCCAATATGCGACTTCAATGTTCTCTATTTGATTATTTTAATGGTCCCTTACACAAGTCAGCCAAGGCTATTATTACTTTTATTTCTGTGTGTGAAAAGGCAAAGAATCATGAAATAGCTTACATTCCTAAAGCCTTTTGCCATTGGGCAGGAGTGCTCTGCATCATCATCACTGGCAACAATAGGCAGTGCTGTAAAAATAGCATGTAGACATGCAGCACAACAGACCAGCTGGCCATCTTAGGACAAGGGAAATGCAGCTCTTATGACCTCAGCAATAGCTGCCTGTGCCAGTTTAAATCTCCAACAGAGGAATTTAAATGAATGTTGATAACTGCCCAGATAGACTCTACCTTCAGTAATGAGATTAATTCTTACTGTAATTGCCAGTTCTGTCTATAATAAACATGGAAGGTCCTTTCACTAACATATGGAAAATCATTATAGCCACAGTCCAAAAGTAATTGCTCGTGGGCAGTGTGCTGTTGACTCCCTTCAGTTTGTTGCTTCATCACTTCACCCATGACCTGGAGGAATAATTTCTCTTTTGCCAACATAGCAGCAGCTTAGTTTCCATGCTTGTTAGTGTCTGGTGTCTCTTACAATTATAGTTCTCAGCAAATCCAAAAGTCATAGAGCATCTTAACATCTATGAAATTCTGTGTCCACCATGACCACGTGGTACTGAATTCTCTATTTATGTTACATTTACTAAATTAAATGATACAATAGATTTGGCTTTTGAAAACCAATTTGGAAGATGGAATATTCCACTTGCCATGAAAAAGCCCAGAGAGAAAATCATGCTGTATTGGCAGAGAAAGATATGGACAGCATGATTAGAGAGAGCACAATACGCATAATCCAACATCAAACTTCCCAAAGACAATCATGATTACACCCTCCATGAATGGGAGCCAGCTGCAAAGTTTACCACCCTCATGAAGTAGACACAGAGAAGAGCTGAACCTGTGGGGTCAATTCAAAGCCATAATTAGAAATATTACAACTTTCACTCTTCCAGCTCTCAAGATTTTACCAGGTGTCACTTATACAAGGAAGGGAATGGGGCTTAGCCATGACCATCACCAATGTGTCTGTTCCCCTACTGCCTTCACCCCTCCCCAGTCAGCTTGGAATTGGCTGGGCATTTTCAAGTTTAGACACTGGATAGAAATATCAAAGTTTTGTAAAAAAAACCTGTGGCTAAGGGATTTCATTTACTGCTCTCTACTCGTGGAAAGGCAGGCAGAAAGCAGCAGCAAGTCCACTTGACATGGGGGCAGTCAACACATGCACCCTTCTGAATTAACATGGCACAGTAGTGCCTTGCTCAGCTGGGCTAACTAGGAGTATCTAGGGAGGAGAGAATAACCAAAGGTGGTGAAAGGTTACACAGACAGGGAAAATACTGACTCTACTAACCCTATTTCTCATTAGTCAAATTTGTTGGCAAGTTTATAATTTAAAAATATGAAAACAAGAACAACTCAAACTGCCTTAAAGTGCTATGGATTGAATGAAACTCAATAAATCAAAGTAACTTATTTTTATTTTTAATAAAAGAAATCTCTACATAAAATCAAGACTGGACTATTTTTGCCTTTATTGTTTTTGAAAGACTTCCTCTAGTCCCAAACAGAAATAATTCAAGGAAGTCTTACATAAGAGATCTGATTAGGTGATCCCAACAGCCCTCTCTGTCTTCAAAACCTATGAATCTGTTTTCAGACACAGCATAAAAATCAAGAAACAGAAACTGAGTCTCGTAAAAAATATCTTGAGGATTCTTATCAAAGGAAAATTGATTTGCATATTTCTAAGTCAAAGCACATACACAAAAAGAAAGTGGAAATACTAAACAACTGAGATATTTCAATTTTAAAAATCAATATAAAAAGAGTGGAGATAAATTCACATGCTGAGAGGATAGATATAAAGGCCTCCAAATTTTTCCAATAATCCTCTTGGGTATCCTTACTTCAAACCAGGCTATCTCTCCCTTAAGCCAACATACCCCCCACACCTGTACCTGTCCCTTGCAGTGAACTTTATGACAATGTTCACATACAGTCTGACCCCTTTGTGCAGGGCCTAAGAGGGTCCATTGTGACCTGTATGTCAGTATTCACACACCATCTGTTCTTTCACAGGGGGAACAGAGTCTCTCTTTCCACATAAACTCTGAAATCTGACCTGAACATGTAACTACAGCAGCCTCTTGCACCAAGAGGTGTGAGTTAAAGAGAGCATGACCCTCACCCTTTTCCTGATCATGATGCAATATTCTGTGTATCCACACACTGCTGCTGTATATGGAAGGGAAATGCATTGCAAATGAGCATGGATGCTAGCGATGCCTGGAAAAACATGAGGCAGAAGAAGCTTGGCCTTAACATGCCTGCTTGAGGAAAGTACAAAGGCTACTGTAAATCAAGTCCTGAAGACACCATTACAGTAAAAAGTCTAAGACTTTTTCTTGACAGTAATTTCCTATACCCCTAATATAGTTGCAAGGATACACACCTCCTTTTTTTTATTATTATTTTCAAAAAATTCTTCCTGTTAAACCATCTGACCTGCTTAGAACAGGAAAAAAAGGACTAAATAGAGCAAGATATTTTTAACATTCCTGAAGGAGCTTCTTCCAAATGTCATTCATTATAAAGCTACGTGAAATCATCTCTCTGGACACTCACACCAGAATCTAGGACAAAGTGAACAACTTCAGCCACAGCCCACCCCAGAGAAATACTGGATTCCCTGTTCCAGTATAATGCATTCAATTCAAATTGGTTTGTTCCTCAGCCAAGGGACACAGCAACATAATTTACTATTTCCCTTTTGAATATCCAATACAGAATAAATCTGATCTGCTGGGAAAGTGTTTTGACAGTCTAGCCTGAAAGCACATCATCTGTTTCCTGGAGCTTCCTTCCAAAGCTTCAGCAGCTAATTTTACACCACTGCACCCATGAGGTCTTAGGAAAAGGCAGGTGGAAGGGAATTAAATAGTTTACAAAGAGTGAACAACAACTGCAAAAGGTTCTAAAAACTGAGTCAACAGTTTATATTCATTACCCTTTTATTGCAAAGCACCTGCAATGTTGCATCTGAAAAGTAAGATTGTTAGCTTGCAGATATCATTCTAATAATTACTGTCTTATATAACTTCGCACCCGAATCCCTTACAGCACTTTTTGCATTTTGAACCAAATCTCCACTTGTTAGTGCGAGGAAATACAAACCAGATAATATTGCCCAGCAATAGCGTGACTCATCTTTCTCAATAATCCTCTGTTTCTTTCAGAGTGGCAGTTTTCTGCTCACTCAATATTTTACAGGCACTGCTACATGATGAATGGCACACAAGAAAAAGCAACATTTGGATTCAGGTTGCCTACCTGCGGTCTTCCTCAACTCCTCCCTGCCAGCTGCACATAAATTACATATACTGGCATCACATCATAGCCTCTCATGATTATTCAGTTGTAGAATGATGCCAGCTCAGCATTCACTCATGCTGCTTCTCCAGCCTCAGAGAATTTTACATAAATAGCAGTTGGATGTGTGGTACCTTTTAGGATCTGCAAGTGTGCATTTAGTCTAGATGTAGCTTTCTCTACCGTGAATTTTAGGTGGTTTACAGGAAATTTCAACACAATCAAGTGGGCAGACGTAGAGAGGAATAGTTGTGCAAAGAAAAACTCTTGTATGGGCAGCAAAAAGAGCTGTGATAGGACACTAACAATTGCAGGTCAACTGTACTTCCATTTCATTCCACATGACTCAGCTGCCCATGTCGGACATTCACAGGGCAGAGGTCTCACGTTGCTAAATATTGGACAGGATAAAAAGAACAAAAGCTGATATTTTATTCACAGTCACACAAAAACTGTGTTTTACTACTTTTTTATTGTGAGGTTAAGGAGGAGAAAATATACTTAAAAATACTTAACTAGCATGCAACTCTGGAGGAGGATGCAGTATTCAATGAATACCTTCATTCACTGTGAAGGATGTATAAAATATATGGACATAATATATTACATAGACCTTTCTCAGCCATCATTTTTTTCAACCTTTAATATTATTTCACTTCCATTGCAATTTATTCTTCATTTTTTTCTGCCATTTTCTATTTTTTCCTCATTTTCTTTCTTTAATTCTCTAATCCTCCTTTATTTATCATATTTCAAAAAGGTTGAGAAACTGATCCATTTGGATACACTTTAAAAAGTTTCTCACTTCTTATGTTTTCAGTACATACCAATGTATTTGATGATAAGTAGAGGAACAAGGAAGCCTGATGACAACATTAGTCAGCCTTCAAAATCCCCTGAAGGTGCAATAAAAGACAAAGAACTGATTTTTCCCCCTCTCTTCTCCTTTAAAATGCTCCTGCTCTCAGTTGTTTTTGCCTGTGGAATGTACAAGCATGTCCTGCAGGACATTGAATCCCATGCAGCTCTGTCATTTCATAATCAGACCCAGAATGTGCACAGATGGAAGGAGGAGGTTGTTTTCAACCCAGATAGTGGACCCATTTTGAAGCCCTGCATAATCCATAATTCACATGTAGATGGTTTAAGAAGATCTCCTATATGGCTGCTACCAAATACCTTAAGTGGAGGGAAATCTCTTAAATTGACCCTTTCTGTATATGTATCACTCACTGCTTGAACAAAGTAAATAGTAGTGGCAAAAGGACTTTTTAGTCACCATCTCTTAATCTAACTTTACCAACACTTCCTACATTTTTTTCTGTTTTTGTTATTTTTTTAAAGCTCTCAGCCAGTGTTGGAAAAGCTTGAAAGCATGGACAAGGCCTCAGCAAAACTTTAGGAGAATATACTGTCAGGGAAAGTAAACCCAGTCTAGCCCAAAGTGATTTATTTGTTAAATAAATAGAGTGCTTTATCATTCTGTAGATGGTAAGATCAATTTTTTTTCCTTTTTTTTGGAGTAGTCATGAGGTTTTGCCAGTTTAAGCACAAATATAGTATCAAGAATTTTTAGTTCAATAGTTGTATTGCTTTCAAGGCTGCCTGACTCAAAAGTAAGTGAGCTCATCCTCAGCCCTGTGCTTAAATATTGATTGGTGTCTAGTGAAATCCAAAATCCTCAATTAGGTCCCAATGGCCACTGTAGAGCACATCAGAAGAAATTAGTGTCAAAGACAGCAATTGAGACAAAAAGTGAGGCAAGAAACCATCCAAGTTAGTCAAGAGGAAATGCTGAAAAAGAAGAGATGCTGAACAAGATGATCACCTGTAAAGAGAACTCAGTCCTGAAATATCTCCAGCCAAGACTAAACTACACCTACTCTCTCTCACAACTACAATTGATCCCACTCTTGCTACAGCCCAACAAACATGAAGCTTTCCTCCTCCTGCCACAAAGGATTAACAGTGAAAATATGCTTAAAACATTTATGATAAGTAAGGGGAGAAAAAATATCAGACAGAACACCTTAAAACTATTTAGACAAGATTAATTATAGTCAACAGGGACTGGTAGAGTTTCATTGAGAAAGCTTCAGCGATTTCAAACATCTTCAAAAGAGAACAAAGAGTACAAAGCCTCCAGGTGAGAAAAGGAACCCGGGAAGTAGAAACGTTACAGCATTTAATGACATGAAGAACTATGGCCTGTTATGATCTGTTTATCATGAAGGTCATGAAATAATTCATAAGCAGATAAACAACAGTCATGTCTGAAGTCTTCAGCTAAAAAGGCCATCAGGAACCCTCAAAGTAATATAACCATACATATCATACCATTTCCAAATGTTATATTTTCACTTGCTCAGGTAGGAGCTGTGGACCAGTTTCCAAGTGTTTTTCAAAACACCAGGAGGTACCACGACCTAAAAGTGTGAGATGGGATGGGAAATATTGGCACAGATTTGCCAAGAAGAAACAAAGAAATGTTACTCTAAATTCTTCTGCTGGCAAATAGGATATATGCCTAAGAAAATTATTGCATGTGAACCAGGCCAAGAGAGAGGTTGCTCAGCTGAAGCCCTGACATCGCCTTACCAAGGGAATTAATTTAACAGAAGCAGCTGTCCTATCCTAGACTGTACTGGTGTGCTGGTGCAAAACAGCATCTGCCATATATTTGTACAGAACTTTATCTATATGATATCTCCAGGTTGAATGGAAAGGTTGTGAGGTTCTACATTTCAGCATTTGCAAGGAGCTCAAAGGAGAAGCATTTCTCCTAGGTGGTTTTGTTAATTTTGGGGTTTTCTTGGGGTTTTTGTTAAGTCTCCTTAAATATTTATTGGATTCAGGACTATACCAGATGTGCTTTTAAATGTTTGAGGCATTGTTTGTAATCAAATCAAAGCTTTATTTTAAGAACAGATACTCAGGTGATGATCCTGAAGCAGCTTCTGCAACAGCTTAGGGTGAACCAGTTTTAGGGAGATTAGATTACCCTGCAATCACGTACTCCTTTTTACTGTATTTCAAAGAACTACAGAAACCTTACATGCTTATCTCCAAAATAAAATTTTAAATCATGTTTTGCTCTTTTATATACTCAAGGTTATGTAAATATGAAATAAAGCAGAAAAGAGGGAAAAAAAAGTTTTGTACACTGCATTCCATTTAAACTCTAGATATTTTAAGTAAAGCTACAGATCTTACTTGATTGCTATGCATTACTATATATGTTATTATGGCAACTCATGAGTTATGGATACAACATTGGTATCTATCAGCTGTCTGAGCTTCTGCAGATCCTGCTAAAATCCAGGAGTGCCTTCAGTTCCCTCAGCTTTGCAAAAGAGAGAACACGCATCTGGCGTTGAGTGCGCTGCGTATACGAAGTTCATGGCCAAGCCCAGCATTTTTTAAACAGGAAATTCCTAGGGGCCAAATCCCAAAGCTGTTATTTAGCTCTATGTTGTGCCAAGAGTCTTTTCAATTCCAGCACAGTCCTACAAACCAAAACAAGAGTTGTCTCTCACGAAATTCAGGGTCCAGCACAATGACTTAAAATTATTTATTTTCCGTAAGTGAGGGCCACTCCTGGAGTTGATTTCTACTGCAAAGATAAAGAGGTTTAGCCATTTGGGACTAACATAGGCAACAAGAATGAAAGTTACTCACAATCTTTGTCTTTTTCTATCTCACCATAGGGTCCAAGCAATCTGGTATGGCATGGCTTTGAGCACAAAGCAAAGCAGAGCAATGTACCAGGGTACACACATCAAGGACTGTAACTTGGGGCAAAATCTTTCAGCCCTAATATACCACATGGCTGACAATCAAATTATACAACTCAAACACACATTGCAAGCAACTCTGGTGTTGACCATAGCCTAGTGATCTATGTCTTACACCTCCTCTATTATTGTTACCCTTTTTCTATAGCAATTGTACAGATTACTCACCAGTCTGGAGGGGCGAGAGTAGTGGCTTTCAAAATAGACTTTGATCTCCTATCTGAGAGACTCATGAAGCACTCATAGTAATCCATGAGATATTACGGTGGCAACAATGACATACTGATAGCAGAACAAAAATTTGTACTGAAGAGGCACAAAACATGAATGGTTGTTTGAAAACGGTTGTTTGAAAACAAACGTTTTCACAGTAAATGTTTTACAAACTTCAAAACATAAGGAAGCCAATGCTACAACTGCATTAAAAGCTAACCTCTTAACTACATGAAAGGCAAATTTTGAATAAATCTTGGAGATTCTTCCTGTCTCCAGAAAAAAGATATATAAAATGAGAAACATTCATTATTTTATTTATTATGCTTAGAAAACAGGAGATAGTACCGTTTCTCATGTAAGTACTTACAGAGAGACTCCTAGGCAGTAAAATTATGGAGCCAATCTCTCTTCCAATATACACTTTATACAACCCCCTGCAGATACATAGACCTACATAGAGTATAGCATGGCAAAGACATGAGCAGTCACCTTAAGGTGAATCCAGAATGATCTGTAAACAAAGTAATATTCAAATATTGTTCATTGAGGGTATAAAGAAATTATTTTAAAAATACTATTACAGACTGGAGAATTAGCAATTTTCAGTCCTTCTGCCTTCCAAGGTTGATATTATTAGAGAGCATTTACTGTTGCCCAAGCATGAGTAGGTTTGTGTTTAGCCTCTAATCTCTGAAGCAAAGTGTTAGGAAACTGAATACTAGCAACTGCATTCAAAGTAGCAAACCTTATCACTACTCAATTCACACACCTGGAGTAATCCCCAGGTTAAATATGTTCAGAGAACAGGGTGGCAGTATAAGTAACTTAACCTCCTCTACGCTCCATGTCACCAGCAAAAAAAATTGGGAACTTCACTAACAATTACACACAGAGGGAAGTTTTGTCACTTTGAAATAATGCAATGACCACTGGGCTCTGTCACAGCTGTGTGCTACGTGCTCATGCCCACACAGCCCTTATCAGCTACTTCCATTTGCAGGTAGCAGGAGGCCAAATTCCCTCAGGTGTGAAGACAGCACAGAAACTGGGCTGGTGGAAAAAAAAAGGCCCTGACATCCATCACTCAGGAAAGAGAGAAAAGCAAGAACACCTATGCAGCTTTTCTTTTTCTGCACTCCATCTACACTGAATATTACAAAGGCTTTGCAGTCCAATTTCAGGGTCTTTCTTCTCTGGGTCTCTTCTGCTCCACCCCTCCTTTATTCTACTCCATTCCCACCACCATTGTGGTTCTGAGTAAAAGGTAAAAAGTTCCTGTTCTTGTTTTCTTGTCCAGCATTTCTCTAGTACAGTATACTCACCTTCTCAGCTCTTGATGGAGCTCTGATTTATTGCAGCAGCAGCTGTTCTTTGCTGCTTGTCTTAAACAGAAAAAAATAAGGACTCCACTTCTAATCACAAAGTTCAAAGAATCCAATTTTGCCTCTAACCTTCAAATTTTATGCATCAGGCTTTGTGATACAAATTTGCTTGTATTTCAATGCAGTTATTTCTCTTACATCTTTCAAAATCCCTTTCAAATATCCCCATACAAATAAATCAGTAATAAAACCAGTTCCCTCTAAAGGATTCATCACAGTAACTTTGATTAGACTTAGGCACCAACTTCATTTTAGTGGCCATTTAAATAAGACCACTTTTAAGCTTTATACTGAAGACACCTTCCAACTCAGAGGAGTTCCAATAGATGTTGTGTAGTGTAGCCTGTCACACAGCTGTAGCCTAAGAGAGTGTAGCAAAATTCACTGGATTTCTGACAGGAAAGGCTTCTTGTAGAGGAACAGAAGTATACAAAGACTCATAAAACCATCAAGTTAGTTTTTTACTATCAGGTCCTCTAAACTGTGCTACAACATCACCTTTGCAGAGGAATAGTATGTTTTTCCTTATCTATTACATTGTGGCTGATGGTTCCATAAAATCATAATGCAGTTTCTTTGGGGAAGAAGTTTTTTTCAAGTGCAATGAAAGATTTTAAACACAGCTTTAAATGCAGCTTTTGGACTTTTTTGGCACATGTTAAGGGAGATGTTTGTAAGCTTGAAGCAAGATTGCATATTGTTGCCAGTCAGATTAGAAGTAGCAATGATATTTTCATAATATTTTTGCAGAAGGAATAAGAGTACATCAGACTTAGGAGCTTCCAGTATACACTTATTGTAGCAAAGTATTTTATTAGTTTGCAACATCAGATTAGATTTGTAGTTTAATTGCAGAGACACCTAATTCATCTTAGTCTGAACTGAAACAGCCTTCTGCCTATTCAAGGAATTAATAGTCCAGTGAATGTACACAGAAGAGAAAAAAAATCCAATAGACCCTGACAACCAAAAGAGATTTAACCTAAAAGCTGGCAGTCTTAGCCCCAAACATGTCTACAAGAAAACATGAACCAGATCCCTGAAAATGTAATGCTGCTCAGAGAATGTACCCTGCCTAACCACAGTAAAAGAAGGGATTTAGTCTCCTATGCTCTGGATAAAGACCAGAGAACCTAAAACATACACATCAAATTTTGACTTACTGTGGAGAAGTTTTTCTTTTGTGACCCCATAGATGACAAGTGAAATCCCCAAAGCATGGCATTATTAACCAAGCATACTTTTCTCTTTTTTTTTTTTTCTTCTTTAATAAGCACCAGCAGGAGACATCTTTGCATTGGACCTGATAGGAAGTTGAGGTTCAAAGTCAGACCACTCAGGAACAGATGTTTTCTAGTGGAAAGCTATGCCTGAGGATTGAGATTCTCAAAAGGAGCCAAATAATCATTGGGTGCCCTCCCATGATAAACTGTAACACTGTAATCATCATTAGTAATGCTACAAACCCAGAGTCCTAATTGTACAAATTTGAGTTAAAGCTGTCTTTGTTCCAGGATCCTTAAGTCTGAACTCCACCATTACAAAAGGCCTCATGAAGCTCTGAAGAGGGTAATTTCTCAGGTGGAAAGCACCCCACCAACACGTTCCAGTCTGATAAGTAATGGTAACAAGCCATCCTTTCTTCTAAAAATGTTTCTTCAAACACAGCCTGCCACTGAATTCTTAAATTAACTTTAACCATGGTAAAATATGATTTTAACTGCTATTCTGTTCTGGAAATCCTGTGCTCTCCAAAAAGTAGTGCATGGTGATGAAATTTCTGATTAAGAATTGTTCAGTAAATGATGTAATTTATAACAAGGTTATTTCTAGACTGTCAAATCTATCCCCTATTCAAAAAGTGGATACAGCATCTTGGAGTAAGACTTTATAAACACAAGTTGAATTCCTACATTAAGTACAAAACTGAAATCAACATTGACCACAGATCTGAGATCAGCTGTCAGAAACACAACAGCTGCAGACTGTGGTTATTATCATGTCCTCTAGAGTATTTTTGCAGATGCTTCTTTGCAACAAACTGGAAAATTTGATTTTTTGTTAATTGTACTTTCAATTTGACAGAATGTTATGGAGACAAAGTAATTTCTTATTATAATTTAACAATAACAAAATAGCAATTCAAAAACTGGCAGTTCCTGCATGTCAAACATTAGTAATTACTTGGAAAAGTCGTCATAGCCAGACATGCAGATCTTCAGCGTTTTTCCTTTGCACAACTTAATTAGCGCAACAGACACTTAAATCTGTCCTAAAGCTGACAATGCCTCAAGCATTTCCTTAAGAGAGGGCAGTGCAAGTTCAGCTGTGTCAGGCCACACCAGCTGCCTGGCACGCCAGTCTGGGCACGGAGCAAATAAAGGAAAAACACAGTGACCCCCCCACACCCTTCACCAACAGGGAGTCTGAGCTGCACTTGGGCCAGGATAACCTGGCAGCTTCCGTGACTGAAGGGGGTGGAAAGCAGACAGAAAGGCAGACAAACAAGGGATCCCACTGAACAGGGCTGCACAATACCCAGCCAAGCACCTTTTCTCTGGGCAGGCTGATACTGTGACTGTGCACTCTGCATTAGCACCAATAAACTTTAAATGTGTTAACAAAAACACCCTCTACCTCTAATGGGAAAAGCAACTTCTTTTGTTCCTCTTTTTTGACACAGAACCCCCCCAGAGCAAAGAAACCTCAAAAGCAGCAGAGTCGATGCTCTAGAGTCCTTTGTTATATGGAATGCTGGGCAGACATCAGAATTTGCTTCATAAATGATAAACTAGAGTTTGAAACTTTCTAAAAAGATCTGAATAAAGTTAACATAGCCATAAAAATAGACTACACTGCTATTGTACATTAAAATGGTAAGGCATTTAAAATATTCTCTAGCATTTTAAGGTCTAAATTAAGACATCTCAAAGGATGACCTTTATGTTCCTATGAAACACAAGAAATTCAACAAAATCACATTTCAGGAAAAAAAGGAACACTTGAAACGAATAATTTCATATTTCTAGCTCCAATAATCCATTATAGATGATTATGGAGCTCCAGATGAAGGTCCTCTGCACAGATCACTGTCCTGCAAAAAATGTGCTGGTCCTGAAAATACACTCACAAGTTTCCATGATTTTTTTTCAAAATCCTACAACAATCTCACATCTTGCACGCACAGCAATTCTACTGCTTCCATCATAACCACTTCTGAGGGCAGAGCTCTCTCCATTACCTTAGACTGATCTTGGCCAAGCCAGATGAGTCTGTGGCACTAAAGTGGGTGTTTCCATCACCCCTTTCACCTAGGCTTTTCTGAGACAAGCAGCACGAACGTGCCAAACATTCTGCTGTTTGCAGCAATAAAACTGTTCTGTCCTTCTGCTGTACTTTGGCACAAGTTATTCTTCAACTCCTGCAGCTGTAACAGGAATTAATTATCTGCAGTTCTGTGTTCATTTGATCAGAGGCTTTAGTGCACCCATTCATAGCACTTAAAACACAGAGAGTCTCAGCTCACAGCTAAGGTCTGTGAAGGACAAGGCGAGAACCAAGCGTTATGTACAGAAAGCCTTGTTTGTCTTTAGCATCTGAACTAATCTGTTACTGGATTGGTTTCACTTTGTTGTTTTCAGTTGCTGTACGCCTTTGGAAAACCAAGGCTCTCTGAGTCATTCAGCAGTGTTATATCAACCAACACATCACTGCAGTGGATGTCAACATCACCACATTCCTGGAGCACAGCCAGCAATGGACAAAGCATCCAAAAAGTAAGGGGGACCACTTTCCTCCTTGGAAGGTTTCATTTTTACACCCCTTAAGGATGCTGATAGCTAAGAGATCACCACAGAAGCAAAGTTCATCATCAAATTCAAGCTTGTAAAATAGATGGATCCAAGTCCCATAGAATAAATAGTGACTCAAACTTGTACTAAATTAAGGAGACAGATTCTATTACATATTTTAATTTTCTCATTATTAATCAAGAGGCCTAGCCAAATTTTCAGCAGGCAGAGAGGAAACAATTCCAATGTCACCTATTACTTCCCAGCTCAGTTTGAAACTGTCTTACTGATTCCACTGAAATTATACCTGTGCAACATCTGGACCATGAGAGAATCAGGCTCTGGCATTTTGCTTTGGGACATTTTGGATCTAAGAGTGAACTGTAGAGCTCAAATCCAAGAGTTCTGTCTGTATCTGCACTAGTTTCATGTCTCTTTGGTTACTTCTTAAAGCTATAAAGAAAGGACTCTAATATGTAGCATAAGCAAACTAGTCTCAAGACAGACTAATTCTATCGCTCTTGCCCTTTGCTTACAGCAGTTTTAACTCATCTCTAAATTCCAGTCATCTGTTTCTAATTCAAGTACATTTCAATTTCCTCACTTGATATGAGGAGCAGCAGCACTAGTGCTCACCAGAGCCCCTCACCAGGGGCAAATAAGAGTCAGGAAAAAGCCTGGTGCTCTGCAAAGCAAGTTGGCCTGACAGTTCTCAGCCTGGGCTTTCAGTAACACCACTTGGATCCAGCTTAGTAAGTACAGGGCAAGTACTCCATACAGGTGCTGTTGCTAGTGAATACAAATTTAGTATTTCAAGTGAGTGTTCAGCACTTCAGAAGAAAGATTTACCAGATTTACCCTCTTTTTTTTGTGTTAGTACTTGCTAGAGAAATAATTCCAATTGATAGACAGATGCCTTCTCCATTAGCTCTTGCCCTGCTTTGATGAATCTTTACTAGTAGAATGTTACCTTGAATCCTGTAAGATGTTATACCGAAATGTCTGTGTATGAAATCCATCCAGGGAGATGAGCACCAGCGTAGGAGGTTATGGGACTGATGGGGGGAGGATAGATTGGTAGCACAGCTGTCTATATTATTGCTCAATAGCTCATATTCCACAAGGCTTTTTTTTTTCGGGATTATCACAGAAAATGCAACGACTTCCAAAGGGGTTGTGTGAGTTATTTTCCCCTTAGTGAGGGGGAAAAAAATAAATGTCTGTATTTCTATTGTTTATTTGCAAGACAAAGCTGTTCCTAAGAGTATTTCCCATTTGGAGGGTGTGTTATTTCCAATAGGCTTTTGAATTTTCTTCAAGAATTAGTTCACATATAGAAAATTTGATGCGGGTAAGAGAAAACTAATGTTTCTCAGATTTACTCTACTGACTATAGAGTTGAGGAAAGGATGTCCCACATGTGAGCCTGGGATGGACTTTTCTGATAGGATATGTGGCTGCAAGAATAAAAAGTATAATGTCCTCATCACAGTGGGAAACTTCGAACAACACAGACAGAAGGAAAACTACTAATCTATTCTAAATAATATTCTTTATTTTAACAATGATGTTATTATTTATTATTTTGCATTCACATGTAAATTAAGAAGAAATCATTAACTGCATTGGGACTTTCCTGAGTTGGGTTCCCCCTGAGATTTTTTCAATGAAATTTTTTAGTTAAAACATTTAAAAATAGAAACAACATCTGCAGCGAAAAGGGCAGAAAGGCAGACTTTTTGCATACTTTGACAGTTCTGTGATTTCCAGATAACCTTTGTGAACTAGTCATGAATTTGTCAATTAAAATTTGAATTTTAAAAAGCCAAATTTTACTGAAACATGGCTGCAGATGTCTAACAAGAAAACTTCAACTAAATGAGCCAAGTCCAGCACTCACAGTATTAATATCACGTACCTTACCTAGCCAGTTGCTCAATCAATTGCAAACAGCTAAATCTAGAGCATTACTCTTAACCATACTTCTCACAGACGTACTAAAATCCTAAATTGAAATCCTAGAAACTTTTTTTTTTTGGTAGATTAGCGCAACCTCTATGGCACATACCTAAAATCAACTTCACACAAAATCAGAACCATGTGCAAAACCTGCCAAGCCCTGAATGAAGAGGGATACTCTCAGCTTCTCTGAGTAGTAGCAGATGTGAAGCCCTGGCAGTACAGCCTCCAGTCAAAAGATTAAAAGGGGTCTTAACTCACATTTGCTGGCAGATTGAGGTGAGTGGGGCTACAGAAACACCTCCAGTTGACTGCTACCTCCCATCTGCCCCCCACTACAACTTCCCTGCTGGCAGCAGGCATAGCTGAGTAGGATACATACACACGAAATCACTCTGTGCTTCTGGCACAGGTATGTGAAAAGAAATTGGTGGGTACTCCATTAGAGTTGGACACTCTGTGTGCAGTTACCAGCAGTCAAGTAACCTCCCCATTCAGAAAGGGTTGGAAAGCCCCTATGGCTGGCCTGAGCTCCCACTACAGAAAACCTCTACAGAACAAGGCACACCTTTTCCAAGGGCCGGACAATGCCCATACACTTGGATTTGTAAGAGTACAGGTAATATTGCCATCTAGTGACTCCTGTCATAGCAATATTGGCAAGATTTTTATTGGGCTATGCAAGTATCCTCAGCAGCTATATGGTTTTCACCAATCTGAAGGTCCACGGCATGTAAGTTTGCAACCTTTGTAATATCTTAACCTGTTATAACAATCAAATCATTTTGGGTCTGTCTTTGACTCTAGCTTCTAGAAAAGCAGTTATAGCCCTTCTTCAGCCTGCTCATGATCAAGCTGATGAACCTCAGAAGCCTACAGGTTAACAGATCTATTCCATAAATTCAGTGATTTTCCTGGCACTAGGTTCTTATCTTGCACCAGCTACTTGAACTTCGACAAAAAAAAATGAATGATGGAATTTTTGTTAAATTCAACTTGCAAGGTGCAAATAAATTAAAAGAACATTCTTGTAGCATGCAAGCAAGTATATTCTGCAGCTGTGCTAAATCTCCAGCACATTAACTACATAGAGACACGCTGAAACCATTCTTCTCAGAACGACACAAAAAGCTCTGTCTGTCCTGTAACTCATTGCAGATACAGCAAGTCAGGACTGTGACCATCTTAATGCAATTGTGATGGAGCTGTGATCCAGTCTGAAGCATTTAGCAATCAGCAACTTTTTCTATACACTATAAAAGACACTTTCTGCTTCCAGGGAGTTTGCTGCAGATCTGAGGGAGATGACAAGACATTTGGGTTGTTTAGTGTGGTTTTTCTCCATTCATTCTTTTTAAACTGGAAGAATGGTAGCAGTTTCCCTTCAATAGGCCCGTACTGGAGGGTTCAGGGTGGGGGGGAGAAGGAGGTGGGGGAGGGGAGAATATCAGGAAATAATTTAGTAGGTAATCATTACCACCAGATAGAGGAACAGGTAAAGTGCTACAAATAGAAGCATGAAAAGTGGCTGTGAAAGAGGTGGTTGGGCTTGTTTAGAAATAAGTGAGGGGAGAGCAGAAACAGAAGTGAACAAAGTTTGAGAGAGCTTTAACAATTCAAAACTAGTAATACAGGGAAGGCATTAAAGAGAAAGAATGTCCACTCTTGGACAACAAGAGGAAAAATGCAGCTCTGACTAGCCAGGAGACAAGCAAGGCAATAGTCCAAGTTAAAACAGGGTCAGACGAGATAAACACCTTTGACACTTATGGAATTTGCTCATATCCACTATGATGATGCTGCTTCATTCTGTGTCCTTCACACTGACAGCCAGCACTCACAGGTCTGTTTCATGGATTAGACAATAGTGCATGCACTGCAGACACAGCTTGTGCTAGGTATGACTAATACAAAATCGTTTGGAACAGCCCCAGTGCCTTGCTTTCATACCATTCTTGCACTTGAGTTACTTTAGGAACAGCAGCTGCATAACTCAGAAAATTGAGAAACCCTGACAACGCCTCCATTGCAGTTGGACTAGCTAAAACAACTCAGTGCCTTGGGAAATTGCTCTGGCCCTCTGTGTCGCCCCATGTTGCCACTGGCCTCCAGTTCTATCAGCTTTTCTCATGCATTCCAAGATTTACTCTGTTATTCTCTGTGAAGTTTGTCCCACAGTTTGTGAGCACACCAGTGCTCTCACTCATATGCACACAAGCCTGGAAAGGTCAGAACTCACAGATGTTTTGTAAAAAACATAGAACCCATGACTTGCATGAGATCCGTGTCTTACTCAGAGAGAAGGATATATATCCTGCATATGGAAAGTATCACATTTAACTCATTTGAAACACGAATCACATCTCATTCTTGCACAGCTCATCCCAGCTATATAATGGCTGCTATCACACTGTTAACAACCAGCTTTAAAAAAATTAAAAAATAAAAAAGCTTATCACTACAAAATACAGTTCCCCACAGATGAAACCTTGAAGGCATGACCAATGAAGAATGTACCATTTCTTCAGAAGAGAAAAAGACTGAACAATGCAGACACTCATCTATCACTTGTATCATACATATATAGCAGCATGCCTAGATCTCGTTTATGGGCTGCCACCCATATTGATGTTTATATAGTGCAGAGTCAAAGAAAGAATTGCTGCCTTAGAAGACTTACAGCTTAATTCTCCTACCAATCCTTAGGTCAACTCAGCCATAGCAAGTAACAATGACACATTCTGAAAGCAGAAATGGACTTCTTTAAGGGCATGAGGATACTTTAAAATGCACTGAACCCAACCTCAGGGAGAGTTAAGAATGCCTTATGAATGTTCTAACTGAGCTGGAAGTTTTGGAGTAGTTTTTCATTCCCTACCCTTTCCAGCTACACCTTAGGAGTACAGTCATCACAACCCATTGCATCTTAGGAATACTGTCAGTACAAAGGGAATGTCTACATATCTGATTATGCCATCTTTTGCAGTGTTCTTTTTTTATAAAGGACTAGTAGCAAAAAAGGTCTCTTTGCACACAAGCAGAGCTTTAGGCTTACTTGGAAGCCAAAATTTTCTTAGTTGGAATTCTAATTTTAGAGCTTGTTTCAACAATGAAGCCTGAAGCCCTATAAGCAGTATGGTTTTAGCTCCTTTTTATGTTAAACATACAAGGCATAGTCTCTACTAAGAAATATGCCAATTCCTTACACAGAATTAATAATCACGTTTGTTGCCTAAAATATCCACCTATTCTGGGGAAGTCTGACGTACTCACCTTTTGCAAGAATGGTTTCCTATCCATGGATTTCCCACACTGACATCGAAACAGGCCACACAGAAACAACAGCCTAAGAAAACAACAGTTTGCAGAAACAGCACACACAACAACAGCTCTTAGTAATGCTTTGGTTTGGGTTTTCTTCTCCCTCCTTGGTGAGGATTTAGATGGAAGCTGTATGGAGACAAGTGGAAACAGCCCAGAAAGAGAAAAGCAAACTGGACAAAGATGAAGATAAAATCTTGGGGACAAACTACAACTGATAGAAAAGTAAAGGAAGGAGAAAATTGAAACAAAGAAGCTCAAATAGATTAGATAAGATTCAGTCAGATCCACACAAAACCCTGCAGCAGTTTACTTGCTGCAGGACACTGCTTTAAAACAACAAAAAATTTGTTTGGGCTTGCCCCACAGGGCCTGGCAAAGTGTCCTTATAGGCAGGCAGTGTCACTTCCTGAGCCACTGAGGGTGTGACCCAGGTCACCTTTCCTACTCCCCACCTAAGTACTGTGGCCTCACTGGGCAGGGCATAGGGAGTAGTTAAATTGCAGCTGCAGTTTCTTCCTTCTACAACACAGCATACACAGATGGCCCAGGAGCCCCTAGGCACAGCACAAGGCTATGAACTGAGCTGTGGTAAATACTGCAGCAGAAAAGCAGAGGAAAGGTGGGGTTTGAAGCTGGCTTTGTCTATCCAATACCAGCAAAAAGCACACAGGGTGACACACAACATCTTCAGCCTGTGTGAGGCTTACCACTCCAGGTGCCCTCTCCATGCAGCAGGCCTGCTGTTATCCTTGCAGCCACACTGGCACTTGATTTTGCAGGGGAAAAGAAGTTGGGAGTGAGCACAGGGCACCACTGGAGTACACAGGAGACGTGAGAAGTCATTCAGGTAAGCTCAAACATAGGACGGTAGAGGACAAGGAAGAAAGAAGACGAGGCAGTCTTAAAGATAGCCACTGAGACATGATCAGAGGCAGTGCTACAAGGCTTTAAATGCCATTTCTGTCTGAAAGCTATGAAGAACTGCTATTTCCTTTAATGTGAGGGAGAGGGTCACAGCCATATCTGCAAGAAATCAGGCTACAAAAATCTTTTCTTCATATACAATTAACCTAAGTTTAGTTAAACATCAGATACATTGCAAGAGAGATCTCTAAAGACTGCTAGAGAAACTGTAGAATTTCCCTCTTGATTATGAGGGAACTCTGATGAGGTATTTTGGTTTCTGAGTAGCTGTAGCAGACATGCAAACTAGCAGTCATACATCAGAATGACTAGGTAAGAAACTTCAGCTTCCAAATATACTTGTAAAGGTTAAAATTAATTAGGATACTGAAATAAGTATTTTACTAAAAATAGAGAAAAAAAAATGGTCCCAACACTGTAGAAAAACACCAAGGCCTCCATTAGAACAAATCCAAGCATTTAAAATGCAATCTTGTAAATATGTATGCAGAATCTATGCAGGGGGGAAGAGCTTTTAAAGTGGTGCTAGGAAAAACACATCACACTAAAGAACAGAAAAAAAACCCAAGAGTTATTTTTTTTGTCAGATCTGTGACCCTATAGGATAGTCTAAAATAAGCATGCTGAAACACTGCGAAACAATTGAGGCAAAACCCTCTAAAAATTCATACCTAAGTGATGACATTTGTAAGTCTTCCACTTGTGAATGTGAGTGCAAAAGGAAGGATTTTCACTAAAGCAAGAAAAAGCTGGCTTTTTTCTCCCCACCCCTCCTGCTCAGTGGCCAAGATAAGAGGTCAGGAAATGCAGATGCCCATGCATGTGTCTTGCAAGGACCCACATACCAGACCTATCACCCTAATTCACAAATTAACATGCTTACTCCTTAAGACTTTTTTTTTTCCTCTTTGCAGTTCCTGTAAGTTTGATAAGTCTTGTTCAGGGTTTGTTGAAGCTTGAGGGATTTTTTGAAAGAAAAGCTCAAGTAAGCTGTGCGTGTTTTATAGTCAATACATCCATAAACCAAACACACCAAATGCTAGAACAGTTTGCTAAGAGTCATTCAGGCGAGCCCTAATTAAAAAGAAAAGAAACCCTTGCAAACAGCATGTCTCCAAGAGGTGAAAGGTCCTCATGCTGCTCGGTGAGGAAACACCAGGGCCACCTTTAAACTTTAGAGTTTTATTAGTGCCTTTGTCAGCAGCATGTATCTGTGTGTTGTGTTTTAATCGAGGCTCTGAATTTGTCTGTGACAGACTCAAAACAGGAAATTAACACCCTGCAGTGCGGCGGCAAAGCCTCAGAGGAAGCAGCAGTGGGGTACACGAGGCCGAGGATGAACAAAGACCCATAAACATAACGTCACCCATAAAAGTCACACTTTAAGGCACAGGAAGGATACTAAACAACACTTGGCTGCATTACACGCTCGCAGTAAAAAGAAAGTCCCAGGTTGAGAGGCAGAACATTTACAAGGCGCTTATTTTTCGAAATATTTGCTACGGCTTTTATTTTGAGCAAAGCAGTTCAAAGTCAGGCATAGGAAACACCCAAGGAGCTCACAAATGTTACATTTCCACCCCACGCGTGGCTCAGGGCTAAGATATTGCTTTTTATCTAGCTCCCTGTTTATTTGGGTTGTTTCCTCTTCGTAAGGGGTTCAACTTTTCTGCGGGCAGCTGGATGGATTTCCAGTGTTACCATGGCATTGCTGACCTTTAACATGGGGCTGTTAACACGACCTTTGCTTCTTTCCATTCCTACAAGGATGTTTCAGTGTAAATAATGTGGATGCCAAACAGCACCGGGAGATTCCTCCTCTGGGAGATGGGAATGCAGCAAGCTCAGCTAGGAGAGGAGCAGGGCAAGAGCTGCAAGCTGATAGCTGACAGCTAATAGCAACATAAAACTGAAGTGCTGTCTCAAACACAACTCTTCTGCCCCTCAGAGATGCCTGGCAACTACTTTTACAATGCTTTACAGCACCTGTGAATGCCAATGTGAAAGCACAAAATAGGGCAGACCATGCACAGTTGCAGGGGCCCAAAGGCAGACTCATGTTGAGTGGGGTAACAGAGCCTGAGGATGCAGAAATATTGGCAAGATTGCTTAAAATGGCTATTGTAAGTCCTAGGATTTTTAAAGGCTCTCACAAACAGACGGGAAGTTCACTTTTTAAGCAAAACATACATTTTACAGAATTTCAATTAAAACAACACCAGAAACCTCCTAATTCACTATTTAAAAAAAAAGGGGGAAAACCCTCTGTTGTAGCCTTTATCTAATATATTCTTTGCCTCAAGCAACTCTTAATATAGTTATATAAATTCTATTAACTTAAATGAAAGGAAAATCCAAAGTTTCATGGGGCAGTAGAAATTGCTGCTGCAAATTAGACCAGTCTGCAACCTACTGTACTGAGGGGAACTTTAAAGGTTTCTGCCAGACTCCTCAGGCATGAAGTGATATTTTGAACATTGTAACAGTGGCTAGAAGCTTCAGGAAAAGGTGTGCGTTATTGGGGAAAAGTTTTGTTCACAGTGGGAGTTTCCTCTAATCCTGCACAGATTTAGAATTAATTTTTCAAGAGAGACCAAATAATACCCTAAATTCCACTAAAATTCGATAGGATTTGTGTGCCTAACATCTTAAGTCCGAAGCTTTTATGTTGGGCTTATGCAGTAGAGCATGAGAGAGAGATATTTCATATATAACTCCAACAGTTCAGATTATACTCAATAATCCAAACCACCTGTGGGTCACTGCAGTCAAAAATTTGTGGAGGGAGGGTTTTTTTTTTTTTCCCCCCGTTTCTGATTTGTAAAGCAGGATTTCCAGCACCTTTGGGGTTGGAGCAGACTCCAAAAAGCACAAGTGGTGAGTGGGTGTGGGAGCAGCCCCAGAGCTGTGTCGGTGCTGGGGCTGGTGCCTGCGAGCAGCTGCAGCACTGTGCTCATGCAGAAAGGCAGCTCTGCAGACACAGCCCCAGCTGCAGATTTCCCTGCGCCTGGGGAATCCCCAGCCAGGAAAAGCAGCCGGCTCCCAGTTCTTTGAGCTGTTGGAGCAACACACGGGTGCTAGATCAGCTTCTGGTTTGGTGTCCCAGAATTTTCACCCACTACTAACACAAAATGTGCTACAGAGTTGGGGTAACTTTACTGACTGTGTACAAATCGTATAGAAGTGACTTTAGATGGTAAAAAAGGATAAAACCAAATTACTAATATAAATCAGTAGCATTTTAAGGGGGTACTTCTTGTGGATTCCTACTGACTTTTTTGAAACACACAAGATTAAAACACTAAAGATAAACTCACTTGAAATGTCATCTAAACTCTGGCAGCTTGAACATGTGCCTTTTTACATACAGGTTTCGGACAAAACTCTGCTCTCTCGGATACTGATGCAAAACTCTGCGAGAGGAAAGTACCAAAAAAAAAAAAAAATGTAAAAGCCTTCCACTAGCAAACAGGAAGCTAGAGCAGCACCAAGAAGTTATGCTGCTCACTGAGGAGCCGTTCAAATCAGATGTTGTTGAAGAGATTCAACCCAAATGAGGATGCTGCGAAGACAAGTTTAAATACATGTCACAGATTCAAGTGGAACCTAAAATTAGTACAGAGTGTTTTGTCTCTTCACTCTATATTGCTGGCCTATGTAATGAGATCATATTGTTGATAGAGCCAAATGTTCTCTCTCACTGCTGTTGCTAAGAGAGGCAGACAGAAGCTGCCAAGACCTCTCGTGAGGCATTTTAAATTAAAATCTATATAAATTTTTAACTGTCTTTTTTATCACCATACAATGTCCTACAGAGTTAAGATTCTGATATGGCAATTATTTACTTTGCAAAACCAGTTAAGCTATCCCTGATTTCACAACATATAGCTGATAAGTGGGTACATATAATGTTAGAAATATTTTGTTGAGTAGAAAACCTGAGATGGGAGTTGGTTGCTTTGGGCTTTTGAGGCACTTATATAAAAATTAAAATCGCAATAGACTCAAAGGCCTCATTTGTCTCTCATTTTTACAAGTGGCAATCCAAATGAACCCCCAAATGCCAAATTAGCAGTCCTAGAATAAAATCTAGTGTGACAGGAGGCCAATTAGACCACCTTAAAAAGTTAATTTTTTACAGGAGTAGGAACTTCAGAAAAAGCCATTTTCAGCAAAATAAGTTGGTTGTAATAATGTGTTGTTTCAAAACCAAGTATCCTTCATCCTTGGAGAAATATGCTGTAAATATGTTCCCAGAACTGACAAAAAAAAAAAAAAAAAAAAAAAAAAAAAAAAAAAAAAAAAAAAAGGTTGTTGAGAATATATTGAGAAAATGGCATTTTTAACCAGCTGGCACTTCTCAATAGGCAGCTCTACAGTCAAATCTCAGGCATTCTTATTTGTTAGGTATGCACAGGGACCAGCGACAGATAAATCCTCTCTCAACTGTGACACAATCCCCACTAGCACCTGGAACTCCACTGCTCCTTTAGTTTGTCAGGACAATCCAGAGTTACAGTAGGATCTGGTGGGGCTGGCCAAGCTGCATCTGCCATTCTTCTCCAGTAAGGAGGCAGGACCCAAGGTAACTAGGTAGGGACCATAGAAGGAAGCCCAGGTGGGATCTAGGGCATAATGAAAAAGAACTGGATTATTTTGGGGTCAGATTATTGCTGCCAATCATAACAGACACAGTGATCCTGCTCCTGATTTTTTGAGCTCTTTCTCAGTTCACTCAGTATTAAATTCAGAGGGCAGACAGATATGTATCCCCAGAAGATTAACTGTGGAAATCTCAAAGCAACTCTCCTTCTTCAGAGGAAAGCTGTAGCAATGCAAGGCACAGTCTCCAGGCTTCATCTCAGCTTTGCACTTCTTTTGCTGATACATGAAAAAAAGTGAGAGGTGATAGGAGAAGACAGAAAGAAAACAATAAACAAATGAAGGCCAGATAGATTAAGAGATTTAGTGCTTTTTTACATAGTTTGCAACTTTTTCTTAAAATTGTTTCATTCCTTAGGTACATTTAGGTTAATCTTAGGAACAAGGTCGATGTATACAAGTCATTTAGAAGACAGGAAAAGGGTAAGAGTTGAAATCTATCACCCAAGATCAGAGATGATCACTATCACAGCTGCAACCAGAACTCAGGTTTGCACTATCTCGGTTTTGCAGTTACATTTCTGGGACACACTGTGCCCAAATGAGCCTTTTTGACATTTACTATCACTATAGACTTCTTCCATCTTCCATCTACAAGACAGTCTGATTACCCTACACCATAAAGAAAAATAAGGATCACACTTGCTGAAATCAGAGGGACATCCATTGGTAGCAAGTGTTAGGAGAAGCAGGTTTAGTATTGGGTTTTTTTCTCTTGAGGAGTCATTCCACAAAGTAGCAGACAATCTTCTAAACTTGACAACTGAGCATTATTTTTGATCTGTTAGAGAGAAAACTTAGTTGGACTAATTGAGAACAAAAGGAGATGAGGGGATGTGTTCTAGACTGCCTACTGAAATAGAGTAGTACCTGGGTTCAACAGCTCATGAATAACTTAAGCAGTCATACTTGCATAGCATGAGGCTTCATAAGAATTTAAACAAAGTTACTCCAAGATCTAGAGAAGACAGCTCAGGAAACGCTGCTTCTGAATGGATTACATAGCACTTTATAAACCTTTTTCTTAACTAGAACCTTTGCCAAATAGCACCTCATTGTACTTCTTCGACCTTACAAGAAAAATACAAAGAACTGTCTGGCCACTAACAGCATTCACATGAGGGGAACTTCCATGTTGTTATATATAAGCATCCTCTAAGAGGTTTAAACCACAAAAACTTTTACTGCAGTATAAAAAAAAGACTGTGCAAGACCTTGCAAAAACATTTCTGTAAAGTATGAATAGCTGCCTTGGGGAAACTCCCCCATATTAATAGAAATAGCAGTTATTGCCCACGCTGAGCAATGGCTCAGAGGGAATCTTTACAAATATTCTTATAAATTATTCCATTTGAATGCAGTAGTTTTCAGGAAGACATCTCAATAAGCAGGGAAGTCAGAAAACGAGCTGATAAAACAAAAAGCAGCAGCGTTTCCCAGTACAAACATTGGCAGCAAGGACTGCCTTCCACCAACACAGGAGTTCCTGACCCAAGGGTTACCAGCATTCTACCCTCTGCTCCATGAGATCAAATTGCCTCCTTCCCTAGGATTTGTTATTGAACCAAGACCATTTCTCAGTTTTGTGGACTGCACTCTAATTAGCAAAATAAAAGCCCAGGCCTCAAGGATGTCTAAAAAAGATCTAGGATAAAGAAGGGGGGGAAATGTAAGCACCAGCAAAAACGGATTCTGACATTAACACGTGACATTTCTTTACTGTCATCAGAGCAAAGACAGCAATAGAAACCTTGTACTCCCTGAAGGCATCAGCCATAGTATCTTCTCTTGTACCCTTGTCCCCAGGGTCTTCAGCTATAATGTGTTTCCTTTTCCTATTAGTTGCTCCTAAATAAGGGTCCCAAATGACTGACAGCCAGCCCATCTTTATAATATGCCTCCAAAGAACCAGGTGTAAGAATGACGACTTAAAAGTGCGGAATATTTAAACTTGCTGCTGGTTCTGCTTATAGAAAGTTAGTTATTACCAAATTTTCTTCTGTGTTTCCTGGACTCGCTTTTTCAACTTTCAAGAAATTTAACAAAGATTATCAACACCAACAAAGGAAACAGCATGAGAAAATCTGAAACAGCAGAGATTGTGAAATATCTTTTTGTTTTTTTAATTTCTGAGAGAGCCATTAAAAAAAAAATTAATGCTGAACTGGAACTGTGTGTAATTAAATCTTTTAAGAGTAGAACCTTTACACTTTTAGGACATCTCATATGCAGTATGGACTGCTTGGGGAAGAGAACTCCATCCAAGTTGCTTTGACATTTCACTTGCTGTTTACTGATGTATCTCGTTAAATCTTGTACAGCAGAAAAAAAACTCTAATAAACGAACAACATTCTGTTGCATGGATATCACCAAAAAAAATCAGGGACCTATCACAAACTCCTCTTTTTTTTTTAATCTAGATATTTTCCAAAGAAACAGCCTTTAAAGTCATCAGTAGTGTGCTGGGTGCCCAACCCGAGGTTACGGACTCATGGAGTTCAGCATTTCATTAGGTTAAAAAAATAAATCAAGGAACTTGAATGAGCCTCTCAGGGCACATGATACAGATTGTAACGTATAAATCTAGAATTTTCAAACTGGTTTGGGGGGAAAAAAAAAAAGCTATACTTAAAAGATGATTACTTTTTAGAGCTCATGGTTCCAAATTGTTAATCTAAGTATATATATATTTATGTATATAAACATACTTAAATGTGCCTCTATCCATTCAATCAGCAACCAAGAGCAGGAAACTGGGATGGTAAACAACAAAGTTTTTGTTCTTTGATTTTCTTCCTCTTTCTAGTTTTACTTAGATTGGAAGATCAGAAAAGACATTTACAGCAGTGGAGAACATAGTCCTAGCTTTAATTATATCCAGACACTTGTCTGTATAATGAATTGAAAACAAATTTCTAATTTTGCAAGGCTGACAAGGCTGAAGTGTTTCCATGCAGTGTGTTCGACTAAACCAAATTTGGAGGGGGAAGAAAGGAAGAAGTTGTTCAGTTAACAGCTTAGCTGTTCCTAAGAGCAAGGGGTGTCAAAAGTAAATTGGTTTTGCAAAGCACAAATTCTTTTCTTTGTGCATGCCTAACTTCTAGACTTTGGAGGAGGAGCATTACATTTTACAAAAAAAACCTTTGCATCAAGGGTGGGTCTTTGTTGTTCCTGAGTACCTGGATTACCCCCAGTCTGCCACACTAAGCTTTTGCAAATGAAAAATAAGAGTCTCCACTTGTACCTGGAGACATTTTAGCAGTTAACATTTCCTAGTCCTTCTTCCTTCAGCAAGCTATGATGTCTTGTCATTTCAAGACATGTATACTATTCAAACAACAAAATTTTAATGTGGTCCACACATTCACAACTTCTGCCTGCAACAGCCACAGCATATCCAAATTCATTCCAGTTTGAGAAGAAGCAGATTAATCTGGATTTATTTTTTTTATTTCTTAATTTAATACCTCTTTTTATTTTTTTTTTTTGCTTGGAAAGCTGATGGCAGGGACCTGGTGTCTGTTCTTGGTAACCTGGTGAATCCCTGAAGGGCTTCAATATGCCTAATGTCTAAAAAACACTTAAACTGAAAACAAGGGATTGCTTGAGGGAACAGAAGGGAACATTACCAAAGTACGAGGTTTTGGTCTGGAGAAATGGAATCCTGGGCATCTACATTTTCCCTTGCTTCCATATCCATCAATACTGGTGGATCTCACTTGAAGGGTTTGGATTTCATTCCACACTTGTACACGTCTACATAGAACAACAACCTGCCATGACTACAGTTCTGCCCAAGCTGGCTCCAAAGTCCTGCTGGTGAGTCATTCAAATTGTCTGCAGTAAAAGGATGTGAGCATTACACAAATAACAGCTAAGAAATGCAGGGAAGCCTCTATCCACGACAGATCTGTGTGTGGAACACAGATGGCCCTCCCCTTTCAGTTCATGTTGATGACAGAGATCGGTGACTGCACAGCAACAGCAAACAACACAGAACAGCCCTGTAGGGAAACCCTCCCTCAACTCACCTCTACAACAGGGACTGAACATTGTATGTTAAATAATGACCATTTTAGTTTTAAGAGCTATCTCATAATGGGTTTGAATGCATATAAGTCATCCTTTCTGGGTTCTCTCATTTACCAGGCACTGAATGCTTCCCTTAGCAAACTAGATTGCCCCTAATTTTACTCAATTATTTGGCAGCAAGTTTATACATGTGATTTCTGAATACATATAATCTCCCATTTCCCATGCTTGAAAGTCAACAGCATCACACAAGAAGCAGAAAAAAAGAAACCTATGACCATTTGGGCTCATGTCCAGCAAAAACTAAGACATTTACCCAGTGAATCCAAAACATCTGACAAAGTCAAGTCTATTTTTCAGCAAGCTATGCAGTGTAGAGATCAAGATTTCAACTGATGGCAAATCTTCTACATTGTTATATCAGTTGCTTTTAAACTGAATTTTTAAATTACAATTTTGCACTCAGTATTTTAATATAAATTCATTCAACTCATTTTTTTTTCATACTGAAGTTCACCAAAACCAACGAATACAAGGCCACAGATGGTTAAAAGCCAGTGTAGGTGAATGTACCATGCATCATTTAAAATATTTTATATTCTATTACCAAATAGTTCCTACGCAGCAGTTTATATATGACCCAACAGATCTTTGATGAGCCCATTGACCTGGCCTGATTCTACTTTTAACTACTTGAAAAAAGTAAATGACACAGTAAGTTTTCGGGTTTGGTTTTTGTTTGGTTAGGTTCATTAAGATACTTCTTCATTTGTTGCATTCTTTCTTGGGTACTACAGTTAAGAGTTTATTAAAATTAAAATTAATTTTACAGTATCATAGCAGGACAATAAATTTTATGCCTTAAATATTAATTAGAAATAAATTCTAAAAAACAAAAAACAAAGCTACATTCTTTTATTCAAGCAAAAGCCAGTCAATTTTGCTCAGCAAAGAGCTTGAGGCTGGCCTACAGGTTTTAAGGGTGGAAGGCTACCATATTTACAGCGGCACTCCAAATCTCACTTCTGCTGCTGGTTGAATGGAGAAAGCTGCCACAGAGACGTGCTATGCAAAAGGAACAAAAACAAAGGTCTGTTTACACTCTAAGCTCGAGTCAGAAGACAGTAGGGAAACAGGAAGGCACATTCAGAAGCTGGTACCCATTTGGTGGTTTCCGCGTGCGGTTTCACACCCGTGAGGTCATGGGCTGATGTGGAAACGCCGTGTGCTCACACTGTGTGCTCACACCGTGCTGCTCACACCCTGATGCTCACACTACACTGCTCACCACCCTGATGGTCATGGCACAGCCACCCCTGAGCAGCTGTGCTCACACTGGACAGGGTGAACAGCCCTACCTAAACTGCCCTCACCACCCAGCCATGAAAACTAGACCTCGGCCAGTTGGTGGCAACCCTGTGATACGAATGGCAGGACAGATAGAAGCTTCATATAGATGTTCACACACGGACAGAAATGGAGGGTGGTGGAAAGTAAAATAAATATATAAACTCATTGACTCAATGAGAAGCTAGAAGCGTGTTTTATGCTCTGCCTTAGCAGTGAAACTGTAGTTCATCCAATGCTACTGCAAAAGACTCCATTTTAAAAAATAATCACCAGATGTGATCCAAAATTAACAGCTTCTCCGGACTTTTAAATCTTTAAATCTTAAAAAGAAAACAGAAAATTGGGCAGGGAGAAGCGAGCTTGGGGGTGCCTGCTCCCCTCAGCTTATTTATTTCTCAAATGACAGTACTGAAATTCTGAGCTGCCTGGGGTACAATCTTTCTTTCATGTATTTGCCTTTACAGTGAAAAGCACAACAAAATCTCACCCACTCGGGGATTTCTAGAAGTAGATGATAATAGATTCAGAACATATAATTAAAACAAGCATATAATTAAGACAAATACATTCCATTAAGCAAATCAATTTTTCCATTAACTTCAGTAGAAACAGGTCTATTAGATGTAAATAGATTAAAGATGACACCAGGGTACATGGGCTCAGTTTTGACTTCCTGTTCCCATTTCACTTCAGCTGAGCTGTTGAGACATCCTCATTTGGTCTGAGTGACAGATCATGAATTTGCAGCTGAGTGCTTACAGATTGCAAAGATTGCCTCTACCAATAAGCTTACCTATTGTCCATGCAAAGATGAATGACTACAGGAGGGGGCCATACTCAAAGATCTTCTTGGACAGGGACTGGGAGACCATCAAGATAACAATTATTTTGGTTATCATTCTGCAGTGTCCCAGTTTAGAAAGGGAATAATACACTTGACATTTTTATGCAAACAGTCAGCACAGTACATAACCATATACTGAAGAAGCAGAACTCTTACTCCAAAAGAAAAATATTTAACCAGTCACACTCACACATCTTCCTTTTTCATGGTGGAGAGGGGTAAATCCACTGAATTCAAAGACATTATCCTTTAAATTAAGGATTCAAAAGCCCTTTTCAAAGCGCAGTATGTTTCTTCGTATCTTTCCAGTTAGTGTTTAGATGAGGAATTTGGATAGAATGAGGCCTCCAGCATGTCATGAAGTTTCCTGTCAAATCATGAGAGCTATTTTCCTCAGATGAATCCTTGAGTAACTTTCTCTACTATCTCCATAAGCAGAGAAAATACAAGACCATTCTGATACACCAATAATCATGATGCAAGAACACACAAGACAAGCATATGATCAAGCAGTTTGGGGGAAACCAGATTTCACAATTTGAAGAGAACCAGGTACCTTTAATATTTCCTTCTTGAAGAATGTCCAGCCTTCCTGGACTTCTTTGCCCTTCAGGACTGCCTCTCAAGGGGCTCTGACAACCAGTCTCCTAAACAGGCCAAACTCTGCCCTCCAGAAGTCCACAGAGACAGTTCTGCTGATCCCTCTGCTTACTTTCCCAAGAATTTTCACTGCTATGAGTCAGCTCCAGCCATCACATCACCCACAAGTTCTTCTCTGTTCACAAACAGGTCCAGCAGGGCACCTTCCCTGGCTAGCTCACTCACCAGCTGTATCAGGCACTTTTCTCCCAAATACTCCAAGGACCTCCTACACTGCTTCCCTTCTGCTGCATTCTATTTCTAGCAGACATTTAGTAAGTTGAAGTGCCTCGTGAGAACAAGGGCTAGTGATATAGATTATATAGATTATATAGATGAAAACTAGAAACAATTTTTACTTGCAGTTAGGTATGCCAAAAGGACATTTATTTGTCCACACGTTAAGCCAGTCATTATAAGAAATTACTGAAGATCTTCACTTTCATCTTCTAAATAGTTGCTGAAGCCTAGACCTCTCCTCTGTTGTTTAGAACATCTATAGAACCTTTTTATGCTTTTCCTCTTCAAACACACTACCTGTAAATTTATACAGTAGAAGTATCACAGCATGATTTTTCTACCCAATTCCATACATGGAGACCAAACTATCTCTCTGATCCAGCCAAAGAAATTCTTTGAAACAGTGTGGGTTAAAATCTATGCACATATTTATCCTGTGACACAGACTTCTATAGAAAAGCTTTAGCATCCTTGCCTAAGCCTGACTGACATTTTTATTACCCAAATCACTAGGAAGAATTATATTTTCCAGTGTACTGCTTCTGCTGGATCTGGAGTTTTAGGCAATACACCAATTACCCATCAGGAAGTGAAAAAGAAGGAGCACCGGTTATTTATGAATGTTAGGAATCCTGTCACGAGTACAAGCAGTGATTTTATGGATATCAAGGGACCACAAACCACCACAAAATATTCAAACATACCACATAACCCAACATATGCAACCCCTACACTAGTTAGACCTGCAGTAAAGTATTCTCTTCCAAAGTGGTTCTCTTAATGCAAGTACAACTCAAAATACTTTTAGATACATTACAGTAACATAACATTTAAACATCCTATCGACTAATTTTACTTCTAATTGTTCCAGAGCAGAGCATTCTAACTAAAAGATTACCTTAGTAGGATAAGAAAAAGCAAACTGTATTCAACATAGCACTGTCATTACAGAGACGCGTCAAGCCTGACCCTGGAAGAATTGAGAGGCAACCTCTGGAATTACTTCTTATTTTAAATTTCCATCAGTGATACGAAGTGCCAACTTGCAAGATTTGGAGAAAGGGTAGCATATATTTAGGCTTTCAGTACTTAGAGAAGAGAAAGTATATAGATTTCTAAAGCTTTAGTCTCAATAAGTGACAGCTAAGGATAGAAAACTCAACTCAAAGAACTATAACATACTTTAACATCCTCAATAAATTTATACCAGTCCTTACAGTTATCACTATGACCAAGTAATTGCGTCATCTCAGTTTCAGCTCAAAGTCCTGAAGCAGGACAATAATGCCCAGCCCATAGCTTTCCCCACTTTTCCTTTCAGCCTGCCAATAAGTGTCATACGTATTTTCCCAGGTGCATCATCATCTGCTCCTCGCTGTGTCACCTGCAATCAGCACATTCAGCTTCTATCACTGGCTGTCTCAGCCCCTCTTTACAAATACTCTCTCTGTGTCTTTCAAGGGTGGGAGGCAATACCAGCAGAATGACTTCTTACTCTCAAAGGCTCCTGTTTCCTTCCATCTACCCTAGTCTTTCTTGCAAAGCGCCTCTACCTTTTACCCCCTTGAGATCTCTGTTCTTCAGGTCTCCTCTGCTAAGAAGATAGTGAGGAACACCAAAGCCAGGACACTTGCTCAGCAAGGAGAGGCTGAGAAACCCAAACTTGCTCAGTATGGAGAAGAGTTGGTTTTGAGGAGCTCGTCAATGCCTATGGCTAGGCTGCTGAGGGTCTGGAACATGGTAGCATACAGTGATATGTGTCAGAATGATGAGACAATGGGCATAAAATGAAGCAAGAAAAGTTCACACCAGATTTAGGAGGAACTATTCTCCCTGTGAGGAGAGTGAAGTGGGTTGGCCAAAGTGTCTGTGCAGTCTCTATATAGAGGTTTATATAATTTGTCTGGATAAAGCCCTGAGCAACCTGGTCTGACTTCCCAGCCATCCCTCCTCACCCAAGTCAGAAGGTGAAAAACCTGTGAACACTGTACCTGTACTTGCCTTACAAAACACAAACAGTGCAACAACTGCACTAAACTCTTTAACCCCAGGCCCTCAAAAGCAGCATATTCATCAGTGGGAAAAAATCATTATATTTTATTAGGTTTTAACATCAGTCACTGATGCAGTAGATGGAGTTTAGACTTGCTTCTTCCTTATAAGTTTCCGACAGCTATCAAAAAGCAAAGCTGTCACCTGGTTAGACTTTGCAGGCCAATGTCTTGCAACAAAGTATTTTCAGGCTGCCAGAACCATGTCATCGAAGAAGACAGGCCATGTCCCTAAATCTTATGCCAAGCCAGGTGCCCGTGGTGATAAAACATTCTCCCAAAGGCAGCCTGACCTTGGCAGCCGCACAGGTGCAGTTATCAATCAAAGTTTATAAACACAAAGCCAGCCCAGCACCTTCGGGCACACAGACAGAACGGACACCCCGCTGTTTGGACAGGCAGGTGCTGGTCACTTCACCTCCTAGAACCCTGGGAAACAGCGATGGAATTCCCGAGTGACAGAGGAACTGATGCACAAAAATAGGTGCCTGAAGTACTAGCTGCTAAAGGACTGGCAAGGTGACAGATTGTTCAGCTGGAGGAAGATCTAGAGAAGAGAAGCAGGTCAGGTTGCAATTAGACTTTAAATGCTGTAGCTAGTAAGCAATGTCATCCATTAGGCATCTATCATCCATTAAGAATCTGAATTTCTCCTTTAGAAGAAGAAATTGGATTCCTGAATATTACTCAAAAATTATACAGAAACTTCAACATATGTTGTCTCTGTGTCCCAGGAAGAGGAAAAAAGTTCAAAGATTTAGCAGTTCTCTATTGACCTCATCTGTTTTGAGGCATGTTTCCCATGGCCTAAAGTGGCCTAGGGGATTCCAAAGTTTATATTTAAGGTGGGCAGTTAAGTAGAGCAAAGACACAAAGAATAAACTATCCCATCTATTTTTTAGAGGCAGTTAACCAGGAGTAGTGACTTAGCAATAGTATTTTCTTGCATATATGGAACTTTCCCTGGAGGAAACAGGGACACTTCCTGGTATATATTTAAATGAAAAAGCAACAATGAGCTCACACATTGTAAGACACCCAGGAATCTGCACAAAAAGGAAAGAGAAAGTTTAGGAATACACAGTGCACAAAAATTTTCCAAGCCATATTAACAAAACCATAGGCCATCAGGCTTCACTTGTCCTAGCACTCCCAGGATTTTTTATATTGAATAAAATCCCCCTCCATGAAACTAGCACAGCCATAGTAAATCACTGACACTAAAATCAAAACAGAGCATCTAAAGCATTTAGAGGCAGTCAAAACATGTCCCTATAATTAATTGGAATAAAGAATAAGAGGAGTTTCAGTCCTCTGGTGGTTTTGGAAAGGAAGACTTATTTTGTTTTGGTGGAATACTAAGACTACACAAATTGAAACATCTTTAAGAAAGACAGGGAACAAGCAACATTTTCTTTTGCCTCATATCAAAAAAGGGACATTTCAAGCAAAAAAAAAAAAAAAAGTGAAGTTTTGATAAGAGTTCTATAAACATTTCAAGAATGATTAACAGAAAAAATACAAACTTGCCTTTCGATACTGTCAAATCTGCTTTTGTTATTGGAAAACAGCCAAAGCAACATTTTTTTAATAATCCTGAAGCATATCTTTAAAGTATTTTCTATCCTTGGACACACATTTCAAGGCTTCAAAGTCAGTTTTAACAGTTTTTTTAAGACACATACACATTTTTCCTTGCCAGTTTAAATTATTCAAATACAACCACAGAGTTACCCTAGTTTCTTGTTTTACTGATAGATTTCATGTGCCTCAGTTTTCCTAAGTGGATTTCCCAGATTTGCAGGCAGAAAGTTTCAAAGAATCAGGAACAGGAGTTAACTCTCCTGGTTTCCTGTTGGGTCACTTAATGAAGGGGCCATCCTGTTGATCCTGCACGTGTACATTGTATAACTCCTTTGGGGACCCAGGGGAGAGGACGTGTGCGTGTAGACACACATACATCCAAAGGACCTACTCTGTGTGATAATGCTGCCCATTTTTCTATAGGGCTCCTGCCAAAAATGAACAACTAGCAGAAAATGTACATTAAAAGGTGTTCACCCAAATATTCACAGCTAAACACTATACATGCTACTAGGTTTTGCAGTGACGACACTGTAAATAGATTTTACAGAGCAAATCTTCAATCATATGCAAATGCTGCATTTAATAGCTCACCTGTCTGTATAATGATGAAGTATACTACAACAAAAAATAATTTACTAACCAAAATCAGGACCTATATTATTGTCACAAAGCTTTCATTGCAGATAGATCATCTCACTCTTACCACAACCAGACTTTGCCAAGATAACCTGTTCAGTACAATACTTGTAAAATTTTGTGCATGCTTGAAAGCCAGATGATCTACCTAGATGGTCTACCTATAGAGGTTAGTCACCCAGTGAAATGTTTAAGTGCAGCACTCCATACTAAAATTCTTAATAAATCTGCTTTTTTGTTTGCCCATGTACTGAATTCTAAGAGGAAGTGAATCAAACTTCTCTAAATCAAATGAGTGCTGTGAAAAGTTATTAATTTATAGCAAGTGCTTTGAGCATGTACTGTAAAGCTGCTATTCAAGTTCTATGCATTCAGCAGGTCTAGTTTTGCTTAGAAATTCTTGAACTCTCAAGGAACCTGATCTGAGTTTCGCCTGTAAGAAAACTTGAAACCAGCTGATTTGTGCGGCCTCAGGTTTCATTGGGTATTTAGCATAACTGATATTAAGCCCTTCTCATACACATTCCATCTCCTAGAGTCTCTTGTTTTACTTTCCAATCTGAGTAGTATAAACACGTGGCACTGCTTTTGCAAGAGAAGTGTGCCCCTACCGAGTTACTTCAGATATCCTAGAGATTCATGTGTTTCTTGCATTGTATGCCCAGCTTGTCCAGACATTTTTGATACTAAAAACTGTAGCTTCATTAGGAGCATCCTGTTGTATGGCCACTGGCCACTCTGTTGAGCAAAAAGCCCTACATAAATATACACCTTGTTGTCTGAAAGAGTGAGAAAAGTGAATTGAGTTCAGTTGTGCTACAAGTACAGGGCTTTTCACATCCTCATTTCTTCAGTCTTCCTTAAAGATCCCTTAAGAGCCTTGTGGAGTGTGGGGAAGCTTTACAGAGCTCACAGAATTGAACCTAGCACCTGAGACCTAAAGCCAGCAGCAGATTCCCATTGAGTCACCACTTCAGACTTTGTCACTCAGCTGACTCCAAACTACATACTCACAGCATTACAGATGCCTTTCTGACTGCCCCGTTACAGCCAGGATGCACATTTGGTAGCCTGTCTGCCCCCATCTAAATCTAGCTCTATTTAGAGGAGACATTCAGTCGAGTGCTCAGAGTATCTCAGTAAATGCAGAAGTACAGAATGGTACCTTGTACTTAACCACAACCATCTAAAACTCTCACAGAGAATAAGCTAACACAAAGTGCAGCAATGCTCATATGTAAATTACTGAAAAGTTCAGTCAGTTACATGTCTCTCTCTAAATCATGGTTGAGCACCACAGCCTGGTCAGGGGCCAAAACCATACCTTTGTCTTTAGCAGTAATAACATCCAGCCCAATGCTAGATACCTTGGCATATTCATATGCCAGTGAAGTCCAGAAAAAAGTTAAGATCTCTTTTTCCATATCTGTTCAAGTAATTTTGCATCTCTGCTTCTCAAGTTTGCCTCAGCAGGTTACAGCCAGCATTTTATAAAACCCGTATATGAGTGGCTTAACATCCAAACAAAATCTTAATATCAGATCATGTAATTTTGAAAAAATGTCAAGTACAAACACATGACAAGCTTTTCCTTCTGTAGAGGAAACAACTTTGCTAGCATTTTCCTACCAGTTATAAATATCCAAGGTATGAAGCAAAAAAAGATGGAATATTCTGCACCATAATTAAGAATGAGCAAACCTCCATTAAAAAAAAAATGTTTAATGAATCACACAGGTATCTTTGACACCTCTGTTTCTCTACAGGGTGCCCTTCCTCAAGCCTTGCTTCCTTGACCAAGCCTTCTCCTGCTAGGAAAAGCCATCTTCCAGACAGCCATAAGGCCTCAACCTCACAGCACACTCTAAATCAAACCCTCCTCTCTTCCTGCAAAACCTAATTCCTACCATCATTTTTGTAGCAAGTAGTCCTTTATGTCTTCCTTTTTAAGGTCAGTCCTCCTTACAAGTCTGCATACAATAGCACCTTCCTGAAAACTTCACCACATGATGATTTCTTCTCCTCCTTATATGACCTTCCTCTGAGTGTTTTTATTCCCTACAGCTGTGCTCCTTCCTGCACCCTCCTGTCTGCTTTCTACCCTTGCTCTGCCTCATGTGCTTTTTTTGAACCCCATCCAATGAGAACAATTTTCTGTACACAGAATTTATGGTTTTTCCTTATTACTCTTCTCACCTCCGACGTTACCAAACTTCCCTGAACACATTAAAAAGTACAGCTGAAAAAATTAATAGAAGCAACCTAATTTGTACTTCTTCTAGAATGAAGTTGATGTAAAATGGTTGTTTGCCATCTGCCAACAAATAGAGGGAAAACTCATCTGATCTGAAGCAACTGAACATAATGAGGAAATATTAAAAATTATTAACTCAAAAAGGCTGTAACCTGCTGTAGCTCAGCTATGGCTTTGCAGTGCATTAGCCTTTCCCACTACACAGGCAGACACTCCAAAAGTTCCAAGGGAGTGATAAACATAGAAAAAAAAGGGGGGTGTTGAATTAGGGTCTTTGCTTCTAGTCCTCTATTAAAATTAAGGGCCTAACTTGAGACATCTGGAAGTTTCTCGATTTTCCACTAAGTTCAATCATTCACCTCTGACAAAATCACTACCCTTTTTAGCATGGCAACTTGGGGTACCTGAAACAGACACAAATAAAATGTGTTGGTCGCTTTAAAATCTTTATACTGTAATGATCTGAGATGAGAAATGCCTGGCATGGGTCCCTAACCCCACAGCCTCTGAAAAACTGAGCTCCCTAATAACCACACCAGTTGTAGTTGAGATGATTCATAGATTTTCCAATCATTAAGATAATTCAATCTGTTTGAGTAACACAACACTTAAAGTCTTACATGGTAGTTTATGCAGCACAATGGATCCCAAACCACACGGTAATTTTACTATTTCTAGAACAAAAACTAGTTAAGTGACTAAAACTGAAGGAAATTAATTTTTAAGGCACACTCACATTCTGTCTTTAAACAGAATGTCCCTTGACAATGACTGAATCCCTTTACAGGAGTTCCTGAAAGAGTATTTTTAAAAGTCATCTGACTCCAAATTATCATCTTTTCCTAATCTCAGATTTTAGTCTGCAAACAGTCACACTGGGGAAGGACAAATAGTTTAAGTTTATGCACTCCCCAGAGGGTGTAATCTCGCTAGGGCAGCTGTGTTGCAGCAAGCAGGCTGCTCTATTATGTATCATAGATTCCTTCTGGTCTATGAGAGTCCTGCCACAGCAAAATGTAGTCAAGCAGGAGAGGAAGAATGTAGAGCTTTCAGCAGAGGGAGGTATTGACACAGCGTATAACTCTAGGGGAGGGGATCTGGGACTGTTTCAGTGCTTGGCTACAGTCAGAGACCATAAATCCTTCCTCCAGCAGTTTGTTGGGGTTTTTTGTTTGCTTTTTCTGTTGTTGGGGGGGGTGTATTATTTTTAATAAGGAATAGCCCTTAAACAGCTTTGCTAAAGTTGTTTTTCTGTTTGCAGAAGCTGAGTTGTATTCTGTTGTTGATGGAAAAGAAAAAAAAAAAACAAACATAAATGCGAGGGTGGGGGCAAAGGAAATACAGACATAAATTTAAAGAGAGAAGTCTTTGGTCACCAAAAATAGCCACGGCAGATAGTGTAACTAAAACCTGACTAGTGCCTACACAGTCAGCGCAGCGCACGGGGCAAAGTTACATAATATTTTCCACATTTATTTCAAGCAGGGCAGCCTGCCAGCGTGATAGATTTCTAGAAAGGGTGGGAGAGGGAGAGTGGTTTGATTCACAGACTGCTGTATTTACAGCTTGCCCCACAGCCACTGCCTTCCCCTCTTTGGGCGTTTACCTTCACAGCTTGCCAGAGAGCAGTGTGAGCATAGCCCTGATATAGAAAGCAAGTCACCCTTCGGACTGTCTGAAGCACTGCAGCTGCACGAGTTAGCTTTAGTTTCAGGGTTTCCAGGGTGCTAACATGCAGCAGCTTGCTGAAAGCTCAGTCGTTGTCAAAGCCCAGAAATTAACAGTAGGAAAAGCACCTTGACCAAAAAAAATAAGGAGGGAGGGAAGCTTCAGCTTCAGATCCTTCCCTGCACAAACTCCAACAGGCTTCGAAAGTAGAGCCTTCAGAAAGAAAAGGGTACCTAAACACTGTAGAAACAGAAAATAATCTACAATCAATTAAGTTTAGAACTGGGCATAAATCTCTAAAATTGACATGAATTTTCTCAGAAGACAGGGCTACTCTTTTCAAATGCCTGGATGAAACCAACTACTTAGTTTCATATGAGAAATTTACTATTGAAAGACATTCATCAACAGCAGTCATACAAATGACTACATGAACAGTTCTGTGTTATGTGTGACAGGACAATCCATAAAACAAAGCATTGGCCTGTGTGTTTCCTGCATATATTCTATATTTTCTCTTCAAATGGCAGGTTCTCCACTGGGACTTCTCAAATACCTCATTAAGATTTGACTGCTGCTGGCAAGCAATAACATTGCAGCTTCCTATCAAAGATAGACAGGAAAAAATTACCAGAAGAATGACAAACAAAAAAAGTCTGTTTCTTACATCCAGTTTCCATGAAGAGACAAAGGAGGTGAAAGACAAGGAAGAAATAGAGCACTGTAATAAACCCAGTATGTTGTCCATAAAACAGGCTACAGAAAACAGAGGTTAGGACCATCCTTCTCTCTCCCATCCATAATGTATATACAGAACCATATATATGACTTTGCAGTTTTATTTGAACGGGATTAAATGGGAAAATTAACTGAGTCAATTCTCACCAAGCTGAAAGGTAATTACACAGCATAAAAGCTGCTAATACATTTATGAAGAATATTAGTGCTGGTATCATTAAATCAAATTGTTACTCCAAAGGAAATTGCTCTGACCATGGCTTTATGAAAACAAGAAGATGCCAGCTAAATGCCAACATGCTATACTTTTAACCTGCAAAGAAGAGATATTCCCTGACTAGCACGGAGATAAAACAAAAGCAGAGTTCATGAAACAATGCAATGATGTCAGGTGAGGTGTTATATTTACTCTAACTAGTAACATTGTGTGCTTTTGAGAGTAATGCCTTCGAGCATGAAATCATCCTCCAAAACAAACTCTCCTCTTAATGTCAGTCTCATCAATAGTTTGCAACTGGAGCTTGCTAGTTTTGGCTATAGTGACCTTCCCAAAAAATGTAGGAGGTAGTACACCTTTAAAGATTCATTTTGTTTCTTATGACTGTGCTTAAAAGGAATCCCTCCATTTCTTTTCTATCTTGGATGACATTTTGTAATTTCCACTTTTTTTCCAGCCCAAACTTGCTGCACAGTGACAAATTCTATAAATTCACCCAGAGAGAACTCAGTATCCTCTTTTCCCCCCTGGAAATGAGCCTAATTTGAAAAATGAAAAAAAAATAGTATTGAACTTACAGAAGCAGTTGTGAGCTAATGAAAAAAAAAAAGACATCCTAGTATTTGGAAAAGGGTAACCTATTCACAAACTGATAAAACAGAATAAATCATCTCTAACACAATAAGCAGTGAGATTATGCCGCATCATCCAACTGTAACAGTTTTTTCCACAATGCCATACTGCCATTCATTGAGTTTTCTGAATATTTAAAGATTAAATAATGAAGAATGGCAAGAAGGGAAAAAGAAGCAGAGCCAGAAGTTTGCTTCAGGGGGAAAACACAAAATCAGGAAAAAATGGAGAAATGGAAATTGGGATGTTTGAGGAGCGCTGAGTCAGACTCTGAAGAACAGAGAGTGACTAGGACAATAGGCTGGGACACAAAGATGCTGGTTCAGTTCCAGACTCAGCCACAAACTCTACAGCAAGCTCTATGATTTACTTGGAGCCTCAACAAACTAGTGGTAAAGAGGACAAAAGGGGACAAAATCTTCTGTCTCAGGGAAGGCCTAATTGTGACTACGAGGCATGAAGTCCCTTGGATGTATGATCACCATGCTCTGAAGTATGGCAGGAGCATCCCTGTTTGGCTCCAGGCTGTAGCTGAGGGACAAGCTGTGGTGCCTGACAGTTCCACACCAAAGTCAGTCGGCTCTCCTGAGCCCAGTGCTACCACCCAGCATGGAATTATTGTCAGGTGGGAACATGCCCTGCAATTTCAATGCAAAGTTCGGGGTGACCGTGTTGGAGCTTCCTAAATACTCACAGTAGGGTTTGCCAAAACTCAGGTTTTGTACTTCTGCTGCAGAACCACACTGAGCCATGGCTCTCTTTCTGGAACTTTCTGGACCTAATATATGTGCTCTGTGATACACTCTGCTATGTAGAAGTAAAGCCACACACTCAAATGATTGGCTCAATCATTCAGTAAAAGGAACTTAAAAGTAGAATATACACAGTATTATTTCTCCAAGGGAGAAGAATTATCAACTCATTTCCTAAGACATTCGTAAATATTTTGCACAGTGTAAATGCACGCTTTATTGTGCTTTTGGCTGTAACTAAACAAATTATATCATATTTAATTTACCTTCTGCTCTTTCAATCCTTTGGAGCTCATACTCCGTGCTATTTGGAAAAGGAAATTCAAAATCTGTATCTAGACCGGAAGACATAGGAGGGCACCAGATCCCCGAGGAGGGCATGGCCTTTCACCACATCCTGACAGCATCCTTGGGCAGGACCAGCCTGAGCACAGCTTTCCTCACCATCACAGCTCCTACCTGGCCCTCCTCAGGAGGGGGGAGGAAGGATGTTTAGTGACATGCTGATGTCACTAAACACAGGCAACCAGGACCAGCTGAGCTGCAGCCACTGGGCTTCACCATGAGCCCTTTCCCTGACACAGTCACCATGCTGGGACACTGGGCACAGCACTGGGTTTTGATAGGGCTGGATAATGTAACCAGCATTTACTACAATTATTAATCTATGGCTTTCTATTTCAACTAAATATTCTGTTAGCCCAAAAAGCAATTACAAGCTTTAATTACATTCTAAACCTGAGGAATCTACTTAAAAGTTCACAGGCAGCCTCTTTTAATTGAAAATGAAGTTGGGTTTTGCCAGTGGTGTGGAAAAATTCTTTTGAAGGTAATCCTCTCTATTGAGGTTGGTTTTCAATTATATATTTATTTTAATTACAAGGTAATATTACTAGACTAAGGATTATTTTTACATAGTGCTATAAATGTGTAGAGCAATTCAAGAACTATAAACCAGAGTAGCCTGAAAAGTACTTTATTGACACAGTGTAGCAAAGTGACAAGGACTCTGAAGCTATTCCAGTCTGAAACTATTCCACAATTATTTCCACTGAGGCTGTTGTGTCATGGGAGTTCTCCTCACCTTGCAGAAAATGAAGGATAGTCAGTTAAATACACTGCTAAGGGATTAAATATTGCTGTAGGAGATAATTTCACTTGGTCAGCCAATAGCAAGTCTACAAAGCAATATGCTAAGTTGTAACTCAGGAGGCAAGAGGGGTTTTTTTAGAGTTGGGGCAGTTTGTGTTAGCTGTGACCAAGATGTCAGTGGCTTTGTCATTCCATGTTTAGCTGATGGCTGCTAGCATGACTCCAGCACTACCTAGAAGGATGAGAAGAAGGTCTCAGCCATACAGTCAACCACAATATAAAACTCCTCAAAACTAGAATGCTTAATATCATTAGAGCACAACCACAATGAACTCACAAAGTAATATCTGACCAAGATCATTTCAAAGTGGTGTTGTCCAGGAAGATTAGTGCTATTTATCAATACTGATAACACCATACAACTGTAATTTCCACCTGAATTCTGCCACAAGAAGAAAGAAGAAAAGATAACTTTTCTGAAAAAGTGATGTTATGTGAAGACACATAACTCATGAGCAAGTTACTCTTGCAGCATTATCATAAACACAGACTGTATGTAGTGTAAAACTGCAGAAAATTGCCTTTGGCGAGGGGCCTCTCTGTTCTAAGCAAATGTGCTTTCACACCTACCTCTGTGCTAAGGGTTAAGGGGTAAGGTGAGAATGTTGGTTCCCAGAGAAATGCGAAATTTGTGTGCCTCAGGACGCTGGAGTTTGGTGTAAGCTGATTCTCCTTACTAATGGTTATACCACAGTGTCACAGCAGTCCAGGACAGGGCAAGGACTGGCCTTCCTGTGGTTTCAGTGTGTCACTGGATCAGCAGGAATTACAGAGCTTTTCACTGCCCAGTGCCTCTCAAACACAGGCACTGGGCCTTTGTCCTTCTGGGCCCAAAGGAACAGATCTTCTCCCAGAGGATGCACTGGCCCTGGCATCAACTCACAGAGGAGTCTGGACATCCTATGGAAAAGGTCTCACGTTATATGTAGCTATTCAACACATATAGAACATTCCAAAAAAAGGATATAGCAACCACAAAATACAAGTCCACTCTCTCCTTAATCAGGGACAGTCTAGTCTCAGTCTGATTTAAAATGCTACATGTCTTCTTTAAGTAGGGCTCTCTGTAGGGAATGGAGTAATATGCCAAAAGAAAACCGAAAGAGAAAAAATGCAGTGCAGAAAAAAACTGAAAATGGCATAGATATATGTGTAAATTAAGACATAAATTTTACTTCAGCTTTGTACCCACCAAGTATAACCCAGATATATTCATTTCTCCTGGCACAAGATGAAGCTTTTCATGCATTAGAAATATTATAATATTTTTTCACCTATCATCAATTTTCATTTTCTCTTTGGCAGTTGCAAAGTTTCACCTGGGAAAAATTTTAACATCTAATTGTATATACACCTTATATACTTATGGATACTGTCCATCTCTATATTAATCTTAGAAGATTGTCTTCATTTCTTTATTCTTTGTTTGCATTCTGCAAATAATGTGTAGATCTAAATTCTTCTGGTACATAAAGAAATGGAAAAGAAAACAAAGAACTTCTTCTGAAAAGAAAAATTCTCAACTGATATCTTAATAAGGCTTACATCAGGGTATTTGAGGTTTAAATCAGATCTAATTCAGAGTCCAAAATAGGAGATTCTGCAGAAATGTGGCTAGATGCCTTTTGTGTCAGAGAACCAAAACTTTTTACTACAATGCGTCAGAAGACCAGAAAATTGCAGGGTTTTTTTTCACTCAGTTGTTCACTTATACTAGTGAAAATTAAAAGGCACATACGACCACACAGATTTAGGGAGTAAAAATTAAAAACAGATATTAGATTCTTCCATCACATACAGTTTGCAAATTCACTCAGCCTAAGTAGGAAAAGAGCTTTGCAACAAACCAATGTAACCACTAAAACTGAAAGCAGATTGAAACCCACAACATCCAGAGGAAGTTACAGCCAGCATTAGAAGACATCAGAAAAAAAAACAGTGAAGAGACAGGTCCCCTTCTCTGCAACTACAGTCTAGACTAATACAACCTCATGCAGCTGGAGGCTTCTGACTGTGCAGTTCCCCAGCAGATTCAGTGGGCAGCAATAATCATATGGCAGCAACCAGTCCTGGGTGCCATCCTGAAATAAATGAAAGTACTGATCCCATCTAGATCCTTCTTCCTCTTCTTGTTCTGCAAAATTGAACTACAACCCTGTAGGCCACTTTTGTGGTTGTCCCATTTAGAGGTTGTCATATTCTTTGGGGTCATAAAAGCACGTTTTAATTCTTTGTGAGGAAGAAAACAATGAAAGTAACCAAGAAATGAAAGACAAAAACTGCCCACATACTTATATTGAAAAAAAAAAAAAAGGAATTCAAAACCCAAGTGCAGGAGTAGGTAAGCAGAACAGTTCTGGTCAAAACTCTTATCTAAAATGAAGTTTTCACCTGAACACCCTAAACAACCTCTGCTAGGTTTCAGTGGCATGTGATGCTTTTTCAGACTGCTTCATCTACAGAAAGCTGTCACAAAAGGCTTCCACTGGATTTACAGCTACATTTGCAAAATAAGCTCTGTGATCTTCTGCCTTGGGGACACTGTGAAGAGAGCACTACACCAGAGTCCCGAGGTTAAACTATAACATCACCTATGCTAGAACTGTTCATTCAAATTTGTCAAAGATTTACATTTTATAGATGAAGAGCCCAAAGCAAAACTGGACCTTTAGGTACCATCCTTTCATTTGTGAAATGAAATAAGTCCCATTCCTAAATGTAAACACGTTCCCAGGGTGATGCACTCTTCATCTCTTTACTCCAGAGAACATCTTGTTATGAGTAGTAAAATAGCACAGTAGGCACATCTACATCTGAGATAACACTGCTCACACCTTCTCTTTTTCCACAATGAATTATAGAGCAGCCATCCTTCTTCTGGTCTCATGTAGCACAAAAAATGTTACCTATTTTCTGATCACGGAGGTGGTGATTTTCTAAATTGTGCAGAGAAACACCACATCTTAGCAAAGTGTTTAAACTCCCATCACTTGCAATTATTGTGGGTGGTAAGTAGTGAGATCCTGCAGAAGGTAAAACTAATGAATGCAAGCAGAAAGACAAGGATTAAATACAAATCTGCTAGAGACTCATCAGCACCTGCACCAGATATCTGAGAACTATTTCTTGGTTCAGTGACATACACCCCTAAGGAAATGGCCACTCTTTATGGAACATCTGAGCTAAATAAAAGCACTTTGGGTTTGTAGGCACTGAGCTCACAGACAACAAGGAAGCCCTGACAGAGGCTCGCTGTGCAGCGTGCAGCAAGCGTGCCACAGAGATCAAACCTCAGGTGCTGCTGGAACATGTTGTGCTCCTCAGCCTCTCACCACCTGCTGCTATTGGCTGACTCTAGATATCAAATGGAAATATCACACCACAGCTCACCCAAAACTGCACCCAATCTTTCACAGCAACACACGTTTATGACTTGCACTTTGCGTCATCTATACCCCCTAATAACAAGGGCCTGCAAATCTGCCTGCATTTGCAAAAGAACAAAACCACCTTATCTTGAGGTGCATCCTTTCTTGGGGTTAAGAAAATTTTTATTTTGGTATTGTTTTGGGGGTTTTTTTAAGTGTTTGATTTCACAGTTATCTTAATGTTCTTTTGAGAGACATTTTGTTCATAAAATTCTGCTTTGTTTTGGTAATATTTCCAAAAATACTTGAAAAATAAAACAAAAACCTGTAACTTCATCCCAAATCTACACAACCTGAGGCCTTACGTTGCACAGGTTTTTCTGTACATTTACTTCATAAAATTTTCCCTTTTTGCTTTCATTTTCTTTCCCAAGAGACATCAGTTCTAAACTTTCTTCCAACTGAGAGGAGCAGGAGTCCTCCTTTTCTGGGACAAATTGCACTTTGCAACTGTAATTTACAAATGTGTAAAGCCTGGCTTTATAGAAAAAACTGAAATGACTGGATGCCTGCTACACACACGCTAGAGAGGAAATCTGTGCTCTGCTTTCTACATTGATAGGATTTCTGTTCACTGGGCCCTGGATCTTGTTTATCCCTGCTGGCATGCAACATTAATTAAGAGAAAGTTGACAGATTAATAAAGTGGCAGAGGGACCATACAGAAATCACCTCCAAAAATAGTTTCAGGGCCACTTTTACATAGCATTTCACAGGGAGGATGTTTCTGAGAAGTGGAATTATGAGCTGATACTATTTCTACACACCAGACTTTTCACAGTTACTTGGGAAGCTGCTACTGAAAATTTTACATTTGCTATCAGAACTACTAAGATCCAGATTCTTATAAAATCTGCCTATAATAACAGGAACTGATTACCTAAAATGCATTCCTAAATTATTTTTAGTTCTCACAGTTTCAGAGGGGATAAAAGCAGATACCTAATGGTGGGGAAGAGACTTAAGGTGAATCAATTTTTCCCAAACAGCTCAGGCATGTCATTTACTTGCTAACGAGCTTTTGCACAGCATCCTTCCATGTGCTCTGCACACATCAAATAAATAAGAATCACGCAGTATTAAAATGTTTGCAGTTCTAAAAGATAAAATATCAAAGCTGTGCAGATATAATTACTATCATCAATTAAATTACTGACAAATTTTGTTTCCAATGAAAAGCAATATAGATTTCAAAATGCTAAATATTTCTCTTATAACAGTTTTATATATAAAATAGTATTTTAACTATGATTGATTTACTAAAATATTTTGTATATTTCGCAGTTCACATTAGCAATTACTTCAGTCTCCCTTTTTACTGGCAAAATATGCTGTCTTTCCTAATCCTTCCATTTTGTAAGAAAGTAGACTAACGTCTAAGGCCCAACTGTTCCTCTAGGCCCCGGGATTCAACAAAGCAGACGGATTCAGAAAATATGGCTGCTGACAAAGGCCATCCTAAGTTTGCTGTGTTAGAAAGACACTGCTGTGAGCAGCATGCAGGTTGGGCATTCAAAGGTGTAAAATATGGCACCATGTCACTGGGGGACAGAGGCAGGATGAAGATGAAGCCCTGATATCCAAACCTTCCTGGATGTGAGCTCTTTGCAGTACTAGCAGGAATTGCAGACAGTGAACTTGCTGGCTGGTGGAGCACCAGTGAGGCTTGTGCATGTTCTGTCTTGGAGCACCAGCAGATCCCAGGCTGCCACCACCTTTTGGAAAGTTTTGAATGACCAGTCGCCAGAGTCATGACTCAGCTTTGTCCTGACATTGTTCCCCATTTTTCTGCAGGGAGCTGTACAAGGCTCAGGAGTGGGGGCAGAGTTTTGGCTTTGCAGCAGTTCAGGGAAAGCCAGTCCTGTGGTGATGAGCTCAGTCGTTCCCAAACTTGGGTAAGCCAAAACTCCCCTTCCTCTCTTTGTGCAAGAATGGAAAACCAAGCAGGTTCTTTGCACCTTTGAAACCCTGTTCAGTGACCTCCACTGGACTGAGCAGGTCCAGCAGAGAGAAACAGAGATGATGAAGGGACTGGAGCATCTCCCTTAGGAGGGAAGGCTGAGGGAGCTGGGGCTGTTGAGGCTCGAGGAGACGCGACCAAGAGGGAACCTCCCCAAAGTCCGTCAGTGACCGAGGGGAGGTGTCAGGGGATGGAGCCAGGCTCTGCTCGGTGGTGCCAGGAAATGGGACATGAGGCCATGGGCACAAACTGATGCTCAGGAAGTTCCACCTGAACATGAGGAAGAGCTTCTTTACTGTGCAGTAACCAAACAATGGAGCATGATGTCCAAGAAGGGTTGTGGAGTCTCCCTCACCGGAGGTATTCAGGAACCATCTGGACACAATCCTGTGCCCTGTGCTCTGGGATGACCCTGCTTGAGCAGGGAGGCTGGACCAGGTGACCCACTGTGGTGCCTTCCAACCTGCCCCGTTCTGGGATCCTGTGATTCTGTGACTGATGATCATGAAATGCCTCTGCATTGTGTTTTGTTGAGTGAGCCATTCATTCACAGTACAGACTAGAGCTATAAATACACAAAGCCATAAAAGGCTTGTGTGTAGGCCTTTCTCCTGGAAAGAAAATATGTTTTGAAGATGGTTTGGCTGATAAAAGTTCGGCAACTTTATCTGCAACTCTAAGCAAAAAGGAACAAAAAGCTGATACAATTTTAAAAATCTTTTTTACCTAAGACATAAATAGGTATAAAAAAACATTACTCTAAAAGTTTCTAGATGATTTAAAAGATAAGGCCGTGCTCTGCAATAGGCCACACTTTGCAGCATTTTATAGCTTGCTTCTAGGCTTTCTGAAAGCTCTGTGTATCAGGAGGATACATTATATATCCTTCTCTAACAGCTTCATGTAACAGCCTTCACATATAGCTTTCTGCAACAATTTGATAAGAAAGTTGAAGCAAAATATAACAGTATGGAGGACTAACATAGGTTTAATATTTTGATACTACATCATCCTCCTTCTACATCCATTCCTTGACTTACTTTCATGATTTGAAACTCAATTTAGAGGATACTCAGCACTCAGCACCATGCAGACTTACAGGTATCTCCAGTGAAATGCTTGGTATTGCAGTGGGCATGACTTGAAGGGTTCAATTATTTAACAGGATCCAATTTCTCCACCTCTACCATGCAGACTCATATTTAGGATAATGGTCACTAACTACAGGGATTTGTTTCTGGCACGTACCATTTCTTTTGTCTTTTTAAACACAGGTACTTACAGTATTTGTCTTCTTTCATGCAATCTGAATGCCTGCCAGTAATTATCTAGGAAATCACAGAAACGTACAACTTTTGTTCTCTCCTCCGAACTAAAAAGGTGCGTGTGTTTGTCCTGCCTGGAGGTCTGGGAGGACATCTCCCATCCTGTATGTGCTGATAGAAAGCATTTTGTTGGGCTTAAAGTGGAAGCAGCCTGTCTGCACTGAGACTGAAGTGAGCTGTCACAGGAAGCAGTCTCTCTGTGGATGTCTGGCCAGGAGCTTTGGAGTGACCTTCAGGAAATATCTGTTTCTCCTGCCACAAAGTCAAACTCACAGTATGAGGGGTCAATCTGTAACCTCTCTTGTCACCCCAGAACTTCATACAGTCTTTCAGATGCTAGGCTCTGGCCATTGTAGAGAATCTGCAGACAGGCACACAGACACCCAGCTGCCTTGCTGGGATCGCTTGCCAAAGAGTGGATAAAGTAAATCTTCTGCAGTGTGGCTGAAACACTAACTTATGGGGAATTTGCCTTTCTTTCCCTTTCTCTCTTGCTGCAGCGAAGTTGCCAAATGCTCAGGATTTATATGCAAATAGTCGTGGTTGTTCTCTGGTTGCAGAGGAGAACCAGCGGGAGTAAGGGCTGCATAACTGGAGCTCACTGCCCCTTTTATCAAATACAGTTCAGGCATGCTGATGGTTAGATACACATCAGAATTTCGAACTGTGGTTTATATAGCTGCTAAAACTCACTAAAACAGCACACACAAATTTCCTTCTCTTCTCTCAAATCAAGAGCCCCTGACAAGAATCAGTGCTAATCCTAGCTTGTGAGATGGTTTTTATCCGTCCCGGAGACAGTTTACACTGCAGTCCAGCTCTGGGTAAGCCTCAGAGGCCTCTTATGTAATGTATCTCTTTCACTGCACGGTGTGCATTTCGCTTAGGCTTGCAGTGTGCATTGAAAACCTGTCAGACTGGGACCCGTAGGAAGAACTGAATCAAAAAATATAGAATATAGCTTTTTTTTTTTTTTTTTTTTAGAAAAATTGCATGCTAGGCAGGAAGACTTTTGGCATTAGGAGACAAAAGATGATGCATTCCATATTTCCATACACACCTCTGTGATAACACTATGGTATCTACTTCTTAGAATAGAAAGGATTTCTCTCTCATTTCCTATGGGCCCAGTAAATGCTGAGGACCCTCTAATACAGCTATTCAGCCTTTTATCACAACTCAAAATGCAGCATAGAATCAGAGTGCAGATACAAAATAACCTAGCATTTAGAAAGATTCATTTCTGTAGGTTTGTCCAGAGCTATTTCCACAGTGAATTACCTTCTGGACTAAGAAAATAAGTCTAAGTGTATCTGAAAATCCATTTGTTTTTTTGCTATGCTTCACCAGCATCACTTTCTTGTTCCAACAGTCCAGAGACAGAACACACTCGTCACCCAAAGGTGATTCCTGCATATTATTTTCTTTATGTTTTTGAACAGAGGTTACAGGCTTGGATAATAAATTCTTAGAGCAGCAGATCTCTCAAGATGATTGTTACAGCCCATGCAAAGGTAGCAACTGCATGTTGCTAAATTGGGAGCAGCTATATTCACTTATACCAACAGTACAGATGGGGGCAGGGAATGGGGAGACTCTCCAGAGCAGCTGAGTTTGGACTTAGCAGTGAATACAGAGCCTTCAGTGCTGACTCACTTTTTCCATTTTTAAAATAAAAACATTAGCGAAGATATTTTTAAGTAGTTACAGTGCCTTTCAGCTGCAAAAGCTTTTCATAAGTTTTAACTATCCTCACCCCCCCTCAACAGTCACATACTTTAGTAATCACTCCTATTTAATAAAATCCTTTTAGCCATAGAGACCAAGACAGTTTTAAATGGAGCAGTCCTTAGTCCATAACTTATTGGTTTCTAAGGGAAAACTATTGTCCAGAGAAAACGTAGGAGCCCGGGAGCCAGGATCCCTTGGCTCTACCCTTCATGTTCCTGCTGACATGTTGTATTATGGAAAAATGAAACAGACCTGGTTGCGAAATTGCGGCCTGAGCTGTACAAGCAGATTTCTGTGCTCACTGAAGCTGACAAAAGCTCAGAAGTTCAGCCATAGAGAGCAAGATTCTTCAAATACAGGAGGTTTACTTCTGCTATATATCTCACTTTCTAGCATCAGAAGAGCAGCAGTTGCAAAAATCTTGAGTCAAATCACCTTTTAAACTCACCTCAGGAGAAAGAAAAAAATGCTGTGGCACTTCCAGAAGAAGGACAAGCATATGACAGGATAAGACCACCAGAGCTGGGCTGTTGAGTTGTGGAGTGCTCTCCAGGTAACTAAAAAGAATTTCAGTAGCAGCTCTCAGAAACTCACAGGTCAAGGCCTCAGGAGCAAACCTGGAGATTAAGCAGTGATGAACCACAGGTGTGAGGTACAGTCTTGGACAAAGTGGAACCTAGAGAGCCCAAGAGAGGTTGAGTGGCATCTTTTTTGACCTTTGGGGCATAAAACAATTTTTCATATGCTCCACCACTCACAAGTGGTGCCCAACCAGGCAGCTAAAGAAGGTGCAGGTTTTTGAAAGTGTTCAGTACCCAAAAGCTTACAGCCAGACACTCAGGGCTCTTTCTTTTCTAAAAGGTACACTAAAAGATTTTGAAAGCTTGTCACATATCCTAGGATAAAAGTGGGATTACAAGTCTTTTGAAACTTGCCTTTTAGTGATGTGGCTATGGGTTCAGAATTAGCATTTTCACTTGAATTAACTGCAAGTAAAAAGCAACAAACTTAAAAAGGGAAATAATATTTTTTTTTTAAAGTCCTATTTAAGGTTAATTTAGGAAGTCCCCACTTGGAAATGCCCATGGGTTTATATTTTATCAAAACAATTTTGGTAAAATTCTCTTCCATGTACATTTTAAATCAATATCAAGAAGGCTCGCATATTAGAACAAGTATTCCTCCTGAAGTCTTAAAATTACCAGCATTATCCAGCTAATTTTGAGATTTCTTTAGCTCTCTCTTCCCCCTTCTTCAATTGTGTATTTGTCTCTGTATTTTTCAGTATCATATTTTTTGGTAATTTGAGAAACTCTCAGCTATTGTTTTAAATAACATCCATTTCACAGAGGGGAAGTCTATTTTTCCCATTCCCGTCCAATTGTGCATTCCTCTGCACAAACAGATCCTGGACTTTGTTGCATGGCTGTCTGTCTATGTTTCCCTCAAAGTTCCCACAAGAATCTTGCATTCCTGTCTCCCATCCTGTCCTCTGTGGTCGCCATGTACTGTTTAACAGTTGCCACATTCCACCAAAAAGTGGAAGAATTTCTCAAAAAGTTTGCAAGTGATTTTATTTTGCTCAATATCTCCAGACTTTCCTTCCCATGTGACTGGTTTAAAAATGCATTAGATGTAGTTTTGTGGTACTCAGAATGATTAAGGTGCAGAAAACACATACTTTCTGAAGTTCTCTCACCATTTATATGACTAACAGCTTCAGTCTCCCCTGGCTGTAAACCAGCAAAAATTCAGACAGAAAGTATACAAATTAAAACCAAAAAAATCGAAATTTGGTATTAGTTCTGTCAGGGGAGGGAATAAAAAATGCTAAAACAAAAATGAAGTGCATAAATTCAGACTATCAGACTTATGACTGAATATTCCCAAAGGATTTGGCTCTGACTCAGCAACCTATATTTCCACCTCTGAAGTAACCACAAAACAATTAGGACTACTTTCCAGAAAACAGTGCATCCGCTCTCCAAAACCCCCTTCTAGTCAGCTTCATAGCTGCAAGGTCATCTCACCTAGTCCAAGGCTGCACAGAGCACCACAATGCTCCTCTCTGCATTCAGCATTCCAGAGAGCCTAAGGATAACACTGATGGCTGCAGCCTCAGCTGCCAGCCCCTGAGCAGGGCAGTTCCATTGGCTTGGGAAGAGCTGTGCCAAACTAACTGAGCATTTGGGCCCAAGCATGCACAGGAAAAGAGGGTGTAACAGGCAAAGCAGACAGAAAACCACATCGTTTCTGGCACAGCAGTAGAGGGGTGCCCTGTGTATGGGAGGGAAGAAGGGAGAGGTGTTCCCCTCCATCTCTCTTTTATTAAGCTGCCTTTGACACTCAGAGATGATGTCTCCACAGTGTTTGTAGAAAGCTCAGACCTTTATCTGCTGCAGAAGTAAGGGGTCCAAATCAGAACTCATTCATCACCAGTAATGGCATGGCAGACACAGGTGTCTTCCTTGGGTTCAAAGCAGGATCTTTTCCTTTTTTTTCCAAATAGACACACACACTCACTGTATCTTTTGATAACAGAGATGCAGACATCATCTCCTACACAGCTGTATTTCCCCCTGTCTTTGAAGACACCACAGAGGTACAAAAAATGCACTATGTGAACCACTGCTAAGGAGGGGAGGGTGAGAGTTCAGATATGCCCAAGCTGCTAGACACCATTTAGATCTTAAACTTTTTCATTCACAATAGTCACTATTTGGTGAATTTGCTTAGCATACAGATTTTAATTTTTTATTCATTTTAGAACTCATATTTTCATTTTACACACTAAAATTTACAATTAATGCTACTCCTATGGAACTCTGATGAATCCTTGCAGAATAAAACGAATTTGTGAGACCAGTTAACTGAGCCTCTGTTTTATGGTTAATTGTACAAAAGGCACTTTAACTGCACAGCATTACACCTCTATATGTGAAGAAACAGCAAGAGTAATATATGTATTTCACGAAGATATATATATTTTAAGAAATTAATCCCTACTGTGTGACTGTATTTCTTTGAACTGTATTTACTAAAAACCTTTTACTTGTATCTGTTTTCTGCCAAAACTCTTACATTATTCCTTCTCATAAAAGTACCTCCTCAAAAGAAACATGGGTAATTTCCCATGCTGAGATCCATGCAGCAGCAAAGACACAAGGGTAACTGACAGGTTAGAAACCACAAAAGCACCTGACAGTGGTCACATAGGAATTAGGGCTTGTCCCTCTCAAAAAAAAAGCAAGATCAATAGCTCAGTTGAAGTGCATCTTAACCAATGCAGAAGGAGTTGGAAGCAAATGTGCAGCAGGAAACCTATGACATAATTGCTATCAAGGAAACATGGTGGGAAGACCCACATAACTGGAAAGCTGTGATGGATAGCTAAAACCTCTTCTGATGGGAAGAGTTTATCAAGGAAAAATTGATAGGGAGCTATCCCTGTGTGTTAGGGACACTTTTAGTTGTCTAGACCTTAATGATGGTGGCAACAGGGTTGAGTGTTTATGGGTAAGGATCAGGGCAAAGGCCAATAATGTGGGTGTCATGGTGGGAGTCTGCTAGAGACCACCCAAGCAGGATAGGGGTGCAGACAGAACGTTCTAGAAGCAGCAAGGACAGATCTCACAACCATTAGCCTTTTTTCTTCTGAAGAACATCAACTCACTGGATGTCTGCTGGAAAGGCACTGCAGCAGAGAGGAAGCAGTGTAGGGGGTTCCCAGAGTGGAAGATACGGATGCTGTGAGGTCATGCAGGGAGAAAATTTGAATGACCAAAGTCCAACAAGAATTTAACCTGGCTACTGATGTAAGACAATGGAAAAGGTTCCTTTGAACATGTTAGCAAACATCAGGAGGCTAAGGAGAATCTCCGTTTTTTATTGGATGTAGGGGGAAACACCGTGACAAAGGATGAGGAAAAGGTTGAGTGCCTACTTCATGCCTTCTTTGCCTCAGCCTTTAATACAAAATCCAATTGTTCTCTGGGTACCCAGCTTGGGTTTAGTCCCACTTTAAACCCTTTTTTTGTTTTCTTGTAGATGTTTTGGGGTTTTTTCGCTTTGGTTTTGCAATGTCACTCCAGTTCTTAGAGTACATTTCTCTCAACTGTAGTAGTTTACCAAACCAATGCTCCTGGTCAGGTCCAACTATGACTGTTGTTGTGGAACAAGCAAGGTAAAGAAAAGGGGATAAAATGGATGTTAATACACATGAGGTCCCTGTTTCTTTGTACAGCACAGGAGGAGTTCCATACACGGGAAGGCTTTGAGCCAGAGGCTCAAAGTGCACTGGCAGCTTAGGACATGGCAATAGATGGCACTTTCCACTACAGCCTTTCTTTTTTAAACCTGAAAAACGTGTTGTGTGTATAAGTATATATTAAATATAGAGATGCAGATATAAAGACCGTCACATCAATTTCTATCACAGACCACTGAGGCATGGGTAAACAGTCACACTGTTTCTTAAAAGCATATCATACAGTTGCTAAAGTCTCGGTAACTGCTCTTTTCATCATCAAAATATATTTAGACATTTTTAAGATCTGTATTGACTTGGCTGACAGTAACTGACTCTGAATGACTACATCTATATTTAGAAATCCCTGTGCACACAATTTACTGCTCCACAACGACACTTAGCTATTCAAACATTGTTTCCAGAAGTGATGGCTTGCACCAATTGCTAGGATTCATCATATCAAGTCACCAACAAAACATTTCATTGTGCTTCTCATTGCCCTTAATCAGCAAGCCTCAAAACCCAGGATACTGCTGATACTTTGGAAAGAAGAAATTAATACAAGTGCAGACTAGACAGATGCACATGCATACATAGATGATGTACTTTCTACATTAGTAAACATTAAAACTTTCAGCTTGTTTTATATATTATGATACTGAGGAATAAAGTCTTCACATGCAAAATATGACTCAGGAGATCTGCAAGCAGCTTCCATCCTGAGACGTGTCTGTGGAGTCTGGCTTACATGTAAATCTAAGAATTACACAAAACTTTCATTTTTGGTTGGAAAGAGGACAATCATAGACTGAAGATCAGGGCACAAGAAACAGAATTACAGTAGGCAAATAAACTCAGGCGAGTTTTCAAAAGTCACAAAGTGCTTAAAACAAAATCAGACAGAACGAATCTCTACCCCTTATTTTAAGAACATTCACTTGTTGTATTAATTTATTGTCTGTCTTTAAAGATAAAAACAAAATATAAATATTAATCTTATTTTCAGTGTGAAATTTCACTGTAGGATCTTATTAGTAAAGACTCAAAGAGAAAAATAAAAAAATATTTAAAATAAATTATGTCATTGATTCAGTAGCTTGTATAACTGAAATAAAGCCATATTGTCTATACTCATCATTCAGGATTTATTCTTTATATCTTGATATTACCCCAGACTTCAGTTTTTGTACATAAGGGTATAGAAATAGCAAAGAGAAATAAAACTTTTGGGAAAGTTTTGTTTCCACTCCTTCCAAAGAACTGTTGTCTGAAATCCATTCAAATTTACTTGCTCCCCGACAGTTAACACTTCTAAAGTAACATAAATCCAAGTATTCTAAATTCCTTTATGAACTAATTTTAGAAATGCCACTGAAAAGCAAAAGAAGATTGAAATAAATTTCTAGAATAGAATTTCTAGTCTGCCTTAAAATTAGTTTAGGCAGGATTTTCCTGTATGCTTAATCATTTATTTGAAGATTTAGCCTGCATATTTTCTGCATTATTTTCTGGGAAAGATTTTGGATAGTGTCTAGAATCTATTGGTAAGTGGAAAGTAAGAAAAATACAGAGCAAGTTGATCAGGCCTAAAGGTTGGTTAGGAATTTTTGCTTACTGCATTCCTTTCACAGATCCTAGACATACTAGTGATTCTAATGATTACATCCCACTAACATCCAATCTCCCAAAAAGACAACTCCTTTTTTCCAGAGTTAGTTAGAATATCGTTTCACACATCTCAATAAAGATAAATATTTCCCACAGGGCTGCAGTTTATGCAGAAGTTTCTCAGTTGTTCACAGCACTGAACTCTCAGGTAAAAATATCAACAAAGAAAAAAAGGTCCATCAGAACAAAATTCTCCTTCTTTCAAAAATGTTAAGTACGAAAGCTAAGTACTGCAAAAGCAATGTACCATGGTTTAATCCTACATCATGCATACAAACGACTTGACTGCAATAGTAAATTAAGTAATATAATCCTCCAAGTTTCACCAGATTTTAAATTCTATATCCTATTAGGAGAAAGTTAACTATGCTGAGCATTGCATTAGCTCTTCCTTTAGCAATATGTAGCTCAGAACTTAGTGCCTCAGAGCTTTCTGTCGTGACTGAGGTGTACAGTCACAACAACCTTGCTGCAGCTTAGAAAGTTGTTTATTGAGATGCATGTGAAAGGTTTGCGAATAATTGTCAGTTTGATCTTTTTTCAGTCAACAGTGAAAATACCTAAAAATATTCGATAATACAGCATAAACTAAAATTCCACTTACTTCAGCTTTGATAATGTAAAACCATTTATAGGTAGTGGTGTTACCATTAACAACTCCACTCTGCATGCAAATTAACCAAAAACGAGGATAAATATTTGCTGCCAGTTAGAGAGCCACCAAGGTTATCACTTTTCCACTCTTCCAACCACAGCTGATTTTCATGTCTTCCTAACAGTCCCTGCACTTCAACTTGTCATTATGCTTTCCACAGATTTTCTGGAATTCCTGGATTACTTTGCAAGATCAGGTACTAATTAAGTCACTGTTTGTGCCACTTATTGTCAACCACATCTCAACAATTTACAGAAATTACTTGATTTTTAAAAGAGCCTACTATTATTTAAATACCTATCAAAAAAAAAAATCAGAAAACTTAAAACTCGGGTTTGGACTTTAGCAAATGACACTCCCACAGTATGATTCAAAACTGACTCTTCATGGAATCGTAAAACTAAACATGGAGTCTTGAAACTGAATACACACAAATCACTCCTGTCAAGAGTCATTCACTAGGCAATTATGTAGCATTCACCTTTAAATCTTTGTTCTCTCAGTTTTGTACCACTTGTGAAATGATTGATGTCTTTTCCTATCCAAATAGGAGAGTGGAAAGAATATTTTCTTCATTTAAATAGATTTAAGCAGACCATGGAAATGTCCTGAATATTGATTAGGAGTTAGCTTGAAATCAAAATTAAATTCAGCTGTAACTGTACAGTTCCACAGCACAACTTAAAAGAATAAAGACTAACTGAAATGTATTAAGATTGACAAATACATTTTTAAAAGAAACTGGAATTAATAATAGCTGAATTGTGTATTTGTCACAAATAGCCATAGGCAAAAAAACATTGTGTTTGCACAATGCATTACTGAGACAACAAATCAAATAAAGGCCAGGATACTCTTAATTTCATCTTATGTCCTTCATAGGAAATCCTGAGCTAGTATGGAATATGTAGTACCTCAATGTTCATCACAGAGGAACGATGCCATGCAGCTCTCCAACAAATCATAACTAACCAACACTGTTTAAAATTAGATTTTCCATGAGTAATCCACATAGCAATTTTTTTCACGTCATGGTTCTATTGAAGAGATTTTGATCTCCCTGCAGATACTTCATAATTCACAGTCACAAACTGGGTCCTTGGTGTTACCAATTAAAGACACAAAGAAGGGTGACAGTAAGACCTTTTCTCAGCCTGGGTCCGTCAGAGCTGTGCAGTTCCTTCCTGCACTGCTGTTCTCAAAAAAGTCCCTTTAGATATCTCTTTGACTGAATGCAAACATGATCAAAGCATAAGTGACTGAAACCCTTCAGTTTCAGGCTCAGCCATCAGCTGAAGCAGAGCAAGCACCAGGTTTGAGTCACAGTTTCCCCATACCACGGGCAGGTGAGATGGTGGAAAGCCACAATGGCACAGCACTTGATTTGAGTGACACGAGCACCTTCTGCCCACCCTGCCTGGACAGTTCCAGCCCCAGGGGATGGGGAGATGCCAAAGCCAGGCCAGAATCACAGAATCAATTTGGTTGGAAAAGACCTCTGAGATCATCAAATCCAATCTATGACCAAGCACCACACTGTCAACTAGACCATAGTACCAATTGCCATCTCCAGTCCTTCCTTAAACACCTCCAGGGATGGTGACTGCACCACCTCCCTGGGAAGACCATCCCAATATCTAATTGTCCTTTCTGGGAAGAAATTCTTCTAGATGCCCAGCCTAAACCTCCTCTTAAGACACAGCTTAAGGATGTAGGCCTATGGGTGGCCATGGCACAGGGGCACCCATTGCCAGCAGGACCATGGAGATGAGCCCTGCTACAACATCCATGTCAGGGTAGCAGCACAGGGACTTCCTGCTGCCCCCAGGGCCCTGGGATAAGAGTCCTGAGAAAAATATCATTATTTGAGTGGTAGAATCACCTAGCCAGGCCTTCAGAAACAAGCAGACGGTGTTTTTATTTCTGATTCCTGGTCTTTGGCAACTTAGCCTTTTTTCTGACTCAGCTGACCAGTTTATGAAGTGAGCAAAACAATATCTACTTTTGAAGAAATTTGATACCCCTGATCCTCATGCTCTCAAAGTGGTAAATATTACTACATTGCAGAACTATGAATAAGAAGCCAAAAAAGATTGCTTTGTTTTACTCTGGCTAGTTGTGGCTTTCATCAGAAAAGCATTGAGTATGGAGAAAAAGGAAGAACATGCTCTTGTCCTTCTCTTCTCCCTCTCCCAAAATTAATACATTTACAGGTGCTGTTGAAATATAATTTACACCTTTTAACCTCCATCTGTGTCATTTGCAGGAGTTATGACAACACTTCAGCAATCCTCTACTCCCGTCCCCATGGAAACTGCCATCAAACTGCCAAAAATGGGACAGAATGCTTTAAACTAATCACTTTTCAATTGAGGAAGGCCTTTTTTTATTCTACAGCCGTTTCCATGGGATCAGAAGCCATTGCTGCTTGCCTAATTGTTTAAAATCTTGTCAAGTGCACAGGCAAGTGCTCAGCCTTTTTAAATGTGACTTTTTGTTTTGAATCAGGCTTCCAAAGCAGAATATGTGAGCCTGATTCTACTCCTATCCCACCAGTTGTCAGCCATCAAAAAACTGAACTCAATAGAGTTTTACCTGTTGGAAAACATGGAAGAAGTTCCATCACTTAATTTTGGAAGAAAGTTTTCAGTGGAATGAATGAAAGAGAGGACATGTATTAGTTGTACTCCACAAGGTAGCACAGCACCATTGCAAAAGAAGGAATTCCTGGGCTGGTACTGCCAGCCAGCACAGAAAAAGGAGGTAGAGACTGCAGTCACAAAGATCCAATAGACTTCCTTTGAGAATTTCAATTCTCACCTATGCCACCCTTATATTAATTTCCTAATATATTAAAAAAAAAAAAAATGGAACATCAAGTTTCCTTGAGAAGTGAGCAATAATACCAACAGGCAACTCTCCTGGCTGCTATGAATTCAGAAGGTATATTTTGCTATGCAGTTCCTTAAAGAAGTACTGCAAGACAAATAAAATATTTCTAGGTTTAAAGTTTAGCCCTGTGCTAGGAAACCTCCTTTAGTGAGTTCAGTTTCTGTGTTAATGGCAAAGAGCTAGATTTCAAACCAACCTGTTAAAATTATACAAGCATGCCCATGAGAATGCATATGATTTGGATATGTCTCTGCTCAGGTCAGAGCATCAGGTTCTGCAATAAATCCAATCATTTAAACTACTAAAAGCACAAATCATTATTAATTCAGACAATGATACTAGCCCTGCAAGGGGAGCAGAAAAACATTTCCAGCTACATATCAGTGTTTTACACATAAAATATACTAGGAAAACATTGTTATTTATACACTAAAAAATTCTAAAAACTAAATTATTTGGAACCTACAGTCCTGTATTCAGAATTAGGACAAAGCATAACACTCCCATTAAAACATTTGGTAACTTGTGAACAGGTCTGAAGATATGCAGCCAACTACATGGACTTCCCCTATCACAAGATTACACTGTCTTTTGCTCCCAGTGCATGAGACACAGGATTTGAAAGTAATAAGTATGTGACTAAGTAAATATCAAGAGAGAGGGGGAAAAAAGAAGAAAATGCATCCTTACCTCCACCACTGTTGCAGAGTTACATCCTGCATGTTCCTGGAAGGATAAAGTCAATTAGGGAGTGGATTTTCAGAAGGACTAAATATCCCTTAATGAGACCAGCTGCAGCCATTAAATACCTCAGCAGCTTAAGGTGATGGAAAGAAAAATGAGACCAATATTTCTAAGGCACAGAAATGGGGTAATCAGGTTGAGAATTGCCTGAAGTACCTTGTTTTTAGAGGTTAGTTGGATCTACTGGGCTTTGAAACAGGATACAGCTTTCTCTCTGGATCTCCTGAAACCTATGCATTGACCATAAGGTTAGCAATTATGTCTGGCACAGGACAGGTGCTAACCACACCTGAGAGCCAAAGTCATTTGAAACAGCTGATTTTGAAAACAGTTTCTTCAGAATACTTCAGCACATTGTTATTTATCCTGGTGCATTTAATTGTCAGAGCAGTAATTCAATTTTTTAAAAAAAACTTTAATGATTGTTTGGCAACAAAAATCAAATCAGCTTCTCTATTGACTCTTTTATAACAAGTTTTCTAAAGATTTTGATCTTCAAACAAGACCCAAATGGCTGTTGTAGAAATACACTGTTGAAAGGTTTTCAGATAAAAGCAAAAGAAAGGCAAAGAAAGCCAGCCATGCTTTCTTCAAATTGCTGTTAAATGATCAATTCCATTTTTCTGTAGCTAAATGACCACTGGCTCTAGCAGGCTCTTTACTCTCTTGTCTCAGGCCTTTTCTGGCCTTTCTTTCAAAGACTTCATACCTTTATTCAGCCTCCTCTCAGATTCAAAACACAATATCTCATTCTTTATAAACCAGTCCTTTTTTGTTCTGAAAAGTGCACAGGAGCTGAAATAATCTTACATTCCTGACTTATACTTTAGCTTTTCTCTGGATATTGTTTGGCAAGCTTGTAAAATTCCACACATGCCAGTTCTGATGTAGAAAGTGCACAACAAAAAGCAGTGCAATCATTTTGCCTGACAACTTACCTGGAAAGGAAAAGCAGTATAGTATTAAAATCCACTAGTCAGTGTTAAAGTGGGGTAAATACTGAAATATTTTCTTTTCAGTTATTCTACACTACGCATTATTTCTGTGATTCTAGAAAAGCTGATATAGAAGTAAATTAAAATTTTGCTCCAGAAATTTTGCTCAATCTCAGAAATTCTGGTCTTTATATTTCTTGTTATTCATCTGTATCTTCCTAGCAAGAACTCTGGTATTGTTTGCAGAAGTCATTTTTCTGAGTCTCATCACTATGAGTCTTGATACTGTTTTTATTAATGAGTAATCACTATGTATCAGAGTCTTGCTCATTTGTTCCATCTAGGAGATAATTCCTGTCCTCAGATGCCATTCGTTTGAATAGGAGACTCCTGCATACATCCAATTCTTTGTTCTTCTTGTTTGTGGGGTTTTGTTTTGTTTTAGTGCTTAAAAAAAAAATTAAAACACTCTGGAAAAATAAATCACATGTACGTAATGATAGACCATATCCCCACCCCCCCCAATGGGTTATTTTGGGTCACATTTCATTTTCACATCAAGAAAAAACTGGATGAATAGTGAATGGGAAAGTATCATTATAATTGGAATCCTGCTGGTTTATGCAGGCCTGCACATCTGGAATAGGGTGGGAAAAGAGAAACAGAAGAGTGGGATTCTTCTCACTAGACAAAACCAGGGAGTCTGGAAAGCACATGTCGTCTGGTTTCTTAAGTTACAGCGAAAGTTAGCATTCAGAAAAGAAAATGTTCAGCAACAAGTCCTCCCTCCCCACATATCTCAGTTCAGAGGTGCTCCTGCTCTCTCTTTGAAGCTGTACCTCCACCACCTCTGTTAGTCACTTCCTATGAATATGTGGGCTATTTTCCTCCTCTCTAGGCCCCAGTGAACACTGAACTGGGGTATCAGAGTGATTCCTCTCCAGCCAGCTCCTAGTTACAGTTTAACAGGAACTGCCCTCGTACCATACAGCAATTTAGACAGGCAAACACGTTCATTCATGTGACTGATAAAACGTGTTTGCTTTGTGTTAAAGAATCTATAAAAGCCTTTTCTAACACGGTATTGAAAGAGTCATGAAGGTTTCATTAGTGGTAAACAACTTCAGTGCCTTATCTGGGTCACTATGGTGTTACACACATGGGCCTGAGCCCAGGGGCCTTTACAGCTCCTTGGAAGCTTCATCTTGAACTCCAGCTGAGCCCCCAGGCAGGGAAAGAGCAGGGGCATGGCCTCTCCGGAACTGTGAAATCACACTCTGTCTCACAGATGAGAGGGGTGGCACGTCCACCCAAGAATGCACGTCTGCATTCACTCCACAGAGGTGCCAAAGGGCTCCAGGGAGCTCCAGAGCATGCAGCCAAGCCACTTCTACACCAAAGTCCAGGAGAGGGACAATGCATGCTGTTGGCTAAATATATGCTACAGGAAGAAGCCACAAGATTACATTAGTCTGTTTTAAAAGACAGTGACAGTGTGGTGATGTACTGTGAGGAAGCATCACATAACCCAAGAACTATTATTTTTATTACCATTATTTTGTCATCTCCATCTTATTTAGCTTTCCATGCATACTTCCCAGTCCATCATACAGCATAATTACATTCAATGAATGAGCTCTCAAGTTACATTGCAAAAAGAAACTCATTCTTAGAAGTTTCTCAACTGAGTCGTAAGCAATTAAAACCATCTCTGAGTGCTTCGTTTAATTTTCTTCAATGGAAGAAGTCTTAGAAGTAGGTAGAAGTAATTTCCTTTTCAGAAGGGCCATGAATTCATATTATGGCATATGAATAATGCATTGTTCTATTTAAAACATCTGAAGAGCCAGCACGGGTCTGCTGAAAGCTGGACCTACTGGCAACATAAAGCAGGGGACTAAAGTTCTGCAAATAAGTCAAACACAAGTAATGCAGTGCTGAGGGTTGCCTCATCTGTCAGACACAGGGGGCCTATAGAAGAGGGGAACTTGTCTTGTTCCAAGCACAAAATTGGCTGGAGACATGTTTTAAAAAGTAACTTAGTAAGACTAGCCTATTTCAAATAGGGCAAATTATTTGGGTGTCTCAGCCACTTGACCATGAGCAAGATCCAGATATTTCCCACTGGAAATAGAAAACTGGTGAAAAAAATACTTCCCTCAATGCTAGTGTCGCTGAAGCAGCATATCCATCATAGTCAGCACAGCCAGTTTTAATAACTAACCCTTTCTAACCCATTTTATAACTCACCACTATACCATTTTATAATTAACTCTTTCAGATCTTTGACAGAGAACACATCAGGTGTATTCTGCAGCTGCAATTCTGACTGCATAGCTCTACCACCCTTAACATCACTCAGTCTTTGCTGGGCTCAGTAACCCCTACTAACAGGTTCATCTTAAATATATGGCCAAGAGATTGGAGCAATTGGTGCAGAAGTGTGTTTAGAAATGTAAATAGTTTTGATATCTTCTCTTATTTCTGAGAAACAGTGTATTTGCTAAAAAAAAATACAGCTATAACAGCAAAGTCTTTGTTTCTGAATAATGTTTGCATAATCAGGACTGACACTTAGGTTTTTTTCTAGTCTGGCTATTCTCAGTGCCTTCTGCAAAAAAATATAAAGTGATTCTCCACGATTTCTATTGGCTATCTGGACAAAAGACTCTTTGTGCACTGCAGGACCAAAAGCATTACATACAGTAAATATTTGAGCTGAAGGTGTGCTACTGATAGATTTGTGTGCACTATCGTTATTTTATGTTATTCATGTTGTTGGCTTGCATCCCACTTTGTGGCCCAGTAAAGTAAATGACTGCTCAGAAAGCTGTCGAGCAGGAAAGAACCTGCTACATAATATACAAATTGCAATAGATGATTGCTACTTCAGACAATAAAAAGCTTGTTATTTTTAATAGCTGGGAGAAGGTATGCTTCTTGGACTACATAATACACTGTAATGACTCACAAGACATTTTTAAATACTATAGTACCATCTTAATTTACTTCAGATCCAGATATATAAAAGATATGACCACTTTAAAACAAAACAAAAGAAAACAAAACAAAACTTCTACCATTCTTAGAGTGGGGCTCCACTCATTTAGCCTTAACTAACAAAAAGATTAACAAATTTAGTCAACTAGATAGTCTTATGAAGGGGTGAACAGCCTTGCTAGATCTATTATTCTGCCTTAATTTTAGGAGACAAAGCAACTGCTTCAGATGGGTGCAACTTTTAGGCAATGAAAATATATGAGATTAATTCATTCCTTATGGGTGTTTTTTGTTTCTCTGATAAGTACCTTACTATAGTTGAAGAAAAATACCCCTAAGAATTAGAAAAAGAGGCAGAAGATGTGTCTTTGTTAAAGTGGAATTTATTCCATTGTGTGGGGACAAACAAGTTAAATTTAAGTTACTTCTGCTGCCATTACTTGCCTAAATCCTCCTTTACCAAAAGACTAGCCCTTTTGAAGTATCACTGGTATTAGCTAAAGGGTTAGGTAAATAAAGCTGGCAGAGATGACAGCATGATATCATGCTCTTCTTTTTTTCAAATACCATCTGAATGTGATTCCTATCATGTTCTTCTTCCACTTAAGTGCCAAAAACTGGGCAAAGATCTCAAAATCTCATCCTCTATCTCATGACTAGAATAAATACCCGATGTTGTACATGGTGAATAAAAACTAAGCCATGTGCATTAGATCATTTCAAGATCAAAACAAAAAGCATGCTTGAATCTCTACCAGGGATTTAACTCACAGAATTTCTAGTAGATATGCTGGAACAATATCACACTATTTATTCTCTTCCTGTAGTTTTGGCAACTTTATTCCTGCAATATAGCATATCTAAGAATAATTTTTTTAAATTGCTTATACAACAAGCAAGGTTATTTTTAGTGTTAATCCTTACAATGAGATAATGGGAACTTCCAGATGCCAGACCAATCTATGTCAGGAAAATAATGTGCCCCATGTGGCCCATAATTAACCCATACTTTATAAGATGTGCCCCAATGACTTAGCAGAACCTTCTTTGAATGAGAACAAAAGACATTACATCTAATTTAAAGACACAAATTAATAATAATGAAATGGAACCAAAGATTAGACCCATCGATATTATCCTCTATATTGATATTTCTCCAAGCAATCAGGGGATTTTTAAATTCTATTTGGGATGTTTTCCTCAGAGAAAGGAGGAAGAGAAAAAGAAAGCAGAAAAGGGCTAGGAGGTTTTTAGTTTTACTATGAGTCTTGGAATAGAGAACTCTGAGCTAAGAAGTCATCTGGTTTTTAACTCATAAGCATAATTAACAAAATAGTGATAAAAGGATCAAATTTTTTAATCAATGCTGGAAGAGTTTCTATGAGATGTATGATTCTATTAAAACAAAATGTATTAGCTTCCTCAAGAAATTGCAAGACACAGGTCTCTAGTGTAAGGTGCCAGGGGATCAGAGAATAAATGCTTCAGGTTGGAAGGAAGCTCAGGATGTCTCTAGATCAACCCTTTGCTCAAGGGAGGCTCAGGCATGTGGTCAGACCAGAACACTCAGAGCTGGGACCAAATGGGTTTTATAAACCTCCAAGACAGAGACCACACAGCCCCTCTGGGCACTGTCTTCACTGCCTGACTGCCCTCATGGGAAACAGGTTTCTTCCTGTGTATGGTTTGCTTCTCTCTTTTTTCATTAAATACCTGCTGGGTCTCACCTTCCCACCACACCCTGCTGCCCATAGTGGCAGCACTTTCTCAGGCACTCTTGGTCTCCCCTTGAAGCTGCCTCCACCCCAGGCTGAATATCCATTATTTATCTGCAGCAAGTCCACAATATGTAACACAAATCATCATAAATCCTCCTGCACTCGGGCAAACTTCAGCTGACCTCACCCATAGGAGCGTCAATCAAAGAAAATGCTGACAAGTGACATGGAAGCTCCAATCTGTCTGCTTCCATCAGATGGACTGCATGAACCAAAAATTTACTCCAATTCCTGACTTCACTTTCTTTTATTGCAGCCTCTAGCAGCACCTCAGGTATCCCACAAGAACCAGTGAATTTTTTGTTCTGTATTAAAACATTCTGCAACTCTAGGCATTATTATGACTGTAAGAATAGTGAGTTGATTGTACAGTACAAACTGTTGACTGCATTACAGCTTCCCAATGCCAAGAATATGCATCTGATGAGGGAAAAGGTAGCACACAAAGTCTGCTACAGATCCAGCAGGTACATTATCCATGCAGAAATTATCTTTTACTATGAGTGTAGTCTAATGTGTAATTTCATACCTTTCTACCCACCTCGAGAGGCTTCAAAGGTCTAAAAACTCAAAGATTTTTGGGAGGATATGAAGAATATAATGATGAGTTATCTAATGAGTACATTCTTTTTCTAGCCCATTGTACAATGTCCTATTATATATTATAATGGAAATGATCTCTCTGTGTGGTTTTTGGCTTGCTCCACCACGACACCATCCAGCCACCCTTAGGTAATCTTGTCCCTGCTAAACCAGACACAGATGGCTTCTGCACGGAGGCAGATGAGGAACTTTCTTGCATCCCGTTCCACCACCTGGCTCAGAAATGTGATAACAAGCAGCCAGGGATACAGTCACGTCTGATATTGCAAAAGCCACTTTTTCTACCATGAATATTTATGATTGAAATGTAACCAAAACATGGATACACTTATGCATATGAGAAGCTGAAAGCAACATTGAAACAAAAGTAGTTCACATCCTGCCTTTAAGTCACTGGTCTGAAATGTCAGTTTAGCAACATATTTCAAAAATTTTAGCATGATCATAAATGAACCATTCAGTCTCTCTTCCCTGCAAAAGACAATTGAAAAATACCCTTTTTTAAGCCCACTCTTTGTTTGCTGTTGTTTTATAATGCCAACCCTTTGGGGAAAATACATCACTTTCTCCTTTCAACAGCTACACAGTATGGAAAAGTAAATCTGGTTCAAGTAGATGCTAATTTGGACGGGCCTTAGATCCTGAAATCGAGCAGGGTAAGTGCACTTGAGCACTCAGCAGAAACCAGCTGCCTGAGATTCCATCGTGGTGTTTGGACAGGGCTTTAAGTCTAGTCAAGCACCAGAGCTCAGAGCATTCTCCCCAGCACCCAGCTTTGCACCCATGAGCTGCACTCGGTCTAACTGGTGCTCTAAGCAATAATGTTACAGGAGGTCAAAGAACAGCTTACACCTGAAGCAATATAGAAACCTGAAGATGAATGTGGAAACACAGGATACAAACAGGGTGGCAATTATCTAGTAAGATTAACTGTGCATTTATAACCTTTCAGTACTCTACTGGTCACTTAACAAGGAAAGACGATTTAGGAATGCTGTTGGCATTCACAAAGCCATTTGTAGTTCTGGACACACTTTTTATTGGATCTAAGAAATAAAGTTACTCTGCAGCAATTCTTCAAGAGAACATAATGAACAAATAGGGTGGCAGGAGCAAGAGGTTTTGGTGAAATACAACATTTAACACTCCTTTGATAGTCTGAGAACTCATAAGGAAAACAGAACTTAGCCAAAAAAGCAATTAAAACTTCAAGCTAAATCCTCTGAGGGCATAAATCAGTTGCACAATTTTATACAAGGTGAAGAGCTGGTCCTGAAATGAATTCACCCTGCTGCTGTGTTATCAAAGAACTTCTATTCACCCCTCTTGCTCACCAGTGCTTGAAAGGAAGCATCCCATGAAGTATATGCCAGAACCCACACAATATATCTCACTGCATTTCCTCATCCTATCCCCTCTGCTGATGACCCCTGCACCCTTTCTTTCAAATCCTCTGTGTTCTGATACCCCCACAGCACAAACATGGTTACCTATTTCCTACAGAAATAAACTTTGTTCAGTAACCATGGACATAGCTTATCCAGTCAGGAAAACACAAAAACAACTGTCCATTGTGAAAAAAATGAAAACGCTCCTGTTCCCATTCAGTGACCCCATCCCCACTGACACCAGAGCGGCAATTTTTCTTATCTGAGGAAACATGACCACATGGGAGAAGATTACACGCTGGAATATTGCAGTCACATTGAGCAATACCTTTCTTTTTCCTCTTCTGTAATCACTGTACTGAAGGATAGATCTGACAGGATTTTATTGACACAGACTTTTTATAGATCCAGTTAAAAGGTCCCCAGACACTCATTCAGCCTCCTGTACATGTAGTACAAAAGCACGGCAGAATCATTGCTAATGAATATACATTTTACTGGGAATAAGCAGGGCAGGAGAGAGGGGAATTCCAAAAGACCTGAACAGACACCACTTCAGCGTGGCACATTACCTGTGTTAGTTTGCCATAACCAAACAGGAATACCTTCTCTTATCATTAAGGGAATTGTAAGACATGGCCTCAGTCCTTAGCCCACATCTATCTGATTGAACTTTGGCATATGTCTCCTTCACCTCATTTCCCTATCTCAGCAATAAAGACTGGTTCCTTCACTTCATCTATCTTGTCAAATTAGACGTGTACATGAACCCTTTCACCCTACTTAATGTGGTTGGAATAATGTAAGAGAGCCCTAAAAGCCTCCTATCCAGCCACACAAAGATCCCTGCAGTGAAACACAGAAACCACTGAGCTACTTACAGAAGTAACACACTACATCACATTACAGTCTGATCTCAGTTGAGCTTCCAGAATTACATAGATTAATTATAATTTTAATTTTTGTACTTTCAGATCCTTAGCTGAAGAATTCAGCCAACTATCACAGTAATAGCATCAACATCAGTTAAAATTGGAAAATAACTGTTTCCTTAGCCTCTTGGTTTCACATATTTATCCACTTTTGATGCTGATTTTTCTATGTTTTAAAGTAAAAAACAAAACAAAACAACACCAGTGCATCTTGCTAAAATGGGAGCAAATTCCCAACAGCTTTTGTGCTATGGAACAGTGGGAAAGAAATAGACATACACACACTTTTCCCATAGTAATGAAGCTCTAACCATACTTCTTTTTAAATAGGGCAGCAGCAAAAACAGCTGAAGTTTGAAATGTGACACTCAGCACACACATTGTCCTTAATAAGAAGTACATGGTGTGCTGTGTTTGAGGAAGACACGGGTTTTGCTTTCTTGCCTCAGTACTAATTGACTGGAAAAAAAATCCCTTCCAATTTTAACATAGCCTAATAAAGCTGTGCCTATCTGACATCACAACAGTTACCTTTACCCAGACTGACAAGCTTATGGGCTGCTGAAAACACTTGTGTGAGGGAAATGTTCATAGATAGATAACATCATACTGTCTGATTCATAAAGTGATAGAAACCTGAGTAAAATGACCTAAAAGGGGTCACTGATCCATAACAGACCAAAGATTGGCTCTGGCCACTCAGACTTAACTCAGTCTAAAGCCCAGGTGGAGTCAGAACACTCATGTCTTTTGGAAATACTTGTGATTGTCTGTGAACTTCACTATGCCCTGAACTGCCTTTTCACTGGAGGCCTTCATTCCTCTTCTCCAGTCATGAAAGATTTGGAAAGTATGGTTCTGGATGTCCCACTTCCTTTGTAAGTAAGCTTAAGGCCCCTTTCCCACTCCTGCATGTGGAGAAAGAAATGCTGTTTTACACTGGATACTGCTGCTACCAGTCTCATCTAGCTTCAGAGTGCAATTCTCCTGCAAGTCAGGTAACAGCTATTTTCACAGAACTCTTCTAAACCTATTTATGGCCATATTTATTCCTTCATCTCTGTGGCCACTATAAAGTCACATCCGTAGTGTACCAAGTCTGATCTGTCTCAGTGTGAGAGTGGTCCCTGAGGAACCTCCTTGTCCTTTGGATCCAGGATTTGAAAGAGAAAAGCATGGCTATCTGGGCCACTTACATACAGTGAATGCCATGGGGACCATCAGGATCCTGAGCCATTATCAGATCAAACCACAAGCACTGGAGATTCCATGCAAGACAGCAAGCCAGAACAGTGTCATGACTTGAAGGATTTGGGACTTCATAATGTGTAATCCACGAACATCGTCATATAAAACTCAATTTATCAGCACCTGAAGGAATCAGGCTGGCATGGAGGACCACCAGTCCAGGTATCTAGGCTCTATTAGCTCTAGAGAGATCAAGTGCAACTCAAATACAAAGGCAGTCGAGCATTCATTATAATCTAGATGTGTCAGAATAATCTGTCCAGGCAGAAACAAGGGGATATATTTACAAGATTGTGACCATGCATGTCACTCTTATTTAATGTTGTCTTTTAGTTATGGAAGTTACTAATTTACAGGTTGCTCCATAAATAGCTGTAACTTCAACCCCAACCCTACAACCAGTCTAACACTTTGCAAACTCCATTTCACTTGCCCCATGCAGCATCACAGTGAAAGCTCAGCACTGCATGGTCTTTCACTCACGGATCTTAGCTGGTTAAGTTTCCAATTTAGCAGATTTAAAGCATTGCTAATGCTCATAATTTAACATTGCAGCAAGCCAAACCCAGGTTCTAACCAGAAAAACAGACACCTCATGCGTGCTGCTCTAGCTTTCCAGCTCAAATAATTGCCTTATGTCTGCCAACACAGGACACATGAGTAAGACATTGGCACTGAAGTGAAAACTGCAAGATCAGTTATCAGGGTTTGCAAGCTTTTCTTAGCAACAGAAAAGGCAACCATCATTTTCTGTCTGTGCAGGATTTCAGCAGAAACAAGCCTCTTTAATTTCATGAAGAAAAGAGAGCTTTTCAGCCTTACACAAGAGGTCACATACAGCATTCTAGCAGTGCTGCCTGGATATAATCAAATATAGAAGTGCCCACTGCCTTTGTCTTTCACTTCTTCGTTTCCCATCCTCTAGTCACTGACAACTTTAGCTAACTATAGTCACACTTTCTGCTATCTTTTGATTACCTTTGAAACCGATTCTAAGAAGGTCACATCCAAGATTATTTGGTCTATACCAAAGTCCTAGCATCTCCTTGCAGCACTCGGTCTAAAATGTCTGGCATTGCTGTGAGTCTGGGATAACAGTCTAAATCCCGATCCTTATGCTGAAGCTTTCCAAATTAAGAGAAAAATATTTTTCTCACCTGTAGGCCTTCCTAAGCCTTAAAGATACTTGTGAGGACTGCATGTAACAAAAGGATGAGGACGTGAATCTGAGATGTGCTAGGACAACTCTATTCTTCATATCTGGTGAAACATGTCATTATAAGGCACCCACTGTGCCAGAGTCTTTAGTCAGAATACAGGTTTAAAGGCAAGAAGTGATGCCAGGGATGCTGACAGGTAGTGTCACATAGCTCTGCCAGAGAAGACAGAAGAAGCAGCTTAGTGAGATCACAGAGGTCATCTTCAACATCTACTCTTCTTAGCCTTCAGCCAATACCAGGTTGGTGGCAACACATGACAAAAATCCTGGGGATGAAAAACTGTAGCAATCAGCAGCAAAATGCACACTCCACTATGACACATGCAATTTACATATTTCAGTATTCTCAATAATTTTTTCAGCCTTGAAACACAGCTAAATTTTCTTTATACCTTTCTTTCCTTATACCTATATACTTCTTCATCTGGCATGATTCAAAATTCACAGTATAATAGACCCATACCTATGTCATTATCCACCACTGCAGAAGTTTAATTTTCTGGAGAAACACCTAAGTGTTACAGAAATGGTGAGAACTATACTATAATTCTCAGGTCTACTCCTGTTGATGATGGTTAGGGTCACTGTAACAAACCAAAAGCAGGGAAGTCTCAATTGTAACGTGCAGCACAATCTGCAGAAGACTTTAGCCTGTTCACTTTGGATTACCTCCTTTGCTGACCTTGGATACAAAAAATTAGGCTGCAGAGGCAACCACTCATACTAATTAACCCCAAACTCACAAAGCAAAAGAACACTTCTTCCACCAGGCACTGCTGAAGCAGTGATTCAGACCAAGCTCTTGCTGCAGTACCAGGCCCCTTTTGGCTCAGGAGCTAGACCCATGAAATCACCTGGGCTTTTTCAAATCAATATGGCATAGTGTCTTTCGTTTAAAATATACACATCCCCTCGTTGCTGAAAGAGAGCATTTTGCTACAGTTATATTGGTAATTCTGAACTGCAAGTTCTTAGAAAGAGATATTAAAGGCTATTTAAATGCTGGTGCTTCTTCTTGAATTTAGTAGGGGATGAGGTTGCTCACCGCTTTGCAGTTTTCCCCTTATTGTAACAAAGTGTGTTCACTAAATTGTTGTAAAACTTCATTGTGCCTTACAGAGAGTTTTAGAACAGTTTTCACAGAGGGGGATTGAGGGGAAGACTGTTGGGCTTTGGCTAGAAAATTATATTTCAGAACAATGCTAATCAAACTACTAATGACTATCCCATGAACAAGCATGGCCAGCATTGTTCTTTGCAAAATATGTACCAGCATTGTTCAGAGACACTAAACAAGGATTCTTTCAGCTACAATTCACAGTGCAACATGTCATCATAATATCATTCTGAGGAAGAAGGCCAAATGCTTTGGCTATCTACCTGAACATTATTGGTACCTCCTCACTGGAAACAAAGATATCGGGAATGCCACTTTTTTTACCACCCTTTCTCCCTTCAAAGCAAATATAATGAACTACAAGAACAACAGTTCAATTCCAGCTAAATGAGCAACAGGTCAGCTCTAAGTATAATAACTATAAGCTCTAAGCATAATAATATAATAAGACATTTCTAAGCATGCAAAAGATTGTGTTTTGTGAATAAGCTGCCTTAAATGCTATTTAAACAAACTTATGCACCACTAATACCAATGTTGACATTGCCCTGGATTTATAATGCATTTTCAAAGGTCATTAATACTGTCATCATCAAATATTCAGCATTTCTTCTATGAAAGGAGAGGATTTTTGTTTTCTTACATTTAATCTGAACGTATCAAAGAGAAACGTTTCAATTTTTTTTCTGCAAACACTTTTGACTCAGTTCTAATTCAAGACAAAAATACATATACTCTGAAACCTCAAACAACCCATCAGGCAGGACCTCAGTTTTCTAAGCAATCTTTATTTTCTGTAGACAAACCATTTTGAATCTTTCTAGAAAGTTTTCTAAATTCAAGCTAGCTTGTGCTACCAGGATGCTTGGTGTTACGGAAAAAGAATGCCAAATACAAAACACTCAGGCAATATTCCACGTGTGCCTTGTTCTTCCCTTCAAGGCATGGCAAAATCTTCTGCTCTCCACCCTACTGACATCAAATCTTCCTTCAGCCCACCATTATCACAGCTGAGCACCAAAGCAGTTGCTGGGTTTCCTTTATTTGCTCCAACTACAAAGGAAGGAAACTTTATTTTTCCTACAGAGAACCCATCTTAATGTTCCTAATGAACATCAGCTAAGACACCTGGAAGTATCCCAGGAACGCTGGAGACAAAAGCACAGAAGGCCTGGAGCAGGTTGTGATGGTTGCTGTTGTGGCAGGTCTAAGTACAGATGGTTCCCATTGCCTCATATCAGATTGGTCCTGAACACAGCCCTCTTTGTGAAGAAAATATGATTTGTTTTCACACCAGTTCTCGGTCCTTAATCTAATCTTTCCTCTCTAAAATGGGTGTTTCCATCTGGAGTCATAAGTCACAAGGTAGCAAGGTGAACATTTTCATTTTAACACGGAAATTCTACAAACCAAATCACTGGATGGGAGTTATCACTGAGCTAGAGCACCCCAGACCAATAATTTGGCATAACTGTTCTCAGCACTGTGGGTGGTGGCATTCATGTCTACCTCTATTCAGATCTCTACCTTGTTTACAACAAATAATCTTACTACAGTTTGATAGAAGTGGCAATAACATCTACAGAACAGGACTGGATGAATTTACTTTAAAATTATTCTAAAATGTATTAAACATGAGATGCACACAAAGGTCATTAAATATGAATAGGACATCTTAAAAAGACTCCAAATAACTGATGAAAAAAAAAATAGTGTTCAAAAATGCCCACTTGACCACAGACCTTTGGCTCACTCAACAGCTACTGGAAAAGGTATTACAGGACTTGCAGACTCTTGAAAAATTCTACTTCAGAAGGCAAATACCTCAGCCTGGCACAAGTTTAGAAAAATAACTAGGCCAGTACAAAAGGATGTTTACTGCATTATATTTCCCTTCTAAATGTGGGCCTTGTTTCTTTTATTAAAATAACAGTATGTATGCGCTTTATCTAGGTTAAGTTATCATTTCATCAACAAACAAGTGCTGCACAGCCCGTCCACCCAACTTTGGAAATAGCCCAAATAAAAGAAAATAACAGCTGTAAAGAAACACCTCAGCTTTACTATTTTACTTTTCTGAAGTATATCTTTTGTGTGACTCACATGCTTTGCCCAGGACACTCCTCTAACAGCTGGGGTGGCTACAGAAATCACTGAATCTGTCTCACACTTGCCTTTATCCACTTGGCTGTCTCACAGACAAACCAGGGGTTGACAAACCAAGTGTATCATGAGGGTCTAATAAGCATATTTATATCTGAAGCTGCTATTCTGGCTTTCAGCAAAGCAGGTAAGTCCGGTTTTGATAGTTCATAGCACAGAAATAGATCTGTTTTTGTTTTGAGAAGCTGTTGTTAATGAAGAGGTACTCAGCCTTTGATACCATTAAGCTTTCTTTCTTGAGAAAGGTGACCCAAGGCAAGAGAACTAGAGAGTACAGGGCCACTTCTGCTAAAGCAAAAAGATAATGCAAAACCTGGAGTTCTAATCTCACATGCAGAAGTTGATGTCTAAGGAGTATTATATGCATCCTATTGCTACACCAACTGGAATTTTCTTTATTCAGAAGGTTCTTGCTTAGTTACATGAGTATAGCCCCACATGGTATTAACTGTGGGGGATGACACTGATGTCAGAGGATCTCCACTACACCAGCTGAATTGTGGTGTGAGAGAGACACAATTGGGTCAAGCCTTGTATTCAAATCAGCCCACCACAGAAAACCTTGTGCATAATAGCCAAGAGTATAGCACATTAGAAATACATTCTGAGAAGAAAAAAATGTCATGTTTTATATCGCAGCTACCAAAACCTCCTCCTTCTCCTTTGCCATGTGCAAGTCATTGTTAGAAGAGTCTCTTTATTCAGGCCAAGAAGGCTGGCGTAAGGGAAGGGAGGTGCCTGGTTCCTCAACATGAGATCCCATTAATATTACTGATAGACTATTCTTTAAAGAGATCCATCTGTTTCTTATTTGGCATATTCAGCATAGTAGCTTGTTACATTTTTACAAGAATTTGTGCGATCCAAGAAAAGCAAAACCTCATGTAATGAAAGAGAAAGAGAGAATACTTATTAAACAATCCCATCAATGCTGTACAATTTAAACATCCATCTCTAAATGGCTTCAGTCTGTTCCATTCACAGCTGTCAAATTTCTTTTCTACAGGGGGAAGAGGACAGAAGGCTACTTATTTCCGTACAGTTTTGCAAAATATGCATAGAAGTAACATCTCCTAAGTACGTAATAAATCTTCTCGTGAGTCACTGTGAAATGCTGCCCTTCATAGCTGCATTACAAACAGGTTTCTTCACTCAAAATCCTAAGCTGCCCTGCAAGAATTTAAGCTGAAGGCAGAATCTGAGGTGGGATGAAGTCAGGTTAGGACCAGTCTATGATAGTAGGTATCTTTGTTTGGCTAACTACAGAGCTGAGAGGGGAAGTCTAGAAGGTGTGATGCCAAAGGTGGGGGGAAGTGTCCCAGCATAAAGGCTAGGTCTTTCTTCAAGTATCAAGTATGTGATTTCCCAATAACAGAAACGGCTTGTATTCAGCTTGTACTATATATATAAAATTGTTCAAATATCTGAAACAGTCAAAAGCATAATTTCTTAGTGAATGTAGCCAATATATAAAGTTATTTGGAATAAAGTGCTGCTGCTAATGAAGAATTAAGCCTAACTATTCATACTGTTTATCAGCACTGACCCTTCTTCTGGCTGGTACTTGAATCAACATTGCAAAATGTTATATGCCTTCTGGACTTATAAAGTCATTTAATTGTATTCTAAAATACAATTAAATTATCTTTAAGGTCCCTTCCAACCCAAGCCATTCTATGATTGTAGGTTACTATTCCAATGTGTGGGATGCATGTGATCTATTGACAACAATCATGCATAAGTATTTATACAATATTGAATATACTACTTGAGCAAGGCAATGACAGGATGAGGTTGCAACAACCAAACCTAATTCTGAACCAACAGTGAGAATTCACACTTGAGATTTTGAACAGTGAGAACTATATAAGATCAGAATAAAAGTCTGGTACTAAGACTAGGCTTATGAGAAGTTATTTGATGTTCACAGACAATATTATTTTCAACAAGGTTTCTATTACTTCTATCACTTATCTTATGTAGCTGTAGATTCAAGACATGCCAGGAGTCAGCTGTAATCGGGCCAAGTAAATAATGGCAGTTAAATGCCATTACCATTAGCCTCCAAAAAATTGCCTTTTTTTAATTGCCATACAACTGCGTACAAGAAGCATTCTTCTTTTTATAGAGAAGTACTTATTCCATAGACATGAAGAGAGAGTAAAACTGGTGTCAGATAATAGCTGCTGAAATTTTCCTGAGTCTACAGATACAAAATCACACATTAGCAAAATCAAATGGTCGTCAGGATTCAGAATCAAGGATTACCATTGAACCAAATTTTAGTGGCAGAACCACAAGCTGATGTGCTTCCTTTTCAGTTTCAAAATGAATGTGCAGTTAATCACTTTCAAGGTGCATGAGAGGAGCAGGAAAACAAAATCTCCTGTGCCTTCAAACACAAGCTGTTTGTTCCTGTCAAAAAGAGGAGCACAGCCCTGCCTGCTGTGAAAACTCCAAGTGCAAAGGGCAGCAAGCACCACACACCCCTGTTGGTCCCTTCTCCATTGCCAAAATCTCTCCATTGATCTTCTACAATGCCTGGTGCTCAGTCAGCCCAAAAATAACACTGGTGTTATGCTTCAAATTTGCGATTCGAAACAATGCAAAATGAACTGGTTAGCAAAAGAGTGCTACTGATTAGCACAGACAGCAAGGGATGAAATACAGAATGCTCTGTGACAATGAAGGCTAGTATAGGAGCAGGGCATTTAATCTTGTCATACATTAGGCTAATGGGATATTCCACTAACTGCTCTTCGTGCATTGCCAGTTTGCAACATGGCTGGAAGGAGGTTTTGGCACAGAAAATAGAAAAGACCTCTGGTTTCCAAGGCTGGAAGGATCATGGAAGAGGTCTTTCAAAACTATTGGAAAAAGATGCATCGTGAGGCATCATTCCTCTCTGGGACTACAGAGAAGTGCTGATGGTTTGCAGAGACCACTGTTAATTCCTCCAGCTCAGAAGAGTTCTCCTCATAATAAATATATCCTCCTCGGGATATACAGACACATTTCAGTGGAGACAATGTATTTCCTTTCAGCTGTCCAGCAATGAAGACATCTTGATCCCAGAGGCAATGTTAATTAGACTCCAAAAGGACCTCAGCTTTCTTCTTATAATTTCAAAACTTTGCTTGGAAGAAAAAGAAATGAAAAGAGAATGTAAAGAGAAATCTGAGAATGCAAATATATCTACAAGTGCATCCTTGACATCGTTGAAGCTTCAGAATAGGTTGTGCTGGAACTTACTGTGACTGAGTAATGCACCAGAAGCCCCACAGAAGACAGGAATTCCTACACACTGCCTTCACCAGTTTTGATGGAAAACTTGTGATATAGCTTCTCTAGCTAAATTTCATATCTGTTTTAGTTATTCTTAGTTCTTTCTCATCTAAGACTGAAACAGAGTAGAGATATTTTACAGCCTGAAAAGCTATAAACCTGTACTTAAATGGGGAGATTCCAATACCTGCTTTCATCAGAAGTGTCATTCATCCCTGAGAACACAGGACAGCACATCTTCCTTGAGGAGTCATAGAGTCAGAAAGCTGGGTTAGAAGGGACCCCCAAGGATCATCAAATCCAACTCTTAGCCCTGCACAGGACCACCCCCAGGAGTGAGCATGTGCCTGCCTGAGAGTATTGCCCAAATGCATCATAAATTCTGCCAGGCCTGGTGCCGTGACCATTCCCTGGGGAGCCTCTTAAAGAAATTAATTTCTAGCACACATGTAACTTGTATCTACTTGTTTACAAATTGTGAACCAAAAATTGACATTAAACACTATATATGTGGAACTTAGGAACACAAACCACAGAACTATTCCAATCTCAAGTAGATGTAGAGAAAGAATCTCAGTTAATATCAGATCACTCTCACAGTTGTCTTATTGCACCAGTGAATAAAGATAGTTGCCCAAAATCTATGTCTCATTATAATGCATGAGTAACTAAGACAATCATACCTCAGACTTCTGGAAAGTATTGGGAGCCTGGGTTTAGAGTTGGGAGTGAACACAGTGTTTTCATATGAAGAGAAATGGTCACAACTGACAATTCATCAAAACTGAAATTATTCCCAGAAGAACTTCCTGTCCTCAAAAAAAAAAAAAAATTAGAAAACCCCGGGTTTTGAAATTCTAGAAATATGTCATTTCAACATTTTTAAAACAAAAACGCTTGGGTTTGTGGTTGAAAGCATCTTTTCCCGATGAAACTTAATTTAGTTTATATTAAAAGGTTATAAAAAGAAAAAAGGGGTCACCATTAAAATGAAATACGCTTATTTGTTTCTTAAGTCACTCATATATTCACTGTGTCCCATGCCAGACCTAAAATTTCAAAATCAACAGAACACATGTGGGACAAGAAAACTGTTCTGTATATACACACAGCAAAGGGAACATTAGCAGTTCAAGCTCTTCCCAGTTTCCTTGCAGTGCAGCTCAAAAATTACTTTGGACAATCCCTCTGATGGATGGAAACATAGTCTAGTTCTCCAACCTTTTAAATGTTTAAAGACCTTTTTAATTTCTTGTATATTATTATACTTTTTGAAATACTATACAGCTAGTCTTTAGGGGACTAAAATGGAGGAGTTACTTCAACCATAACAACCCGAAATTGTTCTTTTAGATTAATGAAATCAAAGCATTAAATATACACTCCTATATTTTACTATGGCCATTGCATGGCCAATAGATTAGTGACTGTTGGAACTATTATGGCAAACTAGGTTGTGGGGTTTTTAAAGGATAATATATTTGAGAGGCCACTCCTTTTTTTCATCATCCATCTTTTCCAATCATCTTCTCAGAAAAGCAAAAAACACAGTAACAAGAGAAAGCTGAACTTATTTGAATCAGTTCAGGTTATAAATTTATGAAACTTAAGACCAGAAAAGTCTGCTTGATAAAGCAATCTGAGTGCTTCTATATGACAAACTATCAATTTTCCTCTGGGCTCTTTCATACTGTGCTCCCATCACTGTATCTGACTGACACAGTGTGGTTGGCTAAAGCAAGCCTTGACAACAGCCCTCCCTCCACCTGAGGGACAGCTGAGATATTTATTTAGACACAACATACATATATAGAAGAAGATGGCCACTAAGGGAGTTTAGACACAGACACAAAGGTAACTAGCCACTGTCTACAATCTAAAACCTAAAAACCTCCCTCTGGAATTATGCATATCCATTTTGGATACAAAATCATCAACCTTCCCTAAAACAGTTGGAAAGCTATACCATGATGTTTTGTCAGCTCTAGGATTAGCTAGGACATCCCAACTATGCAGTCCTAGCTGTGCTGCCAAACCCACTCAGCATTGTAGCACTAGTTCTTCTCATGTCCAGCTGTTCAGTCAGGCACATCTTTACCAAACTTTCAACTGTCCCACTCCATTTAGGTTTCTGCAGTGCCTGATGCCCCAAACGTCTTGAAATCTGGAGGGGGTAAAAATGCTCTTTTCAACTGTAGGACTGCTCTAGGAAAAAAAAAAATCTTCTCTTAAACAGTGTGCTAGGTTATCCTACAAGAAGTAGAAAAGGAAAGTTTAAAAAAATATCTACAATAATGAGAAATATCCTCAGATTTCCTTCATGGGATGTCTTTTATTTCACTGAGTGAGTCTAGTTTATCGATTTTATTGACTGCAATAGATCAGGTCAGGAAGCAGCAGCCTGCATGCTTACTTGTTTATGCACTCTTTCATGAACTAAAGTACATTCTGCTCTTCGGGGGAACAGGAAGGGTCTCTTTAGTCCCTAAAACCGAATTTCCAATGTTGTAAAATAATGCTAGTAATATGAGTTGTGACAGAAACATGTAGAAACATTACAGTCTGTAATTTTTTTAACACTTTGGCATAATCAACCCCAAACCAGGAGATGCTCTGGTTATCACTATTTCTCAGAGTTCTTTGCAAGATATTTGTGAAATTATAGACTATGGTTCTTAAAGCTAGAAAAGACCACATAGGATATTTCATGTACTTCTCTGTAGCACAACAATATAATTTCACCCAGCTGTGTATCCATTGTTTGCTAAAGCATACCAACCCCTCTCAGTTTGCAGACTTCAAGAAATGGTAAGCTCACTGCTCCTCTTTGTAATTTGTTCCAGTGGCTGATAACTTCATTGTTAGCAACTGAGGAGTAACACCAATCTAGGCGGCAACCAAAAAATACTGAGAATAGCACTCTCTGTTTAAACACTGATATTCCAGATAATTAACGTCCTTTTTGCCAGGTCTGTTTGTTATAAAAGCAATGAGGTTCTAAGATTTTTTAAAGCAAATTTTTGCATTTGTTTCTCATTCATTCATGTTTCTAGAAGCTTATAAAATTTGGAGGCAAATCCACGTTCTGTTTTCCATCTCCATAAGCCACAATGCCTTCAAACAATGACTGCTACTTTCTTCTGTAGCTTCCCGTGATTTTCATGCAGCTTTTTTTCAGGATAGAATGGAAGCTGCCTTCTCACAATGAAATTATTCCCATACGGATTCATAGCTGAAAGTTCATGAGAACTGCACATGCACAAAAAAGGAATAAGAAATGTGAATACTCTTTGGGATGCCACAGAACACATTTCCAGAAAAATTATAGTCTGCATTTTTGCAGATTTTTCCATCTTCAAAGTATTGGACGTGCATTCATCATCAGATATTAAATATCATAAGTGTTATTTTACTAAGGTTCAGCTTCTGACCATCACTGTCAGATCTGGCTGCTGCATTTCCAGGGGTGATAAAAACTGTTGTGTGTGACTGACAGACTCTGTAGTGCACCCTACTTTGACACATACACTGCCAGCAGCATTCCTGGAAATCTCACTCCCTGGAAGAGGGGTAGGATATGGGAAGAGTGTGTGGCACAAAAGCTGACTGCTACCATATATTAAGACCAGGTGGTCTTGATGGGTGGGCTACAACCCCCTTATCTGCCCTCCCTCTGCAAATCTGTACTTACTTTGAAGCTTTACCCTTACAAGTTCTGAGTCCTTTATTAGAATCTGAGGCTCAGCAGCACAGAGGATTAGCCTTTATTGTCTCACTCATGGCCAGGCATGTCTGAAGGTCCTTTCCTTCTGTAAAAAGTGGTTATTGACAGCAGAATTCCTGTAGAGGATAACTCCATAGTTATCCGTACATGGCAAGGGATCGTGGTGCAGTGATTCCTGAGCAAACCTGACAGCTGAGATAGTCCTGAAGCACTTGCAGAGAAGCTGCTAAGGTCCCAAAGGAGACTCAGATATGTCTATATGGCCCTGCACCCAAGTAATCAGCCCTCGCTCTAGTTCAGAGCTACCCTGATGCAGCTCTACCAGCTCAATGCCCATCTCACCTGACTGCAGCAACCCATGGCCAGCAACTGCCCACTGCAGGGGATTGTTACAGCAATCAGCACTTCAGAAATGAATGCACAATAAAGGCATAAAGAAAGCAAGAATGTACTTTAAAGTTTCATGTTTAGCATCTGTTACACTGGCTGAGAGGGAAGGCTAAGTTTGGCTGATTTGATCAAACTAAGAAATTCAAGCATCTTCTCCCTAATTTTAGGCCAAAGAAAATTGTAGCAATGCAGAAGCAGATGATAAATCAAAAGAAGAAAAAGAGAAATTAAAGCTCAGTTCTGGCCTTTCATCTTTATTACCCTTCTTTATGCGCATATGGTAGGTGTTCAATTCTTTCCAAGTCCTTATGATACTCCCTTGTGTTTCAGGAGCTGTAGAGCTGTAGTTGTCTATAAAAAGGCAACCTAACAGTTTCCTGTGGCTGAGAGTTGAATGTGTTATTTGTTACCAGCTGGTTCATGGATAGCTTGAGCCCATGTCTTGGCTTTAAGTGATCAAACTGACTTTAAACCACTCGCTCATGGGGCACATTCACGTACAGAGAGAATTCTGTTGCAATGTTTTATTTCTGAATTATGCCATATGACTTTTTTTTCCTAAACCAATATTAAAACCAGAATCTATAATGCACCAAACACAGACTGCATTTTTTGGAAAGCTGATACCAAACGTAACAGTAAATGAACCCTTCTGAAAGGTTAAAGTTGCTTTCATATAAAACATTTTCTACCAGGAAATGGAAGTGGAATGTTGAACTAAGCTTTTAACTTGAAAGAACTGTGCACAGACTCCAATGGTTACATTATACTTTAAAATAAAAAAAAAGCAAAGGGTTTTTTATGAGCATACATAGTTCTAGCTTCATAAAAAGGGTATTATGGTGACAAGGCAAAATGAATCCCAGTATTTTGGATGCTTCTTTTAACCTCCTAAAAGCTTCCTCCCTGTCCATTAAATATTGTAGGGTGAGATTTCACAATATATTAAAATTCATCTAACAGTTCTGCTCCCTTCACTTCCCCTGCATCCTTTCATCCCTGACGTGCAGGCCCATTCCTTCCCTTCCACTTTCTGATTTTCACATGGCTCCTTGATGAATGTAATTGGATTACTAAGCCAACAGAAAGCTATCCATGTTTTATTTTGCTGAGTTGGTTTCCTACCAGCTGGCAAGGTGAACCAGCTCTAAGGGTTGTACAAAAATCAGAGCTGGTGCAGAAGCAATGGTTGAGAACAGCACTCAAGATTTTCATGGAAGACCTCAAACCCTTAAAGCACCTATTCTAAACAATGTGATTGCCTCTTAACAATACACTTGCTGTTTGAGATAGTACAGTAGATTCTGCAAAAAACTAATGGATGAAAATTATCATACCAGATTTGCCACATAGAGAGGACAGCAAAGATTAATGCAAACATATACCATGGGGTGGTTGCCCATTCTCAGGAGCAAACATTCCTGCATGAGGGCAGTGACCTCATGACACATCTTTGCACAAAGCAATCAAAAATGTCTGTTTCCTGTTTCTTTCACTTTGGAAGGAAAAAAAAATGCCAGCTTTATACAGTTTCCTTGAACCTTTATATTGATTCTGTGATCATTCAGGAAAGGAAGAAGCCTTCCAAACGACTTTGACACATTGAGCTACTGTTGATTTGCCAGATTCCAGTGTCCTCAAGTGTGACACAACGTTATTATTCAGTGTCCTGTATTTAAAATCAGAAGTGATTTAAGCTGGCTCTCTGCCACACCACTTGCTGACATGTTGACACCATGTAAATAATGCATAGCTCTGTGACCACACTACTTTCATGCCACATGCTGGGAGAAACAGACAACGCCTGCTATTATTATTATTAGCTACATCTTAGATACCTTGGAAATTTGAAAAATTAACATCAAAATAACTTTAAATATTTGTAGTCTCCAGCTCCAAACTTCTTCATTAAAAATCAAAAGAAACCTCTGCATCCACTGTGATTAGGAACAGAGATTGCTGATTTATATCTCACATCTTTTAACAGTCGCCCTTCTAAGATTGTTTATATAAGAGTTTAACTGATACAAGAACACTGGCAAAACTTTTCTCTGCTGACTGAAAAGACCACCGTTTTAGAAGAAACCTCAAAACACAACAAAACCCCAGTTCTAGACTGCAAAATTTGGTATCAGAAGTTGCTCCCTGCTAAGAGTACACAGTCTATTTCTACTCTTCAATCATTTCAAAAGGTAAACCTACCTTTAGAATGCCATCATGGCATGCTCATCAAACCCAAGTGAAATTGTGGTTTTCGCAGGGAAACACTGTAAATCAAAAAGAGTATATTTAATATGGTACCTACTTCTTACATGAGAGTCTTTTATCATCTAAATATCATGCAACCCCAGCCATATTGAGGGCAGACAGCAATACATGCTGCTTCTCACAGGACATTTAACAAGACTGGAAGTTAACATCTATGTCAGTGGTGCCCAGTCACTGCCCCATACATTCTCCCCTTCATTTCTCTGACTGCCAGACAGAGAAGGGGCTGATTGTATTTTTACCTTTTTGCAGTTTACAAAAATGGAAAAATTGCTATTCTTCATTTCCCTGGGCCTATGTTGTCAGAGCAGGCTGTGATGTGCATTCTTCCTGTGAAGACACACAGGAGTAACTATCAAGTCAGGAGGCACAACAGAATACAACAATGAAAAACAGAAAACAATAAGTTGAGTGGTTACAAGAAAAAGGTAGAAGTTGGGGTGACTATGTTATTGTGGAGAAGTCACCTCAATCTTCATTCTGTGGCCATCACTAGTGAAATGTGCCTGTAGAGATATGCATTTTCTTACTGACTTTAGAATCTCAGAGCCTGAAATAAAAGGATATCTGACTCAAAACCAACGAACTCTGCAACTGCATCATAATTTCTCAGGGCAAAACAGATGTACACATCAAAATGCCTTGGCCAAATAAATTCCTTTAGAAACTTTGGAACACAGCAAACATAAAAAAGAAAGGGAGGGGTTCTTTTCTTTTTCCACTCCTATGAGACAGAGCACACAGAAATTTGGTTTCTTTCTGTTCAAGGATGAATGCATTGGACAACATTCTGTACTTGTCCACATTGTTCAAAAGGATCAGCATTTTGCGAGTCCCAAACCAAGACCAATTCTTTCTGTTTTCTCCATTAAGAAGACCAGGAATCTTGTGGTCTCTTTTCAAAGGAATGTCTTTGTCCAGAATCTTGCCTCAGAGATTTATTTTCGCTATGTTATTTAGAACAGAAAAGAACACTGGAATGACTTCCTAATTTCTTTAGTAAATCTGTTCTTAATCTACTTTACTCCAAGCATTTTACAGACAGTTTCTTACATGATGTTCTACTCTGAAATTCTGTAATTACATACACAGTGGTCAAACTTTCTCTTGACCAGAAAAGATTGGCAGTAATTCCAGGAAATTGAAAGGAAAAGTTTGGGGGAAAGAGTAGGATGGTTGAGAAGATAACTTAGTGCTTAAGATGTGATTTCTGTTCTAACAGCTTCTCTGGTTAATGAGTTGCCCCTCACAAAGTAGTGACAATGCCTGTCTTGTGGAAGTTTTCTACAGTTTTTCTTTTGCCTGGGGTTTGGATTTCACAAGGCTAACTAGATTGCCCTTGTCTAGGAAAGCCCGGGGGTGAAGCCAGATGGTGTCTGTGTGCAAAGATTGAAAGTGGGGAAAGGGTAGTGGCTGAAAACCAGGGAATAAAAACCACTGAACTAGATGAGTAGGTTAACAACAAGAAGTTAACAAGAAGTTATGAAGCGGCATGACAAGGGTAATGAAGTGTGTTTTTCACAGGCCAAAATGTAAGCATTTTGAGGGGAATGTCAAATGTGTTTGGGCCTTTTTTCCAAAGTCCATTCAAAGTTTTCTTCACCAAGGTATTCTCTCTTCCTTCTCAATGAATTCTTGTGACAATTTTATTAGCTACAGAAAATTCCTCTAAATTCTTGTTGCTAGATATATACCTCTGTACACAAGAATAAATTATTCCAAACGAGTCTAGTACTAGACAAGTAGCAAGTAAAAATAGCACAACTTGCACATTCTTACTAAGAGCTAGCTCAGCAGTCAGCAGCACTGCCTGAACAATCAACTATAAAAGCTCTTGTTTTGTGATAACCTGATTTGAATATTTCCTCTACCAAAATGTCCTATTTCAGTGACTTAAAATGTACAGGTCAGTAGCACATTTTTGCAGCTGAAAGAGCAGATTCTGGGTTAATGTGGGATACTGACAGCAGCAATCAGTCTCTTTGGAGGAAATGGTGTGCTCTTCCTGTGGTTTCTCAACTGTGGAGGGTGAAGGAACACGGCAAACAGGGACTCTGACACATTTAAAGGGAAGTTTTCTGATGGTGAGTGTTTCTAGAGTTTGATCTGGTGTCCATATTTACAGACTCGAGCATATGTGGTTTCACAGAAACGTTCAGAAGGGAAGAGAGAGGAGATGATCAGCACATGCATGAGCTGTGTCCTGAGCTGGTTGAGAAAGGTGTGCTGGGTGCCAGGCCAGGCTGGTGACAGCAGTGGCACACAGCTAGGGATGCCATCACAGCTGTGGCAAGAAGCTGGGTGGAAGGGCAGAAAATGCACACATGTACCCGAGCCAAATCAGAGCCCAGGGCAATTAATTTTCTTGCTTCTAAGTTCTGTCATTTGTAGAGAAGTTTCAAGTGACACCCAAAAATAGCATTCTTTTAATACATGATAATTAATGATTATTATCCTATCCATACAGCTTTTTGAAAATTTTCTGTGATAAGCAGGGCTACATTTTTAAATTTCTACTGTCAACATTTTAGTTCACTTCTAAAAACATGCTCAATTCCACACGAGTGTAATCTCTGTTTACAGTTCCAGCGTTATAGCCTTACTTATCTGTTCTCTTTGGCTAATGTGGCTTGATGATTTCACTCTGTGATTTCCCTTTTCAATTACATATATCAGATAGCAGATATTCATATTTCCCTTCCTTACATCATGTGACACATTTTCATAATGCAGTGATAACATGGCAGACTTGCTTTTGAGAACTAGCCTTGATCAACTCTACAGCATATCTTAGAAATTAGCACTAATTTTTACAGTATAAATTAGGGAATGCAAGTGAAATTGAAAATATTGAATTCTGTTTTACGTCTGTAGAAACTCAGTACTCACTCCGAGGATTCATTTGTTATTTAAATCTAATTCTATTTCTGAAACAGCCTCTTTAAAACGGTATCTGCTTCATCTCTGTGCCAGGCTGGTCTCTCTGATATGACTGATGCTTTGGAAGACATTGCCCTTGAAGGAGGCTGCACTTGCAGCAGAGCACTTGAAAGCCAGCGAGCTGGGATAAACAATGGGGAAATCAGACACCTACTGGGGCTGCATGGAAAAGTGGTGAATCAGAGTTTCACAGAAAACTTGGTGAGGGTGCTGGGTTACAATTTTGAAGTTGTTCAGTGTTCCAGATAAATGTGTACTTAGCTTTCTGAAAAGAGCTTAGGTATCTTAACTCTGCTTACTTCAGCTCAAGGTGACTGCTTTCAAACTCCTCAAAACTGCAAGAGGCAACTACTTGAATGTTAAGATAGGCTTAAAAATCTGAACCCCAGCTTTTGATGAGCAGTAGTCTCAGTCTGCCAGCTCAGTTCAGTCTTGAACTCTCCACTGTATAAGTGTTGCCTGCCTACCCACTAGAAGTAGGTCATTACCACCCATCTGAACAGTAACTCAGAAGTAATGAATGGGAAATATCCCTCTTGGCCTGTATTTGAAGTTGTGACATAGAGGTAAAAAGCTAACCATGTCTTTATAACCTTATTATCCTAACCCTCCAGTCTTACCAGCCTTCATACTTCTAATTAATCCTGCAATAAATAAATACCTTACTGACAGTTTTTCCTCAGGCTTGGTATGAGTAATCTGACTACATCTGGAAAATTGCTGTGAAAAAAGATGTTGTGAAATAATTTTTCATTCTAAGAGATTTTTTTTATTCTAAAGATATAAATTTTTTAGATTTAAAAGAAAACATTCTAAACTAGAGTCAATGTGTCTGAAACTAGAGCAAAACCTACACGCTCCAGTTACAACAAAGACTTTTTTTTAGGTTGCTAGCAATATTTTATAAAAGGCAGAAGAATTTGTGCTTTTAAGATTATATCAGTGAAAGATCTAACAAGCCAAAGTGCTTTTCTTTTCCATTCCAACTAAATCATATACTATTTGGGGTAGAAATTTGGCAGGAAACTCTCTTGTATTATCCCTAAATTGTGGCTGGACTGATTTCTTTATCCTTTTTTGATAGATGGATGTCTAGCTGAGCCCTGAATATCTTCAGCAGTGCTGATTCCAAAGCTTCATTTGGCAGCCGGTTTCCTTGGCTTTGAATTTTTATGTTTATAAACTTTTCCCTGATATATAATTCTAAATTTTTCCTCACAATGCCTCAAGCCACTTCTTGCTTGCTTGCTTGCTTGAACTAATGAGAATAATCAAATATCATCTCTTTTTCATTTAAGTCTCTATTGCAGACAATAAGAGGTCACTTTAAACTTCCTGGAATTAACATGATTGAATTAATCTCAACATAATACTGTGGGCCTTATTTTGCAAGCCTACCATCCATTTTCTTACATAGCTCAAGATTTAGACAACTTTTTAAAACAAGTATCTAAAACCAGTTACAGTACTTCAGCACATAACCATAAAAGACCATAAACAAGACTAAAGTTTTCCCTTCTCATTATGTATATTCCCATGGATTATGTTGTATAAATTGTTATACTAGCCAATTATATGGACCTTTCATCATTCTAGGAAATGTAATAGCCTGCACAGCTGAAAAATATCAGTGCTGAAAAAAAGAATGATGCTGATTGTTGAGACAACAGTTGGAGACTGACTCTATAGAGTAAAGAAATGACATAGCACATCAGAATCAGCAATTGCACCAAATTGGGAGGTTGGTGTCTTTGTAACCACTCCAAGACATTTAAGTAAAGACAAGGAAGGAGAAATTTATTTCAAAGAGAATAAAGACAACTTGGAGAAAAGGACAGTAGGCGATGAATTGCCATCTTTGAATATGAGGGAGCTGAGGGGGGGTGGGTCTAAAACTGGCTAAAATGCTTTGGGAAGCTGTTTCTACATTGGCAAACTGCAGCAGACTGTTAGCTATGCAGCACCAAGGTGCATCACTCAGTTCATGGCTGAGGACTCTGAGATAAACGAGTCTGAACTGCAACTTGAATGCTGAAAATGGGAAAGCAAGCTAAGTCCTACCTTTCCTACAAACAATTCCTACCCACTAACAGTTTCTTCCTTGATACATGCAGAGTTTTGTACATTCCCTCCCAAGGTACCCAGTCATGGTCCTTGGCACAGTACATCTTTTCTGGAAAAATTCTACTGGGTGCATTAGAACACAGGAATTCTTTGGTAGGCTTAGCCTGGGTTGGATTTTCACAAAATGATCATTAAACCAAAAGTATTGAGCACCTGATAGCTTCTGCAAATTCCTCTAAACAAATGTTGATCCTGACTTTGAGCAACTGACTGCAAGGGATGGTCATTGCAGCTTCATGGCTCAGAAAACAAGATGCATGAACACACAAAGGTGGATCAGGATAGTTTGACTCTGGGAGTCTTTTCTATTAACAGGATGAGCACTTGGTTCAGACTGTGTTTGCTCAAGCTTCTGGACACATCACATTCCCATCAAACATGCTCATATAACTAGTGGGAGCTGTACCAGAAGGCAGCCATTAGTCTAATTTGCCAAGGCACTCTCACACTACTAACCTGGCATGCATCTTTCTAGTTCCCATGTAATTGTTTACATTTTGTCAGGAGTTACACAGTACCAAACGTGCCAAGATCATTCAAATGTTTTTGACCATTTCTCTAGTTCAGTTCCAACCATCAAAAGTAACTCAGTCAATTCCAATTATAAAATAAGTTCTTCATCTGGCCATTCATCCCTTGTAGTGACAATTAAATAAGTTGTTTTAAAGTAGAAGTATTATGACCACTGAATAGAAAATTCACAATTGCCTCAGAGCTGACCTTTCCCAGGTAGCCTTTAGCCACTATGCCATTTCCTCTGAGCTGTGAGCCCTTTAACCCCTGCATGTGCATCAGGAGCTGTGTGTTCAAGGAACACTTAGTTCTTCTTTTCACTGTAGGACTGTCACTTTTAAGATGTGAGAAATGTGGTTGTTTTTTTAAATAAAGGAAGTGTGAGTAATTCTGTGAAGCCACGAAGACCAAACTCTGCATACACATTTGTTCCAACACCTCACATCATTTTATGTTTTGAAGTTACGATGTCCAAAATAACATTACTAAAATTACAGTGCTTTTATGCTATCAAATCCATCTAGGAGAATCATTTTCCTGACAATGAGGATAAAATTTCCCAAATCAGGATACTGTACTTGCAAGTTATTTTACTCCATTTGTCTACTTGATAATCTGTTGCTAAGCATTACTGCTATATACAAACCACTCAGCAATATTGCTCCCGTGTTGAAGAGCCACTCGACACCACCTGACTTTGAGAAAAGTTTGGACTTGCTGGGATACCTGTTTTTACATTTAGATTTGTCTCTCCCACTGGTTCATAACTGGAGGATGCTGTAGGATGCCACATACCTAAATGTGTGCCTGGAACATGTGACTGCAGGCTTTGATAGGAGTAGGCAGACAAGCCTGCTCTCTGATGGAACTGTCCTCTCAGGTGCAGCTGCACTGATGTGCAGTCTAGGAAATAGACACTTTGAATTCACTCCTGCATTAAATATTTGCATGGCCATTAGCCCAGCAGGAAACCTCATGCTCCTGAGCTGCTGCCTGTTATCATTCAGGTCCTATCTGCTTCAACCAGCTCTAGATGATTGAAGCACAGGCTATAGTAAGCTCAATGAGAAGCTGAGCACAGGGACCTTGGGGAAGCAACTAAGGAAGCAACTATGGCCAAACCTCTGGCCACACAAGCTATTCACCTGAGCCTTGCAAAGCAACAAGGTACCCCACCACACCCCTCAGAAAACCAACAGTGTATGGGAGGACACCCAGGATCAATCAGCAGGAGAAGATAATCAACTTACCACCAGTACATAGACACCTGTAGATGCTGAACCTGTCAGGCCCTGGGACAATCTGGCAGTATAAATTTCAGAAGCAGACATGGGTTGCTAGTACATCCATGTGTGCTCACCTCCTGACCAGAACACCTTGCTGGAAAGTTTAAAGGGCTCTCAGGATGGGATAACTCACCTTCAAGTCATACTGAATCATGTGCAGCCTATAAACAGACTCGCTCCTACTTCCATATCATGTCTAAGGGCAGTGATGCTTTTGAGGCAGGCATCCCTATGAAAAAAAGAAATACTGTCAATGCTTTTTTGAGATTCAGAAACTCTGGATCTTACCACCTTTTGACCAAAACAGTTAAATATGGTGACATTTCAGGCATGAGCAGCTTTGTTATATATTATTTGAGGATGATAGAGCATATGTTCTTAGGTGGGTGAAAGGAGAAAAATCAGGCCAATTAATTAATTTCCTGAATGCTTCTTAGTACAGCTCAGGAGAATCAAGTTCTAATTTGAATGAGGTGTCAGGGAGACTAAAAGCCTTGTTTATACAAATACCTACATAAGTCGCTAATGTAAATGAAATTTATTCTATCCCAAGTCTGGCCATTTAGGTCTATGATAAAACTTTCACTGACAAATATGGCAGCAGCCTGAGACCTCACAGAAGCTTCTTTTAAAGAACTTCTAAACTTTCACCTCACCTCTTTAAAGCATTTTTGCAGGCACATGCACCTCAAATGTTTTATATAGCTGGTAAGCTAAAACATATGAGGAAGAAACAGCTTGTTCTAAGCCACAGGAGAAATCTGTATCCAAGCTAAAAATTGGATTCAGTAGTGATATCCTGTTCTTCTCACTGAGCTTTCAAGACCACAGGGCAGAAATGATGCTGTCCATGAGTTAAAGCTGTTTCCCTTCTTTATGAAAGAAAAGTGGCCATGATGACACTTGTGGCTCTACAGTTTGCCTTATTACAAAACGGAAGATAATCCTTATTTTAAAGCATCCATTCCAGTTTAGTTAGGCTGAGTTTTAAGTGTTTAATGTACTTTAAGTAGAGGCCATAGGAACTGTAAAAAGCTGAGCATGTTTAATCCATCCTTTCAGCTGTAATGTTCAAATACTTACAAGAAAAAAAAATCTATAGACAGAGCAGAAGCACAGAGAAAACAATTCAAGTTTCCTTACTATTTTGTGCTACAGAAATCAGTAAGATTAATTCTTCTCCTTGAAATGCTTTATAGTCTCTTTGAAAATAAAACAAAGCATGTATAACTACACAGGTGATTTTCAGCACGTGACCTCTGATAAATTTTGGTTCTTTGGGAAAATGATGAAATTGTGTATAAAATCATAATTAAAAAAAAAAAACTGAAACAGCATAAATTAGACAGTGAAAAAATGGCATTGAGGCAGATTTCAGGAAATATCTTTTCTTTTTCTTTTCCAGTGTTACATTCCAAGATATTTTTAAATCATAGATATTGAAAACAGATTCCCATACAATTCTTAATAAGTTACAGTAGCCACCAGAGTTAGTGGTTCCTAACATGTGGCAAAAAATATAATACTACTAACTCAAGCCATGTCATGCTGGTATTTTACCAGCATTCCTCATGCTATTGTTACAATTCCACTAGTTTCATGGCATTTAATTTTTTTCTGAATGTAAGAACAGATTATCTCCCTGTCTGATATTAACAGTGAGCAGCATAATCACAATAACCATGGTACATTTCATCCCATTGTCTCAAGATACTTTGATCCTTACCTCTGATTTTGGAGATTGAGAAATTTCAACTCAGAATAATGAGGTGGCTCTCTGGAATCAGCCAACAGTAAGGTCACTGTAGGGCCTAGAATGGAAAAAACAAAAGCAGAATTTCACAAACTTTACAAGGCCTACCAGGTCTAACACAGAGAAGAGTTATAATTCTCATCACCTGCCTGACAGTGATGCTGTCCACATGAATCTCCAGGGGAAGGGAAGAGGGAAGGGGAGGGAAGAGAAGAGAAGAGAAGAGAAGAGAAGAGAAGAGAAGAGAAGAGAAGAGAAGAGAAGAGAAGAGAAGAGAAGAGAAGAGAAGAGAAGAGAAGAGAAGAGAAGAGAAGAGAAGAGAAGAGAAGAGAAGAGAAGAGAAGAGAAGAGAAGAGAAGAGAAGAGAAGAGAAGAGAAGAGAAGAGAAGAGAAGAGAAGAGAGAAAGAGAAGAGAAAGAGAACCCACACCAGAGCCATGACCCACCACATCTGACATGGGGCACATGCCAGTCCTTATTCCTGGGATGTGCATCATCCACATGCTAGGAATCCACATGCATTGGGGCAGCATGTTAAGTCTTATTTTAAAAAATATAAAATGTATTACTCCTCTGTGATACATTCATAATTATTTGGTGAAACTTACTGTTTATACAAAACACATTGAAATAAATCACATTAACAAAACCTACTTGATTTCATAAGCAACTTACACCCACTATTTAATATTTTAAAACTCAATGAGTTTTAAATTAATTAACTAGAACATAGAGATTAAAGTCTTTAAAAGATATTTGAACTATTCATTGAACGGCAACAGAAAGAGATTCTAAAAGATCTTGAAAAGCTTGCTGTAAAGCTAAATCAATGTTTTTATCAGGAATCATCCCTAGTTAAATATTACCAAACAAAGCAGAGTTTTATATAAAAATACAAAACCAGAAGTCCTGTCATTAACACAGGAATATTTCAGAAGCTGCCACAAACTCCATGTGATATGCTGTTTGCAAAACTGGATGGATTTTCTCTCCAAAGCGGCAAATCACATGCTTCCCCAAAAATTCAATTTGAGGATGACCAAGCATGATTATAAAACTGGATGGGGAAGATGGGGATAGGTCAAAGACATGAAATCTGGAAAAGATGGGTAATAATGTTTCAATATCAACATCCGATTTTTACAAACACAAAAAACCCTCAAGTTTTTAATTGAATTTCAACCTGAATTTGTTTCTTTGGCTATTTTCAACAGTATCACTTTTCTTTATATTCCATGAGGTTAGAGATATGAAAGAACAAACAACACATGACCAACAGCAGGGAAAGGCTCATTCCAGGACACACAGGGTTGGTTATCTGTCTCCTGCATAAAATATAATACAACAGTGACTAGCAAAGTATTGCTGACTTACCTGATGGAAATGCTGTGGGCAAGCTAACGTTTTGAAAATACCTTCTTACTTTACAACAATTATTAGTGTGCTTCAGATGAAAGTTTTCTTTTTCTTAAGCAGAACAGGAGTTCCTGAAGAGCATGTACCTGGAGTGAAAGTTGTCAGTTTTATTTATATGAAAGATATTTTTTAATAGTAGTGTTAGATTTAAAATTCAATATTTTATTAAAATTATTTTATATTTGCAAACTTCACCACCAAAGTCACAAATAGCTTGACATTTCTTTTTCTTGTATTTTCAAGGAAATTTACAGAAATGAAATTAAGCCTAAACTAAGGGTGCCTGTTGCTCTGCCAAAAACACTGATGTCCAAGCCTAGTGTGTTTCTTCTCTTGTAAGGATGTTAGCAGTATATTTAGCATCAGGGTGGAAAAAGGGGAGGTTGGACTAAAAGACTCATATTACAGGTCTCATATTCCCACTTTTGTGCCACTCCTGGACTTATGGCCTGGTCATTTCATGGGGTTTTTTTAAGAGTTTTGACAGAAAATTGCTTGTCTACCTAAAATTCAAAACCAGCTTTAGTGAGATACTAGATGCACATACAAAGCCTTCCCCAGAAAATTGTATTCTTTTTCCAAGAGAAAGTGATGCGTTATTTTTTTTTTGTTTGTTTTTAAGTCATGAAAAGTAGATGAAGCAGAAAATGACAGAGGAGTTAATATACACAATAAATGTGAACATCTCTGCTGCATATATTCAGCCTAACTGAACTACAGAGTTACTCTGTGTGAGATCAGGTGAGGCCTCAGACACACACAGAGTTAAATACAGTGGTGCTGCTGAGATACTAAAAGATGAGATATTGCTGCTGACCACAGAGAGCAAATTACAATTAAGTACACATCTTTCTGGGAAGTTTGCCAAGAAAAAACCAGAGAGAGGAGGCCATCACTGCTGCTTTGCTTAAGCTAGGGAAAAATGGAGATGTAGGTGCTCTAACTCTTAGGAAATGAGCAATTGCACTCAGACTACAAAGCAAATCAGTGCTAATGAGACAAATCAGGAAACCAACTCCAAGAATGAGTTCAAAGCACAAAAGTAGAAATATTTCAGCTGTCTCTGTGTTATCAGCTTAGCACTGGGGCAACTGCATCACTGCTGGCTGTTGCTGTGATATGGTGTTTTTGCACAAAACCAGCTTCACAGACTTAAAGATAGAAAAGCATAAACAAAAAGTATACACGTGGCATTACAGTAGAAGAAGTGAGGGAGATTGAAGAAGCAAAAACAGAGTTTGAGCAGCACTTTTGATAACAGGGAAGAACTGAAACCATGGAGATAGAGTGATAACAGCAGAACACAACCAAGAACATTGATATAGAGCTGAATTTCCTCAGCAGGCAAAAGAAAAGGACAGGTAAGAGCCCTGGTCACAGTGACCATAATGTGTAAAGGATGAAAAGCATCCCAACCTACCACTCCCCTTAATGAACTTGAGACTCATTCTACTAGAGGACCCAAACAGACAGAAAGAGCACTGTTAATGGCAGGAAGATGTCACGTCCTACATTTCAGCACTTGCTTGTTTCCTTACACAGAAATTGTCTGATTCAGCAAGAAACAGGCTATTCTGACTTTTCAGTCAAGGTATCTTTAACAATTTTCTACAGGTCTTTGCTGGTACTACATGGCACTAATACTTCTGTGCTTAAGATTCAGAGGAGTGACTGTCTCCTGCAGCATTAACCCCTTCCTGCCACACTCTAACTGTGATGGCATCTAAGCAGAGGGGGACCAATCTCTCATGTACCATGGCAAGCAACTTACTTCCTCAAATGCAAGCCTGGCTGGGTAGTTTTGCTCTGAGTCTGATGTTGGCTCCAGTTCTCCTGTCTATCATCCCAGCTGTTACAAGATCTCTTTTCTATAATTTCTCATATTTTCAATGTGAAAAGTCATCATTAAACAACATATACCCAACTATGGCTAATTAAAAACATTTCACAAGGAACAGAAATAATACAGATGGAAAAGTCCAATTTGAAGCCTCAATTTCTATATAAGTTCTGTTTTGTCATTTTTGCCATGATAAGTTGGACTTATGGGTCTTCTATTGAGAGATTTCCCTTTCCAAAACAGGGAGGCAGCACTTTACAGGAGTCTCTGGTGCAAAGAAAGCAGTGTCTTAGTCATGCTACAGAAGATAAACTCATTCATTAGTCCAAGGTCTCATTTTAACTCAAATACTGCTTCATAATGAATAAAATTTGGGACTTAAAATTTACTTTACAGCATAAACCAATATTTCCATGTGGTTTCTATAGACTCTCAATCCAGGGTCAACATTCAAGGGCTTAATTGCACAAAAGGCAACATCACCAACCTGTCACTCTGGATGATCTGAATTAACACTGAGTGTCAAATCACCTGCAAAAACAATACCACAGTGAAAAAATAATCAGTCTTGACCTCAGTGCACATTTGTCTGCATAATGTTATCAGAGAGTTCAGAAATTTGAAACATCTCATAAATAAAGAAGGTGTTAAAATAATTTGGAAGTATGCAAGGAAGCAAGTATTTCATTGCTCTTTGGCAGCAACCTTTTCCATGAGTCCTTTCCCAGCCCGACCATGCACAAGGCTGTAGGAATGAAGCAGAAACTGATTAAAATATGCATGGGCACGTTCACACACATTTCTAAGCATGTGCAAAGGAAAGAATGGACATAGGGAAGATTTTAAGAAAGCTTTTCTGCAGGGCAAGCTAAAGGAAGTCAAGGACAACTGCTCTCAGTAAACTGATCTGAGATTAAGAAAAAAGGGAAATGGTTGCCTTTGATGAAAGAGTTGAGAATAGGTACAGCTGCATTGAGCAGGAACAGGAACTTTATTATAAAAGCACTCTGATGTGGCATTTACCCCAAAACACCAGTGAGTAAAAATAAATACACATCCACAGAGCTTAGGCTATTCTGGTGCTGTTTTAATCACTTTAGAGCATCACAATATCTGGAATGCACTGGAAGTTAAGTTTCTATTGATTATTTAGGGTTGCTGAAACCAGTTACTGGACATTTGTGTCTTTTAGGTAGTTGCATATAACATGGATCAATTACAGCATCTGTGAGCACAAAGTTCTGCAGCAGTAACAGGTCAGTTAAGGAAATTTAGTGCCCAGAGCCAGGACCTATATCACACACATTCCTTGTTGGGTTCATCTCTTTTTCTTGTGGAGGTTGTTTGCATGGATTGCTACTGAAGTAAGTCCCACAGACTGAAGTCCTCTTGTTCTCACTCATTTGGGCTACTTTCTTCCAGTCCAGTACAGCTGCCAGTCAGGGTGGGACCTCTTTGAGAGCAGCAAATGAGCCAGATGCATAGTTCAACGGCCAGACACTTCAAGTCATAACAAGCTAGTGAAGCGAGCTAATTTTGCTTGCAAAAGAATTAGCCTTTATTAGCCACTAATACCACTTCTTGCCCTCCATAGCCCTTTAACCAGCTGCAGCTCCATTGACTTCATATTTTGGAAAGATTACTAGTGGCACATCTGGTTACAGAAAGCTTAGAGGGCATCCTAGAGCAGCTACCACTTATTAGGACATGAATGAACTTAAACTATCTGATGAGGAATGAGCTTCAGTTACCACACTGTAGGCATTCATATGGGGTAAATCTTGTCATTCAGACCACAAATTCTGCAAGGCATTTTTGCCTGTGTCTAATTTTTATCATATGTTTATCACATGTATATATAAGTAGTATAGTTCAAATTCATATTAGGAACTTATGAGGTAAGAATTGATGAATAATATGTACAGAATTGCATCTATATATATATATTTATATATGCACTTATGGTATTTAGTCCCGGGTTTAGAGACAGTGATGAAATTGTCATTACTTTGTATTTTTCTATCTTCTCTGCTTATGCAGAATTGAGGAAAGTCAATGGCCTAGCTGCACTCAGACTCACTTCAGATATGTTCTGCATTAATCACTAGGATTTACAAACCTAAATCAGGCTAAATCAGGTGTCATTATGTTTTTTCCTATGGAAGTACTACAACTTTGTGATACTGCTGTAGATTAAAAAATCACAAATTAACCTGCTGATCTAGAGACAAAAGATCAAATCTATTTTAATCAGCTCCCTACACAGCAAAACAGTAGAATCTCTTAAGATTCCAACCAGCTAATACAGGCAAACTCACTGATTTCATTTCAAAGAGTTCAAAGTCTAAATAAGGAGCAAAATTATATTTTATTCTGCATAACATTTAAAGAAACCCAGTACAAGGAAGCTGCACAGGTTGCAATGATGAGAGGAAGAAGAGAAAAGAATCTAAAAAAAAAATAATATATTAAACAAACCACTTGCAAGTGTTCATTAATTGCAGTCTAGCTTTGAAGAGCAGGGAGAACAGCAAGTATTGTAGGTTCTCACTCAAGTTATTTAGGTGGGGAATCCAAACCAGTTGCATTTTTTAGCAAATATAACTATAAAGAAGACTCACAAAAGCAACTGATGTCTAAAAGTAGTAAAAAAGCCAACAAAGGAAAGTCAGGGAGATAACTTTAAGAATTGCCTACCTCAAAAAAATTAGGGTGTGAGCTCCTGTATACTGGGACTGTGCCTCAGACACTGGAAGTAATGGTTCTGCTGTTTCCCAAAGTAAAGCACCACCTTGCCTCTCCTACAGCAGAAACAAGTCTCCCTTACAGATGGATTGCAGTTTCAGCCTCATGTGATGTCTTATATTTCAAAATTTTCTAATCTGCTGTATAATGAGTGGGTCCTGATGTGTTTTTCCTGGATTATAACAGCAATAATGTATGAAAGCAATAACGTGTTCTCTTATAGCTAGAACACTCAGCACCCTTCAAACTTAAACTGAATAAAAAGAACAAATAAGGTTGAATTTTTTCCTTTAATGTAACTGATATTTTCTGTGGATCAGATGCATGGTTAGCTACGCTTCTAACACCAACTTTTCATCCTAGAGAAAGGGAATTTGTCTCTGCCTTTTCTCCTGATCACGTTCACCATAGTCTACCATAATGGATTCTCACCTTGGAAATTACCAATGAGTGCAGATGCAATCATCCTCTTTTTGCAAGTAGGCTGGGTAAGTCCCTATGCAGCATTTGAACAGGTAGGCCCCTCCCTTAAACATTTCTTTTGTACAGAAAAGGAAATAATCCAGCAGAAAAAATCTTCTACCATATAGCAACACCAATTCTCCTCATCAGTGCCACAAGCAATATCTGCCTTTGCATTTTTACTTCACCTATAACTTCAGAAATATCTCATAAATGCAGGGCTGGTCTTCTAAATACCACCCAAAGGAAATCTGAAACATAACACAAAAGCTCATCTGGCAGCTCTGCTGTTCCCAGATGTGGTGCCACCCAGAGAAGGCAAGAAGATGAAGAAAAAATTGTGCAGGAAAAGCATCAAGAAAATACCTAGCTCGCCAGATCCCCTTGCAAACAAAAAATAGCTATCAAAGGTGAAATTTGCTTTGTACAATACACAAAAAGAAAAGAATCACTTTAGAATGGACATATGCTGCAGAGTAGCAGGAGCAGATATTCCCATCAACACTGTGGACTGGCTAATATCACTGGTGAAAAAGGAAAACATTCTTCAAGGAAAAGCAAAACAGCAAACAAACCTAACAACATGGTTGAAGCTCAAGTGAAGAGGAATAACACTTCCTATCACACAAGTCAGGGGAGCAGCAGAGAAGGGAAGCCACTCTGATACCACATCCACAGAAAATTCAGATCCTGAGAACAAATTTGCCATGTACCATAGACATAGTAAGAGTCATCTGCACCATGTGATGCTGCCAGAGATACTGACGGTCTCAGCAAGTTTCTGGATTTGATGTATCAGGGATTGAGTTGCCATTGACCCACATGGAAAAGACAAATCTGAAAGGAGGGATTAGGACTGGCACAGGCAACTTGGGTTAAATTTGTACAATGCTAAAAATCAGGCTGACATTTTTGTTTATGTGTCCCCTCTCCCCACCCTCCTGAGCTCTCGTTAATAGCGTGTAGAACAATGTCAGGTCTCACACAGAGTCAGCACAGCATGACACAGGAAGTCTGTGCTAAAGCGATTTTATGGATATATGATTTCAAATGAGATCAAAACTTCCCCACGACCTTCCAAGACTTTCCCAAATTCTAGGGGTTATTGACATTTACCTAAGTTTTTTTGGTTTTTTTTTTAAATAACTAGAGAATTGAAGTATTCTGGATATGTCATAAACAGACAACCATAGTCTAACATGGGACATGGCTGTGTTGGATACCCATGTACTCTGGAATCAGAGAAGCCCTGCAGCTGAGGCTGGATCAACAAGAGGGATTTTGAGTTCCTGTTATCTCCTGTTCAGTCAGCTCCTGGCCACAGAAAACATGCAGTTGTGCTTTAATTGAGGATTTAATTTGGAGAGATTTTAGCTACACAAAATCTCTGTAGAGAGGGATCTTCCCTGCCACCTCCAGCAGGAAATGAGTGTTTGGAGCTACACGTCTCAGGTCACATTAGCAGAGCAATTTGGCTATCAGGTGCAAGGATATTTATGGGACTTATCAGATTGTAAAATACTGAAGTGTGGTGACTATACAGCAAGTATAGTGGCGAGTCATCTGTGGCTTGCCAGAGACTTTGAGTCATGAAAGCAGAGGCTGTTGGCCAGTGAGCCCCATGTGCCCATCTCCCACCCATGAAAGGATCTGCCAGAGCACAGCTGGGCTGCAGCACTGCTGCACCTTCACTGTCAGTGAGGCACACCAGTCACAAGCCCTTTATCCCATTCACCGTGTATTAACTTTGTGCTTATGCAACACAGGTTCTTTCATAAATTGTTCAGTAAGGGGTTTTGGCAATGGTTTCATATTACAAGGCTTCTTTTTATATCCCCTGTTGCCTTTTTCAGGCCCTATCCACCCATTCCTTACAACTATTAATAAAGTATCCCTTCCTCCAGCTGTCAGACCAGGCTTTACAGTCTGTTTTTAAGCTATTGTTGCACTTCTAACAATTAAGACTTCACAGCTTATGCTGCTTTTCTTTCCCCCCCTTAATCCAAAGTGCATTTTTACAGGGGCTATATCAGCTGACATCTCATCCTAAAAATAGGCAATTAAGAAGCTAGAACCTAATGAAATGTTTCCAGGACATTTTTTTTTTTTTTTTTAGTTCAGCTCAAGTATTTCTCGCAAATGAAGTTACTTCAGCAACACAAACTGTACTTATCTGTATTAGTCGGAAAGAAATTGAGGGAAAAGTTAATTCTAAGCCAAGTATCCTGCCAGCACCCATGCTCATGCTGTCCTTTTAGGAGGCACATCCCCTTGCTACCCCTGCACTGGGTAGATTCACCCACACAATGGATGGAGAAATGGTTATTTATGCTTTATAATATATATACACTGTAGCTGTTACACCTATTCCACACATGATACAGTCAGCACTGATCTCATCACTGTCTTACCAGAAGACCATGTGTAAATCTTCAATAAAGCTCTAGGGCAATTAGGAGGTTAGGGAAGAGAAATTGAGAGACGGGTGATGTCACTGCTCAGCTTTACTTCCTTCAGCCTGGACCATGGCCAGGTACACATTCCAGTTTCCAGGACAGGAGTACCCAAATCTTGTCACCTCGATCCATAAAACCAAAGATCAGACACTAAGACAATGAAAAGTCAACAAGGATTTTGATCACACCCATTTTTTCTTCTCTTTTCTTTCCATGTCATGTTGACAAACCACACAAACTGAGTTTCCCTACTCCAAAACTTCTCTGGTTTGGACCCTTAAGAAATGGAGGTGCTCAAAATAAACAATTTTTGAATCTCTTGGCCTCTATCCCAGTAGGGAGTGAATCTAATCACGTACACAACAACCTTCAAACTACACAAGTATGAAGCACTAGAACAATAAAACTGCAAAAGGCAATATGGAAACAAAAACACAGCAACTCAGATAACGCAGCTTTCACTTACCTATTTAAATTGTAATTGATCCTGCTTGGCTTGCCAGTCCCTGCCATGAACCAAAACCCCATTAGTTTCCTCTCCCTTGAAAAGCAGCCCAAAGCACAGCTCTTATACCATCAAGCTGAAACTATGTGCAGTAAGAGCAACACTCCACGTTGTGTTTTATCTGTGCTGTTTCCTTTTCATTACTGAATACCTGAAGTGAAGGAATCCCAGATTTCTCTTATTCACTGCTGACTTTTCCTTTTCCTGTTGACTCAGCTTTTCAGAAGTGTTGTTACCTCTGCAGTTCTGGTTCATTTTTATTTAATGAGAACATGAAGCTGTACAAAAGGTATAGTATTGATTAGTATTATTCTTTTGTCTAAGCATACTTATTCACAAAATCAAAAAGCATGGCCAGAAGTAACAGGAAGCATCAGTTCTTGAACAATAAAACCACTGAAAGAAAAAGTTTTACAAGCCAGCTCTGGTGCACAGACCACAATGTAAAAATTGCTAGATTAAACTATTTTCATTGTCTATGACAGAAAAAAGAGGAGACAAAGAAAGAATAAAATTAATCCTTGTACAACCTTATCATAATTAGAGCTGAGAAAAAATGTGGACATTTAATCCTATAAAAATAAATTTTTTTTCAACTTTTTTTCCTAACTTGGGCTGATTAAGTAAATATCAGCTGTTCTGTTTTTGGGGGGTGGTTTAAAAAGAATTTTCAATAAGAAATAAAACTTCAGGGCTATTTTGGGAAGACATTCCAATTTTTAGTATTCATGAATTGAAAAATATTGTTTCAATTTCCTAGGCTCTTCCCCTATTGCATTTTTCATGAGACCCACAGGAGTAACCGTCTGCATCCTTCATCCTCTTCTATGGGACAATGACTGCCATAATGTACCAAGCTCTTCAATGAAAACTGTACTTCTGATTCTTAGTGGCAAATACCAGTTGGCAAGCAAGCTCAGACTGGCAGAGACTGGGAGCAATAGGAATGCAAAACATAAATTGACTAAAAAATATACCACAAAAGGGAAACACGCCATTTACTCAAAACTAAATCATCTTATAATGGAAGGCTTAATTTTCTTTTCCAAAAGAAAAATAAAAGAGCACAATGTTAAAAAAAAATGTATTTTTATAACATGTTAGTTTTCAGAAGTTATTTTAGAATGTCATCCTGGTGGCAAATTCCTGCCATGTCCAGATCTGTCCCTTTTAATCCCCGGTATTTTATATTTCCTAAAAGATAATTCTGTTGTCAAAATCATCCTTGAATACCACACAAAAAACAGGTTACAAGGGCACAACTGGTAAAGAAGCTATACCAATATTTTCTTAAAGTCTGTTCAAGAAATTCTCTGTGTTAGGGTTTGTATATAAAGCTTAGGCTTCTGAACATTTAGGTACCACAATGCCACTGTAATTCAGGGAGGCAGGCCAGTTTGCTAATTAAAATATACAGAACTGGGCTAAACATCCCCTACCTTATTTTCCAAGTTCTGCCACTGACCTACTGAAGTAATTTTAGCTATATTTCAAAGGTCTATAAGGATGCCAATTTTCTTCCACAAGATGCACAAGATGTAACTCAAGTCTGTGTAATACCAAAGAAATCCAGTCAGAAATGGACTAGAAAAAATGGAAACAATTATAAAAAATCCATATTTGATGCTGTTCTCTAGCCCTCTGATTAAATAACATGCCTTTCCCCTTGCAGTTGAATTGAGTCATTCTTGCTTCACACTGTAGAAGTTTTATCACATTGGAATTGGTCTTTCCAGCATGATTTAATACTATTTTATTTTTAAAGCAATTTTTTTAATAGAAAGATAAAACAATCTCATGAGAGAAACTTTCAAAGCAAATACTCTTTTTGGGTTTTCTCAGGTATTTTCTTCATCCAGACCAGATTGCTCCCACATAACACAGGAACTGAGGAGAAAGAAGAAAAAGAGAGGAAACAGTTCACACTCTTGAAATGCCCACAGTTGTCTCAGACAACCTGGAGGCCTGTCAAGGCTCAGGGCCACTGTATTTTATAGTCAGAAGAAAATGCAGCTTGAAGTTGGGCAGGAAACAAGTGTCATGAGCCCAAACCACAGATTGCACGCCTGCCCTCACCATCCAACTCAGCCAGGGCTGAAATCTGGGAGACACCATTTGGGAGAGCCCACCATGGCACTTCCAAAGCACAAGCTGTGTTGTCCATGGGCAAAAGGAAGGCAGGATCTCTGAGTGCCAGGATACAAAAGGAGCCTGCATGCATGAGAGCTCTTATCACTGGCAGGCTCTAGGACTCGCAAAGTCAGGGCAATGAAGCCCAAAACACACATATATATATGCAAAACAAGCCACAAACTTTCCACCCTGATGAAAGCACAATGAGGAAAATCTTTCCGACAGATTCACAGCTGGTTTCAATCTACAGCCTGAGCATATCTAATGGGCAGCTTTTATCAGAGCAGCTCTCACAGGGCTCTGGCTGCTACCGAGGGCAGTTTGCCACTGTGCAGACCCCTCAACAAAAGTCTGAGAGGACACTGTGTACTCCCTACACGAACTGAGGCATGGGGTAATAGAGACCATCTGCTCCAAATTCTGGCCCCACTTGCACCTTTATTAATCCATTCCAGCTCCTAAGATCTTACTCCAGCTAATGTAGCTGCCCGTATCAAAGTATCAGAAAAAATGCAAAATATTCCTCTCAAAAATCTTACTTCTTGTAACGCTCTCAGGAGTATATTAAAGGATTCTACCCATGTGAACACAAAGCAACACCTGGTCTCAAACTCTCCTGGGTGAAACTCTGGCTTCTCTAGAGACAGAAGAATTTTCTGTTAGGAGAGCTTAAGAGAAGCTACCACATGCAACAAAAGCAAGACATTTACCTTCTACAACCTACTAAAAGAGAAAAAAGTTCAAAACACCACATCCATTTATGAAAATTTGTATGCTAGGGACTTGATGAGAAGTTATTGTGGGCATGTCATGTTGTAAGTAAAATGTACTTCAAATATATATTGCTTTATTTTCCCCCTGTGGTTTACAGATTTGTCCTGGGACAATAGAAGTTTACAGAGAAGGGGGAGATGTCTGTGATTAAGGCGGCTTTCAGCTCTTCTTCCTACAGATACCCTGTGGATATTGCTGTATTCTCCAGAATCCAAGCTTCCACTTAAAAAACAATGAAGTTTCTAGCCCATCTGGGTTTGCGGAAGCAGAATGTAAACAGATGTACTGTTGTCTTATTTTAGAAGCTATAGCAAGCCAGACTGAAACAATAGCACTAAGAAATGTCAACTGCTCCCATTCATCTCAGTGGGGTGGGGTGTTAACTTTGAAGCCTAATTGTGACCACTTTAAAGTCAGCCTTTTAACCATTTCACTGCTATTACTACACCACAAACTCCAAAGTAATGAACTTACCCAGCCTCTGTATTTGTATGCTTTACTCCTGAGACCTTCCATTCACTTGAAAAGAACACTGCATTACAATTGAGCTAGTTTGAATATTCTTTTACTTAAGAAGTTAGCTGAATTGTTTGCTACTGTCTTTCAAAATTAGAGTAAAAAGAAAGTCAAGGGTGAAAGGTTAACTTCATTGTTGTTGCTCTCAAAAGTGCAACACGTGGGATTTCATGCTTTTTGCTTTGATCAGGGTGCCTGGATGGCAGTTCATTTCAATAAACAGACAAACAGCTACATACAAAACTAAAAATAATGACTAAACAAATAACACTGCACCATCGATCAGGAGTAATGGAAGAAAAAAAACCCACCCTAATGATGTGGTAACATATACTTGCAAGAATATAAAAATAGCAGAAAGAAGAAAAGGGTCTTCATTTTCAGGAAGTTATAGCTGCCATTACCTTAAATCCAAGATGAAATAAGCAAAGTTCTGAGTATACAGAGAAGCTGCCCCTCTAAAGATGCTTTACATCCAATTTCCAATAAGCTGTTACATTCTTCATCAGTGGTCACTCTGAAGTCTGCACGTGAATTTTCCTCTGGGACCAGCAGTTGAAGACTAGTAGCTCTACACACACATTTTTGTAAAGATTACTTCAGATGCTCTGAGAGCTCATGCTGAAAATTATTAGGGAGAGCTGCTCTACTCTAGCTTATGTCTCTGAGCATCCAGAATCGTGCTGACACGTGGCTGGAGTCACAGGAGTCATGGTGCTGCAGGGCATGACAGAGATGCCTGGCTAGCTTTGGTGGGGCAGTTTGCCACACACCTGCTGTCTCTGCTCAACCAGCCTTCCTGCTCACCTCCACTGCAGGACATCTCTGCACACCTGCCCATCGTGTCTGCCGCAGGTCATGGGTGGCACAGGGTGGCTGCAGAGCAGTATATGCACTGCATTAATACTTCTAGAGTTACATCTACACTGACAGTCCTTTTCACCTGCCCTTTTCTTCCTAACAGAACAGATATTAGGCTGAGAAGTCGACACGAACATCACCACTGCACTACTCTGGTCATCATTAGTACATCCGTGCTAGGCACCCTAACTAGGAAATCCTGGCATGTCTCAAGATGCCTTCATTGCAGCTACAGCCACTGGCTCAGGGGAAGTGAAACAGGAAGGGCAGTGCCTCAGCTACATGACAGAGCTATGGGAATAGCATCACCCAGCAAAAGACCTTGAATAAGCAGCTGGGACAGGAGTAACCTCTCTAGGTCATGGAGCAGCAACTGGAAGGGGAAGGATCTGCATAAGCTATACTATATTTATTGAAAGATAACTACTTGAGCACACTTTCTCACTCCTGAATAAAACTGTCTTTACTTGGGAAGGACTTGAATTGATATGAGTGCCTACGTGTGGTAAAGGAATAAGGTTATTTTTGTAGAAGGGGAAAAATTTTCCTGCCTACACAATGCCTAGGTGTTTGTGCAAACAAAGGCCTAATTCATCCAGTGCAGGTTCTTTTGCCTGCTACAACAGACAATACCCTGACATTGTTATTAGTAAAGTTATGAATGCACAATCCTTCCATGTGTAAAGTCCACTGTTAGCTGGATGTTAGGGTGTTTGAAATTTGCCCTGACTGCTAAAATCACCAGATACACTCCTCTCTGTTGTCAAATTCAGCATTTCCTAAATCTTGATCTTTAAACTGCAACATTAAAATTGTAAAATGCTCTTGACGTAAAGCTGAAAATAAACATTTGCTTTCACTTAAAAGCCTGTGAACACTGACTTCACACACAAAAGGCCTGCTATGGAAAGACAGACACCTTCATTTTCTATTAACTTCAATCAGCTGCAGCGAGGTGATCAGTTCTGTGCAGAAGGTGCTGAATAAGATCATATATAAATTCACAGAAGTGTCTGAGTGCTGTTGAACATGTTTTCTGCAGATGCTTAGAGGTGCAGAACAAAGGCATCTGAAAACAGACTCGGTAAGTTTACAATTTTACTTTATCGCTGTATTAAATTCCCATTCAACATCCATAAGGCACCACACACTTGTTATAGAAAAAATAAACAGCCTCATAAAAACTAGACTTGCCAGTCTTTGGTCTGCCATGCATCCCTCTTCTTTTCAACTTCTAGCAAGTAAAACAACCCCTGACAGCTGGATGTGTAGAAGTCTGTGCTGGCAGTGTCCTGGTCCAGAGCAACACTGCAGGCTGGAATGCTGACGCTGGCAGGGCTGCCACTGCGTTTACTTAACACTCATTTCTCTCAGTCTGCTTCAGACCAGAAATGCAGGCAATGAAAACCTATTCAACCTTTGAGAACCTCGCCGTAGCGGTTTAGCAGAGCAGGGTTTGTGCAGGTACATGAAAGAGGCATTCAGAAGACACTCCCATTCAAGGGAGGCAGAAAGAGAGACCCCAGCTGTCTCTGGTTACCTTTTATTGGCATGAAAAGAAGGAGGCAGGACGGGCAAGGTTTCAGGACAAATGAAAAACAAGCTTTCTAAGATTCACTGTTCAACCTCAAAACAAAAGCTCAGAGAATTTAAGCTACATGATCTTAGTTCAATTTCTTTCAGTTTAGTAATTTATTACAGAGAAGAGAATTAAAAACCTGCTTCAAATGGTGGATTATTAAACATTACCCTGAAACACAACTAGAGAGAAAAAAATATACATTATAAATTCAGCTGATTTCTTGCACAAAAACTATACATTATGAATTCAGCTAGTTTCCTAGACAAATAAAGAGCAAATTAGGAAACATATACCATGTTAGTAGGTATCCAAGGCTCGTTGGTTAAAAACATTTACATCATGATGAAGGCTGGACAAAACAGCTGTCACAGAAGCATTATTAAGTAGAGGGTATAATCTGTAAACACTCGCCACCCAAATTAAACAAAGATCTGTTGAGATGGAGGAGAAATACCTCATGATTTTAGCAGTCAGGCCCAAAGGCTGAAGCCAGCCCAGGGCAGCATGAGGGTGTGGGGGCATGGCAGGAGCATCACTCCCTGGAGCCCCCAGCAGCTGGGGTGGAGGAATGCTGGCCAGCAAACACCCCCACCCCTCAACCAACAGGGACACAGCCTGCAAAGCCCTGCACTGTCCCAGCCTTGCTGCCAGCCTGGACAAAACCCAGTTTTGTGTCCTGCCTGACATGGCAGACTCTTCTTTCCCAGGCATGGTGGATGCCCAGATTAGCTCTGGGGTTACCCTATTGAGCACCTTAGGAACGAACATGGATGGGCCAAAGCTTCCTCACAGAAGATTCCCCTTAGCAAACCCAGTGCAGTCTGTACCACACTGCCAGGCTGCATTAGGGCCCAGCATGGGCACCCTGGCATGGCTGCAGGAACCCTTCCACAGCCCTGCACAGCAAAGCCCAGCACACTGCTTGTGGAGGGTGAAAAGATAATTCTTAGTGCAGCATCCAAATCCTTCCCACTACGTGGGGAGAGCACAAAGTTCCTCCTTCACAGGATATATGTAAGGCCTGCAGAAGGCAGAACAGAGGACCACGGAAGTATAGATTTATTGACCAATAAATACATCCAACAATTAAACTGATTATGCCCGTTGCAAAAAGACAAATAATAACCATAATACCTAATGTTTACACACTTCTTTATACAAACCTATTGTTTTTCTGTAGAGGTGTACAAATATTACCTAACCAGTCACCTGAGGACACATGGTCAAAGCCTTGGCTTCTTGATGAACTGCAGAAGTCTTTTAAAGTGTGACCACATGCTCCAAAGTTTGTTGTATTGAATCTAGGCAACACAAGTTTAGGTACACTTGTGTAAATACCTTGAGATAACTCAGAGCCCTTTATAAATTTAGGTGGCCTTCATGACACCTATGTTTAATAGGTGAGTCTGTGAGACCTGAAAAAATGATAAATACTAGGTTAGGGGAAACTTTAATAATTTTTCAAAGATCGATAATTTACATCCAGGTTATAAGTTCTTGCTAACGTTTCAATTTCATGATATGTCTCTTAGGTGTAAGCTACCCACAAAATAAACTATCTGGTTGAAGCAATGATCTGGATAGCATGCTAGCTATCATCTTGATACACAATGAGACAGAAAAACAGGAAGGATTTATCTGAAATTCATTTGGCAGTACTGTAGAATTTTCTGCAAGGGAAAATACACAGGTGTTTATGTAATTCCTTAATTCTTTGAAGAGGTGAAATGTATAATTTAGAAAAAGTTCTTAGAAACAATTTAGAAGAAAAATATTTTACTCATTACTGTAACTTCTTTTTTTCTAGGTCATTCTTTTTTAGTCTCTTAACATATCTTGAAACAAACATGGACTGCCAAATATTTTAATCAGAGTACTTCTGATCTGTAATCTCTTTGATACAGATCCTGTCTTAATAAATCATTTCCCAGCCTTGTAGGATCATTAGAAGCAAACTACAGTATTTGCAGTTGTAATATAAAGTTACTTGGCATCCCTGTAGGTGATATGAGACTAGAAACGATGATCAAAATTCAGTATTGATACCTGAATGTTTAAAAATTGGTGCACAAAGACTTAATTCCTGTCGTTTTTCAGGCCACGCTACTGGAGCTGATCTTAAAACCTGACATTAAATATTATGAGAGAATTTGATGAGGTTCATTCCTAGAGAAACCTGACTGAAGGCAACAGAAATTATCCCACCAACATGAATAGGATTTGGCCAAAGCCTGGGGCTCAGTGTTGTTAAATGCACACTGAGGAGGGAGAAAAGGTCAGAAACAACAGGATTTTAATCTCTTATGCTCAACAGCAGGATATATTATTTTGTCTCAGATCTTTCACACACTAAATACATTTTGGACACTACATTAGAGATAAATAAATCAGAATTAGTCTTATTTTGCTAAAAAGGACATTTATTGGCAGCATCTTTTCATCTCTTCTCAGATTTTATGTTGGTGGCAAATCTTGCAGGTGGGAGAGTAAATACTCCAGCAGACATCTGCTAAACATAACGCAGTTGTATTCTGTTTTTAAAACTGCACTCTTTCTAGTGTTTCTCATGGCATTAATTTTCTATGTAACATTCTGCTTTACTAATATCCCAATATGTCCCTAGTCAATTTTTCTTCCTGGTCATGTTTGCCCACCTGACTCCTCACTTGCAAAGTCCTTTTAGCACTTAACTGGGCAAGTTACACTTCCCTTTGTGTTTTAACTCTAACAGGCAATTGTTTAGCAGTCCCTTGCAGAGAATGGACACTGCACCTGCACCGGGGCTCCCACCCACATAACCAACATTGGCAGAGTGCTTAGGAGACTCTTCTGGTTCACATTTCTTTTACTGTGCCAAGTTCTGTTCTGCCATGTGCTACTCAGCTCCTCCTGTTTTTCGCCTTGATCACATGCTCTTCCCTTCTTCTCCTGAACCACCCCACCTTCCAGAGCAGAAAAAGGAGCTGCTCACGCTGGACATGGCCAGAGCCTGTCCAGAGTATGCTCCAAGTCTGCTCCCACTCTACCACAATATCCTTAGCACTAACTTGGAAGTCCTACCCATTTCAGGGGGAACCCTACTGCACACATAACACATTGGCTCAGCAGAGAAGTAGCAGTCTTTGAAGGGATTTAGCTGTGTTCAAAATGGAATCTTTTTTCCCATTTATACATATGAACAGCTGCACCCCTGTTTTAACATCCCCGCTAGCCAAGGCAGGAGAACAAACAGAAAGCTTTCCAGGAGCAGCCTTCAACAAAAATAACAAAACTGACTTAAGAGGTTCAAAGCCACACAGGAAGACTCATCCTTTCCAAAAACTGGAATAATAAAAAAGAACAATCTTGGTGACAATATTTGCTAGAGATCAGATCCAAGCTCTGTGTGATCTGCAGCATGTAATAGTAAATGCAAGAAATTGCAGCATCTTATTTGCAGGAAACACCAACCAAAAGATTTAGTACTAAATATGATTAGAAAGTGCTAAAGAATTTGAAAGCTTTGCTTCAGAAATCACCATCATTAATTATTGATTGCACAGGGAATTCACATGACAAGCTTGTTAGAAAGGTTTTATAATCTGATTCCAAAAGAACTGTAATAAAATGTGGAGAAGCTTGAAATAATGAAATAAAGCAAGTTATCATAAGTTACACTGATTTATATCAGTATTTACCCACCATGAAATGGTTGGTATTTAGGGAAGTTTTGGTAAATATTTTACTGACTCACTTCTTCAAGGCATTTCTGTCAGAAAGAGCCCTTGAAAAGGAGACAATAGACATATTTTAGAGGAGCATGTGAAGGTAGTTGCAAGAGAGACACAGAAATAGAGATTAATGAGCACTATTAATGAAAATTTAGATATCATCTGTTGTCTATCCAAAGTTCCCTTTGGTTTAGAGACCAGGCTTATGAGAACATGTACTATATGTCAAACTAGGCATAACCACCAAGTTCTCTCACTCCATCTCGACTCCTTCTGCTCTTTTCCTGTATTTCAGTGCTAGGTTGTATGTGAATAGAAAGTTAGTAGTATGTTTTTACAATTCTTGGGAGTAAATATATCCCAGTTTAAGGAAATCCTTTTATCTGGACACATTTACTCAGCACCACTACAATCCACTATGAATATATTACTTACCCTTTAAGCTGCTGCCACTGCTTCACACAAAGCAGATCGAAATTTTGTACACAGCTTTGACTCCTATAAAGTAAACATAAGTTTCACAAAAAATTCTCTTCCTACACTAAGAGAGAATGGCCTGTGAAATTCATGCTGCACAAAATCAGAACAAAACACTTTGGAGGAGGAAGCCAGAGCTACACCATAACTATTTGATGCTGCAGGGGAAAGAAGGCATAACTTAACTTGTTCAAAGCACTTGGAGAAAGCACCTTACTCTTATCACTTATCCCATGTAACAGACCTCATCCAATTGATCTTTATTTGGATAAGTAACTTTGATGACCTCAGGGTCATTAAAGTGTTTTTCCCTTCTATCTGTCATTATACAGTCTGAGGATTACAAAGTTTTATTAAGTCCTTGGGAAGGGGTTTTCCTTACAAGCTTTGAAAAAAACCCAAATTATTTCATCATTCAAAGAAGGTGCAGAGAACTTTCATGAAGATTTTGTCTTCTTTCCAGAGTTGTAGCTTTTTATTTTCTACAGGGTAATACAAGATCAGTTTCTGGAAAAAACACCTGAATTTTTTTTCCTAATATCCAACCTAAACCTCCCCTGACAACCTTGTGCTGTTTCCTTGGGTCCTGTCACTGGTCATTACAGAGCACAGACCAGTGTCTGCCACTCCTCTTCAAAGAAGACAAGAAAGGTGTAACTGCAATGAGGTCTGTCCTCAGTGTCCTCCAGGCTGAACAGACCAAGTGACCTCAGCTGTTCCTCGTACAGCTTCCTCTCGAGGACTTTGACCATTCTCTTGTCCTTCCTTTGGACACTCCCTAATAGTTTAATGTCTTTTTTACACTGCAGTGACCAAAGCTGCCCCCAGCACTGGAGGTGAAGCTGCCCCAGTGCAGAGCACAGCAGAGCAATCCCTTCCCTTGCCCAGCTGGCCATTCTGTGCCTGGTGCCCCCCAGGACACTCCTGACCCTCCTGGCTGCCAGGGCACTGCTGACCCAAATTCAGTACCAAACATAAGGGGGGTAACATGGAGGAAGTCAGGAGATGGAACTGCACTCAGGATTCTGCATCACTTTACAGACATTGCTGCATTACAGCTAGAGATGGAGGTCTGCATGGTTTCTATTACATTGTTGTCCAAAACAACACTAGAAGATAAGAAGACACAGCTGTGAAGTACACTGGGATGGGGTTTCAGAAAAATAACTCCAGTTTCATATCTCAGTTGGGTCATGATCACAGAACATTTTGTAATAGAATCAACTGAACCGGACTTGTACAAACAAGACCTGATAAAGTTTAAGTTTTCTCTGACAGTTTCCAATGTTCAACTGAAGCTTTTTCTAAGAATTTCCTTTTCCTGGAAATTATGAATTTTTCATGAGTCCTTTGATGAACTGTGAACACATAATGGGAGATTAGGTGATTGAAATCAATTATTGTGTCCAGTTTGGGACTTAATTAGCTCAGTTTCAAACACTGAATTGTAAATACACTGAGAGTATGCTACTCCATATACTAATTATACTGTTTCTAAATTGTTCTAGGACATTTCAATGTGTTCATATACCTTGTTTACAAATGTTTCCAGGGTTTTAAGCCGTTTAACTTAATAACCCCAGTAAATACTAAGCCTAAAGGTCACACATGTCAGTATGATCAAAGTCTCTCTGTTCCTAAATGAATATACAATTCAGTGCAATGTAACTAACACAATGAAATCAGTACTGTCCATTGATATAGGCAACAGATCACAGCCTGGGAAAAAGTCTATAGGCAGAAAATCCAACCATTCCTCTCAGTGTCATCCCACACTTCTGACTGGAATTTCCGTCCCGCAAAAACATCTCCAATCCACCTTTTACCCAAAACAAGAAAAATTAGTCAAAATCACTACAGGAGGATGACATGAATGCAGTAATCCATCTATCAATCATTAAAACACCTACAGACTGTCTAAGCAGAGCCTCACTTTTTTTTCTTGTCCAGAATGGCATTTATAATGTAAAGATTTTGGATGGATTTTCTAGGAGGAAAAACCTCTACAAACTAGAAAGCAAATGTAAAAAAAAAAAAAAACTATTTCAACATTTAAACTAAGCTGTCTTGTTGCCTACATTAATAAATTATAATATAATAAAATATAAATTATCATCTCTCCAGTCTCCCTAGAAAAAAATACGCATATTTAAATTTCTGGGGGCAAGGAAGGGCTTAGGGGTGAACAACTGCTGAAAAAAGATACACTGACCCAAATGTAAGGGGAAAAGTGAGGCTGTATCCCAAAGGCTCTTCCATTTCCTGTTGTCACTATGGGAGAGGACAAGAACTGAGAAGGTTCCTGTCTGCTGCTGTCTGGCTTTGTATATTCCCTGGTGTTTCAGTGCTTCAGTTTTGGGCTCAGCAAAAGTTTTCTCACCAAAGTACCTGTATCAGTTATTACCAGTAAGACCAGAAAGAGATAAATCAGCAGCAGCAAGGCAACTCTCTTCTGTCTATAGGAAAGAAGATGTGGAATAGAATCAGATTTAAAAAAAAAAAAAAGAAAAAAGAAAAACACCCTCAAGCCACCTGTCCATCCACCCTGAGAAAAATCTGTACAAGGGGCAAGCAGATATTTTTCTGCCTAACAGAATAAGCAGATTTTCTAAATTTAAACACTTCTGACAGCATCATAGTTCATATATATAGCTGTGTGGAAAGAACGAGACTATGAAATCTGCCTGTGGCCATATCTGAGAACTCTCCATGCCTGTGTTAGCTGCCTCCTTCACCTGGAAGTGGGTGGCTATGTGCAGCCTGCCTGTTGGAGTGACCTCTGCAATGACCAAAATTCCCAAAATGACCAGAATGTTCTAAAGGGTTGAGGCAGAGAAGGCCATGGCCCAAATGGGAACATTCCCAGGCACAGCTTAACTTATTGCTGGTACTTACACAACAGTAATGACGTTTTAAGCTAGCATTCTACACCTTCCTTTTTCAGGAGGCAGTCCCAAGTGACCAGCAATCCTGTTACTAACAAAAGGTGCTCGCAAGGAAAACTAGAGGTGTTGAGCTCAGGGATGAGCTGCAGATTTTTGGGGTGTACCTAAGAAGCAGGTACACCTCAATAGCATCACAAGGACAGACACCTTAAAATGGATCATCATATAATTGTGCTTTATGGAACTCTGTGTAACAACCTTTAAAAATTCTCAAGATCTAAAACACAAGCATGTGCACTGCAAACAGCCTCTCACAAGCTATGCTTGCATTGTTACTCCTTAACCTGAAACCTCAGGTTTAAATAACTGTCAGTTGATATTATCAATGTTTGGTTTATGAGTCATTCAGCCAGCACAATGGGCTGAGGAAGAAAACAGCACCTTTACACATATACCCTAATTTTTCTGCTGCCATGGGAAGCTGGAGAAGCAGAGAGAGGGCACAGGAAGGATTTGTAGCCTGAACAAAAATATATGTCCCAGCCCAGAGTCCTACCTGTTAGGCACACATAAACTCATAAATCAAGTCATGAACAGAACAGCAGGAAAACAGCTCTGGGACATTGGACTAAATGTTTTGGTATAGTTTCAAGTTGCAGCAAGAACTTTCTGTTAAATTGCTTCCTATTTAAATTTGCTCCTTTGCACAAACCACAGATTTCTATAAGTTGGGTTTTTTTCTTTTTTTTTCTCCCCATCAGTGAGTCTCCAGATATTTGAAAATAGGGGAGGGAGAGAAAAATCACTGCTCTGGATTTGGTTTTATACAAAGGTCATGTAAAGAAGGAAATGTCTGCCCTCCCACACACACGTGCTAAGGACAGTTTTGCTATAATTAGCCACCGGTGGAAAAAAGCACAGAATCGAGTTGTTCTCATGAGTCTCTCTCTTTTCAGCAGAATTCTGCACTGTCTCAGAGCCCAGCAAACTCAGCCTTGCCTGATGCTGAGCACCTCGTCTGGCCACTGGCTCCAACAAAAGCAGCAGAGAGCAAGGCACAGTTGCCAGTCTCAGATTGCACAGATATGCCCAGACTGGAATCATCTGGGATGCATTAGACTGGGAAATCTCTCGTCTGTGCTAGCATACCTGCTTTTTATTCAGGGCAAGTGTCATTGAAACGAGATTTATATGCTAGACTGCACTGATAAAATTGTGTCAGAATCTGGGTTGGTCATTCTTATCTAGATATTAAAATATTCCTATGAAAACTAGCCTTGATTTTTGTTGCACAAAGTAAATAAAAAAACCTATTTGTTTTGTTTAAAGTGGTGAATTGCAGATATCAGAATAAAACATAAGGACGGGAGTGGAAAATTTTGCATTATGGCACTAGGTGATTCATTATGTTTTATTTGTGCTACAAAATAATTTTCATATTCTCTGTAAATCGTTATAGCTTTTGAACCTGATCACAACTTCAACGGTAACAGATCAAAACCAGTAGGCAAATACTGATTTCCTATCTCATGATCAGGTCTTGCTGGCAATTGTTCAGGTATATTAGATCTATGAATGTTTACCTTATCTGCATCCTTTATTCAGAGGTGTGGACCCCTACCTACCCCTTTGTTATGCCTGGTTAACGTTCAGGGCTTCAACCTCATTCTTGTGTTTTCCCAGCACTTCCTTGCTTCAGCCAAATCAAAACCTTAGGCAATACTCACATTTTTGCCAGACACAGAAACAGCCCCAGAAAGTTCCCTGGCCTCCCTGTGTGGTCAGCTGGAGCAGGCAGACCCTTCCCAGGGGCACTTATTTTCACCATCACCACCCCCACCTCTCCAAAGTAACACACATGGGATGAATTGTCCTCTAGACATGCCTATTTAGCCTCATTGACTATGGACAGGGCTTAGGTGGCTAAATGCATTTCTCAAAATAGGCAAGATGAATCTGTTACTGGAACCTAAGCCTCAGGGAAAATAAGCATAAAATTTAAAAAAAGAAAGAAAAAGTTACTTTCAATAAGAACATGGGTGCCTTTTCCTTTAAAAGCCCTACTCTGTGGATCCCAAGGGATCATACACCCACTGGGCATTCTGCAACTGCCCTGGCTTCCAGTTATTTCTGGTGCAGGTCTTGGCATTGATTTTTGACCTTTTGGGGCCCTCTTTGTGTTAGGTAACACGGCTCGCTCACTTTCCCCAAAATGCCCAGGAGACTAGGGCAGAAAAGTGAAAGCAACAGCAACATTCCATCAGGCAGGGAAAGTGTTAAAGACACAAGGAGCAGGAAAGCTGTCTTTTTTTAGGAACTCCTACAGTTTCAGTCACTTATTAAAAAAGGATTTATATTTCTGAAGTAAGGATCTGTACTTCCTCCCTGTGCTGAAGCTGAGTGTTTTTCTGCCAGACTGTGATGAAAAGGGCCCTCCCTTGGCCATCACCAGCCAGCGCTGACGTCACCCTGTTATTCTTTTTCACCTTGCACACATGTTGAGGCTTCTCTGTGGAAGTCTTGCTGAGACACACATCTCTTTGTCTCTTGTTCCTCTCTGCTCAGGAGGCCTTTTTTTTTTTTTTTTTAATCCCAGATTTATTTTGCACATAGGTCAAGCAGGAATGTTTCTGGGATTTCTGAGAAGGAAGACCATACATGTAAATAATGCTGTTCACTAGTGGCAGCCGACCAACCATTAAAGCCAGAAGTAATTTCTTTGAAGAGGGTATTGTGCAGAGCTCTAACTAGGAGGTTTTGCTCATCTCTTGCTTGAAAACTCAGACGTTGTACCTAACTACATCTGATCCAAGCAGGAAGGTCAGGAGGATGGGCCCCTTTTGCACCACAGCAGGGTTTGGGTAGGTGGATGTGGAACCAGCCACAGGGTGATTTACCTGCAAGTGACTCCTCTCCTTCCTGCATTTCTAGAGAAATGCTGCAAAGGCTCAGTGTCTCACAGCACTTCTCCCTGTTGGAAGGGAAAGAAGCAGAGTCCATCCTTGAGGCTGCATTTAAAAACATGGCTAGGGGTTGCCTAGATTTTGTTTTACCTGGTGGTGTTCATTCTTGGCTGTCCTGTGCATGTCAAGTATACACAGCTGCAAAGGAACTCCTGCAGCCACTTCTCTTTGCCTGGCCAGGTCACTTCCATGCATCCCACTCTGTTCTCCCAGTAAAGACTGAGTCTTTCACAAATGGGCATCACCATCATTTAGCAGAGGAGGTTGAGCTTATAGGCCACAAGAACACTGCACAGCAAAGACACAGTGAGCACGGCACACCACTCCCACGATCACTTCAGATACGACGCAGGTGTAGCCACAGGCTTTCCTTGTGGGAAGGAGAGAAAATTGGATAGCTGTATGTTATGTATCTCTGAGGTTTTTAGAATGAAGAGAATAAAGTGAAACAAGATTAAGAGGCACATTAGGCCATCTGACAGACCTTTTCCACTTATTGGGAAGAGTCTCCCACTGAGCCCCTGAGGACTCCATGAAGAGGCTAAAATTTGCAGCCACAAATGGCACTGCTTTTCTGTGCAAGGCTGAGCTACCAGGGAAGGTATCAGTGCAGCCTGTTGCTACTGATACTGTAAGCAGAAGACAGAAACAGTGGATCTTTTGTTTATCAGCCCTCTACAGTGTACAGTCCCTTTGTGAATAATGAGACACCTTTCTGCAACTCTCATATGGTGCAATGCAACATTTTCAAGTCAGCTCAGCTAAACTGAACTTGCAATCAATTGCTATCAGTGAGGTAAAATAGTTCTGATAAGAAAAATGTCTGTACAAGGAAATTCTGAGAAACACAGTACAAGAATAAGTGAAACCAGGGAGGACATGTTCTTTCTAATAAATGCAAGTTACTTTTGGCTGGTCTTCACATCTCAGATTTACTGCTTGTACTATGGGAATCATTGTATTGCCTTATCATGGGCTCATATGAAGCTGTGCTTACTCATGCTTGCAAAGCATTTAAAGATTAGAGAGAGCAGGGTCAGTAAAACCATAAAGAACACTTTGTTATCATTATTATTTGACCAGAGCAATAGGGAAATATGCTTTAAAAATGCTTCAGTTCGTTAGTTCATAACTATCTTTTAGTTGCTAAAAGCAAAAACCAGCAAACTGCAAGGTAGCAGGTTCAGACTCCATTTGTCTCAATATAGGCCTATTTGTTTGCCTCTACCACTGGTGGTGATTACTTTTACACTGTTTTTATTAAAAAGGTAAGAAGTAGACGTAGAGGTGAAGGTAAGAAGTAGATGTAAAGTAGAAGCAAATGAATCTGGGACTCATCCTGAAACATATGTGTCCCAAAATGTTACCCTCTAGCCCACACCCCCAGTTGCTATCCTTCTCCCTGCATAAGCTTTTGGGGTCTCATTAATGCACCAGGCAAGTCTGCACAGCAAAGGGCTGTTAGAGATCCTGAGGTAGCTTTGAGGAAACTGGCTTGTCTACATGGTACATTGCAATGCCATGCACGGATGCTAGCTGAGGTCCCAGAGGCAATATCTGTACAGCAAAGCACCCACGCTAATTAGCCCTGCCCCTGAGGATGCTGCAGGAACGGAGCTAATTAGGTATGCTGAGAGGCACCTCTGTTAATTAGCCCAGGGAGAACAGAACAACACTAACAGAGCTTCCGATCATGGCATTAGCTCAGGGATCTCTATAGTGTGCTTGGCTGGGTAGCATAGCTGAGCCCACAGCTCTCTTGAGCACCAGCCGAAGAATCTAAATACCTTCTTTCAACCCAGTCTCACCATCTGACCCTGCTTTTGCAAGTATTCAGAGCTGTGTTTTTCTCTTGATGGTAGGAAAATTAAGTAAACAGATTCAAAAGAAGGAAGAAAAAAAAAATCCAGTAAAAACCACACTACACTAATCTAGTGTTATTAAATTCAGCTACAGGTAGTGACATGCCTGTAGGGAAGCACTGGATATTTCTAACCCATCTTGATAAAAGGCATACCTTGGCTAGTGGTGCATGTTTTGCAAGCAGTGTATCTCTAAAGGTACTGTTAACTCAAGCCAACTCAGTCACAAACATAGACTATGATACATTGAGTTGTAGCCATGTGATATTTTCCATTACTAGTTCAGGGCTGAATGAAATCATTTAGGCACAGGTACACACCTAGGAAAGATGAGCAGGAGTTTTGTCCCCTTCCTTCTCGCCTGGTTGCACCATGCATTAGGACAGGGCTGCTCTGGCTGGTTCTCCTGCCTGCAGCAGAGCCTGGATCACCTCACCAAGGATGACTGTCCATACTGAGCACAGCACACTCGAGGATCACACCAGCGCCAAGCACGGCACGCAGCTATGCCTCAAACTCCCAGGGCTGCTCTACATCAGCACGGGGGCTAAACAATGCTCTGCCTCCTCTACAGCCAGCACAGAGGAGGATGGTGATGTGACTGTTGTTAAGGGAACGCTGCCAAATGCCTTTCCAACCACCATATCTATAGGTACGCATAGAAATGCGGAGTTTATGCCTTTCAGAGAGGAAATGTGCGTGCTTTGTGCCATGCCAGGAGGAGGGTTTATGGTTCTTATTTTTGAAAAATGGAGCACAGTGATTCCCAATTACCTTCCAGGCATGCGTGTAAAGGCACCCATTTCTTTCCCATATGTTTCAGAAGAATGTTTTTGCACATGGGTAGCTTGTGAATAGGACATAAGCCCTTAAGTCTCAGTTTGAGTTCTTGATGAAAATGCAAAAATACATAGTGAAACTTTAAATCAGCTTCAAAACCTTATAACATGAAGCTGCTGGAACCATTAAGAAAGCCAAAACTTTTAAGAAGTAGATATTAAGAAAACAAACACCAGACAACGCAGAGGTTTCTTCTGGAATTAATGTGGTTTCTGTAGAGATAATACTTAGGTTTCTTCTAAAGACTGCCATGTTTTAGGTATATAAAAGCAAAAAAAAAATCTGGCTCTTATCTTTCAGGTTCTAAATAATTTGCTATTATGATATGAAGGTGAGAGAGGTATATGTAATATACCTGAAAATCAGAGTTCAGTATTTAGTCTTTACTTCTTATCCTTTAGAAAAAAAACATCTTAATAATATGGTTTATGTAGCTTTATGATACTTGTCAAAATAATATCGTGTTCTACGGCATTTACTAATGCAAACTGGGTTATCTCACACAACCTTGACTTTACAACAGGGGTTCTGGATGTATACCAGACACACAAAATGGTCATTAACTTGATATGATATGAGAAAGGTGTTGAAGTGAATAACTTATATACTAGTAATAGTAGCTCTGTCTATGGACATTTTATCTTGCTTTTGAATAGCAAAAAAAGATACTTTAACTTGCCTTGTCTCTGGGCAACTTTAGAGTGACCTAGAGACTTCTCAATTTCAGAGTTCAAAATTGGCCCCTCCTTTTATACTTGGCTGGCACTTAGGCCAAAACTGTAATACATCACAGTGTCTCACAGCGACCTAAAAAATAGAAGAGACTGAAATCCTAGGCAGGAGCATCCCATAACTTTATAAAAGTCAATGCTGTATCCCAAAATAATGAAAATACCCCAACCCTGTTTCCAGCTGTATAAATAACTCAGATTTTCAGCTTTACTGCCAGAACTTGGCTAACACCCTTCAGTTTGTTTGTCCAGTTTTACATCTACCAATAGCCATTTTCTCCACTTCAATCTATTCAAAACAAAACCTGAAGCACGAAGGTTATCAACTCCCAAAACCTCTTGTGCGCAGACAGACCCACAAGGTCTCTGTCAATGAACAACAGCTAATCATTCATTCTCATTATGCTGGCACATAAATCTTCTGAGTGACCAGGGAAACGAGAAGCCTGCTACCCTCATAACATTCCTTGCGTGCCTGCTGAAGGCGTTGTGTCTATACATTGCCCACGACTCCCAGAAACACAGAGTTAAGAATAATTTAAGAGACGTAAGAAGGACTAGGAGCAAAGGATAACCTGCACGTAAACTTTGCCAAGAAGTCCTCAAAACTAATTGCTTAAGGTGGTTATGAAAATAAAGAAAAAAGCTCGTGATGCTTATCAGTCGTATTTCTCAAAGGCTGACTGGCCTTAGTATAGTTTTACACATCATCAAAAAAAAAAAAAAAAAACTGTGATTAATACTGGAGCTCATAATTTTATTCAGCTTGAGAGCCCTTAAAGATATTCTAATGGCGGTGCTACATGGAGAACAGTTTCACATTTTTTTAGGTACTCTGCATTGACCTCTTCCAATCACAGCAAGCTGACATTCACAGAGCTACAAAGTCATTCTAAGACAGGAAGGTCAATCAAGTAGCCAGAAGTGTGTCCGGGGTGTAAACGTGGCATTTCACAAACACAGCATGGTCGAGATCTGCCTGTCTATACAGCATGGCCAATGCCTTTTGTGCAAAAGGCACATGTGCCATTTCATAGGAAAAAGCATAAACATCTATCTGCCCTCCAAACTCCTAGAATTATAAATAGTTTGAGTGACAAATACTTCTGTCACAGTGTTCGGGATACCTTCAAAAGATATTCCCAGCACTGTATATGATTAACCAAAGCCTGGCAGAGTTCACCCTTATAAATATATCCTGGATAAGCCTGTTGCTTTGAACAAGAATTTGTGTGTCTGTGTCTAAAGGAAGACGAGAAGAAACAGGAAGGTTAGTCATGTCAGCCACTTGTATAAATTTTTCAAGCTGACTGGTAGAGTTTAATATCTATGCTTTGACAGTAATAAGAGCATTGAATTCCTAAATGTTGTGTATTACATTGCACAACAGGTTTTATCACAGAAAAACTGAGTAGTCTTGATGAATGAAGTTTCACATAGGTTACTGTTGAAAAAAAAATTAGACATTATTTGCATAGATTGCATTAAGTTGATTGTTTCCCACCCCTCCCATCTATCTCAGTACCTTAGAAATAAATTATAGTCAGAGAGTTATTAAAATAAAGTTTTTTAAAAGTCCTGAAGTAAATTTCAAACCACAAGACAAAGCAAACAGTACTTTAGTCTATTTTCAGACCTCCTCAAAGTTATTCATATTCTCAAACAATCATGCAACTCCCAGACATCTTTTTTTTTTTCTCTGAAATCCTGCTATGGAGTCTTCCACAGAGACATTAAATTATTTCCTCTTCTTCAATATGTTAAGAAAGAAAAAAGAAGCAATCATCCTTAAGTCACATGTGTTTCTCTTTAAGAAAAAGGGTCTCCACAGTTCAAGAAGGCCAATAGTCCTCTGTAAATGAAGTCATGCTGAGATTTTTAAAGCGCCTAGGATTAGGAAAGCAGTATTGGTAGCAATGCCATTGTCATACAAGCTAGAAATACTCCTTCTCACCCTGTTTTTTAATTCCAGCCTTCCTGGGACAGTGTTTCAACCTGTACAAACCAGATTCTTTGCTAAATTTACAACTGTGTTGAGAAACACATCACTATAGAGAAGCACAAGGAAAGCTGTGTGAAACACTAAGGGTTTAAATGCCCTTTCAAAAATATTTGTTGTCATTCTGACCCAACTGAAAGAAAAAGGGAGATGAAACATTTGCAATAGCAGCTTGCCTTGGTAGAGCCTGAATATGGGATTTTGCCTGGTTTATTTTAAGTCTGAGCAGCTAGCAGCTGGAGTATGTCCCACATGCTAACACTTGGAATTCCCCAGGGAGAAGGTTTGTTTCAAATGTACCCGCCAGCCCTCCAAAGCTAGTCGTCTTTGTGCTGTATTAAGTTTATGTACTCCATCCTTTCCTCAAGTCTCAATGGCAATGCACCTATTCCGAGCTAGTGAACATTCTTGCCAGCTTCATATGGACTGGTTTTGATTTAAATGCAATCTATGAACAATATCTACTTGCACACGCATACACACCCCAGGCAGATACTGAACAGACGCAGCCTTGCAGACTTACACAGCAGCTGTGACAACAACTGATGTCACCTCCTTTGCAGAAATTTCCACAAGCGTCTTCCAAAGGCCAAGTTAAATGAGATAGAGCTTATCAGTTTCTTTAAAGTGCTCTGGATGAGAGCAGTCCATGTGACCCCCTTCCTGGCCGCGGGGGTGTGGTATGTCACAGTTCCCCTATCAGCTGGCACATGGCACATGGTGGGAGATATGAGACAGCAGAAAAGTAGTAGTAACAACATCACCCGGACTGCTGAAGACAGAGCGAATACGCTGAGTAACTTCAGTGTGGGCTCACTTACTTTCTGAAAACAGGTGGAGGGTTTTCAGCCCTGACTTCTGCTTGCACATCCCACTCGGCACAGATGGGTGGTAATGCTGCCAGCTATGCTTCGGAAAGGCTATGCTTCGTTAGCGTCCTATTAACACCTTTAGCTGCGAGTTGAAAATTGTTTTTTCTTCAGGAGCTTTTCCCTTCTTTTGGATATTCTATGAATAAAAAAGGAACTGCTAGCAAGGATGTTTTCCAAAAGCAATAGTTGAAGATAAATTCCCTGCCTCCGTTTTTGCAACAAAAAGATTTCAGAAGATACCCTCCTCAGGTTTACTGCTAAAACTACTGAATGTTTCAGGTTATCTTCACTATCTTTAATAATTATTAAATGATCAGTTGTAAAGAGTTCATTTTTAAAGCCTCTCACAATGATTACCTTTTATTCAAATTACCGAGTAGCCAATAACATATTAACAGAAACAAAGATGCAATATTTGCAAAACATCTCAATACCTCCTATGTGGTAGGACAAAAAGGACTCCTTACTTGAAGTAATTTGAAAACATATGCTAGTATTGAACATTACATTCAGCAGCTTGCAGTTTTTACTCCAGGGCTCACCCAGTTTCTCTACATGGGCCTGTTAGCACACAGGACAGCCTTAAGCTCTTACCCCAAGCTAGTTATCATATTTTGGTTAACAAATGTTGGTAATGCAACCTTTTTCTTTGTGAATGTGCCCTTTCAATTTCTGAATTCAAGTTCTTGCACCGGCATAGTTACAGTCACTCTAGATCCCTTGGGCATGTCCCTTGTAAATCGTGCTATTGGTGCAACACCAACAGCTCCCAGAGTTCAGCAGCACAACGTATAAATTCAGTCTTATGCTCCATTCCCGAGCTCCTTCTCCTAGCCCTGCTACTGAGTGTGAAATGACAAAAGTTTGGGAATTTCAAATCAGATTTTTTGGTAGTTCCGCCAGATTGCTCCAATCTTACTGCAATCTCACACCTGTTAAGAATCTCCCTGACTCATCTAGTCAGCTCACATTGGATGAAAAAAGCTTGCTTAGCTTCACCCATTTCCTCTTTCAAAGTTAAGTGTCTGCAGATAGAAAAACAAGCTTTCTAGGGCACAGACAGCCTCTCCTATTTCAACTGTCATGTACCCAGCTCAAAATTGTGGCTGGAACCTGGATGTTAATGTCACCTTAAATAATAATATTTTTTCAGGTGCTGGCCAGAGTTTTAAGAGATAGTTCCAGCAATGAGCATATCAGAGCAGCCAAGACACAGCTGCTTGAAGCAGCAACGTGCAGTGGTTATACATGCAATGAAAAAAGACCTCCTTCAAGGAAGAAATTGAAGACAGCTGCAGATCAGTCCTCCTCAGGGTTCATTAGCTTTTTTCATCTTCTGTAAGCCAGCCCTGGGCATGCCTTAGAAGATGATTAAACCAAAAGTTTGTGTGTCATTACACCCTCTCCAACTCCAGCTGCAACGTTTTATCCATGAAAGCCCCGGGATCCAAGATGCAGGATGGAAGCCTTCCTATCTCTGTACTTCCTTGGCATGCTGGTTACAATCACTGCTCCCACCACTACCTATGTCTGAACTGTGATTGGTTAAAGACCCTTAATCCTTGCTGGAGTTGTATAAACAGACACATGGATTGCCAGCCACCTAAAATCTCCGGTGAGCCCTGGACTGTGACAGACAAAAGGCCTTTCAGTATTCTCCCCAGCAAGTCTTTCACAAAGGTAGAGTGAATTTGGTGCCCAAGTTCACTTCCTCTTCATGCTGCAGGGATGCTCTAAATGGTTCTGTTATGTGTAGGACAGATACATATTTATATGTAATCCTGACCATATGGATGGTGTGCCAGCTATGAATCAAGAGAATTTACGAAGTTTTGCCAAAGGCACTCATAACTGTGAGTTGCACATACTTAAGTGCTAAAAAAGGCCCTGCTTTCTTCCCACCTGAAATATGGGTCCATAGTCCTTACACCTACAGCATTCACAAGCCAGTGCATGGTAGCCCATGCACAGTGATTTTAAATTTGAAATGCAGACACATGACCTCAGATTCCACTCATAAAGGGCTATCTGTATTGCAATGTTTGAGACTTACAAGTGCAAACATAGCAGAGGCACTAAGGGCTTATGTGAAAAAATAATTATTCCATGTAGAAAGGAAGTTGGCTTGCTTTGAGCAGAGGTGTTAATAGATTAACCTTTTTCCTCAACACCAGCCTGCTTACCTGAAAATATGAAAACACCTACTGATGCAGCACTGTATTTATTTGAGGTGGGTATCATATCCCACTCATGTTAAATGTCTTGCTGCATTTCAGACTAAGATAGTCATTAATGGGAATACCAGTTATAAGAGTCATTTAATGAAAAATAAGCCCTGGACAACTGTGCTGCAATTTTAGTAATTTGGGAGCAGAGGCGTGCAGATCATAGCACGCAAATACAGCTAAATTTAAAAGAGAAGCTTCAGAATAGACACCTTCCCCCTTTCCACCGGGTTCAGGATAGTTAATAAGAGCTGGATCTTGAATGACAGTACCAAATTAGGGACTTGGCACAGAGAGGACTTGCTTCAGCAGAGAGATATGCCAGAGTACAAATAAAACCATCAGCAACTGGAACAGTGGAAAGGGTGGAAAGACTACAAAGATCTACGGTAAAAAAGGTATTTAGGTCTCTCTAAAAGGCAGCATTACTTTGTTACCTAAACAAGGTTTCTTCTTCTCTCCATGTCCAATATATTTCAATTGCAGTCAATGGAAACTCCCAAGCAGTGGCAAAAGTGACAATACTTGCACAGACATGGCATTAGTAGATTAAGCACAGGACCGCTGGTTGCTCTAGCTGTGCCTGAGTTATGTTTCCCTAGCCACTCTTCTCCTTCCATTAGCAGAGAATTAATTTCCTCTGCCAGCATAAGCATGCACATAAGTAGACTCCTAACCCTATAAAAACGAGTCAGGCTTGAAAACTGGGAAGACAAAAACCTACAGCAAGTGTTTAATCTCAGCCTACTGAGAGAACCAAGCATTATGCAGCTATACCTATAGGCTGAGTGAGATCTCGGGAACACTGAAGGTGTGGGACAATCTCCTCACCTGCTTTCCTTCCAGCTGGAACTGAAATAGGCACAAGCTAGAAATCATTTCATCGACAGCAATACAAACATGTCTAGGAGAGACAAGCGCTGCTGATGCAAAGTAGGTAACAGAGACCAAGGGCTCTTGTTCTCCCAGCAAATCCCTTGTACCTTATGGGGATGCAGGACTAGCATGGATGGGCAAGACCTAAAAACTCTGCATCTCTTTCCTTGCAGTTTAAATATGTAGATGCTTCTTCTTTGTTCTGAAGTTCTTTTGGATATGCTTTGAGTCGGGCTAGGAAAGGATAAGATTTGTTGTCTCAGATTGGATATACCTTCCTTACTTTTTTTTTTCCCCAGACTAAAGAGGTTTAGACAAGGGGTAGTTTATAAAGTCACTGGAAAGAAGACATAATGCTGCTAGGAGACTCAATGGAAGATGTGGCTTGCCAGCTGCTAATCTATGTGGCAGGGGCACCCTGGACATCCACACCTCAGTGGAAGCCCTCCCATAACTCTTTCCCTCAGGACTCCACTATCCCTAGTGTAAGCATCTCTGCAATAAAATTAAGATCTGATGTAAGATCCAAATCAGAAAGGAAAAAAATGGGGCTTACAGCATCTACCCCTATCTGTGCAACTCTTAATTGATCCATTTGTTTCCCAGAACTGGAACTGTCTGCACTGAACCTTGCACTAGTAGTGGAAATGGGTATGCATGTTTGGGGGTGTTTGCACTCTCAGGGGGAGATTTATATCCTTAAAACAAGCAAGTTTCAAGGCTTCTTTATGGAGATGCACAACACAATTTCTCACCATGAGCCCAAGGCAGATTATGCCAGGCCATTTCATACGGTGTTGGAGTGCTAACACATGGTATGCATGGGCACCTTTTATATATATCACACACACCTACTTGCCTGGAACCAAATCAATAACTCCCTACACCAAAGCTTGCATTTGTTTGCTCTTATTAGAGGTGGAATAGTGCCTGAGGGAGGGCCATAGGCATTCCATTACTTAGGATCAGTGCCTGAGCAAAATGGAAAGACTGCTAAAAATAAGCAACATTTGCTCATTGGTATAAATAAAAGCGAGAGAGAAAGAAAAACAGAAAGAGAACAAGATGAAAATGAAAACTGGCCCCAGACCAGACCTTGCAGAATGACCAGTCACCTCCTCATTGCCAATTCTCTCACCATCTTCACTATGGGCAAGATACTTTCCACTGCCAAGTGCCCTCAGCTTCTTTCCTGAGAGGACCATCACTTGCAGATTCACAGTGGGCCTGAGCATAGAATATAGCTCCCACAGCACCTCACAAAATACCACTGTGATCCCTGCGGTAGCTTGTGAAGTATTTGTTTCATCTTTATTTTGTTTATTAAGAGTATTACAGAGGGGGGTGGGAAAGGGAAAAAGCTGCACTTCCATAAGGCTATCATCATTTAAAACTTTATCCTCTCTTTATTAAAATAGAAATAACTGTTGGATTCCCATTTTTCTAAAAGACTTCCTGAGCAAATAATTCCCAGAGCACCCTTGGCTGCCTATTCTCAAGTACTAAGCTTGAAAAAGCTAAGCCAATCTATACTTGGAGGAAAATAAGACGACCAGGCTAATTAAAAATTCACCTTTGCCCTGTATTCCTAAAAGCACTGCCCACCCCCATGGCACCAGATATTTCAGGGTGAGCTGTCTTTTTACTGGAGAGTTTAAAGCAGAGTATGCTTCTGGTTATTTTTCCTTTTAGTGTCTCCTTAATAAAAAGGAGTAACAATTGGAAATCAGCTCCCAAAGTAGCACACTCAATCTTTCCTCCGCTTCTATTTAATATATTCTATTGTAATAAAGTGCACACACACAAACCTATTAGCCCAACAATTAAACAAATAATGGCATTAACAACTCCCACCCACCGCCTTAAGCAGGTTTAGCTGGGAGAGCAGAAGCAGCTGTCTCTGTCCTGTGTCTCTGCCAGAGGTCACCATCCTGCAGCAGGATCAGCTGATCCTCCTGGATAAACTCCTGAGCAAGTGTAGTGTACAGGCTGCAGCATGATCATAAACCACCTCCAATTTCAGTTTACTCTGGCAGTAACCTGCTACAAAAATAAGGGAGGAAACCTAAGGCTGGTAACTGTTTCATCTCTCAGTATCAGATAAATCCACCTTTGATTACATTCAAAGCCTCCAAAAATGGAACAGTCAAGAGGTTTATAATAATGCTCTATGTTGCCATGAATTAACATGAATTCTTGTACTGAATAAGGTCACTAGCATAACCATTGAAATACACTGCTAAAATAAGAGCTAAGAGAGGTCCTCTAAAGTTTATCCAGACATGTGTAGACTTTGAACATTTTCAAATCTAGCTAGCTCTATGAAATTAAGCTATTTTCAAACCTAGGACTAGGACAAGTTTGGGCATCTCCATATGCAACAGTGCTGCAATATCCAAGCTATCATAGCTACCACATGAGATCTCAAACAGCAAAGAGACAAGAGAAGGACAAGGCTCCGACTCAAGTGAGAGGTATTTTTTTCACGTCAGACCAACAGATGATTGACTCAGAAGCTATCAGTGTCTTTTTGGCATCCAAAGTGGAGACAACATACTTACAGTGGACTTGCTTACTGGTAATTATAGAGAAAACAGCAGGTGGTTACAGTTAAGTTTCTGGTGCACAGATTTCACACTGTCAGATTCACACGAAACAGAGAAAGACGTCAGTTTTGAGTAATGGTGTGAATGAGGAGAGTGCTAAACAGTAGATATACCTTGAAAGCAGGAAAATAATACAAAAGGAATGCCACGGTCTCCATAGTACAGGGAATGAACACAACAGAAGATTTAAAAATGAGGGCAAGATTTATTATGCTTTGTCTATGGCGTTAGGTGAGGCAGGGAGGTGTGGGAAGACTGGAACAATGAAGAACTTTCAAAAGGAGAATGATTTGTGCTATCTGGAAGAGGTTTGCTTCACAATGCTTGAACCACATCTACATAGCTGCAATACCACAAAGTCCTGGTATAGGTGCATCACACTGAGAAGGGAGGATCTTCTCTTGTGGCTTTCACCACACTTGTCCCAGCCTCCTACATATGGTTTGCACTGACACAGCTCCAGGTAGCCCCAAGACATCCAACCCTGACACAACCATCCTGTGCACCCTTCTCATGCCACCCTTCCAAACACCACAGGCAAGCCCTGCTCCTCTCGGTCACATTTGTAATTCTAGGCACTTCCCTGCAGCTAAGGTAAACCTGGAGCAGGTGCATCTGTACAGAGACAAGCAAGATCTGGTGTCTATCATGTAAATCCTGCCTACAAGTCATCCTCCAAACCGTCCATGCTACATTTTCAAGACTATCTTATTTAAATGAACATTGAGAGCATGAGAGAAGAGGGAGTAGAACAAGACTGGCACACGTGGCAAGGGCAGGCATGGAGCCAGCCAGCTCCCTCAGGGCAGGGGAGTGCTGGAAGCCACTCTGCCAGCTATTGGTGTCACAGGCCACTCCTGAGGCCACTCTCCCAGCTATTCCTGTCACAGCCACCCTGCAGAGCCCCTGCCAGCCTCTGGAGGAGGGCACAGGCACATGATAAGGATAAGCAGGAGCTGAAACGAGATGGCACCAAATGAATTTCCCTCTGCATGACCTATGCAGTAGATTTTCTGGCATCTCAATAAGCACAAAGAGAAACCCACTGGAGTAAGCAGAGCCCTGCGTCAGCAAAACACCATCTCTCACATGAAACACTCTGGCTGGCAGAGCTGTGAAGGTGAGGATTACTCACTGTTTCCAACACCATACCAAATGTTTAAGAGATAATTGTGAAGGAACATAATTATTCATCTCATTTTCCTTTCTTCTTTCTTTAAAATAATTTAGAGTGTACCATTTCTGCCCTCAAAAAAGCAATTTGGTGAGAGGGAGTCCACCAGTTTATTACCAAGCAACACTTCTACTATGGAACACTCTCTGAATGACATCAACACAAGCATCAAGAAAGTAAAAACTGAACAAGAAAAGGATTTTTCTTCAGCTAGCCTAAATCAAATATTTCAATCAAGCAAATAAAAACAAATTTGGGCAATTGCATTCAGTTAAGAATTAAGGAAAAATACATCGGAAAACCAAGGTGGTCAAATCTGCCCTTCTGTATTGCCCAGCCAATGAAATCTCCTTCACTTATATTTTTCTCCATAGTTTTTATGTGCTGCAAGTTTTTATTAAATATTTCAGCAAACAAAAGGAAATAGCAAAACCAGAAAGGAGGCAGGACAGCATTTTAAGGACGGTGGAAACTAATTCAGAAAAGTGGGTCAAAGGAAATGCTGAAAGATACAAATCCATCCTACAGTCTAACTAAAGTCAGAAAGTACAGAAAGTACTAGTCTATACACAGTTATTGTAGCACTTAGTAGATAGCTCAAATTTGCCCTGGAAATTAATAGAGAGAAAGTAGAACAGTCACCCAATATGGGCAAATAGGCCAGCATTTGGGACTCAGGAAAAGGCTATGCTAATAAAATAATATAGTTGCAAACACATTTATTTGCCACAGATCATACAAGTCCCTTTCCACCCATTTTGAGTAGAAACCCCTTTTTCTGTTTATCCACTCAAAGTGCAGGTTGAAAAATGGTACCTGACAGAGAGTATAGGGCAGGAGGGGGCTGGAGGTCAGGAGAAACTCCAGTGAACAACCATCAGCTTCCAGATAAGGTTAATGGTGGCTCTAGTTGCATTACAAGGGAGAAAAGCACTGGAAGAAGCTCTCCCTCACAGCAGGATTAAGAGAGATTGTAAACAACAGGGAATTATGCATCTGCATAGTCTTCAGAGAGAAAAAAAAGCAGCTAAACCAGGAGAAAAGAGGAGTAAGAGGTGGTACCAGAAGGAAGTAGGGGAAGAGGGTCAAGGGTGCAGAGCAGCGGTTCCCTAGTCCAGGAAAGTGCCTCTGGAGAGGTTCTCAGTGGCTGCAAGCATTGCCTCCTACAGCCAGGGGGGCTGCTCTGAGCCAGGCTCTCCTGGGAGCCCTGGGAGCTGCAGGAGATGCACTCCAGAGGTGGGGAGCCTCGCACAGGCTGCTTGGTCCAGCTCTGTGATGCTCCATGGCCACGTCTTACACCAGCTTTCTTCCTCATGGCAAATTTCATCAAGAAAATGTTTACAGCAAATAAAACATTTGAAGGGAAACCACAAATATTGAGGAGGGTTGTCAGCAGCCATCAGACCTGTGTCCTAGTTCATAACTAAAAATGCAAAGTAAACAAGATTTGGCAATAGTGTGAAGAGGCTGTCCCTCTGAAAATCCAGCCTTTCTCTCCCTTTCAGGCCATGCTGTGCCTCCTATTTTACTTTCAACCAGCAAGCTGACAGAGAAATCTATGATGTAAAGTAGTAACTACACAAAATTAGCTCTAGCCAGCTGTAAATTCATTTGCTCTTTCTCCTTTGCCAAAATATAAGATTTGGTACGAGTCAGCATATTTCACCACATTTAAGATTATAATAACATGGGCAAAGGCAGGAAGAAAATATCACAATGTAAATGATGAACAAAAATCCAGCCTAGGGACAATCATGACAGCAGAGAAATTCAGTATACCTGAACTACTGTACTACTTTACTGCCATTTCTATTTTCTAGTTCTAGCCTAACATTCCTAATTAAAAAAAAAGAAAAATTTAATTTCTTCCTATGAAGGATTAAAACAAAAGAAAAAACCACCACTCACCCATGAAACTAACCATTCTCCACAATGATTTGTGGAATAAGACTTTTTCTGCATGCTTTAAGTACCTCTATATGATTAATAGAAAAATAAACACCACTTGCCAAATAAATCTGCACTAATCTAATCTAACAACATCTAACCACTCTACATGTTTCCCTATTGTTATACCCCTATGGAATGACTTTGCTAGCCCTCCCCTAAACCCGTTGCTTCCTGTACCTCCTGCATCTCAAAGGCATGCAAATGAATCCTTAACAGTTTTTCTCCTTCTTTGACACATACAACTTCTTTTTTTTTTTTTTTTAACAGGCTAGAAACAAACAGATTGTATTTATTTACATTGTGATAGTCTCCAAAGGCTCCATCCAGCACAGCGGTGAGAGCAAAGAACCAATCATTAAAGCAAGACCAGAGTTCAAGCAGCACTAATTGATGCTTGGAGCTCAACATGAGAAAATTTCAGATGTGAATACACACAAAATACAGAATTGTTCACTGGACTGCAGCAACACTGCAAGTTGTAATTTTTTCCTCCACTAAATCTTTTTGTATTTATAGTATGGGAATGTATTCCCCCTTAAATTTGGTTTCTACCCTTTATGTTGTCATAAAATCTGGTTTCCAATACCTCTGTGAATGTATATGAGCTATTGTGGTAACCAGGAAAAGCCTTTATTCCCAGTCAGTTAAATCTACATGGGTAGGTCAAACAAAAAAAAAAAAAAAAACAAACACACAGCCAAATGGAAGTATGGTTTCTTGACTTAGATAAGATTAAAAAAATTAAAAAGTCAAGGGGAGCATTTTCAAACATAAAAGTAAACAATAGGCCTCTAAGTCTGTACTGGGATACTCTAATTTAAACCCCAACTCTCTTTAGGAATCCATTTCAGGTAAAGAGGATCATTTTAGTTTAACAAGTTTAAGTCAGACAACACACCAATGAAGAAGTCTGCAAGCTTAGCAGCAGAGCAAGCACATAGTTCCAAGAGGACTGAACAACACAGGAAACTACAGGGTTGTCACCGAGATATCCTTGTGTTCCCCTGCAATGCAGTCACTCGGAGCAAGCACAGGAAAGGGTTCATTATTTGCCACTCTTGTCAGCGCTGTCTGTCTAAACTTTCTGCAGTGTTCAGGCTACACCCCCCACCTTGCTGCACAAAGCACATCCCTAGGTCTGTCACTTCTTCCTCCTGGTTGTGAGATAAAGCTTCTGAAAATGCATCACTTCGGGACAGAATAAAAAACAAACAGCAAGGCTGGCTCTGGCATAAACAAACTGCCCCTCCTCATCCCCACATCATCACACTTGCCTCTAAAAGGTGACTGCTAAAACAGCAAGAGCTGTCAAGCGTTATTTTTTCCATGGGGTTTACTTAGTGGGAATCTTTAAGAAAATAAATCCAGGCTTCAGGTGAGGATGCCAAATAGTGTCAGTGATGTTAGGCAGGGGTCACTGAGGTTGCCTTTTCACACTTAAAAGAATTTAAGCTTGCATTTGTATTGCAGGAGGAAGAAGGTAGGAAACTTACAGCTGAAAAAAAGAGTTTAATTCTGAATTTTGAGGGCAAGAGATGCCTATCAGGTAAATAAAATAGACCTCTCCCCTGCTGTAATCAATTAAAATAGACATTTCAGGAAGAGGGTACATTCCCGGATGTTCTCCTGAACCACCTGCAAATTTCCAAACATATTTAGGCTGAGTTTTAAAGAGATGGCCAGCAGAGATAATCATCCCTCTCTTGCAAACAGTTCACTGTGTGAGCTTAAATAAATCACTTGCATATGGTCGTCACTAGAGACAAGAAAGTTTTCTGCTCCTTTTCATGTGTAGAGGCATTGCACGGGGACAGGGAGCAGTTTATATTGCATTATTTATAGTCAATCTTCACTGTCTTAATTTTGGGAAGAGACTTTTAAATGTACCACAAAAGACCACTACAAGTAAAAGGAAAAAGGAGGATTTTCAGTTGTACTTGGTCACATTCCAAAGCAACAAAAATATTTGAGAAAATATTTGAAGAAAAGCCTTCATTAGAGAAAATTAGGGATTGTCATAAATCAGAAGGAATAGAAAGTCATCCACGAGCTTGACAGAACATGCAATATTCCTCTCCCTTGCCTTTGAAGGTCACCTTCATTCTTGATGAGATTCTCTCTCTGCAGAAGGCTTGAGCAAACAAAAACGCTTCACATGTGTCTGCCGAGCTTTTGTCCTGAACTAAGTTTCTCCTGAAGTTCCTTGGGTTTCTCTTCCCATTTATCAGCTATTGATACTTCTCTCATGTCCAGAAACCAATTAATTTATAATCAACAGTGTCTATATGTATCTGCTGTATGTGTCTATAACCTGACCTAACTGGCCAAAGGTGACTCTGCCTCTAGCTTTGCTTTTAGCTACTGCTGCTTCAACTAGGCAGCACCAAGGGTGAATTTAATAAAAAACAACAAAGCAAACACCAAGCTGGGTGAAATGTAAGGTACACCTGGATCACGAAATGAAATGGGATTTTCTGAGGCCTCTTTCCCTGCACTCCTCAGGTGCTGTGCTCAGGCCCTACAGACAAGCATGAACTGCAGTACAAAGCACAGTTGGCAGCTAATTTGGATTGAGCCATTTCACACTTGCAAGCCAGGGATTCAAAGCCAAATACCAGGGCCCCCTCCTACTTTCCAACACAGAAACAATTTAAAACAGATCTAACACCTATGTAGTACTGATTTGGTTATCTTCAAAATCCCCATTGTTCTGTTTAAAGAGCATATCCTCCTAGAATAGCCTCCTTTTGATAAACAACTCCTTCTGCATGTCAGCCAAACAACAGTTTTGCTCTTTATCACAAGTGGACCAGCAGCAGAAACAGTGTGTGGCGAAGTGGGGGAGGAGGGAGTTTTAGCTGAAAATAGAGTTCATTGTCAGCTGGACTTTAGACTCAGGTTTTTAAATAGGTTTTGGAATGTGGATATGAAGCAGTTAAAAGAACCCTACCTCCAGCCCTTAAAGGAAAAAAAACATTATTCACACACTTCAAAATCATACTAGAACCTTAGGTAAAACAGGGTCATTTGTGTGCGGTACACAAAAGTTTCTTGTATAAGAAGGCAAAAATATTCCGGAAAAAAAATTAGATCCTCAGGAATCAAACAAACGACAAACAACAAAAAAAATTTCTTAAATAGAAATATGCAACACGAAATAACCCGTTTTTTAAAAAAGTTTTTAAAAACACGTTATGAAATTTAAATACTTTTAAAAAGCCATAAAAACAAGTACATAACTTTAAATAGTTGTTTAGGTCAGAGATTTCTGCGCCTTGTACACAGTTAGTGGAAAACAAATAAAGCTGCTGCAGATTATTCGTATCTTCTTATGTTCCAGATATGGAGGAATGTGACTGTTTCTGAAGTATTTATTTTATGAAAAACATTGACTCTTTTCAGTAATATATTATTGCATTATTCTAGAATGACACTATGTAGTTAGATTGTATATTTTGCTTCAAATACCCCTTCAGCAGGGCTGAAAATAGTTTTACTTCTTCAGTTCCTAGGATTAGTTGACTTTTGCATGTAGTATGCACTGTCTGCCACAAAGACAAACAAAAAAAAAAATCTTATTTTGTGTGTTCCATGAAGAGCAAGCTATCCTAAGAAAGCCGATTGTCTAGAAGATGATATGACTGTCTTTAGTAATCATCAATATATATATAGGGAATAGAAAAACTGGAAAATATAAATAAAATTAAAATTAAAATAAAATGATCAGAGCCTGGAGACCATGCAGCTCCTGCTAAGTCCACACACTTTGTCAGCAGTGACATAAAATGATTTTGTAGTTCGAGGCAGTATTACCTACCAAAGTCTTACGTTAAAAAACGCTCTCAGCTACACGAGCTGCCAGGCAAACCCCATCACTTTGTTCCAAAATGTTTGCTGAAAAGCTGTAAGTGGCCTAAACAAGGCAAACTTCAGCATCTTCATCATATCTCCCGCCGGGCCTGGGATAAGGAAAGCCTTGGAAAACACGGGCGCCCCACGCCTGGCTCCTGGGCTCCCACGGCCGCAGCATCTGGGCAGCATGAACTGTGTCATGCTGTAAACACTGCACGGTGACAGAGCCCGGCACAGGCACACAAGTGACCCCATCACACCGCTCCCCTCTTCCCTCCACACCCATCCAAACGCCGGCCAAACGCTGGGCTGGTGGAAATGAGCTCTGCGAGTGGTTAAAGAAGTGTTTACAGCACGGTTTGCAAAAGATAAGGAGACAAGATGCTCTTCAAAATCAGAGAAATCTGTCTGAGCATAAGCTTTTTTTCCTCCTTGTTCTACCAAGGGCCACAGATACCTCGAACCAGCTTCAGCCAGACATTCATGCTGACTTTTTGGCAAATTTCCAGCGTCTAGCAAGAGTGGCTAGCAAAGTTTGGGTCCACTCACATCATATAGCAAAGCTCACTACTGGCCAAAGAGGTGACAGAAGTTCCAAAAAAATCTTATATATAAAGCAATAAACTTCCCAGATCTTGCCATTACCCTTTAAATAGTCCAACCAGCCTTTATGCACACAAATCATCAAACGAAATGGGAAAAAGTTGGAATATAATTGTTGTGCAATTGACAGGAAAGAATTTATGTTGATGTTCTTTTTGCTAACAAGATATTCTGCATCGTGGTGGTAAAACATTCCATCAATTGTATTTTCTAAAGAAAAAGGAGTTAATTCATTCAAGGCTCCTTTACTCAGAAATGAGTGGTAGCAAGGATTTACAATTGTTAAACTGATCTTCCTCCCATTTGTGACCATCTAACTTCCTTGTAACAACTACAGTAATTGCTGCTACAAAAGAACAGCTGTTTTAAATGCATTTTGGCTAGCCTTTGCTGCAGTTGGGAAGGTGGAATGGTGGAGGATGACCTTTTGCTGTGACCGGTCTCCAGAAGTTCTGCCTGGACTGCTGACAAACACTCAGCCATAATATGAAAGCCTACTCTCTGCATCTCAGTGAAAATTTCATAAGTTATAAAACTCATCAAGGGAAAATAAGTAACTCTTACAACAATGCTTCACGCTTGTAAAATCCTAGACATCTTCTGTTATAATAAGGGCAGTTGGCATTTTATGTTTATCGTACATTCAACAGCAAGAAAAGAGATACAAACTATCTACTCTTGCAGAGACTTTTTGTTTTCATAAGTTTGGAGGTTATGATTGGGTTTTTTACTTGGTATTTGGTTGTTGTTTTGTTGGGGTTTTTTCCAACTGAAATAACCTCTGTTCAAACAAAGCATACAGTTGTTTTCCACGTAAAGAAAGATAAATGCTTTCCATCTTTTAAAGTCAGCTGCAACTGAAAGAAGCTTAGAGACAAAAAAAAAAAAAAAGAAAAAAAAAGAAAAGCAATAGATTTATTTTTAAGGAAAAGTAATGAACTTACCTAGTAAAGGAAATATTTAAATTTAAGGACTTTGAGCAACATTGCTGGAAAAAACCAGTCTGTGCATTCATGTCACTGTGCTGCAGACAGAAAAACATACACATAGCAATCATATGCAGATATGTCACTGAGGAAAACAGTGTTATGGCATTAAACAGAGAGATGAAAATTAGAGCAAACTCAAGGTGGAACATAAGAGTCCAATTTTGATCCTAGGGTTCTGTCAACGTGCTCTAATTATTCAGAATACAAGCTCAGGATCCTCAAGAATACTGTGAAAAGAACCTAGGTTCATTTCAATGACACAGGATAACTACTTTAAGAAAACCAAATTACATGCAGAACTGTCCATCAGGTAGCACAGGTTGTTATAGCAAAAAGAGTCCCCTGTTCTCAATGTTCCTTGGTACAGCTTCTAAAAAATAAACATTTTTCTCCCAATTCCCTTACTTTTCCTTTTAACAAATTTACAAATGCTTATGAAAAGAAAACATGAGATTGCATCTGGTTTGTCTGTGGCGCCATTTGTTGCTATATGGAGACTGCTTGGAAAAGGTGATGAGTAGTAAGTTGGTGAAAGATATTAGTAGAGAAACAATAGACAAATTGCTCTCAATGTTGTGCTTAACCCTTTAGTGTTCACATCTGGGTTTCTCCCTCTTCTCTGGGAGGCCTAAGCAGAAGATAATGGTAACACTACCCTGCACAAGCTGCTTTCCCCTCCAAAACATTAGCAAATGTCCCCTTTTTACTTCCATGAGCATAGTGTATGTAAAATTATTTTTGGGAGCGGGGTGAAGCAACTCACAGAATTTTTTTTTCCTTATTTACTCCTTTAGCAGAACTGAACAACATCCTTTAATGAAAAAGGATTAAAAAATTTTTTTTGCATAATTTGAATATCTGCATCTTCAGCACAAGTGAAACACCACCAAATTTATTTCTTCCTGAAAGAGTAGGAAGAGAATGAAGATATTTAAAGGAAAAACTCTGCCCCTGATGCCCACTGAGCAGCAAGCTGAAGCATGCAAACCAGTAAGTACTCGCTGTAAAGATAAAACTTCATTGAATGCAAAGAGCACCCCTTCAAGAGCCTTTAATAAAGGGGGAAAAAAAAAGGCCACATAAAAATGATTTGCAGTTTCCCAATGAACACATCAATTTACTTAATTAAATATTGCTTTCAAAGTTGCAGTCACAATAGCCCTTGTCCCCTGCCAGTTGCAGTAAGAAAGATACATTGAACAAGGGTGTCAGCTGAATACTAGCATTGATGTTAATGCCAACTGTCCAAAGCCTTGCCAAGTTGCTGACGTTTGGAGCAAGGACTCCCTCATTTTCAGCTCTTTTTAAAGCTTTGTCAAAGTACTGAAATTCTAGAAGCCAAATTCTGTGCATTTTGCAGAGACATGCAAGACCTTATCTTTTCAAACAGGAGAAGGTCCATCCAACACCCTGAGTTTTTTAAACAGAAACTATTTGAAAGTTATTTTCACTTTCATTGCTGACTATCACACCTTGATCCCACATTTCATTACGTTTAAGCTCACTTTGTGAGCTTATATTTTGACTCAGATTAACATTAAAAACAGAAGAAAGTATTTTCTCACCAAAAAAACCACCAGTCATCCTCTGAAATGAATTTCCAGCATTCAAATCACTACAGCTTTACATCTACTTTTTTGTCTTAGTTTCTCATTTCAGGACAGGATGTGGAAACTCAGATGCATTCCATTAAGTATTTCTGTAGTTTTGCCTGCACCCTCAATTAACTGCAGTTTACTAATTTTTAGGAGAAGAAATAATTGTTGTAGTCGTTTACTCCAAAACCGAGTCAGTTTTGAGAAAAATTGTCATTCTGCAACTCCTTGGGCATCAGGATTGACCCACACAGAGCAGTGAGAATGGTGAAGACAAACTTATTTCTTTCTTTCCTGCTCCACTTTGTCCTTTTTCACTTTCAGCGATAGAGGGAAAAGAAAGCAGCAACACGATTTGACCAGTGATTCTGGTCTATGGAACCTATTCAGTTACCTTACAGTTTAGGTCAGACTTAACATCACCTTCCACTCCTCCATTACACTGATGGCATTTCTCCTAGGTGGGTGCCTTAGCCCAGACTCCCGGTGAGGCCAGTGTTGGTCGTTGTGGACTTTTAAGGTGAGATGCATAAATAATCGGTCACAGACACTGCCTAATCACCTTGTTGTCAGCTCCATTCCAGAGGCAACTGCATTTAATTCTGACCTGCTGAAGACATGCAGCTAAGCTTCACATCTTCTCAGACTTTAGTGCATGGAATTTTGGTGTTTTCCCATTGACATTCGTTCTGTCCTAAGTCATATGAATAAGGAGCATACACAAAGTAGAAAGCTTTGCCCTTCTGAAGTTGTATTCAAGGCTCTTCCTTTCCCTCTCTTTATATTTTAAGAAATCTCTAGTTAGTCGTACTTTATGACCTAATACCAGACAAGTGACCTTATTATTTGCTTGGGCATGAGCAACATTATTTTATGTTGTAAGATCTAATCCATATTTGGAAATTAATATTTTAGGACACATCACTTGTAACTTTTTAAAGAAAATAGGAGTAGAGACCTCCTAAAAATCATGAAGTGTCAGGACTGTGTTATAGTCAATTATATTTAGTTTAAAACAAACACGTCCTATGTCCAGTAATAATTCAATATTAATAAAAGAAAGTCCCAAATCTAGTCCCGAATTCCTATGACACAAACACATTTAAACACTTATTTAAGCAATATTTCCACTCACTCGGAGCTTATCCTCATAGTCTTATTATCTGCCTTGGAGTTAGTTTTTTAAGCAAAGTTAAGGACTTCAATTCCAAATGTTTAATCTAAATACCATGTCAGGATTGGAACAAATATCCTTATGTTACATAGGCATGGGAGGGGAGAGAAAAAAATGTCACTTGAGACATACTGTCTTCACAAGGAGCAGAGAGTGCTGAACACCTTGCAAGCCTGGGTTCTGCATTGTAATTAAATTACAAAAGTCATTTTCCTCAGAACACAAAAAACAATAACTGAATGTCTTCATGATTCCCTAGTGCATAACTTGCACATTGCATGTTCCTTCCATTGCTTTGTCCAGGCCTCCAAAGCCTCAGAGAGACTGTTGCACCATTTCTTGAGGCATTTGTCCCAATATTTCAATGGCAAACCGAATAAGAAGCAAAGAATAAAAGGGACAGCAGAGGGTGATTCTCTCTGTTGTGTAACATCACAGCTTGAAATTACAATGAAATCAGTCATACAGAAAAGAAGCAAACTTATAAATCACATTGCATGTAAAAATGCTTCATATTTCTAAAGTACTCCTCATATGCCAGTGAACTCATGAGCCAGTTTCAAGTGACTCCCACGACGAAATTTTGCCCACAGAACCAAAGCAGCTGGATGGACAAATGTAGGAATGAAGGACCAAGTGTTAAGTCTTTGAACTTACAGATGTGAGCTTGGTGCCATCAGCAGTCTGAGCATCATCTGGTAGGTATATTGGGGTCTCTTTACTGCTGTGTTTTTGCCACTTTCCTGCAATGATGACTAACATCTCACCGATATATTATTTTACAATGAGAAACAGAAATCATTCTCATCCTGATTGCCCAGCTAACATCCACTGCTCGGATCATGGTTTTGCATCTAGAGTTCCATCTATTATTTTCTGCCAGCAACTAAGAGACCATTTCTATGTTTCTCTTTCACAAGCAGAAATCTTTCCCTAAGTCATCAAATCTGCTTTTTTTTTTTTCTCTGAGATCTACATACAGCTCAACAGACCTTCACATCTGGCACAGCACCACGTATTCAATCCTGGAAAACTGCCCTTTGCTGCACACTGAAACAAAGAAAGATTAATAGTGTTTATTCAGTATAGTGCCATTGGTCACTATAACTTAAGGATCATTCCCGTGCCCCAAGCACTGTCCACGTGCAATCCAAGTGCTCTGTGCAGCATGCTGGAAGGCAGCAGCTAACTGCACAGTTGTGCAGAAGGAATGCAGTGACTCAGGACAAAAACCCAGCTCTCCCAGAAAATGCTGTGCGCTCTCGAATGTTTACACAGAGCAGGCAAACCTTTTCTACTTGGCTGTTTCCAAGGATACATCAGATGGCCTCATGCCACGGCAGAAGCCAGAATTTAGTTTCTCTTCTTCCAAAGGGTAAAAGCCTGAATCAACCACTGGTACAGGTCCTGAAATCCCAAGGAATCTATTTTTTCAAACCTAAAACCGAGAGGCTTTCAAGGAGCCACACACTTTAAAAACAACAAGGAAAATCCCTTAGCTCTTTCAATACAAGCTGCTCTTGCGAGCTCTACATTGTGCTACAGCTTTTCATTCATCCTTCTTGTTTTTATCAAGTGAGGATGACTAATGTGCTATTGTGATGCACTTTTCTCAGAAATGTGGCCAACTGAGGCTGCTTCCACTCCAGTTCCATGGATGTTTAACATTAAAAAGGAGTGCTCAGGCAGGCAATGGTAAGTCATTACAGCCCTCTTTAAAACAACAGGCCCTATGCATAAGCCATGCTCTCATGCAAATCTCTCATGCACAGAATGGTGAACATTTCTATTCCAGTGTCAGGAAGATTTCAGTAGTCATGCCATGTGTCCCATAGGTGTAAAAGTGGCAGTACTTGAGTCCCACAGGAAGCACAGGGTTTGTCTACAACAGCTTGTGGTGGCTGGTGGCATTCCTCAACCCTCTCTCTGCCCTACCAGGTTCTTACAGTTTGGCCAGGAAGTCCAGATGGGACAAATGTCTTCAAAATCATTCATCTTATGCCAAGAAATGCTTTTCCAGCTCAGCACTACTTGACCAAACCCGGGAAGGAATGTAACACTTTATGACACAAACAATATACATGAATACATATATGACCTCGACATGAAACCACTGACTTCAGCTGGGTCAGGTTTTTATTCCTCACCCCTAGAGAATATTCATTTTAGGCCCTAAGATACAAAGACCAAATGATGTCCCAGAGCACAAGTGATAAGGAAGACAGCATTGTTTTGCTATGAGACTACTTCAAATAATTCCTTGAAAAGCAGACTCTCAAGCACAATTAAAGTCAATTATACCATGTTTCTGGCTATCTTGTATGAGACTGTATATGAGGCTTTGTATAGCCTCTGCTTCAACAACTTTTACTAAATTTAAATGCTTCAGTTTGAACAAGGCCTTGATTTCCCTAGACTGAATCCTGCCAAGATTTATTTTTGACAGAAAATTGTAATAGGATTCAACTTCTTAAGCTGTACTCAGCTCAGAATAATGCCTTTCTGGAACACAAAACATGAAAACATATATTTTTAAGATGGCTGGCTATCCCAAAATCCAGTCAGCTTTTTCAACTGATAGTGTAGCTCAGTAAAATTCATCGCAGCACAAGCTATCTCATTTCACATTTCAAGGCCTAAAATTTTCACTTTTCCTGGCAAAAGAATCCTTGGCTTTCCATTTCTATTGGAGAAGACTTGCAGTTTCAAACTCAGCTCTAAAACTGGGCAAGTCAATGCAGAAAAAGGCTCCTTACTTTTGACTGTGACATTCACATGGACCTACAGTTATCTGCACAAAAAGGTTATTAAAAGAGCATTTTTGAATAGCAGTACTAGATATTCTTAAATACATTGCTCAGCCACAGTAAATGCAATCACTTTATTCATTTCTTTATGGAAAGACAACACTTATTAATGCCATATCAACCTAAAAATCCTTTGAGCATGCTTATCATCATTTACTGTGTTTGTGATTTTAAAAAAGAAAATTTTCTTACCCTAACCAAGAAGATGAAATAACATGATTCAGAGAAGCATTAAATGATATACGCCTCCATCTTATGCTTTATAAATCTACTTATAAAAACCAGGAACAAAAGAAATAAAAATGTTAAATTAGATCAAGTTGACTTATTCCCCAGGCCCAAATCAGACATATTCAAGACTTGAAAATATACTATTATGTCACAAATATTTTGAAAACCACAGTCTTCAAAAACAACTGGCATCTAGAGGTGTTGCTCAGAAAATTGTGGTACCTTTTAAACAACAGAAACAAAACCTAGAACCCAATTTCAACCACAGAACTAAATTTGTTCCTCCATACTAGAAATTTCCATATGACATTTCACACTTGCCATAAACCAACATTCTCTTGTCACCTCAGTGAAAATTCCTTGAAAGAAGGCTGTGAATAATAAAATCCCCAGGACATATAGGTAAAGAACATTTTAGCAGCAGAAAGAGTTTCATCCCAGCTCTCTATGCTTTAAAAGTATAAGTTTATAGCAAGATCCTCCTTAATAGTTGTGCAGCTGGGTCATGCATTTCTCTTACACTCATTTTATACTATATTACACTGCAAATGAATAAATCCAGAAATACAAACTGATTTTTTTTTTCACCTAACAATCTCAATCTGAAGTGGGAAAGTGCTAAGGCATACAGAAACTAGTTGCTTATCTGGTTCTATGTTTGAAAGAATTTCACTGGCTTCTCTTGTGGCAACACAGAGGAAATTAAGGACAAATTATTTAATAATGATCTTAGCTAAAGAGACTATATAAATTTGAAAAAGCTCTCACCATGCTTGCTGAACAAACATACAACTGCTGCCTTCATGGGCTAACACTTGTCTCAAAGAGAATGGCATTGCTGAGGGGGGAAAAAAAGGGAATCTGTTTGCTTTATTTCCCAGTGTAATTTAATTAAAGGGAAAGAAATCATCCCTCTGATCAAGACTATTTGACATAGTTCCCATTGCAAACAATCCTATGTAGGGCAGGTGAAAAGGTGGGCATTGCATTAAGCTGTGAAAAAAAATGCTAATTGTCCTGCTTTATCTTCTCCATGACTGACTTGGGACACAGCAATTTTCTAATGCTCTGGCTAACAATGGCAGACAGGAAGAGTGCAGTTCAGCCTAGTTTATGTTTAGGAAGAGGAGCACTGAATTCCCACAATTGCTCCTTGAATACAGCATCAAGCCAAAGGAGCAACAGGGGAAACAATGATGGCTTCTATGTGTGTAAGAATATTGTTTCTCTCCTTTGAAGAGCTTGTCATTAGACAATCCCATAACATAAAGGAGACTTTAAGAGAAAAGAAAAACATTGATCTGTATCTAGTGAATAAAAGCAAAATTACAGAAGAGTTGTGCCACATTTATCACCATGGAACAATTTCTCTCAGAGTTCCTTATTGCTTGCAGACAGAAATTTAGGTAGCCAATCAGAAAACTGGGGAGATTACCAGAAGGGAAATTCTGTAGGTATTTCCTAAACTGGTCTTAGCACTTGTAGACCTCGTACTTAACACTGCTTCAGCAACCCACCAAACCTACTCAGGATCCATCTTGTGCCATAGCAGGGGACAGAATGAGCATAGTGTGCTATCCTACATCCACCAGAGCAGCAGGAAAGGGAGGGATGGGCCCCTTTTCTCAAACCAGCAGGTCAGCTCAACTATAATCCTGAGCCACAGCACCCAGCAGCTTCTGCCCTCTCTGCCACAACACAGATTGCTGGGTGAAGAAGAAAAACCAAAACAAAAAAACAACCTCAACAAGAACAAACAACAAACCAACAAGGGGTTTGTATTTCCCCACCAGATACTCCATTTATTGTCTTCATGTTGTGCTTATTGGGACTGTCATCACAAAGCAGGTACCTGAGATGTGGATGACCAAGAGAGAAGGAATCAACAGCAGGCAGGAGCTCTTTCATTGACATACTACAAGAATTTGGGACATTTGGGCTAAATTCTGTATTTCTTACACACTTCCTACAGGATTGCAGATTGCATTGTGATCTAATAACTTTACTTTTTTCTGAATAATTTTCTTGTCTAGCAACAAGCTGTTGTGTGTTAATATAAACTTTCCAGGGCACAGTTTTCCTGTCACTAGATTTATAGGGCAAGTGAGCTTATCTTTCGTGCATAAAAGTAGTAATAACAGGGTTGAGAGGAGACATCAGAAGGGAAAGAATAAGGAAGTAGGTTTTAACTCCATTGCTTTAGGTAGAAATGAGCTTTTAAAATTTTATTCCATGTATTACACATGCAATCCAGTATTCTTTTAGCTAACCCCAAAAAGCATGCAGTCTAGTATACACAACCTCTGTTAAGTAATACCTGTGCACACAAACAGGAACACTGTCCTTCTAAAGCAACACATCTGTTCGTGTACTGTATTTCCCATCCAAAGAGATCATTCCGTTTATGAAACCAGAGCACTAACAAAAACCAATATATTGACTGGTGAGATGCAAGCCCAAACAAATTGCACAACACGGAGAGGGGAGTTAAGCAACGCTGACGCACAGCACAAAAAAAGGGGAGGCTCATAACACACAAATAAGCTCGTACGTGGGGACCAGGAATAGCTATCAAGTGCTCCCGTGTTTGTTCTTACTTTACATTTTTTGGACTTTGCACCCAAGCACTTTGATGTTTATTACTTTATTGGTTTTATCAGTTATAAAATGAACTAATCAGTCTGCAACAGTTAGGATCTGTTATTTCAACCAGACTTCATGAGAACTGCAAACAGAAAATGCAAACTCCACGGCTGAACTGTAATGGCATTGCATATAAATAAGCATAGACCTATTCATGTGACAAACACTACACTCATACCAAAGTGTGTCAGGAAGCCAAGCTGTCTTTACTTACAGCACATGACAACTGGGCCCTATTGGGTTTCTTCCTGCCTGTATTTCTCCAGCAGAGGGGCAGAGTGACACATTGGAAGGAGAGGAGATCCTGATAGAGATACAGGCATGTGTAGGTTGATTAATGGTGAATGACTGGTGTATGATGGATACATTCCAGACTCTCTGGCCTTTTGATGTTGCTTGCAAGAGTGAAGGCATCTATTTGTGTCTTTAAAATTGCAATAAAAGCACTAAATTCGAGTTGCTTCTCTCACTGCATTTAAGAGCAAAAGGCTGAAAGGTTCAAAGTAACCAGCTTCTCTTCCAGAGATCCAAGGTTAAACAAATAAAGTTCCTCGAGTCTCAATTAGCTATTATCTGCAATAAAAAAAAGGCAACCACCATATAACAATAAATATGGCAGCATAAAAGTAACCAGACTGAAAAAAAGCTTATCAAGCTGAAGGGAGGAGAGCAATGTCTGGTCAATATCAGTTCTAATCCATGAAAGAAGCCTTCATCCACTGCTTTTCCTTTCTTGTCCCTTTGCCTAGTATGTTACTGGTGTACAGAGTGCCCTGGATTCCAGTGACAAGGATGAGGTACAGAGAACTTCCTCGTCTTGTGTTTAAATTATGGAAGATTCAGACAAGATGACACTATCACCACCAGTAGCACTTCACTTTTTCCTGCAAGCACCTCCAAACCTTTCACAGACACCTTTGCATGAAACAGTGAGGCAAGCAAATTTTATCACTCCTAGTTATTCAGAGGAATACCATCTCAGAATTAAGCCTAAAAAATCCCATATCACTCAGATCTCCTGAATCCCAAAGTTTCAGGGGTACTTTAACAGTGTTTTAGAGATCTGGATCTGAGAGCAAAAGGAAAACTTCTTACACCTACCCATAACAGGCTGTGCTGAGGGAAGCAGAACAGGAAAACTGTCCAGAAGACACCATATAAACACAGTTAGCAAGGGCTTATCTAAGGACAAGGAGGAGCTACAGGCTACAGGACCCTTTAGAGCCTCAAGTCTCCCAGCACATCCAGGATGATTCAGCAGCTGGGCAGGTACGTGTGAGCCACGTTTGCAGGCACACCAGCTCAGCTCAGAATGCAGGGAGAGGCAGAGCACTGCTGTGGGAGTGAGAGTCGGAACTGCAGCTGATGATCCCATCACAGCCAGGAAAAGAAACAAACACAAAGCTGAACTCGTACTTCTTGTGCAGACAGGACTTCACAAACAGTCCAGAGCCCCAGCATAGTGACGCTCAAGTTTAAGCCTAATCTCACAGCTTTTGGAGACCACCCAATGCAGATGGTTTAATTCTTTTATGCCATTACTTATTTTGAAGGTGAAAAATATGGTTCTCTAGGTCTGTTTAAAATTGTATCTATAACTTGTTCAGTCTTGCAGACAGTTCCTGGGCAGACTTGCATACTTTACATCCATCCACTGAGGATTTTAAAATATCCTCATTGCCAAGGGGCTTGTGAACAGTGACAAAGAGTCTGTAACCTTTAATACTGACTGAAACATGAAAAGCCATTCATTATCCAGTTCCAGAATGTGTCAGATCTACAAACTTCCACAAGTTTCTTTAAGAGCTGGCAGAGTTCACTATATGGGGATGACTGCAAACAGTTGGCTCGCCATTGCTCCAAGAGTTAATCATTAGGCCACTTCCAGTAAGGCTCAAAATGCTGAAAGCAAAGAGACAGTTTTTTGTCAAAGATCTGGGAAAAAGACACAACACAAAGTCCAAGCACATCAGCACAGGAAGGAGAAAAAAGCTAGTCCATTCCCACTGACATGGGCTCCAAATATACAAAATAGTTTCTAATCTGCTTGAGAATGTATTTTAAATTCCACTTTAATAGGTGCTAAGTGCGTGCAAACAGAAGTAATTAAGATGATCAGTCTGCAAGGAGGAAAGCACACAATAACGTGAGTACTTCAAAGGGTTAAGTAATCATAGTAGTAGTTATTAATTACATTATAATTATTAATTAGAATGTAAGAGGTCTCTGACTATTCTTTTGCAAGGAGCTTAAAATAATTTCCAGACACTACACTAAGTTAAGCAAGAGGAAGGCATTCCTGAAACAGCTTTTGAGTAGCATATCTCACTTTAGCAAAAATATTTATTTCCATGGAATATCAAAATTCCCTCAACGTATTTAACTGCCTCAATAAGATGCAGTATGACTGAACCTTAAAAAATCTGAAGAAGAGGAAATATTCTGTAATGAAGATTTTCATTATTTGGGTTTTCCTTATTCAGCTGGGTATTTGTTAAACTCGTGATTGAGTGTATATATTTATAGATGCATAAAGTGATGTTCTATGTTAAATAATTATACACAGAAATACACAAATATGTACAACATTTTAATCTCTAGAGTTTTTCTGGGACAAAAAAAAGAGTATTTTTTTCCCACCAGTTCTATTCTCAAATATCCTCAGAGACAAACACTGTAGTTGCTAGTTGCAGACAGGTAATTAAGAATCAGATTTAAGAACTGTCCAAAAGTCATTCGGAGCCAGGGGCAGCACGGAGAGCAAAGTCTGCCTCCAGCTCTCCAGCCTGCTTGGCTTTCAAGGTGCAGGAGCTCCCCATGCAATCTGCTGCACGGAGCCAGAGCTGGGGTGGTGTTTGTGCAGTGCTGACCTGGTGCCCTGCAGTCACTGGCACACCAAGGGCAGCAGGGCAGACATCTGGGCAAACATCACTGCTCTGCTCCCAGCACTGGGGGGCATGGGGGCAGGAGGAGGCTGCTTCTCACACACACAGCACACTAAAACAGATTTTACACGGAGAGTGCAGGATTAAGGCATGCTGCCCGCCTCTCACACAGTTTTTAAATCTCTTTTGAACTCCTTTTCTTGGTGGATGTCCTTACTAATATGGCCTAGGTAGCTATGTCACTCTTGTGATAGTCTTCTGTCTTTAATTAGTCTTTAATTACTGGTAATTTAATTCCTTTAAACAGTCTTTAATTCCTGGCAATTCTGCTTTTTGGAGGCCTAGTTCCATAACCAAGGGGATGTAAACAAAGTTGTGCCTCTTAAAATCTTTTTTCTACCCTATGCTGCTTCTTTGTCTGCACTAGAAAGCATCTCACCAGTAAGTTGTGTGTCTATTCTTTTTCAATAACTAAAAAAACCCAAATAATTTTGAAAAGTATGGCAGAGAAAAATAACTCCACTAGTAGCATGTGGCTTATATTCCACATTTAAACATTGCCAAGCAATGAAGCCATTCTGTACATTTTATTTCATTGAATTTTAGCATGTTTGAGTCCACTGGGAAACCTGCATCAGTAGCTTAAAGACATGGGCAGCTTATCTGCTTGGACCCAAGAATGGTCCTCAAAATATACAAGCTCTACACAGGTGGAGTTGCATCAGAAATATTTTCTCCACTTCATGTAATAAAGAATAGGAAAATAACGCTTTTACACATTCATCTGCAACTCCAGATTTTTGTCTCATGAAGTCACAAAACCCATACATACATACTGCCAAAATTCAAAAACTATAAATAGGTCTATAACCTTTTGCTTCAAATTGGAATATGGGATTCTTTCCAAAAGACAAAAAAGAAAATGGGACATTTATTACTTAAAAATAAACAATGTCCCTTCTCTACAAGCATTGTAGCACATATGTTCAACAGTAACCAAAACGTGATGTCAAAAAAGAAAATAGCCCAGAGAATTATGATTTTTGGGTGAGGATATAAACAGCAGGAACAGATGAGCATTTAAAAATAAAGAGCCTATTATATTCAAATGAAACAAAGAATGAGGAGAAAAAAATAATAAGCTACAAAAATATATCTGTCAACGAAGCTGTTTTGAGACTGAATGTTTCCCCCATGAGATTCTCAGGAAACACCAGGCACCCTCCAGGTTTAAAGCTTTCATCCCTGGGCTCTGAGCTATATTGGTTTCCTGTATAAAAGGAATGGAGACGAGAAGAAAACATTTGACCGACTGCCCCAGCAATCATACAATGTTTTATACTCGGTGGAGCGCTGCCTAACACAACAAGCCGAGTATTGTTACAGAGGACTCAAAGAGTCCAACCAATTATGTCCCTTCATGGGTACAGCTATGCTCGCCTTTGATCACCAGTTCTAACTACCAGCAGTAAAGCAAACACAAATCTGCAGACAGCATCAATAAACCTTGCAGTGGGAGTGAACACAGATACTCTGTGCCCAGTTGGATTTCCCTCCCCCCTTCCCTAAATCACCATCAAAATTATCTACTGGTTGTCTACTCTAATGTGCAGACTCAAAGCAAGTGAAGAGTAGTTTTATTTACTATTTTCAGCCACGTGCATGCCATCAAACAGAACTTTTCTTTTTTTAAAGAAGTATACACTTCAGCAGAATTCTCTAACCACAGTAAAATTCAGTGTCCTCATTACCTGGATTTCACCCGTGCTTTTATTAAACTCTGTTTTTACGCACACAAAGATGTAATACATGTATTCATGATTGAAGAGTTTGTAGAAACACTTCTTTCCACTTCACTATTTGTTTACTGCGTGGACTCTTTCCTCAAGATTTTCCTGCTAAACACAAGCTAAGCACTCCTGATTTTCTGGTTATTCATGCTTATTCTGGTTATTCACTATGACCTCGCAGCACAGGATTTAATCAGTGAAGAGGTCTGGGCTGAGTGGGTGCCAGGTATTGCTCACCCAACACTGTAACTTGGGCTTTTTATTTCCACAGTGCACAAGTTCAACAAAACAGACCTCCCATACCCAAGAAGCACCCAGTCTTTTCAGCTCAAAGGAACAGCTTCAGCATAAAAACCACAGCGGTTCTCCTCGTGCAGAACAGACAGGTTAAAGGCACAGATCCGAACAAAAGATCAGGAAAGGCAGTCTGGTCCAGCAGCTAAGCCAATAGCCTGGGACCTAGAAATCCCAGCTCTGCCTGTGGCACAGCCTGTGCTGCTGGTGGCACCACATAAAATCACACTGGCCTCAAGCCTTGGAAATAGGCTGGGTTGAAAGCCTTTGAAATCACTGAAAGCCAGGCAAAGAACTTTTGAGGGTTTGGGCCACGTTTCCTTTATTCTGCAGTAACTGTGTGTACACTGAAAGACAATAACATTTCCCTCTCTCACCAAGTCCACTGAGTACCCCCTGCAAGAGGGACACCCAGCATACCTGCCCAGGCCATGTTCTGTACCACTTCAAAGAGACATGAAAGCAAGTATTAGGTTTCACATCAGCCTCATGCTACACTTCTAGCAGTAAAAGCATGGGGTTGCAATCCCACAGACCCCTGAAGAATTAAATAAAATCCAATTCTGTCATCCTTATGTCTGTGGTCAGATATTTCTTAGTAACTGGTGGATGCTAACTGGGCTTTATGCCTACTGTCTGCTTTGTCTGGCACATGATTCAGCTCCTGCCACTGCAAAAAGTGTTCAATTTATTTAGCTGCATCTCCCTAGCTGTCAGGGCCAGTCCTCTCTTCCCTTCCAGCTCTGCTGGTTTAAACATCTCACAGTGCCTTTCACTTGGGAGAAGCTCTTGCATCCATGGCTGGCTGGCAAGAACCTTGTCTCTCATGTGTAAATAAAGGCAAGACAATGCTTCTTGAAATGCTTTTCCCAGAAAATAAGGATCTAATAAAAATTTTCCACATTCTCTTCAGATAAAACTTTACATATCATTATTATTATTATTATTTAAAGCTGTAATAACCATGCCAATCCAAAATTTAGGAGGGGAGAATCTGAAGGAAAGGGAGGTAGTTCTTACTTGCAGCACACTAAAACACAACTTGGATTCAGTTTCCAGCTTACTATAAACTTCACATATGTTCTCACCACATCTTCCCAGTACCCTTGTTCATTTTGCACATGATCCAGACGATATGGCATCTTTTCTCTCATCATTTATCTGCCTTATCTATTCAAAATATAAGCTGGAGGATAACAGATTTCTTTTGCTTTGATGATCTACAGCCCTTAAAACAAGAACTTTGTGAAAAACATTACTGTAGTACAGCCACAGCTTTTTTGCTTTAGTAGTACTACTTACATCTGGATGAAAAGGTAATGCATGCCAAATAAGTAGTAAAAGCCAAAACAATGGGTGTTAGCCAAAAAGTATACTCAAGATTTATAATTTACAATCTGTTAAACTTGTGCCTTTATGATTTTTAGAAATAGTCTGCATAACTTCTAAGCAAAACCCCACAAGAAAAGAAGAAAATAAGCACCAAGGGGAGAAAAGTCAAAGAAACACCAGGTGTAGAATGAAGACTGAAAAGAAATTACAAACAAGCCCTTATGCAGAAATAGAGCAGGTGAAATACAGTATTTACAGCAAGTAAAACTGGATTTAAATAATTACCACCCTATAATAAATTTGGAACACAGTAGATGTGTGAGGGAGACACAAGGTGAAGTTGCATCTAATATGTGATTCACACTTACTCAGAAAATCTGGTTGCCACTATACTAGTTGATGTCAGGCTGCATTTTATTCAAACCAATAAAATCTTTTGTGTGGTCTCTTGACCCCACTAATTGTCTAATTTACATTTAAGACAATAATGTTGCTTAGTAATTTTAAAAGGAAGTGTTCCCACCCTGGAGTGTTATCCCTGCATCTCTTCTGAAGAAACTTTAAACTGGTGAATGCTGCAAGTGAATGGGAGTTCCCTGCATCCCAGTTTGTAATTATCTCTCTTAATTGGTAAGGCTTTACATACAGATTCTATCTGGCATGCTCAGAGAAGGCAAAATCTGGAGTTATTCTGATTTACCCCATCCTATGGAGGTTAGAGGAAAAGTAAAATTCTCTCCTAAGCAGGCTCGAAGGATGGAAGATGCAGTCCCACAACTTTTAAGGACCTTGCATTTAAAAGAGTAAACCCATCTTGATTTTCTGGCTCTCAAATGTCAGTACAGAACTCAGAGGCTCAGAGGGCTGTGCAGCATCTTAGACCCAAACCTTTCTGTACTAGATGCAGGAACTGCATGGGTTGAGAGTAAAACCATTACACCTTAAGAAATTATTCCATCTTTTCTACATTAATAAGGAAAAGTGGTAGAAAATGCTAAGTGATATACAAAAGATCTTTACCTATCTTCTTCTGCTGTGGCATGAATGGAGAACTTAGGCAGCTAAACACAGAGACAGAACTGCAGTCAGCAGGTTAGTTTCTCAACATTGCATTTTCATTCCTGTCATTAAAGACAGTTTGTGTTGAGTTTAAGTTGTGTATATAATACAGTTGCTACTATTCAGTCTGTGAGAGAACACTGGTGCTTTCTTGCTAAATATGAACCAGGTATAAAAACAACTCGGAATGAGGTAGACCCCACTAGATATCGTGTTTGGTGAGTATTACCCCACTGATAGGCAGTCCCCCAGCAGAGGCCACTTCCATCTGCAGTCTCTGTGTGTGCATACAAGCTGAAAGCAGAAGCTGTTTCAGGCCAGAGGGTACATCAGGAATTACCAGAGTCACTGGTTTACACAGTTCTGCTAAAAGACTCCTGTTTTGCTACCCATTTTCTCTGGGTGCAAAGCCACACTACAGTCCAGGACCACATTCTTTAACCAGTGTAACTTTGTGGAGGGATGCAATAATAAATATTATTTGATTATTTATTATTTACGTAACAGTAAATAAAATTGGATTGGATCTGCAGATCTGAGCTGATAAGAAAAAAACTTTTGCTGCTGATTATTTTTATGTGTGGAGATGTTTAACCTGGATCATTTCAGCATAGACCCACAAACAGCTGCATCAGCACAACAGAGCAGCAAAAACTGGCAGCAGAAAGAGGCATGAGCAGCAGGGGTAGGAAACAGGAATTCCTTAGTTTGTCTTGTGTCAAATCCAATTTATGTAACATCTAATTACATCTTTAGATTTTCCAAATAGGGGAAGGAAACAATCTCCAGTTCTTAAGACAAGATCTGATGTAAAATATTTTATATTGCTTGTACTTACACAAGAAACAAGACTTGGACATACTGCATTCTCTTTCGAGTTCTGTTCTGAATTGAACTAAAGGAATTGTCCCCTAAATGATTGCTGAGAGCCAACTGATCACAACTGATTAAATCCTCTCAAACTTGCCAGTTCCTCAAATGTTTCCAGATTTTTTTCCCCCCAAATGACACTGTGTTCATCCAGCAGTAAATGACACTACAGCACCTGCAGTAGCTGATGCAGTGTGGCCCTCAACAGAGGACATGCTGAGATGTGTGACCATGATCCTCACATAAAGAAGGCAGCAGTAAACCCCTTTAAAGCTTGTGGTTCACTAATTTTCCTTTTAAATAGTACAGCAATAAAGGATTTACAATAATGGTTAAAAAGGATACCAGCCTCTACTGCTCTCCCCTTCTCCACCCAGTGTTGCTGCCCAGTTGTAGGGTCTACATATCTCTGCTCTTCAACTGCAGTTCACAGCCCAGGGCAATACTAAAATAAGCAGTAGCTAGGTTCAAATGCCAGGCACTAGGCAGTGGTGGCAGAAAACCTGATGGATACTCACATTCATTCATTCATACTACTACCACAGAGCAGCAATATTTCAGCAAGCAGGAAATGCCCAATGACAGATAAATCCAACAAAAAAAAAAAAATCCTTCATATCTCTGAATGAGAGCTAAACCTGAAGCTACCTGTAGAAGAATACTTCCATTTGCAGAATATAACTAAGAACACACCTTAACTCCCAGAAGTACCAAGAGCAGATGACAGCATGGAAGTGCCTTTTATAAGGCACCATGCAGCTCCCATCCCTGTAGATACAGCTTTTCTAACAGCCCAGATGATAAAAGACTGGGTGACATCTCACTTAAAAGAATTGTGATATATCTCAGCTTACGCTGGCTGACAATGTTATGAACCCCACAGGGAAGATAAATAAGAAGAAACTACTCTCTTTATATCAGATACAATACATTCAGTAAAGTTTTAGGAGAACACAATTAAAGCAACACTTGGTAAGACAAGAGCTCACTGCAAAGGCTTGTTACACAGGCATTCCAGACAAAGCTTGCAGTTCAGATGAACTCCTGTAGGATAAATCCCTTGCTGACTACTATGATCTGGAGAAGACTTACAATGCAGCAGTCTAGTTTCCCTAAACTGTGCAGATGTATCTCATAGAGCAACATTATACATGCTGTATTTCCTGCATGCTTTCCAAAGCTACTGCCCTGGTGCACAGAACATAGGGCAAAAGAAGTCAGAGGGGCTGCTCATCAAGAACAGTGTGGGTCTTTTGAGCACGTTTATATTGTCATTGGTGGTGTTTGTCACATCCACAGAGACTGCAAACACCGTGCAGTTTTCCTCCAGTGTGTGCACAGAGCTAAGCACAGCAGTGCTGCAATCACAACTGAACGCTCCTGATATTGCTGCAGGACAAACATGGTAATATTAAGAATTAGTGACTTAGATAAAGCTCACGTTTATAAATTCCCTCTCTAAATCACTGAGGTCGTATGCAGTATAAATGCTTTGAACGCTCAGCTAGAGCTCTTCCCTCTCTCAAGGATATGTGTTTCCACTCTCTCCCATGGACCAGCACTAACACTACTTATGTGAGTTCCTGGGGGGCAGGCTCACACAGCTCACTCCTTTTCCAAGTTACTTTTGGCTGGGTCAGCTCCCTAAAACAGTGCAGTAGGGTCACTTCAGCATCATAGCAAAAGAATGGTAGCCATGTATGATGGCAGATGGGAGGGAAGGCAAGGATGAGACTGACACATAACCTGACCTGGAGCATATCCTGAATCTTGGCAAAAGAGAAGGCTATGGGCACCAAGAACCTGAGGGGTTTTCTAAGTCACAGAACTGCACAGTCCCAGCCACAGTGACTGCCATCCTGAGCTCTGCAAAGATTCAGAGAAGTCTCCATAAGGCTGTGGAGAGATGAGCAGATCAGTGTCTCAGCTGGACACACACTTTGCAGATTGAGGCAATCCCAGGCATTTATAAAGCCAACAGCAACTGCCAGAAATTAACTGCTCTGCATAGGAGTCCTCCTTCCAAACATCAAACAGGGGACATTAACTTTGAGCTCTAAAACCTGGATGTAGTAGAGTGTTCTCTGACAACCTCGTCATTTCAAGTGCTGTTTCTTCACATGAGGGACTGTGCCTGGGGGGTCTGGGGGCAGAAACCAGCTGGAAGTACCTGCTGTGTGCTGTTCAGAGGTTTATGTTGTGTACCCAACTGATCAGCAAGACACCGAGGGAAAATTATTTCTCCCAGACATCTTTGGGAACTCATATTTCTGCCAGGTGTACTCCAGGCTCAAAATACAACTGTCTAGTCTGCAAAGCCTTCCCATGGCCTTAGGACACCAGTCACCAAAAAGAAAATTGGATATGATTTTGCCAATAGGCTTCTCTGCTGAGAGAAACTTTTCATTTTTTGCATATACATAAATAATTTGGTTTTCAAAATGCACCTTCTAGCAAAAATAGCTGTCAAGTAGACAGCAATGAAAAGCTGTAAGTAACATCAAACTATGATTTACATTCACCAAACAGTTGGAGCTACTTAAGGATAGGCTCCAGCACAAGGAATTCTTCCTTCAAACAGAACTGAACTCAAGTAACACCTCAGGCGGTGAGAAGAATTTGCCCAAAATGTTGCCAAAACAGTCCCATGATCAAAACAAGACTTATCAAAATAGGTCTTTCAGGACAAAAGGCTCATCTCTTTGCTCCAGGCAGTCTGTCCCAGCAGTACCCCCAGAATATGCAGCAGAAAGCACAAGGTTCAGCAGGCACTCTGGAGATGGGGAAACTCACCGAGGTCAACAGCAAAGGGTGGCAGTGGCTTTCTCCAGGGCACCTCTTGAACTATCCACCCATATAACTTTAACCTAGTTTTCTATTTAAACTGATTTACATTTGTTTTACTTGCTAATGAACCTTCCAAAAGAGGACTGTAGACCCTAGGAATATTCTCCAGTTCTCTTGGTCTCGGGCCTTTTTCTGACTGCAGGTGTAAAAAAGCACAGGGTTTGGCCATCACTTGCATTTCAACAGCTATGGATCACACAGTTCCATATCACAGAAACTGTTCCAAATACTTAAAATATTCCCCCTCAAACCACTCAAGTTTAATTTTTCTCATGGAAGAAGAAAAAAAAAAGATTAAAAATAAAAGGCATGTTTCTTCAAACCAAAACACTGCCAGATCAGACACTGGCACACGTTCAGACCTAACATTTGTGAGGCTAGATCAAAGCAGAACCCCAGAACTAAAAGGCTAGGAATGAACAGGTCTGAATCTCCATGCTGTGGTTTTTTTTTTGAAAACCAATGTCGTTCCTACTGTGTACATTATTTAAAGGTAATGGGTAAGACATTTCCCAATGTAACAGGAGGGTGCAGGAGTGCAGCGTGCCCAGGAATCACACTCGAGCAGAACAGACCACCAAGATGGGAAGCAACAAGAAAGGCAACAAGTCAAGTAAAAAATGCTGAGAGCTGGAGAGAAAATTTTCTGCAAGGATTACAATGCCTCAGAAGGAGTGCTGGGAGCCTCAGGCAAGTGGTTACTTTGTCAGCCCATAAGCAAAACCCTGTTTTATTACTTGAACCATTGGAAGAGAGCTCCCTCTTCTACATCCCTGAAGATTATCTGCCCACAATTCACTTTGCACTTCTTCCCTCTGCCACCTCCTGTGCATAACACCAGTACAGTGCTGCAGCACAGGGACAGAGCTTGCAGAGACCTGCTCAGGCATTTTCAGTCTCAGTTCTGTCTGAAGCTGCTCAGAGCAGATTAAACATGCACTTGTAAAAACACCTGGGGTAAAATCTCAGCCCTGTCACATTAACAGCTCCCATGTTCAAAAGTTTGCTGGAGCTTTGCACAAAAAGAGGATCATGCACACAGTTTTTGGCTGTATACAGAGAAATAGGGAAATTTATTTCAGTCTATGGCCCCCAGATGGCTGGGTCTCTGTCCTAAACCATAGGCAAATAACATCCACAAAAACACCAGGGGATTGACCCACAACAAGGTGGCCTCCACCAGAACAGGGGGACTGAGGAAAGACTGACAACTGAGACCCTGTTGGCACTCAGCTGTCAGCTTCACATTATCTCTTTTAATATCATTTGAACACTGTTCTGCTGCCAAAAATGTGTGGAAATCTCAGAGGCTGAGGGCCTTGCAGCAAGGTCAAACTCATGTACAAAGTCAAACTTGATGCTGAACACTTGGAATTTACAGCCCACTGGCATGGGGCAACCTGCCAGCCACTCATAGGGTCAGGGACCCTCACCCCAATGGGACCTGTGGGAACTCCCAGTGCTCAGGGATCAGCTTCTCTGGAGACAACAAAAATCAAATACCATATTGAACCATCACTCCACCATAGTCCTACTCATTTCAAGAATTTATTTATTGGATGAGAGAAAGTGAAGAAAGCTCTCTTAATCTGTGAGGACCGTGAGGGGAAAAATAATCTGGTTTTGTCATTGTACACATTTGCAATTTGCTTTCCTCCTGTAGAAATGCAAGGGTCACTGCCTAGACAGTACACAGACCCAGGGGAAGGTGATTCAAAAGTGCTTTCTACTTTCTTTGCCTGAGCTCAGACGAAAGAGCAGCAAAGGAGAACAGATCATTTTGGCATCTGGGAAGAGTTGCAAAGGAGCATTGAAGGGTTCCCACCAAGGCTGTCATTCTCAAGGCCTCTCAAACCATGCTGAAGAAATACTTCATGACACTTGGAAAAGAAGATCAGCATATATCATGCATTTTATGGCAAACCTCGGTTAAGCAAATATGCCAGATTCAACAGTCCCATTGGGCTCTGTGTTCAGATTTTGTGGGTACTTCCAATTCAATACAGATTTACCCAATTCCCAACTTCAGGATAGACCAATCTTTTAGGAGATCTTAAACGTGGAGATTAGGTGGTCTATCTTGTGTAACTCAGCTAGACCTGTCATCAACCCCTTTGTAAAGACACAAACAAACCACATGTTTGCAGCACACTTGCCTTACCCTGCAATGTTGCCAGCCAAGGGTGAAAGCATGCCAGATATTTCCATCCAGCTGATAAATCAGAATCATTCTGCTTATAGAAAAATCAGCCAACTACAAACATAACTTAATTCCAGGTAGTTAGTGGTGGGCTGGGTGGACCAACAGAGCATCAGTACTGCTGTCCACACAAAAACATGTTTTAGCCAAGAACATTTTAAAAAGAAAAACCCTGGATGACACACAAGGAGCACCTACTTTCTGTGCATGATCCACTAAATGTATTGCTCCAGCTGATCTGTATTATATTTTGCATTTGTAGATTTATCTTAAAGGGCATTTATGAGTAAAAGAAGAAAAACCTGAAATAAGAGACTTTACTACTTCTCCTGTGAATAAGGGCCATTGCTTTTATTGAAATAAGGAGAAATCACTGTGCTAACACCAACAATGTATGAAAGCTAAAAGTCAGCTCTGGCAAGAGCAGAACTCTTGCTAAGAATTGAAAAACTTCAAATGTGACTAAAATGGGGTAAGGCCCGAGGTTTCCTAAAGCCACATCAGTACATGAGGAAATATTTAAATCCTGAATGTATCAAGGACAACTCTACAGTGTCTGGTTCTTTCTGATGTCTCTACCCTAAACACTTCAGCTATACCAATAAAAGCTACAACTAAGTTGAAAGAGTATTAAAGATGGGCTGGGTTTATCAAAATGAACAAAAATGCATGTTTATTTTCTGAAGTTTAAGGGCTATCCCTTGACATGTAACCATTGCAAAAATGCATAGCTCATCCCTTCTTTGATACAGTCTCAGCAGAGAGAGCTTTGTGTGATGTTCTGTTTCAGCAGGAAAGCTGCTAGCTGGTTGACAGGTGACCCCACAATGTGTGATGTCCTCAAGTGCCATTTCGTAGCCTTCACTGGCAAGTTACTACCAATAAGCCTGGTTCAGCCAGCTAGGTCTAACTCCAGGCCACAGACTGCCCTGTCACAGTCCTGCTGCACTGTAGCACAGCCTTGCTCAGGAGAGGTGGAGTCCTGCACCTGCCTCTGCAGCCAACCCAGGCCTGAAGCACTTTCACCTCTTCTGCCAAAGACCACTCCGTTGTAAATGAAGCACAGAGGTGATGCAGAGCCTGTCAATAACACCAAGGGCAAGCTGACAAGGGGTGAAAGTTGTGTCCCACTCACATCTGAATTTGCACAAATTGCTCTCTACAGAATTTTACTATTTAAGAAATGGTTCGACTTTACACTGTGAGCAACAAAAACCTTACAGATAGAGAGCAATATTTTCATTATCTGTTAGCTTTAGCTACGCATACCAAACAAAAGAGGACAACAACAACAACAAAAAAGGCTTGCAAGTTGAGGATGAAATAACAACAGAAAGACATGAGGGTAAAAATCCTAAACTTCCAACCTTCCTCTTTTAGTAAAGGAAAATCTTAACTCATACTACTTATTACTCCTGATTGTTCAGACTCACTGAGCCTGCGAACACATTATGAAATGAAAACTGTTTTATTCATACTTTCAATGAATTAGAACATAATACTCTGCCCAAATTCTTGGGTCACCTTCAGACGTAAAGGTCTCACCCTTGATGTCTAGAAAAACACAACTATTTTGCTAGCTGATATGAAACAGAGCTTCCAAAATGTTTGTGGCATGAACCTTAATAAAGCTGTGATAAATACGGTTTTCAGAACCAAAATAAATGCCACCCCTGGAATACTACGAAAACTCAATCTAAGAAAATTAACACATTTGTGTTAATCACACGCTAATACCTGTGATTAACACATATTCATCATATTCTACAGAAACAATGTTTCTTCTTTGGAAATACAGTGCTTTTATAACGATTATTGGGAGTCTGGGTATAAGCCTCTCTTCATCTTGATTACTTATTTCACACGCACACTCCTCCTACCAGTAAGTTCTAACACAACTTTTACATTCCGGGAGCGACTTGCAGCAGCAGCAGCATTTTCACCCGCGTGGCTGATGTCTATCATGTGTGCTTTGCTCTGCCTCTGAATTAATTTGGGAGTCCTGTGTGTGCACTGGGATCTCTTGCTTCAGCACACATGCCACTGGCTGTTTATGATAATGACAGGCAATGGTGCAGCTTCTGCTCAAAGGAGTTCCTGTTTCATGGTCCCGTACTAAGAGCCCCCTGGGGAAGTGACATGCCAGAGTTGAGTCACTCTCACAGTTCATCACTGCCAAAAGTAGCACGTCCCATGCTCCAGCCCTGCCTTTCTTCTCTTCATCCCAGCCATGCTAGCACACCCTTTCTCTTGCATCAAATTAATGTTCATTAGAGCCTTCACTGAGCTGATTCAGTTCATTAACCCAGGAGCAAACAATTCACTTTTTTGTCATGTTAGTTTTCTTCCAGGCCAGCGGGTTGAATCTGTTTCATGCGGGGTCTGACTAGCACTAGACATGCTGCTGGCCAGGGGCAGGGAAAGGAGCCACAAGAGCAGGATAGAGCCCTGGATACCCCAGCACAAAAGGACGTGATCAGCTGTAACATGTCGCTTTACCTTCAGCAGTGTGAGCCTGATGGAAGGAGGTTTCTTTGCAGCCAAAGAGTGAAACAGCTGCAGCTCCTCTCCTTGAGCCCTCAGCAGTATGCCATGAACCCTCAATGCAGCAAGGAAAGGCCCTGACAACCAACAGGGACACTCTGAACCTTATCTAATACCCTGTGGGCAGCCAAGGCAAAGAGTAAGTTTGATGCATTCATTGCAGTTGCTGGTGGTGAAGTACACGCTGCAGCTTTCTCTGCTTGCCCACGGCTAACAGTGTTAAGATTGCTTGTACTGATGGGGGCATTTCACCACCTGCAACCAGGTGGGGTTTTTGGGAAAAAAAAACAAAGCAAAACAGGTCTGTACAGAGTGAGAGATAAAGGAGATATTGGAAAGGTACAAAGTTTGTCATATTCCTAATCCTAAAGGCCTTCCTGTTTCTGTCCTTATTGCAGATCACCTGTGCTTCCCTGACTACTCCTGCTCCTTACCAGCATTTCAGACATTTCTTCCTATTTGCATGCCTCCTCATGCACAGATACCCTACCTAATTACCTTTATACAGCTCCTGCAGCCTGTTCATTTTATAAGGCCTCTAAGACCATTGCTCTACCATGCACATTTACAAGAAATCAACTACTAATTAATAGCCAGAAAGCAAAAAATCTTACGTTTGTATTTGCACATGAATACGTATCAAAATACATATACACTTAAGTATCTATAGTATATTTAATATTACTCTTTTCCCTCTCCCTCTATTCTTTGAACACCAGAGCAGCTAAATTCCTCTGGAGCTTAATTTCTGTGACTTGGAAAATGTCATTTTAAGGTGCAATGCTACAGTACACTTTGCCTAGTTTTGTCCAATTTCTTCACACAAAAAATAACACACATTACTGAACCTGACTGTGTGAGTCAACACTTCCTTCCAACAATGAAAGCGTTTTGTAAGTTTTCCTTGACAATAGCTAGGAGGGAAAGGTTCCTTCTCCACAGCTGTTTCTTGAAAACCTCCAGTACTCTACAATGACTGACAGACCTTTCAATAGAGGAGGTTGGACATTTATTCATCATGAATTGATCCAAGCCTTTGATAACCTGTTAAAAGGATGCAGTTGACTGCTTCAGTAAAGAGTCAGGATTTCAAAGACTGTAAAACAGTGGATATCGTAAGTATTTAACCCATTTCATCAAAAGCAGAGTTAGTCTGCATAACTCATTTGCTCAGTGATACATATTAGCCTTACACACACAATCTGACCTCCAACACATGTCAGCTTTCAGTTTGATTTCTGGCTTTACTTCCTACTGTGTTTTGCATCCTAAATGCATTGCTTGTAACTTCCCAATCAAAATGAGATCAATTTATTAAGCTTGTGCAAGCAGCTCCCTCAAAACCTTCTCCTATCACCACCACAGCATCCATGATACCATCAGTACTGGATAGAGTTAACATCTACAACAGAAACTTCTCCAAAACCCACTCTTACCACCTTTCAGCTCTTCAGTGAATAGAAACACTGCTGCTCTTCAGTGAAAACCCCTGCAGCTCTGAAAATCATGAAGGAGGAAAGCAGACAGGTCTCTTTACATTGTAAAAGAGGTCATGGTTCCCTTCCAATAACAGTTCCTGTACCCTTTGATATTCTATCTACTTTATCATTTCCCCCAGTTTTGCAGAATAGCAGCTGTCACAACAGAGCTCATCTTCTGCACTGCCTGTCACTGCATGGAGGGAGATGGGTGAGGAGGAGAAAACACTTGTTGGGAATCTTCAGCTTCCTTGGCAATGAGCGAAGATGAGTCAGTGCCTGAGCCGGGAGTCAGGGGTCACCCCCTCTGGGAGTCACCGCCTTGTTCAGTCCACTCGCAGCTAATCCCCCGTGAGTGGCTCTCGCCAAAAGATTTCTTTATCCCCTTGACTGAAAAAAAATAACAACAGAGTTAACAAGCCCAGTTAAAATCCATGACTCAGGCAAATCCTCAAGGATCAAGTGGGGAGTGGGAGGGAACATAAACTAATCCGAGAGTCCAAAATGTCTTTTGCCAAAGCCTTTTAAAAAACAAAAACTTCACAAAACTTCACTAGGGTCTCCTCGTTAGTGGCGATTACAGGGGAGGCATTTCTTTCTTTCTTTCTTTCTTTCTTAACTAAGAATCTCTTCCCAGCAACACAAACAAGAGTGCCCATTGACATGGTGCAGTGCTTTCTAATCCATCTGAGCAGCTGGCTTTGTATATCTTTTATACATACTGATGGAGGAAAAAGGAAGGCTTCTTGGGGAGAAGAGCCTCTGTCTCTTCAGTGAAAATACTTGTTTTACTGCTGGATGGCCTGCAGTGTCCCTGGGGAATAGATACAATTCTTTTTCTTTTATAGAAGCATTTTACAGTACATAGTTTTGACTATCAGCAGTGACTCACAGAAGTTATGAGGGATAATTTTCTACTTTGTCCCCCAAGAGAAGATTACAAACATCTCAGACGTTGGTTCTGCCACTAGTTTTCAAATCTGCAAACATCAGTCCAGGTTTCCTGAGGTTAAAATAAAAGCCCTAGTGATGTCACTTAATTTCAGTAGATGTCTCACAAATGAGAACAACCTAGGGCAGCATGTACACAAGAGTGAGCAAAAGCTTCCTATGTACAGAAGGGTCTGGATATACCTGGGAGTTGCCTGCAATAGCAGCTCACAGTGTTCATTTCCTAGGCCTATCTAAGGGGTCCAGTGTGGGAGAGAGAAACGCTCAGCTGCTGTCACAGCTCTCAGTGGTTCCTAGCTTGCACCAGCACCATTGCAACAGCTCAGAGTTGCAGGAAGCAAGCACTTCCCTCCATTCCCTGTCCCTGCCATGTGACCCCATGTGCTCCCAAGGGCACCATCTCCAGCACTTACTTTTTCTTTCACAGAGCAAATAACAGCCAAAAAAAAATCAACCAAGAAACCAGACAAAAAAAAAAAAAAAAAAAAAAAAAGAAAAAAACCCAACAAAACAAAAAGAAGAGCTGTCATTACTACAATAGGTGAGAATGAGCACTTACAAGGCACAAGCCTTCTCATCACAGTCTAAAACTTACTCGTGAGGGCAAGAGGAGGGGCAGGCACTGATCTCTCCTCTCTGTGGTGACCAGTGACAGGACCCAAGGGAATGGCCTGGAGCTGTGTAAGAGGAGGTTTAGGTTGGATATTACAAAAAGGTTCTTCACTCAGAAGGTGTTTGGGCACTAGAACAGCTCCCCAGGGAAGTGGTCATAGCACCAAACCTGACAGAGCTCAAGAAGTTTTTTGGACAATGCTCTCAGACACATGATGTTATTCTTGGGCTGTCTTGTGCAGGGCCAGGGGTTTGACTCAATGATCCTTGTGGGTCCCTTCTAACTCAGCATAGTCTGTGATTCCCTTTTTGTAGAATTATTACTCTCTTTTGGCTCAAGCTACCTTACAACACAATGTCCCAGGATCTGCCTTTACCTTCCTACTCCAAGGCCTTAGTCCCCTATCACTCTCCTCTCTCAAAACACTTTCACTGTTGGCTTTCCTGTCCTATTGTCTGCACAAGTTCTCCCATTTTTATTTTCATTTTTCAAATGCCAACATACAAGCTATAGCAGCAGTGTTGGACCCAGTATAGTTCTTTTTGCTGAATATTAATACTTGTGAAAAACAAAATTACACTTCACTTTCAAAACTTTTATAGGGATTCATATGTTCTGAGTTTCCACAAAACTCGGGAATATTCACTGAAAACTGGTACAGAGCTCTGAGCAAATTAATACTTGGTATTACCTGAAGCAAATGAATTTGAAATTTTACACTGGGTAATGTAGCTTTTCCCCCACAAATCATCCATTTTATCTACTCAGTTAGCTTCAGTGAGCTGAATTTTTGGTGAACTTCAATTTTTTTGTTTCTTTGTATGAATCATATCAAATAACATGAATGTTTTTCCCCTTGCTGTCTTGTTTATACTTCGTTTTATTTCCCACGCTATGCCTTTTAAATTAAAGATATTTTCTCTGTTTTGCTTCACAGATGAGAGCAGAAAATTTTCCAAACCATCATTTCTTTAGCCCTAATTTGAGGGGCACAGGTGCAGGTGCTGTAAGGGGCAGCACCAGGAGGTGCTGTGGCAGTGCAGAGCTCTTAGAGCAGGTGCAGGATGAGGCTTGGAGTCAACAGTTCCCTGTTTTGTCAAATGCTCTTAGGATTCACAGTGGTGTTTTGACCAGCTTCCATAACCTCATGCCTACATGAGAGCCCTTCTCAGGCACAGCTTGCACAGAGCCCCCAAAGCAGTGCAAAGCTTTCAGCAGTGCACACTTGGCAAAGCTAATGCAAACACAGCCTTTATGAGCTCCAAAGATGTGAGTCAGAGCTCACCTCTTTCTGCAGACTCCTTTCCCTCCCTTCTCATCAGAAACATTTCCATCGGCCTACTGGTGAAAGATATTTTCTAAAGCAAAAGATGTTCAGATTTTGTGTTGCATCTGTCAGGGCCGTTCTGCCTAAACATCAGAAACAGCACAAGAAAAATTGCTTTGAAAGTTGTTAGCAAAGGAAATTTTAACTTTATGAGCAATTAAAAATGCATGTGATTACTGGTCCGTATTTTCAAAGAACATATGTGCATATCTATAGTAAAACAATAGGGAGGCATGACTGAGAGTTAGCATTTAATCCTAGAAACTTTGAAAAATAGTTCAGTCATTGTTTTGGAGGTCCCAATCCTTTCCAGAGTTGACAGCTCCAAGGATAAAGCCACTTAGCCTTGTTTAATGCAGGAATGAAACAACATGGGGAAGCACTGCACAAGACAGCCTGGGCAAAGATACACATCTTCTGGGAGCAGTCTAGCTATTCTTTTCCTCTTAAGCCAGTTTCCCCTCAAAGCTGTGAGTAAAGGAAACAAAAAGTTGGATCGACTTAAGACTTTTTAAACATAACTAGGCTCCTTCATTTTTCATGCCTTTCATTTGCTGGGGCTTTGCAATTTGCCTTCAACCTCCCCGCTGTGAAGTCCTCAGTCAAGTCAAACCTGTTTGCCCTTTGTGTGTGTGCGAGTGCCCTTAGACCCAAACTCAGCCAACAGTTTAGAGTAAACAGACCTACCCAGGGAGGAGCTGGAATTTGAACTGCAAATCATGTGTCCCAAACAATTACTCCCTCTCCAGGTGAGGGAATGCAGCAACATTTCTGGTGTCTAAGCAAATTTCTCCGCAGCAGTTTGCAAGATGGGAGATCAGTCTTTTTTCATCACAGGCAGGGCAGTGCCTTAGAGAGACTCACCAACAAAAAAACCTGCTTAGCTAACTAGTCTGCTCCTTGATGCTTACCTACTGCTGATTTGATGAGCTAATATTTTAAGAACAGTGGGTTCATCCTGGAACCACCCTCTTACCTCAGTGATTATGTCTAAATCGTTCTGCCGAGTGTCTTACATAAGACTTGCATAAATGATGCATTCTGCTTCTGGTAAATTTAGTTGCTCTAACTAAAGAGGAGTACCACACTGTAAACTTCCCAAACTGCAGAGCTCCAGATTGACCAAAACTGCACTGTTTGACACAGTGTTCATCCTGTGACTGATCTTTCAAAGGAGATTAAACCTAGGCAAACTATTGAAAAGCCTGAGCAAGCTGAGACCTGGCAACAAAGGCAAACACAAGCACAAAGGAATCACATAGAGGAAAGAAAAGGGTAGGAATAAATAAAGGAGAGTGATAATCTCACTCCATCTGAAAGAGCAGAGACCAGACACAGACCTGAGCATGGAGGGGTTTTAGTATGGAACACCAAGATCTCTTCCCTCTACCTCCTCCTGTCACCACCACTGGTTTAGGGATGCTCAGATCTGGACCTGCGAACTCATCTGCTAAATATGCATGTCCTAATTACACTGGATAGTCCACTCATCTCTTGACCACATAATCTAAAATGTAAATGACAGGTCTCAGATAAAGGCTACCTATTTGTGAAAAGAGCATGTCCCATGCAAGACCTGCACATCCTGCTCCCCACAGGAAAACATCTCTCTTCTGCATTGACTTAGAAGATTTCTCTGAAGACAGGTCAGGGTGGTGGAGGCTGAGAAGGATAAGCTACATAATTGGTGTGGAGGGGTATCAATTCCAGGCTGTAAACTGGAAGACAGCTAACTTCAGAGAGCCCCATTAAAACCCTAGGTACTAATCATTATTTCATTTTTTCTGACTCTTTTTTCAAAGGCCAAGGATTCAGGCTTTGTATGCAGAGAAATGCAAGGAGATAGTGTACACAAAATACACAGCCTACATTTGTCATACACATCCTGTTATCCTTAAGTCAGAACCCAATGACACTTTGACTATCACACAGAAAACATGCATGACCTCCTTTATGTAGAGTATGTACAGTGTTACTTAAAGCTTATACTAAATCTGTAAGAAAGGTGGCCATTGGGACTAAAAGAAAAATAAAAAACAAAGCAACCCATGAAACTCACAGTGGTTGAGAAACACACTAATGAAGGTGGATGGTGCAACCACCATTTTCCTCCCTTGTCATTATGAGGCAGTTCTTATTACATGATCACATACTGCCTAGACTCCTGCCTCGTTCACTGCATAATTATAACAAAAAGGAAGGTAAAGGTTTTAACGTGAAATGTCTTGGAAGCTTGATGTAGGAGCTTTGCATATAAGACATATAGCACAATTTACACAGACACACAGTCAAAGCTAAAAAGCATGTCTTAAGCACCAGGTATTTTATTTGATGTGACTGGCCTGGTTATATAACAGGGGGCCAACCTGGGAGAGGCACAAACTCAGGATCTCGATTTGCTTGTTGTCGGCAGGTGCTACGCTGTGTTGTGACCTGTTCCAGCCACACCTATAATCACACAAGGAGCAACAGGTAACTCCTGAGATTGCCTTTTATCTTTAATCGCTTCCTGTTCACACTTCATTCTGCAAACACCTCCTGTCAGGATTATTGCTGTTTATTTCCCATGAATATCTAAGAATATCATTCATCCCAGCAATAAAGGTTTCCATGCACTGAGGCATGCTTCAGAAGTGGCCTACAGTATTTCCTAAAAGGTTACTTGACTGACTTGTTGGTTGGGAAAGTAAACAGGAAGACCGACATTGTCTGTCATAAAAAGCAACAGTAGAGATCACTGAAGCAGTTACTCCAGTGTCGTTTTCTAGAAATTAAAGTCTCCTACACAGTTGAGCTCGTCTAGTGAGGTCTCACTAGTATGAGACCAATCTTGAAACTTAGTCAGGCTGACTTGTTTCTTCTTACAAATACTTGGATGAGACACAGTTACAGATTTTAGATAAACTGCATCTGTCATTAACTACTCAGACACAATATTTCTAACAGATGATGGTTTTATTTAGTTTACGATCCTAACTGCACAGTACAAAAACTGAGTCATACCACAGCCTCTTAGACCATATCTCCTTCTCCCACCTACACATAATGATACTTAAATGGTCAGCCTAATTGCTTTCAAGATGGTCCCAAAGAGCCCAGTAATTAACTTCTCCCTCATGGAGGGCCTGCAAGGTGTCTGCAGCACTAAGTCCCATCACCCGTGCTACATCCCACCACACCACCAACTCAACAGATGGACATCACTGACCTTCAGGAAATGTTTAAAAAACATTTTAAAATACCAGATTCTGTTTAGGAGGTCACATGCAAAGTTATATCAGGGTATTTAAAGATCTGAAAACAACACCTTTTTAACTGAGAAGTAGTCATAAAGAGAGAAATAGGCAAATGAGGGCACACTAATTGAAACCATCAGAAAGTTACCCTGAAACAAAGGGAAAAAGGACTGTTTCTTGCACTAGTTAATATTCAGCTGTTGGAGCACTGCCACAGGTTACTGCAAATGTCAGTGCTGAAAGGAGTCCAAAAGCAGCTGCACCAAGCCAGGTAAGAGAGATCCATCAAGGGCTACTAAGCTCAAGGACACCAGCTTCAGCGCCAGAATGCAACACACTACTGAAAACTGGGAGAGTTTCACTGGAAGGAGTGTCCTAAGTCTGTCCTTCTCTTTTAGCTCATTACTGAGCACTGTCAAAGGCAGGATAGCAGGAGGAATATTATCATGATGCCCATTAAGCAAGGGTTCCCAAGTAAAGCTTGTCTTTCCACCAGTCTTCATGCACTTCCTGTCTCCACTGGACCAGACACAATTGTGATAACCTCAGCCCTGGAGAAGGACTGCCAACAAATAGTGTCAAAATGACAGACACTGGACATGCTAGAGCCTGCAAAGGTCAGCATTCAGGCCCTGTTCAACATCTCCATCAGCTCCACAGAGTCTGACCAGTGAGAATTATTCTACATCTTCCATTTCACACACTCTTGATCTCATTCTTTCTCAAGTCACAGTTTTGCCTTTGACCAGACTCATCTGCTCCCTAGGATAACAAAAGTAACACTTCATCCTCACAGCACTATGAGCACTTTCCAGTGTTGCTTTTTTTCTTCTTCTGTTAAAAATGTCCCACTTTATAATCAACATAAGCTGGAGTAGTTTTGACTGCTGTGTGGAGCTTCCCCTACTGCCGTTACACAGTTTCATAACTGAGACTTCTCTGCCTGAGTCAACTTAAAACTACTGAAAATGTCAACTATTTCAATATTAACTATTGCCAGAAATAGTCACATTGCTTTCAGACAATCTTACTTTTGGCAGACACCCCTTGAATGCAGAAACTGTAGAATTTTTAAGTCTATACCTGTCCTTCATCTTCATTAGTATTTGATAAAACTGGTTATTGCCTAACTCAATAATGAGTTGCAATTATACCTTTAAGAGACTTTCAAAGAGCCAGTCCTCTCCCAGTGTGTAAACTCTTCATTTGTGTATAAACTGGCTACATTCTGCCTTATCCCTTGCAAAAATGTACTTAGTATTTACTCTTGATGACTCCACCTTCTTCCACTTTCTGATGGGATCAGCATTCCATATAGTCAAGGAATAAGGAGAGCTACATATAAATAGCACATTGCCTATTTACCCTTACTTTATGGGTGGCACATTAGTATTCTCTTTATCATTATGCCATGAATGAATGAAAGATAGAAAAAGATTGCCATATATACACCATTCATCTAATTGTGGAGATGCTGCACACAGTTGCTTTGTGCAGAAGAAAGAGATGTCAGACTTTGTTAGTGCTTCCAGAAGGAACAGAAAAATGATGGTCAGCAACTTTGGGAAAGAATCTCTCATTAATGACCAAGTGGTGATTCTTCTGGATTACTACGAGAGCAAAATGTATCTGCAAACAGAATACAGAGAACCAGGATGAGCTGGAGTACACCAAACACTTATTCTTTTACAGGATTCAGGCAGCCAACAGACTCTAAACTGGAACATTTTTTTATTAAACTTCCCTTTAGGAAGCATCTTCTGAAATGGTGGGATCTCAGCCTACAGATAGGATCTTTGTCTAACACCTCATCGTGTAAGATATCAATACAGATTTTTAAAGATTGCAAGTAACTCAACCTGTAGGAAAAAATACTGTCAGCAAAAATTTTGTCAGCTTTTGCCTAGCTGGTTGGTTCAATATTTTGGTAGACACATTTGACTTCCACAGTGTGCTCCCTACCTTGTCTCATGCAGTAGGAATTTGAAAACCCAGAATGCTTAATGGCTTGTTTTAACTGATGTCACCAAGATATACAAACACCTCTTTAAAATAGTGCCCTGAGAACAGAACAAAAATCAATCCTTTCCATGTGAAAACTGACTTCTCTAGATTTTCTTTCAGGCAGCAGAGTTCTTGTGTCCTCTTCCTGTAAAAGAAAGAAGGACACAACCCAACCTAGAGGCAACGTTTCCAAGCATGTTTCCTTTCATTTTGGATTAATCCTTAGAGCAGGCTTTTATATGCTCTGGAAAACGTATGCTGCTGTAACTTTGCAGCTGCTGCTGGCTGTAGCAGCCCTGTCTGAATCCAGTCCAATGTAGGTCACCAAGAGTCAGTGCTGGAACAAGCACTTCTTCGCTCTTAGAATTGCATCATCAAGTCAGTTCCCAGCAGAGTGTCTTATCACTGATCATCTGGGGACAGAGATTTTTGTTCATTTGCCAGATGGAGTTTAGTAGAGCAAGAACTTTCTGGAATACATGAAGGAGAGGAAAGCTATGTGTGGCCTTCTCTCTCATTTTTGTTTTTACTGAAAAGTAAAGCAATCACTGTTAGCTTTGCAGGACGATCCTCAGGGTTATCCACAAAACCAAGGAACCTCAAGTAAGTAAAGGTCTAAAATAAAACAAAAACCAGTAACAAATGCATTGTTTTCTCTTGCTTCTAACACAATACATCCCACTAAGCCCCTAAACCCAATACTGAATGTATTTAATTGTGATTATTCTGAACACAAGATTACCGGAGCCAGAAAATGTCTTGGACTTGGATCAACAATTGTTTTCCATTTTGAAAACTTCACAATGAACATGGCTGGAGACTTGGCTTCCTCTCCCTGAATGAAACCCAACATCAGCTCTGGGTCCCAAGAGTCCCAAAACTGAAGTGACCCAGATGCTGCAAAGGTCAGTGCAACCAAGCATCACCACTGATTTTACTATTTTTGCTATCATAATGTCTTTAGTTCCGAGCCAGGATCCCTACTGCACTAATGAACGTGCAAGTCATCTTGAAAAAGTAGTCCTTGCACCAAAGACCTTCCAGTACAAGTTTTAGCAGGCTCTATCAACTACACAGAACCAGCAAGGGGGGCAGGAGGGACCCGGTAACCCAAACACAAGCACATACTGGCACAATAAGCATTAGTCATGGCTTACCACCAACTAATCACACAAAAAAAATATTTTCCAGTAACAGTTCTCACTTTTACCAACAAGAGACCCAACAGAGCATGTTTTGTTGGTTTGGTTTTTTTTACTTCTCCGTACTCTCAGTACAGAACCACCTACAGACAGAAAACCCTTCTCTTTTATACTAGCACCATGACATTTTACTGCATCTTGTGCACTGGGCGGGGGGTGGGGGGGAGGTAAACCATGGCAAGCCAATCAATTAGATGCAGACTGGCCTTTCTTTTCATAGTGAAAGGGTTTTATTTTTTTCCCCTAAGAGTGAGAAGACTCCAAAACTTGTTCTTATAAGGAGGTGTCAATGAGGTCTTTTATGTAAAAGCTGAGGGCAAACCTACAGTTCTCAAAAGCACACTAATTTTTCCTCTCCCATGCTTTGTTCTGAGCCTGCTGCTCTAAGTGCATTCACCAGACCAGCTTTTATTAATAAGATTTAGTACTCTGCACAATAGTTCAGAAAGAGTGGGTGATCTTCTCTGTGCTATTTATTACTTTACTAAATTTGAGGAGTGCTCAGCTTATCTGCTTATGCTCCCAAGGTTCCTGCTGGGTTGGAAAGGCAAGCCACCAGTGACGGTACAAGGTGCAGTTCCAAGCACAAGGCTCCAAAGAGGGGCTGTGAACACATCCTGAGAGCTCTTCTCCTGATGGGACATGAGCATAGCAGACTTTTTGCTTTTTTGGCTTTTTTTGCTTTTTTTTTGGCTTTGCTCAGCCAAGGTCTGCCTCGTGCTGGCTGGAGGCACTGTAGCTGTGCCTGAGTGATTGAGTCCACCACTTTTTGTTCCTACCTCAGGCTGGGAACTGCAGAAAGGGGTTGTCCTTTAGCTCCTCTAGCACAGGTTCAGACCTCTGGAATTGCTGGATCCTGAAGCAGATTTTAAAAATGTAGAAGGAAAGACTGGACTCACCTTGAAAAGTCATGTTATTATAACACACAAGCTTCTATCCTCTATTAAATTAGAGGGGCCTTCTAATTATTAAAGTACCTTTTCCATTTCTCCCTAAGCTGAGAAATACTAGGTGAGCTAAGCAAAGTAAGTGGATTCATGTGCTCTAAAAGCACACCATCCAAGCAGACATGAATCCTTTTTCCATTCAAAGCAAGGCATTGTTTGTGAGCTATGTATTCCCCTATGGTCACAGTGCAAGAAAAACATTCATTCTGTCTTTGACATGATACTATAATTCTCCGGGCTTCCTCACTATAGTGGGTTCAGGGTAAATTCCCCATTTGTCCTGGCCTCACAGTTCCCAACAAATGAGTCCTGGAATGACAGAACACCATTTCACTGAACTAACTAGCTGCTTTTGGCTTTCTTCTCATTTTGCCCCTGTAACACAGGGCCTTTTATCTTGGGGCTGTCTCCTCCTGGGCATGCCTCCAGCTTGCCTTAGTGCCTGCTGCACATGAGCACTGTCTATGCAATATCAGCATTGCTTTAAAAGTGTACCAAATGCAGGAAAACAGATCCTTTCTCTCCCTCCCACCCCCCTTTTTAATAAGAATTTTTCCGTGTGGTTAGAGAAATAACATCTGGAATTACTGAAGGCTGCCAAAATCGGAGAATGAAAACAATGAGTTGAGTCACACTTGAACCTGCCAACTTCATATAATTCAGACCTTCTTGAAGCAGTTTGAAAGGGGGGGGGAAATGAAAGAAAATGGTTTAGTTAGCTTTTTACAATGCAAATTTTTTAAATCTGCTGATGTCAGTTACAGAGTTGTCCCAGTCATAGCACCATGGTGTGGGCATCCTTAGAGCACTCTGATATCACAATATTTCTGTATTTCATCAATACATATGAAACAGCAAATCAAGGTTTCTCTTACTAAGCAGTGACCCACTGAGCTAGTGGAATCTCACCCAGGAAGAGATGCTGACCCTCACTGGACATTTTTACTCCGTCCCACAATGCAGTGCAGAGAATCTGAAATTGTCCTAAAAGTCCCTTCGTTTTTCACACCGCACTTATGAACAGTACTGGCATGCTCTGTACACTTTAAAATGGTTGCATACTGTTCCAATGTAGTCTCTGTAAAAGATCAGCTTCTGTCTGATGCCCTAACCCTTATTAAAGGCATTACATTTCTCTGTCTAGTCCAGGAAGGACCTTCAAGTGCTTCTATGGTCTGAATTTTTCACCTCTTTTCACTTCAAGGAGTTATGCTGTGCCAGCACACAGGCCCACCAATGCTGCACTGCCAGGACCCATAGAATGGAGAGTTAATCTCTTTAATGAAACAGGAAACTCAGGTGATACAAAACACCAGCAAAATATTTTGTGAAAAAAAATTACAAATATGAGTCAAGCCAGGCAGCCTGAGTAGTCTTTCATGGAATTTAAATGCAAATTTAAGTGTGTCAGGTGAAGGAAGAAAAGAGCAAATTGGAGCCTTGCCTATATGAGAGAGAAGACCAGCAAAGCACAGCAATCAATAGACTGCAGAAAAGTATTTGTAGCAATACTTTGGGAAAAATCTAATAAAGAGCTCTGGATAACGTGTTTAGCTAGAAAGAAGTACATTCAGCCAGGAAACTTTCTACTGCTGATTAATACATAACATGTTCAGGGATTTATAGATATTGTTTGTAATCTGTCTGAATCCAAGACATACCAAACTTCATCATCCATCCATTTTTTTTTCTCCTTAAAGAAACCACTCCAAAGAGTTAAATGAAGCTGACTGCTAGTTCAAGCGGGGTTGCATAGTTCATATCTAGGCAAAGCACAAGAAATTATTATCAATCCTGTGTGGTATCATCTGACAATGGAAAAAGATGATGCAGAGTCATGCAAGATTACCACAGGCGATGTTACATGCTCAGCATGAGAGCAGCTATAGTAGCAACCCTTTTACAAAAGTACTTTTACTGGTGTTTCAAAAAGCCCTTAGACACAACCCATTATAAGTTATACTAACGTTCCCCTTGTCTGACCTTATCTTGCTGCTATTGTCACTATTACTCCCATGGCAGGTGACACTCATAGCAGCTTTCATAGCAGTATCCCAGCGTGCTAATTCCACCCTGGCTTCACCAGCCCGTTACTGGAAGGCACCCACTCCCCTCCTTTCATTTCTCAAAAGCTGCCATTTCATCAGGCTATGACAAGGTACTTTCTGCACAGCTATCACAGTCCCTTTTCCTCAGTGCAAACCTACTGGAAATTCTTATCAAGCTTGCCCACTCCATTGTTCCACACTATCATGTGTTATCGGAGAAGTCACTGCACATTTAGCACGTGTCAGCTTTTTTCTTTTCACTAAGTCCCCTGGCAACAGTTCCAGTAGCTCCCCTGCCTCAAAGGCTTTAAACAGTCCTACCAAGATGGCTGAGCAGCTAGAGATCCACTAACACAATTCCATTATGTGGCTAGACCTTTCTTCCAGGATAAGGCAGGGTAAGACTCAGTAATTAGCTTAAAAGCCTTCAGAAACAGCAAACTGAAAGAACCCCTTCTGGTTTAATATCAGAACAGGAATGTCTACAAGATGTGGCTACACTGATTTAGTTTTACTCTTTTAAATTTGCTCCTTATCTTATACCAAGAGGTTTCCCATTTAGACAGTGTTAGGCTGCTAAATGGTTCTTAACCACCCACTATTTTGTACTTATTAACTTACTGTCATTTAACATAAAATGCTTAGGCAAACCATGAGAGAGATCAGAATTCTGATCCTCATATTAAAAAGAAAAGGGCTCCAGGCATTAGATTGTGAAATATGATTTCCCAGGATATATTAAATTCTGGGTTAGTGTTCTTTTTTGATATCACAAAGTCAAACCTCATTTCATAAGAGGGCACTTCAACATGCTTTGCATACAGCATGCTTTCCCTTGATAAAGGCTCTGTGCTGCAGCAAACTTGGAATTTGATCAGAACCTCTGGTGCACCCAGCAGTGGGTGTGGAGGAGAGCAAAACCCACACCACGAACCTCATCTCACAGAAGTTCCTTAGATAGTTCTACAACAAACACAAACAAGAGGAACGAGCCAAGGGGCTCAGCAGAAAGCATCACAGGCTTGAATTTTGCTGCAGGAGGGACTGCAGATGCAGAGCCTAGCTGGTACAGCACACATCACCCCCGTATTAGCATGTTAACTGTATTTCTGCAAGAGCCACAGCAGAATGGCAAACAAAGCATGCATTTGGGACCATTGGTAACCAACAGGGTACTCAGGCCTGAAGCTTTTCACGTACTATCTGTCTAACTACAGAAGAACTGTTGAGAAATACTTCTGACCAGAACCTAGTTGCAATATTTTGTTTGGGACCCAGAGATTCTCACGGAGTTTCAGAGGGAAGTTCCCCTCAGTCCTCATGGTCTTGCATAATTTGTTCACGTGTTCCTTTAGCTTTAGCATATTTCAAAGTGAAGCACGGGTTGAAACACAAAAGCACAATTGTTTACAAGAAAACGTACCATGACTGATGTTATTAGAGATTAACAGGAGGCTGCATAGAGAAGGAAATCTGGGAACAACATGGAAAGAGTGCCCTCATCATCTAGGGGTAGACAAATTGCCAAAATGTATCACCAACCACTCTAAATTCCTCCTCCTTCTCTGCTTGGCCACATAGTTGTCCAGAAGCAGAAGGTTCCTGAAGTTAATGGCACTATTCTGAGGTCAAGAGAGTAGGTTTTTCCCCAACAGGCTTAAAGTGAAGGTTCACCACAGTTAGTCTGACTTTTAAATTTATTACTTCGATTGTGCCACACTCTGAACCAACTCCCTGTATAGGTGGCTGCTCAATTTGCAGGCTGACAGAGCCACATGTTAAGTAAGCCCCTTCACAGGGCTATCCTCATCTGATTGCAATTGCTGAACAGGGGCAGCTGAGCCAAGGTTGACATGGTCAAGAGCCTTGCACCATTCTCCAGCTTGCCTGAAGTTGGAGCATCCTCCCTGATACACACTGCTACACCACCTGCACTCCAGTGAGATGGTGCTGGCAGAAAGCTCTAGCTTCTATCCTGCAAATATCTGCTCTTCCTTGGCAGAAAACCTCCCTGTTACATGACCTGGTCTTGCTCTAATGCAGTGGATGTGGCTGGGTATTTTCTGTGTTCCTCCCATTGCAAGCTTTGAATAGACCAAAGTGAATTTTCAGGACATCCTTATCAGCAGGTCATGACTTATGGCAAAAAGAAAGGTCTCCATAGCAGACCATATGAAGAACATAAGGGATAATGCCAGGCTTGCCCAGAAGTCAGCAACACTGATGGTTTGTTGCAGAGCACTCTAGAATTGGACTCTGGACAGTAGACTTTAGTAACTACTTAGCCAAAGATCCCTGTATCTTCTAGATCAATTAATATATTTACTGAAAACTCTCACAGGTAATATAGATAAAATGCAATAATATGAGATTATTTATATTTTATTAACATCATTTTTAAATTAATGAACTTCACTGTGTTTTGTAACAAATTAAGACTCTTCAATATTAATTCTTGTAAAATGAATTGCAAGCCTCATCTCCAGTGACATTTTATCTCCTTCTTTCACCTTCCCATATAGAAGAGTGCTTTGTAAATTGTGATTTTCTTATCACACAGTTCTTTTATTTGTTACAACTCATTTTGATGGATACCTTGATGTGTGATTTTATACTTGCTTTTTAAAAAAAGAACACATGCAGCATCAGAAATTTACTTATATTTAGCAATTGTTCAATTGCTTCTTCCTGTGTTTCAAGCTTCCCATTGCCTGCCCTTACTGAAGAAAAGGAGGGGGAAGGGAACATTTATGAGCATCATCAGGTTCGGTATTCTTTGTCAGCCTATGTTTAGTCTGAAAGAAAACATGGGACAGTGTAGATATGTCTCTCTCTCTTCCTTTTAGTAGTCTCCACCACTGAAAAATAAGAGTATTTCCCAAGGAAAAATTATCATTGCCAATTAAACTGGCATCACAGTCTTGTCAGCTGAGCAAACTACTCTGCTGTAAGTTGTGCTGTTCTAAGAAATCACAAGGTCTTTGTTAGTGATTCTGCAAAAGTGGCTCAAGTTGCCATGTACACAAAAACACCACATTAGTGACTGCAATAATTTCTCAGGTTTAAAATCTTTTTTAGCCAATATCCATGGATGGAAAAGTAAACTATGAGAGGAACTAAGTAATTGTTTAACAAAGGGTTAAGTGAAAACATCAGAACAACACAAAAAGCTTTTAGTTCATTTTTTGTGAAGAGTAGCTATTCAGAGAGCAATGCAAGATAAAAAAACCCAAAACCCAAACAACTCTGTAAAATATTCATGTTTCCACCCAACTTCTTGTAAGAACATTTTTAAAGCATCTTGCAGGCTTTACAAGCATTTGGTGTCAGTGCTTGTCAGGGCCTTTGTATCAAGCAGGTGTTTTACCGTGAATTGAGTACAAATCTCATTTTGATTACCCATTTTTAGTAATTCTTATGTTATTTCTGGAGTTTCTTAAAACCTTGCAATCCAATGAGATGAGCTACTCAGCTTTTGTTTGGGGAGTGGATGTAGAAAGATTGTTTCTAAACAAATACAGCTCTAGCCTTTGTGGTTGTGGCAAATAATTTAAATACATGATCAAGGGTGCACCTCCAGAACCTCAAATGCACAGGAAAAAAAAAAAAAAAAGGTGGGTTTTGAATTTATTTAACTATAAAGATGGGTTTCACAATGGGAGGACATAGGGTATAGAGCACAGCTATAAATCAGAACCTCTCAAGTGCCATGAAGCAAAGCAAACTGTACTTACCTCACCCTCAGCCTGACACTGCAGCCTGAAGATACAATAGGCAGTGGTATCCTATATCAGCCTGGCTCTGCTTCATGGCTAAGCAACCCAGCCTTTTTCATTCTTTTGCCTAAATTCTTTTCACTCTCTCCAGAGACAGCTCAGATACAAGACACTAAAACAAAAGAGCAGAGAGTATTATAACAAGCTTCAGCAAACAGGCTTTTGCCTCTAAAACTACACACAAACACTTTGGGCATATAACAGTCTCTTTTCCATCAACTAGTACATCACCTTCATTTACCTGAAGTGTGGAAGATAATGTATTTTGAGAAAAAAAAAAAAAAAAAGGCAGGAGTGGGAGGGGAGGCAGAATCTCTATGTATAAGCTCCTTTCAGATAAACAGCATACTTATGTTGCATCTGGGACAATTATGGAACTTTCCTCAAGATATTAAAAATAATTCAACAATTTATTTCTGTATCATGGTTAATGTTGTGTAATTATTACTGAAAGGTAACTGCATCACCAAGGAGACAACATACAACAATGCTAGTTTGTAGTCAGGTGTCCAATGGGTCTGTAGCTCCTTTCACGATAATGGAAATAAGAAGAGCTGTCATTATTCACTGAAATCAAAGCTCACAGACACCTTTAATGCATGCCAGTTTTAGATTCAGATCAGATTTTCCTGAAACTTAGCCTCCTCCTATATCCAGTGGTCAGCATAGTCCTCCTGACTGTCAAGAAGTTTGAACCGTATGTTAAGACTGAGGGGAAAAGTGTCTGGGAGGGTTAAAACAGATTAGCAAGGAACTGTGAGGTGATGAATGGAGCCTGCCCCTACAAGTCCTCTAGGTTATCTTCATCTTCATGCCCACTGGGGACTGACTCACAGGTGTTTTAGGAAGAAGCAGCTGCCTGCTTTGTGACATTTCAGCTTTTGCCTCCAGGTTGAGAAGAGTTTATGGGATGAGATACACAACAGAGAGGAGACAGTCGGCTGGAGATATCAAACTGCATTTGCTACATCCAACATAGAGCTCGTCTGGCAAGTGAGGAGAAAGGTTTCCACATTTCAAACTCAAAAGGAGACCAGCCCCATCCCACTGACAAAGGGCAGAGATTCTGAAAGGTGAAATGCACTTAAAGTAAGTTAATGCCATTAGTGAATTTAGCTCATGAAAGCTGCTTGACACGGGCTGACATTTCTGGAGAAGGACATTCTCCAGTTGCAGGGCAAACGAAACAGGAGGAGGCATTGCCCAGCTTCCCCCTCTGCAGGTCGTAGGGCAGAGATGGAGGGTGGGAAGGTGCACGTGAAAGATCCTGCCCAGCACTGAGCAGGGCCTTCACATCACGTATCCATGCACGGTATCACTCGTGCCTTGCTCCACACCAAGCCCCCTCAGCCCTGCCTGCTGTGGTGAGAAGCACACAAGAAAACTGCATACCAATTGAGAATACTTATTTTCTCAGTGTAGTCTGAACCAGTGAATTTGAATTTAAGCTTAATTTAAAGCAATGGATTGAGAAATCAGCATAACTTAAAGGGAACTCTAGAAGTTGTATGAGTTTCTTATAAATTAGTCAGCCACCAGAAGTCATGGCAGTATTTATGTAAGCAATATCACACTTTTTGATGGAGTTTTCCTTCCCACAAGCATAAAAAAGACTCAGCATAGCTGCTAGTCAGAAGACAAACCCAGAAGATAAGAATCTGAGCTTGCCTTGCCCCATACTAATCAATATGGTATTATCCTGCCTTCTAAGATAAATTGGAGAAAAAGTAAAAATTGTCATTATTCCAATCTGATACATGGCAAGTCTAAGGTATGAGAAAAGAGAAAAAGAGAGAGACAGAAAAAGAGAGAGAGAGAGAAAACTATAGGCTGAGTTTTTAAGATAGTACTGAACTAGCACTATCTGCAGCCATAATCGATAAAGTTTCCCAGTCATATAGTTTTGCAGTTTTACTGTTACCTTTGTCCTAGGAAGATTACTTTATCTGCGAGTCAATAGTAACACAAATTTTTATGAAGCAGGGGACAAAATCTGAGCAAATTCTCCCTTCCCCCACCCTTACTCCCACCACACAACTTCAATCTCCAAAGTCACATTAAGTCCAGAACCACGCTAAATCCTCCCAGAAGCGTGTGAGCAAAGAAGAAAGCTGAATGACCAGGAAAGGGGCGTTCCTTGGTTCAAAGAGTCACCGAATCTATTTACAAGGGAGGCTCAGAGGTCGGAGCAGGGTCCGTGCAGACATTCAGAATTACTCCAGCCACAAACAGACCCCGCATCGCTTTGCAGTGTGCAAACCTTGTTCTATCAGTGAAACTATAGTAACTACATGACCAGCGAGGATTAGTGTGACCCTGGGTCATAAAACTTGATTGCCATAGATTAGCAAAAGATCAGGTCAGCACTGGACAGGAAGGCTTTTTTCTTTCTTTTAAGGAAAGAGCATCAGAAGCGGGATGCTAATTCTGCTTCAGATCAGCAGTAAAGCACACACATGACAAACCAAATGTGTGCTTACAAATATTTTGTCATATTAGATTAAATTATAGCACACAGACTAAACAGAGAAATCTGAAATGCAGGGTCTTATGTTTGGGATATCCTTGGAGCTTTTATACAAAGAGAGAGAAGTTTATACTTCAGCATTGCACGGTGCACAGTCATCCCATACCTGCTGCCTAACACAAACACGGCTCTCTGCATGGCAGTGTTGGATCTGTCAGTGCAAGAGCACAGAGGCTGAACAGTCAAAATCCTTCTCCTTGGCTACCAATTTGACTGTGCTGCCCTTTGGCCTTTTGTGGTGCTTCTTGCCCCTTCCAGATAAATAGCAGCCTGCCCTCTCTTACCAAAGGCTGAGTTTTAGTCCATCTGCCCTTATTTTCACCTTGATTTTGCCTGCTTTTATCTCACTTAACTCTGCACATGCTGCATTGGCCTTGTCTAATAGGTAAGGCAGCCTCCTGCCTTGGTCTCCTGTGAGTGCCACTCCTTCTTGTGGAGCTTTCTGAGGCCCATCTCCTCACAAGAACATTTCCACATTTCCACTCCTACCTGTCGTTGCCCTGCACACCAGGCTGGTGTGAGCCAAGGGGAGCCTGCCAGGGCGGGGAGCTGGCACAGGCAGTGGCACACAAACCAGGTGAGGCAGAGAGCCAGCTCGGCCAGGCAGCAGGCATGGGGAGCAAGGGGCACCCAGGGCCCCAGCTCAGCTGGGTGTGCAGTGGAACATCTCCTAGAAACTGAGAGATAGCAGTGTTACCTCTGTCAGGCAGAGAGGAAACTGCAGGACAATGCTGACATTTGATGCCAACTGGATATTGGGAAGGGTGGTGGTGAGAACTAGAAGAAAGGTACTAGTCACTGTGCTGGTGGTGCCCTGGCTTCCTTGTAGTGCAAAGAAACAAACTTTGCTTTTAGAAATAAAAGCTCATTAATTTAAGAAAAAGATCACTCAAATGCAACCTGCCTGCTGAGACAGGAGTGCCTAGAATCATTAACCCTAGAGGTCTTTCCCAGTGCTGCATGTCTCTTTTTTCCCGGAAGCAAAAGGTGAGGAGTAAGGGATCTTGTTGGACTGGTATAGTTTCACAAGGTAGAAAGAGGAGGAGACTGCAAAGCAGTGTCTGAGCTTCAGGGCTTTTTTTAAGAAGGAAGTTTCAACCTCTTCTTCTCTTTTTTTGAAATACCTAATGACCCAACTTTCTGTTCACACTTATTCTGCAAAACAGTGTGCACCAAACTCCCTCCATGAGCCGTTTGCTCCAAGGTCTTCTGCTCCTAGGGCTGTTGAAGGATAAAGAAGAGTACAGCAGAGTTCAGTGGGGCCAGGACATCCAAGGAGATAAACTGGGTAGTCACCCAGGCTGACAGAACTGGAGGGGCAGCATTTCTGGGATGCTTTCTTCAGAGCTGCTGACTGGTCAGCACGGCTTACTATGCAAATGTGGGGGGAATAACAACAAAAATTGATTTTGCCAGAACCGCAAAATAATTAGGACAATTCCTGCCCTGCAGAAAAGGTATCTAGGAGAAGTTAATTGCATTGGTGGAAGGTTAAAAGCCTGTGCTAACTGTATTCAGAACAGCATCAGCAAGAGGAGCAGAGCTACACCAGCCTTGCATGTCCAGAAAGGATTTCTCTTACTTCTGGTACCCACCACCCAGAACATGCCCTCCTGCCTCACATCCCCCTCCTCAGTGCCTCCTCCAAGAGGACACCACCTTTCTCAGCTGCTGATAAACACAGGCAGGGGTCCCATTCTTCCTCACAGGAAAACACCTCTCCACGCTGATGGTGCTGGGAGGGACATTCAAGAGCAATCAGGAGGTCTCTGGGACTGCAGCAGTAATGAAACTCTTAATCATTCCCTAGTAGAGAAATAATCCAAAATACACGGGGTTTAAGATCTTCCCAGAGAAGGCCCTGGTGGAGTCTCAGCATTTCTTGTCAGCATCTAGCAAGAACACCTGACCACAGTGTACACACTCCTTCCTTGGCAAAAGGAAGAGCAGTTACCTGGAAACTTTTGTCCCACCGCTATGCATCTTTCTCCTTGCCCACCCTAGCAGCACTCCTCCAGTCCTCAGTGTCTTCTCTGGTGCCATGCTGCTGCTCCACTGGGTCAGTGTTTTCAAACCTCCTCCTGCAGCAGCACCCAACACGGCCACCATTGCTGGGTCTGGTGCCATGGACACTGCCTCTAACTCCTCACTACGCTTCACAGCGACTGAAGCCCAAAAAATCATTAAATCTGCCAATCTCCCTCTTCACCATAAGGCCTCCTGCAAGGGTTTGTCTTTCATGTGGCAGACACTTTCTGCATAAAATACCCTCCCTGCTCCTATCTGCAGAGATGTGGCTGTCCTGAGCATCTAAAAATGGGTCTTCTCTTGTTCTAGCCTTTGCTGCCCACAGCCCCAGGCCCTGAATGCCCTTTGAGAAGGGTTTGTGAGATGACTCAGGCTCCCACCTCAAGGGTACCATGACAATAGACACCTCTGCAGAAACAGTGAAGATGAATTGGACCATGCAGCTTTTGGTGTCTGATAACCTAAAAAAAAAAAAAAAAAATCACTTCCTGATGTCTGTGGTTAAGAATGTTTGTGCCAAGTGCCATTCATCTGGTAGTTATAGCTACATATATATATATATTTATGTTTGACTTGCACTTAATATACCACATGAACTGGTGAGAGTAAGAGGACATTGATCTCCACAGCTTTGCTTCACAACCGAGGTCGCGATGACACAAGACGAGGGTGCACCACAGCACGTTCATGGATTGCAGCCTGGGCAGAAACAGTTTGCAAACATCAGAAGAAACAGCAAAAAAACCATTTGTGTTGTGAAACGGTAATGTGTGCCACTAAGAGACAGTTTACTTTTCGGACATGTACAGTGCTCCATATTGTTCCCATGCTTTTCAAAGGAAATTATTAGTGTTATTAGCACAGCAGTCCTCCTTTACAAAAGCAACTGTAGCCACAGTTAATGTTTAAGAAGGAATTAAATATTAACTCAAAGGAAAGCACAGAAGTCATGGTTTCAGACCATACATCAGACACGCAAATGAATATTGCTGTGAAAGCAGGGGGGAATTAAAAAAAAAGAAAAAAACAACAAAAAACCAAAAAACTAACAAAACACCCCAGGTTTGGTTACCAAAGCTAGAAACAAATTTAAAATAAAATCAGAGTTCTCCTGCTTCATCACCTTCAGGTTCCCCAAGACAGAAGGACAGCATTGCTTTTCTGCTTTTCACCTCAGGACAGGTAATTTTCCTCCTGCATTTGGTTTAGCAATGACTCCTTAACAATAGGAGGTGGATCACAGTGACTTAACCTGCTGAGGAGGGCTGCAATTTGATTCTCAGCCTGAGATTGCAGGTAAGATAAAGTGCAAAGGTGACTAAACATCACAACAAGCAAGGTCTAGCCCTGTGGCTTTGCCTGGAAGGGAAAACGGATTATTATTATTATTATAGCAGCAAACCTACCAAGATCTGTTCCTTTTCTCCTGTTCCAGCTCCAGTACATGAAAATCCTTGCAGCTGTCTGAAGATGGTTTCATAGTGGCAAAATTACTTGTTAAATGAGTTCATAACATGCATTCTGCCATGTTCTACAATAATCCCTTATTCTCTTTCCCATCTTTGCATTCACTGCAAACTTATGAGCTGAAAAATATCCCATGAATATTAACTAACTGCACCACCATAAACGCACTTTTTAATATTGCATATTGTGCTGAACTTCCAGAATAATATTCTCATTAATAATTGTGTTTGATCCTAGACTAAATCTAAAGCATACATTTCATCTTCAACCTTTAAAAATTTTAAAATATATTAACTAATTAATCTACTAAAACCCATATGGGGGAAGCAAAAAAGAAAAAATATTAAAGAAAAACAAAAACAGAAAAGGAAAGAAAAGAAAAGTAGAGGCCAAAACAGCTTCATAAGGAAAGTGACAAATCACTGGGACCAACTCAACCTCATGGGCTGCCTATTTCAGCCTGGAAAGACACTGGCAAGGACTGGCCAGTACCTGAGTTGTGTGTGCTCTTAGTAAGCAAGTGGATAAAAACTCCCCTTATCTAAGGGAGCAAAGCAGTATGAAATGAAATCTCAACCCAGAGGATTTGTTCATAGGAGTGGCTGTATTTGTGGGCTGCTAACATGCATAAACAGAAATACTACATATTCCAGTTTAAAGCATGGAGGAAAGAACTTTGTGATGTTTGATTGCCTGCTAAGTGCATGTCTCTGTGATGCCCAGTACTCTTGGAATTCTGCTCTGAGAGGCCTGTTCCTCTTTCACCACTGAATCCACATCAAATTTGTCAAGTTTCTTTTATCACTTGTCTCATAGGCAAAATTAGCAAAAATACAGTTTCTCCCCTACAGTTCACCCTCTGCAAACCAGTACGTGTTGCATCTTGAGGCATGAAAAACTAGATTGGTCCTTAAAAGCTAATCTTTCAGGAGTCAAAGGTTAAATAAATAATGATTTTCACAGGGAAACACCCATACAGAACCTAATAATATTTGTCTAAATAGACTCTACATAGCACTAAGACAATTATTTCTCAGACACTTGTTACAAGCTTGAGTAATAGGCACCAAAGTCCAAGCACAGCTTGACATCAATTTTTGCAGCAGGATGCCCTTATATTTTCTCCAAATGCTTCCTTTGGGCAAGAAAAGCTTTCTTTCTGTTTTCTTCCCTTTCTGCAGCTTTGTCTAAGAGAACCTTAGCAGCCTAGAAATGCAGGTTTACTCCCACCACTTGAATGGTTGTAGAATGACAATAACGTGCTATGACCAATTTTTCTTTGTCAAGCAAATTGCTGAAACTCAACACCAGCACAGTGGAGTCCACCAATGGAAAATCAAAGTCTGGAACACCCCATTACCTGAAAGCATCATTGATCTAAAATGTAATTCTGAGTGAGTTGAGTTTGTTTAGCCTGGAAAAGAGACAGAGTGACCTAATTTGGGGTGACCTAATTGCAGCCTTCCAGTACCCAGAGGGAGCCTATGAGAAAAATGGAGAGGAACTTTTTACAAGACCATGTAAAAAGGACATTGTACATGTGCATGTAGCACATAAAAGGTATTGTGCAGGACAAGGGGGGATGAACACAAGCTAAAAGAGAGTGGGTCTAGATTAGATATTATGAAAAAAATTCTCTGATGTGAGTGGTGAGGCACTGGCACAGGCTGCCCAGAGGAGCTGTGAATGCCCCATCCCTGGAAGTGTTCAAGGCCAGGCTGGATGGGGTTTTGAGAAACCTGGTCTAGTGAAAAGTGTCCCTGCCCATGACAGGAAAGGGGTGTGACTGTGTGTGGAGGTGTGTGTGAAAATACATGATCTTTTAGGTCTCTTTCAACTCAAGCCATTCTATGATTTTATGATCCACTACAGACACAATAACAACATCTAACAATTCAATGGATTTCTCAGAATCCAAACTGTAATTTACAACAATGAGGCAATTCATATGGCTTCAGGTGAAAAGGTCTCCGAGGCCTTTCAGAAACTCTGTGTACTTCCTTATCTTTTTTCCCTTGGCTTCATTGCATCATGCTTTACAACTGCTCATCAGGTATTGGCTAACCAGGGTTATTATGACAAGAATATGACATCGCCAGCATTTTAATACATTGCTTCACTATATCTTCCTTAGATATTTTCTGCTCTCAACAGACGGATCCAGCTGCTTTCAGATGATATTATCTTGGACTTTTTGTTCATTGTGATAACTTTGGGAGACATGTGCAACTCCTCCCCTTTGTCCATCCCCTTCTCACACGTCTGTCTGCACTGAGTGGCTTTTTCCACAATTCTTCCCAGTCACTGCCCACACACTGGCCCATATCTGGCTTGGCTTACACTCTATCAGGCCAGAGATCTCACAATCTCAGTTGCACAATTTCTTGCTACAAGGTCTTTTTACACCAGGTTGGTAATCATATACTCATCAGTCTCTTTTATAGTACTCTACATTTTGTTTGAGACACTGTTCTCCCTAAAAGACTTTGCGAGGTTGCTGTCAGGAGTTTTAGTGGCCTGTTTTCTGGTGGCTGATGGCCATTTTTGCTCAAATGCCTTCACTCTTTTGCTAGAGCTGGGCAGATGGGCAGATCTGCAGCTGGGCTCACCAGGGTAGGAGCCTGCAGCTCTTAGAGCAGTTCTGGCAGTGGCAGCTGCCAGACCATACTGACCACTGCAAACAAGGCAGGAGATGGGCACGCAGGGCTGCTTCTCCAGCACGTTCCCATTCACAGCACAAGTGCCAGGCTCAGGCAGGAGACAGGTACTTCCCAATAAAGGCACTATGTAGAAAGCACAGAGTTGCCCAGTTCAGGGGAGACATTCCCATCGTTTAAATTTGCAGAGCCTAATATCAAAGTGTCCTCAGGTGCTTATGTTTCCTGTCATCATTATGTTTATATTACAATAGACTGCCTTCATATAGATGAATTTAGCATTTTTAAGGGCACAGACAGCTGTCAAAATAGAAACATATGAAGATTTAAAAGCCACAGGATGCAAATGGCTTGACATCCCTGTATCCAAAATTCACATTTCTGGCCCAAAAAGCCCTCCCAACTTACTACCAAAATCCCTTTTCGACATGCTTGATTCTTAGCTCTGGTAATCAGGATAGTGTGACATAAAAGCAACTAACTAACTTTTTTTAAAGAAATCTCGAGAAGAATCTCACAGGCACCATGTTTGGTATAATTTCCAGAGGAAAGAGCAAGGTCACCAGCACATTTATGTAAGTGATGGCTGTGCCACTGTCTGTGGGTGGCACAGGTAATTGTATCCTAAAGAGATTGCTGCAGACAGCCACAGTTTTGTCTTACTTCCAATTCTGCCATGGAGTAACGTCCCTGTTTCCAACATGAGCTTGAGGTTTTGATTTGACACAGCTTCCACTCCTCTGGAATTACTTCCTATATCAGTCTACAAAAGTATCATTGGTAACAGATCCTGTATGCTAAAATACTATTGGCAGTCCTGATAACCTTCATTTTAGCTTTGATCTTAAATGCCATCCTCAACCACCTCCATTGACTTGCCAATGCCCCAAATGTGCTAAGGTCAGTGTTTTCTGCACCCACTTGCCAGTACCCTCAATAATCAGTGTTACAGATGGCTGCTTTTAATTTCTGCCATTGATTCCCCAGTCATACACACTCTGTAGTGAGTTCCAAGGTGCTCAGCTTTTCAAAATTACAACTCAGCTGTCCTTCCACAGTGACCATATGTTGATTGCCTGTGTAGACTTTACAACTGGCAATGTTACCTTCCCTCCTCCCTGCAATTTCTCTGTATCTCACAGTTTTTCCTCCTCATACAGCAATTACTCTGTGGGGCAAGCATTATAGTAGCTTTCTTTAATTCTTTAATCTTTTTCCAGGTGCAGAGTGCCTGGAAGAAAACTCAGACTTTCAAAAACATTTTGATAATCTTTCAGAAGTTTTACTGTAGGGATACCACAATATATGTCTGCTCAGACTAGATTTTTACAGATCTTTTTGTCTCTATTGTATGAATTGTCTGTCCCACATTGCATGTCACAAGTGTTATAAATTTATTAGTATATAGGTGGGTAGCAACACCAGTACTAACTGCATCTCCCCTTGATGTCTGCCCAGAGCTTTTCACTGGCAAATATTGACTAATATTTGCAGTGCTTGATTATATTTTCACATTCTTCCCTTTAACAGTGCAACGACTTCACTGATAATGCCTCCACCACACAACAGTTTCCTGTCTGCATGCAGCTGCCCTGTGCTGGTGTTACATTCAGGTTTACAGCCATTCCACATGGTTATTGTGGAGCTGGAGCACTATCTTGTACAGATTTTTGTGTGTGTGTGTCTACACATGCTTACGAAACTTTTCAATGGTGATAGCATCTGTTACAATCGATGCAGGTGGCACTGTTCTTGGAGCATTTTCCACTATAGCAGAATTGCTTCTCCCCAGAACTTCCTTTTCATTTGTTTACTTTTTCCAGCTTTCTTCTATGTGTTTGTTCCTGCAAAAAACATAGGTCATATTTCTTCTTTTTCTCTCCCTGTTTACACTGTGTTTGATGTGAGCTACCTCACTCTCTTGGAACACAAGCTGTTGTGTTTGTCAGGTTTATTCATAGCTTTCTGTGCAGTCCTCTTCAGAATTACCTCATTTCTGTCCTCGTCACTGAAGCACAGTTTGACTTCTGAGATTTGACATTCACACAAAGCATCTGGTTTGCACCAATGATATTAATGAAGCACTTCCCAGCAATGGCTGGTGAAAGCCTTTTGCATGTGACACTTTCTGAATTTCCTGACTTAGAAGATGTTTCTGGAGTGCACCTGGAATTTTACAAAGGCTCCTTCAAGCTTTCACTCCCTGGTCCTTCTGGAATCTATAGCAGGTACTGTGCATCAATGGTTCTTTCTTTTTCCAGCATATTTAGAGCAATGTCAAAGCCTTCTGGGCTCATATTGTTGGCATTTGGGTTCTTTGCTTGTGTGTATTATAAAGATCCCTAAGATTCTGATTTCATCTATTCACAGGAGGCCACTTATTTCTGACACCAAGTTTGACACTTCAGCATGAAGAGATAGGCCAAGGCTGTCCAGCATTTATTACTTCCTCTGCATGAACTGCCTATAGTCACAAGCTTTTCCTGAAAGCAGTGTTCTCTGCTTCTGGACATTGCCCTACATGCAGTGGACCACACTACCCTAGCAGTTCTCCAAACACCAAAGCACTTCTCTGAGCACACTTCAGAGGTAGTCTGTTAGAGAAATCACTTTAATGCTGTGACTGAGAAATATTAATGTTATAAATTCAAAACTTCTGCTTTGACAAGTCTCATAGGCAGTGTCTTATGTAACAACACATATAGGAGTATCAAAGATATGGCAGAGTGCAAAAGATATAACCCACAGCAGACAAATTTTAAATAGGTCCTTCTGAAGTAATACAGGATATGTCTACTCTGCCTTGGGTGACCTGACAGCTTTATGTGTGAAGTTGTGCTGTGAAATGCTGGTTTATTTCCTGCATGCATGGACCTGGACCATGTGTGAGGGGCAGCTGTGCATGTGTATCCTGAGCTTGGTCTGGAAAGACCAAAAGCACCATCAAAGAGTTTTCCTGACAAACGTAGCCTGTATTCTTATATTCCTGCTTCAATTAATCTAACGGCAGATCTTGTTCATCTGCCTTCAGCAGATAAAATAAAACCATTTGAGTAAAAAAGGACCATAAATCACAAGAGAATATGTTGCAAGACTTATTGATAGCACTCCCAAAATTTCTAGTGTATTGCAAGATTTGCAAACATACCAGGTCACACACAAGCTCAATGTTGCTTCTACCTGTGTTAGTAGAAGTAACAGACAAAAAGGAAGAGACATGCAAATTTCAAAGTCTTTGCTATCTGATAAGGCCTGTCAGAACGAAAACCAGGAGGTACTGCCAGAATTAAATTATTTCCTCAGGACAAATCCTGCATTTGGAATCAAGCAACACGGGCTGAACAGATAAAGCCCATTTGTATAACATAATAATGGACAGGCATATATTTCACCAAAATAGTAAATACATACACTCTCTACAAACACAGGGCAAAACCACAGACATGGCAGACAACACTACATCCTTTCTGCTGAGACTTGAACAGCAAGACACAAAGGAAAAGCTAAAAAGCAACTGACTGATAGATATGCATAAACTTTCTGAAAACTCCATGCCTCTGAAAAAAAATTCAAAAAACAGTCAAAGCTGTCTCCCCTCTCGCAAAAAGGGATTACACTTGCCTCAACATGAAACTGTCTTCAAAGACTACTCAAGAATTTCTAAAATACCAAGGCATGAAGTTAAAAAGAAAACAAAAAACACAAGCAAAACCCAAACTAGAAAAAGGAATTTTTTTCAGGTAAATGAGGGCTAGTCAAAACAAACAATTCAAGCACAGTGTGTCGCATATGTGATGAGACAAATTTTAAGGGACGACCATAGGCAATCTCTAAACAGCCTTCACTAATTACATGGAATTTTCCTATCTTGATGGAGACAAAAGGGCTGCTGCAATAGGCATCTCTACAGGAGGGCTTTATGAACAAATAGGGCTGCATGTAGGAACTTGGAGTGCCCTCATTTCAGAAAATGCTCGATAAGGACAGGAGCCTTCCCAGGTGAACTGTCTCCATTCAGGAGGGTGGGGCAGTAACCAGGACCCACGACCCTACCAAAGGCTCTCCCAGGCCATCTCCATCACTAAACAAACCTTGCTGCCAGACCAGCTCCACACTTCTCTCTGACAATCACATATGCTGCCAATTCTACTCCTGTTTTGCCAGTACAGAGAGGTCTCACTTCCAGTAAGCAAAGATGTGAAACAGGCAGGATTCACCCTGCTGTTTACCTTTCAACTCTACAGAAGCATCTGAGCTCAACAGCCCAGAGTTCCCCTTGCTCTGCAGTGAAAGTTCAAAGAATATATTATTTTCAGCTCATGAAAATATATCCTTTCCTGTGATAGGTGATGCAGATCTCATTTTTAAAAACATAGAGGCGTTGCTTTTCCCAGCTACATGTATATTGGAGGAAACAGTACAGTTTCGTATTATGGATCTTTATTCCAGAAACCCCTCCAAATTCACAGTGTGCAAGGTTTCTTTTCATAAGCTTACTGCAAACATTCACAACAATTTAGTTCCATCTTCCAGAAGGTTCACAAACATGGATAACACTGAGGTTCTTGTGCAAACACATATCCATTCATGAAGATATGCTAAAAAACTGGCATAACAATTTGCATTGAAAGCATTTACAGAGCTAATGTAAAAGTTTCTTGTGGCTTGGGAATTCCCAAGGCAGGTATCAAAAAATGAAGAGGGAAAAAAAGTAGCAAAAAAATTACAGCTCATTGCAAGCTACCAACAGAGGTAAAACAAATAACAACTATTCAAATCACATACAAGTACTCTCCAGACTCAGCTATGCTCCCTCTAACCATTCACTGAGCAAGATGAAAAGCTGGTTAAAATTTAAAAAAAGTTTGCATAATACTGGTAAACAGAAAGGATATATCTGCCAAATATATGTTTGCTGCAGTTAGTTCACCTTTCTTAGCCAGATTCTTCATTGTTCTGCCTACAAGAATCTCTGCTTATTCTTTTATGCTCAGCCCCCCACTGGACTCAGTTTTGTTCCAGGTGAACGAAGACAAGGGTGGGCCAACAGGGTGGGATCAGCCAATACAGGATGGCAGCATCATCCAGCCTTCAGCACTTCACCCCAATGTTTGTGCATTCTGTTTTTGACTCTTCAGAAAATGTCACCATAACACTATGCTTCCAACAGCAGAAGGAGAGACAGGAGAGATCCTTGCCGCCTACCCAGACCTTGGCAGATCTCCTGGGAGACCAGGAACCTTCCCCTTCTGTGCTGGGGAGAAGGGGTACAGGCACAGAGAGAGCAGCTGGCTTTGCAAACCATCACAGCCCTGCAGTGGTGGGCCAGTTCCCTTTCTGCTCTGCAGGTCTCTCCCCTCCTCCTCCCACTGACCTGGGGGCTGAGTTAATTCAGGCTGTCTCTGAGCAGGTCACTCTCCACCAGCACCACCACACAGGCTGCTGGCTGGCACAGACAAGGAGCAGCAAAGCCTGACGTGGGACAGGGAGGAGGAGAGGAGGGCTGGGAAATGTTTTCACCCAGCTCTACCACTGAAGTCACCACACTGTATAACCTCATCCTGCATGGCTGCAGCAGCTCAAGGATCCTGAAGAAATCATCCTTTGTTGCCAAGACATTCTTCTTCCTAGTAGGGACAGGGAATTTCTATTTCCTGGGAACAAGGGAAGCTCACTAAAAACTGTTGCTTGTGTATGACCTGCTGTCTATTGTAGCTTCTCTAATAAAAGCACCCACTTCTATCAACCATTCAAAAGTCAGGGCCTAAAACATTAATAGTTTAACTTGAAATCAGGGTTATTTTTCTTTAAAACATATCAAAAAAGCCAACTAATAGCTCTGTGTTTCTCTTTACCTTGAGATTAAACCAAAAGCCAGCCACATCTGTTTAACCTCAGGCTTTGGTGGACGGACATGCCTGAACAGACCTTAACACTGCCAGGGCTGCACATGCTGAGGTAACAGAAGAGCAGAAAGCTGTAGCCTGTTGCCATGATCAGGCAGCTTCCAAGTCCTAACCATGACCACAACAGACATCCCATTAAAAGGAGGAGCACAAATAAAGGAGAGAGCAGCTGAGTTTATGCTGGATTCTTCACCAGCACTCCTAAGAGCAAGGAGAAAAAGGAAGGTGGGGAAGGGATGAAGGCAATGGGGTCACAGGGAAAACTCTGGAGAAATTTGATTTTGTTCTTTAGCTGGCAAAAACCTACAATATATACATCTACAATGACTTATGCTGTTAATTGCACATTGAGATAAAATAGATTTCAAATACTGTGAATCTAAAATGACAGTGCACAAAAACAATTTGCTTATAATCCTTACAGACAGTTAGTGTCCTCTTCCTTATGAATCTAATAGCAATAAAAATATGGAATTGGGATGGAGATGTGTGTACTGCAGGAGTGGAAGCAGGACATATATACAGGGAAAAACATCTGTTTTTCAGAACTTCTGGTTTCTGCCTACACAGGCACCAGAGTCAGTCCAAAGGGAGTTGAAACTGATAGCAAAATTAAAGACAGAGTTGTGTTGAAACAGCACCAAGAGGAACTATTTTAGCAGAAAATACAGGTGGGAGGGGCAAGAGATTCAGTTGAAGGAGCTCCTCACCCCACAGAATTGAAGAAACACACCATTTGTGTTTGGGTCAACTGAAATCAAATACTCTCCTCCTACTCAACTAAAACTATGTAAATATTTAAGCCAGATGGAATACCATTTCTCTCTTTTTTTTTTTAAGCTTTACAGCTAGCCAGCCCTGCAGCCATGTGCATATATGCACCCCTCCATCCTGTGTTACCAGTTGTCCTGTGTATGACTCCCCTAGATACCTGCAAAAATAAGAAATTGCTGCTGTTTGCCTCAGCTGAACAAATAACCAGCTTCCCAGCTTTGCTTCTTCCCTTCATCTTTTAACTGCACTTAATTTCAGCAGGCATAAAAATATTTACATTTAGAGGGGGAGCAAAAAAAAATCAAAGCTCATTAGACAAATTGAAGCAGCAGCATCTGTGCCCGGCCAGTGCTGCCTGTCCGGTTGGAAAGAGCAGGGAAAGGAAGGAACCTGGATGATGTGGAATGGCTCACGGCAGGTTGTACACAAGCTGCAAGCACCTCCAGGGTGCCAGGTCCCCCGGGCCAGCAGCTGTGGCCACAGCATCCCCGGCACAGCATCCCCGGCGCCCTGCCAGGAGCTCCCCACGCTGCGCAGGCATGGCCAGCACCCCTGGATGCGTGCTGAGGATGATTCATCACCCAAGCCAAAAAGCATCGCACAATTAAACAAGCAGGCTCGTTCAGCTCGTCATTAAAATGCGTGCTTGTGAAAGAGGGCTGCGGCAGGAGGAGGCTGACCTGAGCGCCCAGCCAGCCCTGCTGCCATGCCCTGGCTCCTGCTGCTTTCCGCCTGATTTGGCTCCCGGGAAGGTGCCCGTGCTGCACCTCAAACCGGGCTATTAGCAAGGAAAGGGTTAAGGAGGCAGCTAGAATCATCTGTCTCCATTGAAATACCGAGAATCTCTATGCAGCTTCGGGCCACAGCTACAGTGGGAAAATGTTTTTGTACTAGTCTGCGCTTTGTGAGCAGAGAAATTTTGCATATACATTATACCTTTTGTCAAAGAGGACTAATTGTATTCAGTAGGTTTTAAAAAATGCATGTGTATACTCTCATTGGTTTAAATATTTTTTTAGACCGATTGAACGTTTTTAACCAGCCTTAACTAAACAAGTCAACCGACATATTTTAAAAGTTCTGTTTTCATGGTCTAAATATGACCTGCAGGAGAACATATTTTTAATATGGTTTGTGATGATGCTTAAGCTCTGGCTGAGGTCAAATCTGCATTTTTCAAAAGACAAAAGATTTTCCCAGGAACTCAGGGAATATCTGTTCACCCACCTTGAAGCCTTTTGTTATTGCAGAGAAGGTTGGTCACTGCACTTGGGTTTTGCCTGTCCCTTGTAACAATGCTGTTGCTACAAAGGTGGCTCAGCAGGTTCCTCTAATAGCATAACTCATTCCTACTACCTCCCCAATTTTCAGCAAGCTTTTCGTATGCTAAGTGACAGCAAATCAGATATAATCATCCTACTAATGTATCCCCTCATCTTCCTATACAAGAGGCATCATCACAGAACATTGTCCTTGTGAAGAGCAGGAATGCTGGGCTCAGCAGACTCTGCTATCAGATCTTCTTTTCTGCTTTTCTTTCTAAAAGGCATGTTTTGTTTCCCTCCCAGAGCACTGGGGAACATGGGTCTCTGTGCATTTTTTCATCCTTATTTCTAAGGGTACTTTGAGGTCAGATCAGCAGCACTGCTGTCACTTTGCTGTGTCCACACAGTTTCCACGCTGCTCCCCACTGCAGCAACAAAGGCATGTGTTTGTCTCCGGGCTGCTGAACCCGTGTTTCTTAGCGAGCACTGAGTCATGCAGGCAAAGGGCTTACCCTGCAACTTCTGCAGTAGTTCCCCAGGTTTCCCTCCCACACTTACACCAGAGATTTTCACCCTTCCTGCCAGGACAGCTCCTGAAATAACAGCTGATCTGCCATAGTTCACAGCCCAAAACATGACAGCAAACCATTCCTGGCACAGGTGCAGCATCACAGTGCTCACCACAAGTTAAGCTGTCCCCATTTCTCCATCTAACCCCTCCATGGTGTACTGCTTCTTCCAGGGGAGTGGTTACTATGGCTAAAACCTCCTTCCTGACAGATACAAATCACAGCTGCAAAACATAGTACCTGTGTTCTTTTAACTAAGGAGAGGAGATACAAATCTCTTTTGAGTCACGTCACCTAGAGCTCTCTTATGTGCCGTGTAAGTAATACAGCATCATCTGAATTCTCAGTCTGCTTATCCCAGGCAGTCAGTCAAAATTGTTTCCACCAAGAGGAAAAATTTATGACAGAGTTTATTCACTCATTGATGTAATAATGTTGCTGTAAAATAATAATTTCAAAGTCTTACTGTTTTTGAGCAAAGACTTGAGAGATAGTTACTTTGCCAAGCTTCAAGGCTCAGAGCGAATATTTAGTTAATTCTCACGAACCTTTTTCTGGTTTTTATTTAATTTAGTGCCATTTAAACAGATTTCAACAGTTATGTCTACCTGACAATTCTTGTTTCTCTCTGGTTTAGTTTTCCCAAGGAAAGACCCACAGTTTTAAGCTCTGCTACCCATCTTAGCTGCTCAGACCTTAGTAGGTATCTGAGATACTGCTCAATATCTTAAAGGATAAGTGGCTGGTTTTCATCAGAGTAGAAGCCAGCCTACAAAAACATGCTGCTTTTCATCCTGCTTCCCTACTCTGGCCTTCAAGGCCCACTTTGTCCTGGCAGTAAGGAAGCACAGTGGTTTCTAGCACAGCTCCAGCATGGTCACCCCTGAATGGTCAGAAATTACAAGGTGAGCCCACCAGGACCACAAATTCACAATGTAAAGAATGCCAGCAACACAGGCAGATGGGCCCTGCCAGCTTCTTTCAAACTTTGAAGAGTCCACACACTAAGCAAGGAAGTGAGTTTGCCAATTCTACACCATGGAAAGGGGCTGTGGCCACTTGGGATTCTCCTCCACACTAGGCTTTCAAATGGCAAGCTGAGATCAAGAAAGTCACAAGGAAAGGGAAGCTCGGGTTCTTCCTGCTGAAAAACCCAGTGACAGATTTTACTGGCCACCACACAGGATTGAGGTCTCACCAAAATTCCTCCCTCCAGCCTGTTTATGTACATCCAGTGCTGTACACCACAGAGATCCTGCCACCCAAACCCTTGGTTCAGCATCAGGTACTGCTGGAGGTACCACTGTACAAGATTTTCTCTACTCTCTTTCTAGATTTTCCCTTCATCAATACCCTCTCCTTATAACTGACTTGAAAAACCTAATTTTTTTTTTCTTTATGGGAAAAAACGGCATTTCTATTTAAAAAAAAAAGGGGGGAAGGGGAAGGAATCAAACACTGCTAATTAACAAATCCATTATTAAAAAGAGCAAAAGTTAAATAGAAATTGAAATTCCTAGCTAATCGAAATTTCAAAACAGCCTGAATAATATCAAAGACAAAATTGCAGTAATTTCAAGCCTTCAAAGGTAGACCATAATGTTATGGAAGTGGTTTTCAATCACTCCTTCTAAATAAGGTTTATTTGAAATTAACACCTTTCGCAAAGGACTGGATGAATCAGCATTTTCCATTGGAAAAACCCTTCCACCCAAAGATTTTCAGCTCGTTCTACAGCTTTCACTGAACTTGACTTTCCTGCCTTTCCTGCACCATGTTTATTTTAGTATTATTACATCATATTTTGTCTCATTCTTAAAGATCTCTTTTCTGTTTCTTCCCAGCTGGACAGGGTCAATATTTAAATAAGGTTTAGCAAATATAACAGTGAAGGGCTACTAGAAGTAGCAGACAGCAAGGCACAGGGCTCAACACATTCCCCAGTTACATGGGTGTAAATCCCATAAGAAGAGAGGAATGACTACAACTGTCCTACTTAAATCATTCACCTTCTGCTGCTAACCAAACACACAGTTTGATTACTTTTCTAAAAACTCCTCGCTCTGAATTAATTTTATATATATGGGTCACAGAAATGGACTAGCTCTCTATATTACAATGAGCACCAGATGGAATTTCATTTGATATCATATAGCTGTTGAACAAATTTAAACATATGCAGACAAGCACTATGTTATGCTAGAGGAAGGAGAAGAGCAAAGCAAAGCAGTAAGGCATAAAAGAGGAGTGATGGTAATCTAGAAAAAGCAGCAGGTCTTGTGTATGACAGGCCAGTACCTTCTTCACATAATTATGGATGTTCTTATTCATCTGCTTGCATACAAATGAGCTTCTCTTTCTTCACAGTATCCTGCTAAAGCCTCGAGGTTTGTTGATTCCTTGTGGCAATAAGATCCTCAGCTTAGTTGCATGTCATAACTTGGAATCAACACTAGTCAGCTCTGCCAAGTTCTATTTGGCCAGAAGTATCAGGCATAGGGAATATGCAGGGGAGAATGATGATCCTAGAGAAGCGTTGTCTTCATACTCAGGCAGAGAAGGGAATTTCTGTGGAAGGCAGCATATAATTCTTGCCCCTGTAATAATGACACTGCAGGATTTTGGACATAATACGTAGAATATGCAAGTGGCAATGTGAGGCGGCCATGATTTCACTCTGCTTTACAGAGTCCCACTAAATCCAGCAGGACTGGGAAAAAAAGTATCAGTAGAACAGCTTAGCTTGGAGTGCAATAGCACTCCATCACCTGAGCTCCCTTACCAGTCCAATGTCTTTATAATATTGAAGGCATAATTATTCTCTTACAGAAACAATTCCCTTTGGCCTGCATAATACAGCAATCCATAGGAGGATGTGCTTGCAGCACATGATATCCCCATTAATAATACTAGTGCTAAAAGTTCCAAGCAGGAATTAAACACGGGATCAGGACAAGCACCCCTAGTGGCGTCCTACTACTACTACTATATTTGATATTTCAGTCAAAAACAAACCCAAAATCCAACAAGGAAAGAAAAAAAACAAACAAACCAAACCAGCAAACAAACAAGCCCTGCGACCAGCATTTTCCAGAAGCACAAAAGGAAAAAACCCAGTAGATGAGTAATAAAACATGGTAAGAATAACTTTCCAAAAGTCTGATTTGATAAAACCACAAATTCTTGTTAAAATTCAACTAATGGTAGGGAAAGCTTCATTGGAATAGATATTTAAAATTTAATTGAGGAGACTTAATAAATGTCATTTAAAATCCCACTGTATGACCTTTCTTCTTTCTTGCTCCTATACTATAGCCTACAACATGAGCACAGAATAGCTGAATTAGTTCATGCCTCTGTGTGTTTGGTAGGAATCCTGCTGTGACTCCAATTCATCTATTGATTGAAATTCTACTCCTATTCTAAGTCAAAGTATGATGTGTTTGGCACTGAAACACCTTGACACTGTCTCAAACATAGAAAAGAACTTGGAATTTAAAACCTAGGGAAAATGATGGCAAGGGAGGCGTCTCAAAAGTGTTTCAACTGCAGAACAGGAATCAATTTCTAAGTGTCACAATCCTACACAAAACTGATATTATAGGGCTGACTGGCTCTACAGGACAGATTTGGTTGGGGTTCTGGAGCAGGGGGCTGGATGGTGTTTTGTGTAGCAGGTTGGTTTGGTTTTTGTTCTTTTTAGGGAAAGCTGCCCATTGCAGAGAAAAAAATAACATCATTGCCTACTTGATTTGGCTTGAAGAAATATTTGATCCAGTAATGGCTAGCTTATCCCCACACAGAAAGATAGTTCAGATTCTTCCTCCCACAGAAAAGTCATCTGTGCCCATCCTTTTAGGTTCTATATCTATGAATCAACAAGAGAAACAGTGCCTGGTCAAAGGAGTCCTCTCTTATCTTGCATTTTGTGACCTAATCAAAGACCTTTTGTTGAAATAATGTTGAGTGAGCTGGCAGAATCATAAAATTCAGACACATCTCTTGTGTATGCCCAGGAATGTGAAGCTGGTTACTGTCTGACCATAACCACAACCACATAAACACAACTTTCCATTTGAGGGTGTGCATGTGCTCAGCTCTCCCTTCCACCTCACTGCGCATGCTGCCAAGATGCTGGGGAGATTTAACTGCAGATAAAAGCTCCAGTCTCACTATTACAAAGGGCCTTGCTGCAAAGGAATATCATTGATTTTATGGAGGCAGGAACTGAGGGAAAAATAGGCCTGGGAGGAGAGACAAGAATTCATGGGACAAGAATCCAGATATGCATGAGCAAGGAGGGAATAAAGAGAGAGGTGGGTCATGCTCATAAGCATTAATTTTCATGGTGTACACCCCAGATTTACTGAAGAACATGAAATAAGTCCAGTTTATTTCATCTATTCTATCCCAGAAAATGGTGCTGGTAGTACATGGATTGCCACAGAGGGGGCAAGAACCTGAGACCTCTCTGCTACACACATTGTGTCTAATTACACACCAAAATGGAGTGGGTGACAGCAAACACAGCTTTTCTTGAAACCTCCTAGAATATCAAAACACAGACATTTTGTTATTTATGGCTATGTAAGGGGACTTTTTCTCTGTATGTCTGCATGCACGCCTTCCCTTAAATCTCTTACAGACATGTTTATAGAAGGAAGGATAAATATTTTTCCATAGCTTCATGGAAAATTACTATGAGAAACCTTGGAGTAACACAGCTGTGGGGTCCCTCATTACCTCAGCACTAGCAGAGCCTTCCACACACTGAAATTTCATTGTGCTTTGCTGGGCACGGGCCTGCAGTTGTATGCCCAGCCTTTCCAAAACACCTCATCAAAAGGATCAGTAATTTTCAGTCTCGTTAGTATTTTAGCGGGAACCACCAAGGGACAAAATTTCTTTCTGACCCAGACTGCATACCATTTCCCAAACCTCTATCTGATTTTATAACTAGGGAAAAGGGATCAGGGAGATGCCATCTCTCAGGTAACACTCAGACTTTGTACACCCTCTCTATTTTCAGAAACTTAACATCCTAGAAATTCACCTCCCAGTGCTCCATGCTCTGAGTTCAGGCAGATATTTTTGTCTTACACTTTGTCCCAAGCTGTAAAAATAACACCTTCTTCCTCAGAGGTGGCTGCATTTTTGCAACACATTAAAAACTTGTTTGGTGCTCCTCAGTAAATCCACTAAAGGTGTCAGGGATTCTGTGCAAAGAAGGGCTCTTTATAGAAATAATTTTTTAAGTCTTATAAACAAAGCCATGCAGTAGAAAAAAACCCACACAGAAACTGGACAGTTTTCACTGTCTCTTATCCTTCAGATGAGGCTGACCAAGGCTGGCATGAAGCTGATGGGCAAGCTGTAAAATAAGGAAATGAGAAAAAATAAAACAAAATCGGGATTAAAAAAATATTTATTATTAAGGGTTTGCTGCCTAGTGAACAGTTGCTAACACAGATAAAAACACCGTTCACACTAAAACACACTTGAGCCACTGTTCCTTCATACTGTCCCTGTCAGTGCACACATCCAAACAGCTGACTGAATAATTAGGAGGATACTGAGGTTTATATACTAAAAATTTTATAGTGTGAATATTTTCTTTCTGTATAAATATTGGTTTAAACGGAAAACCGGAAGCTTGAATATACAAGACAGGCCAGTGATTTTAGGAGTGAATAAGACCTTGATATCTACCTGTAGCGTTCTTTAACACCTTTGTATGTGTTCACTGACACATCAGCCTCACTTTCTGAAGCACTGGCAACTCTGACTTCAGTAACCTTCCAGTCCTGAGCTGCCCTATGGACAGGGACCTGCTGAATTGGAGATGGATGATAAAAAATTTGAAAACATTTTTGCCTCACAGATTTCAAATTAATTGGAGATCTGAACAAACTGAACTCCTTGCGTGCTGTCAGCATGCCCGAGGGATGGGATGCCATCCAGAGGGACAAGGACAAGCCATGGAAATGTCATCTGGTTTAACAAGACCAAGAGCAAGGTGCTGCACCTGGATTGGGGAACCTTCCCCTGTATGAATCCATGGGAATGAAGAGATTGAGAGCAGCCCTGGGGAGAAGGATTTGGGGGTACTGGTGGAGGAGAGGCTGGACAAGACCCAGCCATGGGCACTCCCAGCCCAGAGAGCCAAACCTGTCCTGGGCTGCATCCAAAGCAGCGTGGGCAGCAGGGGAGGGAGGGGATTCTGCCCCTCTGCTCTGCTGAGACCCCACCTGGAACCCTGCATCCAGCTCTGGGGGCCCAGCACAGGAGAGACATGGACCTGTTGGAGAGAGTCCAGGGAAGGACCACAAAGACGATTAGAGGGATCTGCTTATGAGAACAGGCTGAAAGAGTTGGGGCTGTTCCACCTGGAGAAGAGAAGGCTCTGGGGTGACCTTGTTGCATCCTTCCAGTACATAAATGTGGCTTATAAAAAAGATAGGAACATTTTAGCAGGTCTTTTGCAACAGGACACGGGTTAAGACTCTTAAACTACAAATGGGTAGACTCAGACTAGAATTCTTTTACACTGAGGGTTGTGAAATGGTGAAACAGGTTGCTTAGAGAGGTGGCAGATGCCCCATTCCTGGAAACGTTCACAGTCAGGCCAGACAGGGCTTTGAGCAACCCAATCTAATTGAGGTCTCTGTTCATTGCAGGGAGGTTGAACTAGGTGACCTTTCCAACCCAAGCCATTCTATGATTCTTCCTCTGCCTGGGTGACTACATAGAACTCCTGTGAACTCTCCTTAAGTCAGAGGGAAGAAGCTGGTGACACTGTATAAACTGATTCTTTTTTCCCTTGGGACTTTCAAGACACTCAATTTCAAAAGCCTTTTACTGAAAAAGGAGTTTGTAATTACTCCTTTTATTCCTTCCCTTTTAACTTTTTAAGAGGGAGACAGGACAAAATAATAAATTAGAAATATAAACACCAAAAAAAATCAACTGTATTGTTTTTTCATTCAATCATTAAAAATTTTCTTAAAAAGTAACCATACTCTTGCAAAAACATGCATTCTGGTTTGATTGAAAAGAAGATAATTTTTTAAAAGAATAATTTTTTTACTGACCAAAATTATCTGCAAGGGAAGGATGCTGAACAGGCCACCTGCCCACCACCCAAATTGTAAAATATTTGTGAAAAAAATATCCTGGCCCTAAATGGTATAATCCATTAAGTCAACAAGGCTCTTCTGACTTTACTGGAGCTTAGACTAGCTCCTACATGAGAAAAGGAAACTAATTAAGCACACAGATGGTCAGACACATCTCTCCAAGCTCAGCCAAGTTCAGTGATTTGTTTTACCAATTCAGAAACAACGCATTTGATACATCATCCTAAATGTGGCTGTACAAGCTGCTGCCTTTCCAGCCTTCCCACCACATGACCTTGTGAGGTCCCTCCATCTCTCAGGGACATCCCTGCACACCTGACCCATTCCCTGACACCAAACCTTCCAACACCACAGCACTCCCTGCCCTCCTGCACTCCTACAGGAGCTGTGCAAACATTTCCATCCTCTCTCAGCCCCGTGGAGAGCAGCTCCCTCACAGTGCTTCATGCTGCAAAGGCCATGTGCTAGGGGGGCTGGAAAAGCCTCTGGCACTGCTCTGGGAGAAGCCATGGGCTGGCCTGGGCAGAGCAGCAGAGATGCTGAGGCCGTGGCTGTGCAGGTGTGGGGTGGCCCCTGGTCTTTCCCCTGGGGGGGTTTTCTGGCTCTGCTCCATCAGAGGTGCAGCAGGACAGGGCTGCAGTGAGGCCCCCAGATCTGATCACCAAGTGTACACACACTGACACATCACCAGCAAAGCAGCCCTTGGCTGCAGCATGAGTTACTGCTTCCTCCTCCTCCTCCTCGCCCACTGCAGCAGCCTGCAACTCTGGACCTGCTACTGAATTCCCTTAGCTTTTGTTGCTCTGTCATTCTTTTCCCTTCCTTCATGCACAAATAGCAGGCAGCATTAAAATGATAAGGTTGTCAGAGAAAAAAAAAATAAAGAAAAAATGTTTCCCCTAGAGCCTCCCATTGCAGGCCTGTAATTGAGAAAGGCAAATACATATTATATTACTTTGATTGCTATTAAGTGAAACAAGCTCTCATCTTCTCTTTCATCTAAGTCTTTTCATGGAAGACTGAAGATAAGCTGTTCTCTGCCTGCAGAATAGGTTGAGGCAGGTTTTCCTATATGCAACTACTCAGTATACACCTTAACAGAAGGTCAAAGATGTAAAAAATGGGGGGGGGGGGGGGGGGGAAAGAGGAAGTAAAAATGCTGTCACTACTTATCTTTGCAGCAGAGCTGTGCTGAGTGCTGCTGAGTCTTTTTACTCTTACAGTTCTGTAAGGCCAAGAGATGGAAATCCTTATCCTTCTCCTTCCCCTCCCCTGGCAGAGGCTGGGTTAGGGATGCTCTCTTGTCACAGGCATTGGGTTGCCTCGAGCACTTTGATGATCTGGAGCTATAGCTACGGTAACCAAGTGAGTGTTTAAGGCCTGCACTCTGCTAACAAGCTCATTGCTGTAATTTATTACCAGCACAGTCCTATTATAGGCATCAATGGCAGAAGCTGTTGCTTGTTTGAGGCCCTGGTGTTCTCTGTGAAGCGACAGGGTTGCAGAAAGGAAAGAAAAAAATAAGAGAAACCAACCAAACACTGCACATCTTCCCTTTTCTATGTGTGTTGATATACATTCACATCCCAAACACTCATGAAACAGCATTTAAAATACTACCCATTTTCTGGTCCCCTTCCTTCCCCTTCTCAGCAGCTCTGGAAAATCAAGTATGCATTTGTGCCTGCCTTGCTTCCAAGTCTGGCAGCACAGCTTAAACCCATCTCCTCCAGACGTAGGAGGCCTGCTACGCAAACTGAGCATTAAACTTTGATATGTTTATGGGGACCTCTCTGACCACTTGGCTGCTTGTTTTATTGCCCTTTGCGTATGCAAAGGCAAGTCCAGCCCCTTCATCTCCTTCAGGGAAACCACCAGGAATATCTGAGCAGATCCCCTCATTCTCATTGTAAGGGAAAAGGAATTATTTACACAAACATCTGAAAATTCAAGGAATGGTTTTCCATTTTTCTGACCTGCAGGATCTGAAGTAGCTTAAAATTACTGATGTGGATTTATTTACTGGCAAAAATAGCCATCTGAACTCACAATCTTCACCAGCTTTTTTCTTCTAATATTTGAAGCTCTTGTTTTACTAACTAAACAAAAATACTATATTAATTCCGTTGCATCAGTCAAAAAGCATAAATTTTTTGCCTGACAGGGTATTTTTTTTTCTTTCTCTCAGTGGCTATGAAAATATGGGAAAATAGGAAAAATATACAGCAAAGAAATTATAAAAAGTGTTACATAAAAATAAGAGCTAATTAGAAGGTTTTCATTTGTGCACAGAGGTAGATTTCTTCCTGGCATTGCAAATGTGCTGCTCAGTCTAAGCTCTGTGGTATTCAGAGAAGGGGAAAATGCTGAGCATGTCACAGCCCTTGCTGTTTAATTAGGCTGTGGTTGCCACCGCAGCTGAGCTTGGTCTAACAGCCACTGTTGACTAAAGGGACAGCCCTTCCTCCTCACCAATCCTACCATCCCTGCACAGGCTGCCCAGCTTGCCAGCCCCCCAGAGCCAGCTCAGCTCACTTAACCTGGAGGGGAGGAGGGGGGAACACCAAAAAAACAAACAAAATAAAAACCACCCAAAACACAAACAAACCCAAGGCGTAACTCAGCCCCCTAAAAACTAATATTTTTTTTTGCTCATCATGTTAACTGAACCAACAGGTGCTAATCCCACTGCAAGCACTGGAAGGAGGAAAGACCACAAGTGCAGGGTGGGAAGGAAGAGGAGGGACATCCCTTTCAGTGGTGAAAAGCCACTGGACTGACACAGTTGTGTCACCACTGAGAAACCCTCTGGCACAATCCCCTGACAAAGTCTGGGTGAGCTACTCTGGCTCAGGCAAGCACTTGAGATATATGCACTCGTCTTATCCCACCTCCACCTTTACCAGTCTGAAATCCTGCGTGGAAAAGCAGCAAGAAACAGCTGGGACAGCAACTTCTCCCACTCCCCCATGACCTTTCTTAACATACTCTTTTCCTCAAGCACACCAAGGGACCCGTGTCAGGCTTGCTAAATCCATCACTTCAGAGGCATGCTAGACTGCAGAGATGCACTGTAGTGTACCATCTCTGTGCAACTTACAGGTATTTAAAGAAAGTCTTCAGAGGAAAGAGGGAAGAAAAATAAACCACAGTTGGCCTTTGCAATATTTTTACCGCTGTTTGCCAAAGGAAGAGGTTATGGTTGTGTGGTGTACCCGTTGCACGGGGCCAAGCAGCACTGCAGGAACAGGATGCTCACAACTCAAGGCAGGCTTCCCAAGGGGAGCTCTGACATGGGAGATCCAGGGCATCACTGGCAAGAAGCCCTGAGTCAGAAAACACCAGCATCTTCTCGAGGCAGAGCTTCTCTTGCTTTCCACGGGGTGAAACATCAGCCTCAGACTTGGGTGAAATTAAAAACCTGCCAGCAACTCACCAATCAGTGAGGAAAAAGGGTGATTAGGTTTTTTTCTTTATATTAAAAAACAGGGTTTGGTCTCAAAGTGAGCTTCAGGACCACTTTCAAGCTCTGTGCCCCTGGCACCATTGAACAAACAGCACCTGACACCTCAGTTTGTAGCTGCCACACGCCAGCAGCTCTGGCTGATGCTTGCACACCCCATAGCAAGCAAGGGAAGAGGGCAGGTGGGGATTTTCCATGTTCTATTGGACTTGGTGTCAATAAAGCAGATGCTGAAGATACCAGCATACATCTTTTGCTCCAAAAATTGCCCTGGACTTGATCTTTTCTGCTAATGCATAGCCATCTATATTGACATCTATATCTATTCTCTGATAGATAAAATAAAGAAGTGGTTGCAGACCACAAAGAAACAGGAAATGCAAGGTCAGAGACTTCAGCCCTCTGTCTTCTCCCCTGTGTGCCCAGCTTGGAGCCTGTCTGAAAGGAGAGAAGAGATTTCTCTGTCTTTCCTTCCCAATTAAACCATTGTGCCTTGCATAAGACAACATTTACTAGGCCAGGGAAAGAGAGCAAGACTGACACACTGCCAGCCCCCATGGCTAAGGTATGAGGGGAGAAGGGTTGCTGTCCCCATCCCAAGCAATCCTGCAGCAGGATCCTTCCTGGATCAGAAGTGGGACCCAGCATCTTTCCCCCTTGAACTAAGATTAGATGAGAAGTGCTCTCCTAAAGGGGGCATTGCCCTTCTCCCCCCAGTGTGTTCTAAAAGCAGCAGCCAGCACAGCACTGCACACAGAGCTGTGGCACAGTGCAGGCAGGGCCACCCACCACAGGGCCAGGGCAGCACACGTGTGCCAAGCACCCAGCTGCCACCACACTGACACCAAGGAACATCTGGGCACAAACACACGTGACAGAACAGAGCTCCACGTGCCTGGGGATCCAAAGAGCTTAGGCATCAGGCAAGCAGAAGTTTCCATAATTACAACTGTATCTCCCATCCAGAGTTTCTTCTGGCTCTGACCCAGTCTCCCTAGAGCTTTCTCACCAGCAATTTTTCCTCAGTTATTTTTTGCAAATCCAGGAAAGAGATTGTGTTATCTCTCAACAAAACAGAACATATTCTAATATCCTAGCAGCTGGCCCTGGGATATAATCTATGGGACTCTGGTTGCTTATGGCCCAGTTTACAGTCAGCTTCCCAGAAACATTTGCATGGTTGGGTAGAGTTGAATACAGCAATTAATCTTCAGTTCCAAGTAATCAGAAACATTTAGTCAGAGGCAAACTTATTGAAAGACAAAAGAGGCTCCAGGACTGTCAGCAAAAGAGGATAAATTTCTGAAATATCATGTATTTAATATTCTCCATCATGATCTAATTAAATATGTAAAACAAGAAAAAGCATATTCATTATCAGGAAAAAAAAAAACTTGTTTAATTGAACCAAATATTCCAGAGCACAGAAGGACTTTCTGGACTGTTATTATCTGGTTAGAAAATATTTTCCCAACTATTACTTATTTCCCATTTCACTGCAGGCCTTTGCATTCTAAATAACATTTCTGGATTTCAGAAGGGAAAATGAGGGATAACTGACCAAGATTAAAGGTCTGAATCATTCAAAATATGCCTCTCAGTTTCCCAGGAATAAGTGAACTCAGAATTAAACTTCCAAAGGCTAGTCCTTTCTGATACCTAAAAGCAGCAGTTTTGCCAGGCTGTCTTTGGAGCATCAGCAACACCACCACAATCAAACATTTGGGGAGGAAATTGGCTCTTCTGTAAAGGGTTTGGCCAGGACACAGAGAGCTCAGCTTTGCAAACAGCTCCTCTCCTCTCTCTGATAGCAGCAAGGTGCAAAACAGATACTGAGGAGTTCCCAGCTCCTCCAAGTGTGACGGTTCTAAAACCTCCCAGAGCTGATGCTAACACTATGTGCATCTATTACCAGATTTTCAACTCTGCAGTGCTAACACAGAAGTCACAAGAGTGAGACCCAGAGGAAACAGCACATTTTCCAAAGCTGCTTGGGCAACAAGCTCTGTCATGCTGCTGCAGAAACACACTGTACTGAATAACCTCACCACAGCATGGTGAGAGCTGCATTCTCTGCTGCAGTATATAAGTCAAATGTCTCCTATCAGAGTAGCAATTAGGAAACTTTTATACTGGTTTAAGGGTAGTATTAAGCCTGTGGCTGACACAATACAGAAAACATGACTTTTTGAAGTACCGTTGTTGAAATTTCCCCCAAAAGACAAAAAGGACATTTTTATCTGCCACTATGTGTGTAGCTCCTGCACAAAGCTACACCAATTTATGCCAAACAAGAATATATCTCAGCATCTCCAAATCTGTCCAGATTAGCAAGGTACACCATTTTTCCAAAGCAATTAAATATTACCATAAAAGTGAGAGAATTCTCTCACAGTACAACGAACAACTTTCCTAAAAGTGACAATATTGCATTCTTTCCCCTTTCTTTGCAAGCTAAAAATATCACTTGACATTTTTGCTGTGACAAACATCTTCAGATGTTTTTTACTGAACCTCCTTTCTGCCTCTTTACTGTCTTTTTCTTTGAAAGGATGATCCTTGTGCTTATACAAGCCCACGGATAGATTGCCATTAACTGCAGTGGAATTTAGGCTAACCTAGATTACCCATTAGCCTCTTGGCAGTCCTCAGACCTTGTGAGGACTTGTACCAAACCCCATAAATTGGAGGAAACGAGATGTCTGAGGTAAGCATGAAGGCAGGTTATATGTACACGGTCTATATCCGTGTGTAAATTTAAGCAACTGTGATATTCAAGTCTAAAAAGCTGCATAAAAGCTTTAAAACAAGATTACAGCCATGACAGATAATATCCTACACACCACGGATTATATTCCTTAATTTCAGCATAGTTTGGCCTTGTCATTCTGCTGGACTTCCCTGGAGCCCCTTTGATGAAGTGGTCACTGGCAATGCTGTTAATCTGACGGGTGCAACAACCATCTCCTGGTCAGGGGCAGTGTAAAAACAGCTTTGAAACTACTTTATGAGACAGATAACCGAAACTAGAGCAGTCACCACCCAAAACAGAGGCCACATGCAGGGCTGGAATAGGAGCAGAGCTGTGCTGGTGTCTCAGGGTGTTTCTGGAGGGTTTGAGAGCTATTGCTTGGAGCTGCATGTGTGTAAGAGATAAGCAGCAAAAATACCACAAGAGCACAGAAAGAAGGCAGCAAGGACACATCAGATATAGCTGGAGAGGCACGTGACTAGGAATACCAAGATGGGACTGATGTTTCCACCAAAAGGTGGGCAGGAACTATGAGAAAAGTCACTTTCCCTAAACACAGTGGGATTCACACCACAGGAAAAAAAAAAAAGTTAGGTAATGCCCCACAAAAATAATCAGACCTAAAGATACTTGACTAAGTCATCAAAAAGCACAACCCACAAAAGGCTCAAATACTAGTTTAAACAAAAGATGTGACTACATTTTTTACTATCTCTCTCCCCCCACCACCACCACTTTCAATCAGCTTTGTTACTCCAGTAATCACGAGCCTTATTTGACAAACAGTGGAGTCCAAGCTGGCAAGGACAGTTGGGTTAGATTTTGTTTGGCAGCTTCACAGCTATCTTTATTCACCAGACTCCTGCACAGCACAAGTATGTGCATCATTTGTCCATCACCACAGACACAAACCAGCCAGGCACTCACAGGTCTGGGTACCACTGTCTAATTCCATTGCAGACCAGTCAGAAGAAACCTTCCTCATGGAAAGATACTTTTAATGAGATTCCTTCTTGTAAGCCAGTGCCTTCAAAGAAACAGGAGCCAAGCAAGGCACCAGAAATAGAACCATCCTCCATTCCATTCCACTCAGAGTCTTTGTGTAGGCACTGGGGTAATGATGACAGGCCAGAGAGAGTTGCCAGAATCAGGGCAAAGCAGCTCTTGCCAGAAACTGAGGCTCCCATGAGCAGCAGTTCCTTTCAGCAACACCCAGCTTAACAACGTGCAGATTCAGGGCAGCTCCATCTCCACGAGGACCCAGAGCCAGCGAGAAGCCACAGGCAGGGTCAGGCTTACTCAGAGCCCCAGATGGCCTCTGCTGTATCCCCTGCCTGCACCCATATGAGCTGTCTTAACTCCTTTGCCTTCTCTTCCTCACGTCCTGTTGCTTCAGTTCCCATTTTATAAAATTAAAAGCTTAGCATTACTATCTGGACCCCTCACCACAGACAAGCATATCCTGACCTCCTTGCAAGGTACATTCTCCCCATTTCTGTCAAGGGGGACACTGCCTGAAGCAGCAAGACAAGTTACTCCTGAGAAGGACAAACAATTGTCCTACTGGACTGCAATACCAATAATGAACTTCAGTAACTCCAGGGTTAAAGTTGGTAACAAAGTCAAGCTTAGGTCAGCAGACTCTTAAACATATTTATTAAGCATGTGTTTAAGCAATCAGCTGAAACAGGGACAGAGGTGCCATAGTATCATCTAAGGAAGCTCCTTTTTTTTCCTCTCATTTTGGCCTTCGGAAAAAGCATAGTCATAGCTAGATCTCATATGTTGCACAATAATTGAAATTTTCATAGAGAATTCCAGAGTAAATTGGTAAATTGTTAGCAGACTGTACTACCACAAGCTTGTCAGCATTTCTATTTTCTTTTTTTTTTTCCTTTTTTTAAAATTTGGTTTAAATTTGTGTTCCATCATCATTTTGTTTCATAATTTGTGTGTCATCAACTCTGGTCATCTTGTGACCCCCTGATTAGAGAAAAGCATAAAAAGAAGCTATTTCTAAAGCAAACAGGATTTTCCCCCTTCACTATTCCAGGAAACAAATTCTTCCCAAAAGCCATCATTAAGGAAAAGTCAGAAAGAGTTCAGATTTTTATGAGTGAAGCAAATAAGCTGCTACAGTATTAAAAACAATCTGGAATTTAGCTTATGAAGTTCTAGCTCTTTTGGTAGAAAAGAAACCACTGATTGATAGCGTTTCCTTCTCATGAAAACAAATTGTGATCAAAGCATTTCAAGCAGCTTTTGAGTAGACTTCCAATGAAAGGTATGAAAGTAACCAGTGCTTGACTTTGCTCCTCCCCTTGCCATCTGTGATCATCTTACCCGAGAGGAGATGTCTTTTTCTTGACAATTTTGGCCCTTGTCTGTTCAGAGTGGCAGGAGTCCCCACCCTTTGGGCTGTACTGACTCTTCACATTAGCAAGCAAGACATGGCAATTTTGCTCCCTGTGGATCAATGCCCAAGTGAGGTCTCCTAAGGAAAATTTGGAGGAGGAATGAGAGCCAGCAGAGGGAGTATCATAATAGCTCCCCTGTGGGAACATTTCTTGCAGAAGAATCCAGAGACTTCAGTTGGTCTCAGGACCCTATTGTGTTAAGAAATATACATGCTTACAAGTAAGCACGCTTACATTGTCTAACTACATTTTCCATGCGGGCAATGGATTTTTTGCAAAGGTCATTGGGTCCAAGCCAGTCGCCACTGGGAATATAAATTGTGTGTTCTTCACACTGAATCATAGAGAGGGGGTGGGTGGGAGAAGTGAGAGACAGATTTGTAGCTGTCTTTTTTTTATTTAAAATTAATATGGCTATTTCTCTTTATAACACCAGTATTCCCGGTTCTTCTACAATGCTTGACATCCAGTAGTCTCAAAATGCATCAAAAAGAAAGTACTACTGTCCTAGAAAAAAAATCTAAGCCCAGAAAAGCAATTTGATGTTCTTGCATCCCAGCTCATCAAATATGTACCAGAAGGAAGAAGAACTGCTTCAAGAACAAATGTTTGATATGTCCTCAAACATCTGAAAACAGGTTTTGCCCTCTAGTAAAACTAAGGATGCCCATAGGGGAAATCCAGACCTTCACCAGTGGGAACCTAACTTCAGTAGAGTGGCCATTTCATAATGGAGGGAAGTACAGTTAATGCTCAACTGCCACCTCAGTAATAAGTTTTTTTTCCTCACTGAGTCCACCTACTTTTTGAGTTTCATCTGCCCTCAGAGGTTTACAGGTAAGAACTCCCATTTGATTTCCCTCCCATTGGGGAAGCTAATGGCTTCAACTCTGAGACCAAGTTTGCAACTGGGAGCAACTTGTCCCTGGGAAGTGCTGCCATGAAGGAGCCTAGCCTACAATGGGATGCAGAATAGCAATTCCACTGCCCATTCAACAGGCTGAAAGCCCAGCTCTTATACATCCATCAAAGTCCATTTTAATTGGGAGCCTAAAGCTATTTTACTCATCAGTAATAAAGGAGCAATTAAGTTCACAGCCAAAAATGAATTAATGAGATACTGCAAACAAGTTAATTAACTCCTTCATGGGTATTCAGATAGAAACCACACAAAAAAACCCACAGGGTGTGCTAATTACTTCAGGGGTCTGACTAAAATGAAACAAAAAAATAGATAACCACAACATTTGGAGCAAAGGCTAGAAGTCTGTCATTAAGCCATCTTCTCTCATATACAGTAAGCCGTGTATGACACTGCACACATAGAAATGCCTACATCCCTATGTACAACTCCTCAAGAACAGCATCAAATTCAGTAACACTAAAACTGAACCTATTTGCTCCATTTACCTTGGCAAATGCTCCGGGGGGGCACTCTCCTTACCCTAAGGAGAAGAGTTTGGCAAAAGACTCGGTCTGTTTAAATACCCTTTAAGGGAAAGTAGAGGTTTAGCAAGGATGGCCTGGAAAGGACAGCATGAGGTATGTGACGTTGTGCAGTGCCTGGCCAAGGCTGACTTACATGGCACAGCTTGAGGAAGAACAAGAGGGGTCTCTGTGTATATGTTTAGGAGGTTAAACTGTCATCCTTGACAATTTACATTAACTGTACAATATTTCATTGCCACGAGCTCAGGGATCCATAAAACCATTGGGCCAAATTTGCTCACCCCTATGTTTTGGTCATTTATGGCCACACAAAGGATAGATAGAATTCTACCAGTACAGACAGAGAAGAGCTTTACTGAGGCTTTTGTCCCCTGGTCCAAAGATTATACTTGAAATTTAGAGAAGCAGAAAAACAAGCCCTTTCCACGTGGTGGCAAAACACAGCTGCTTTTAAAATCTCAAAACTTGGGCTATTTTTAAGGAAAAAGCAGAAGGTTCCCAGGGCTCACAGTGGAGTGTGAGCCTGCAGAATTCAATAACCAATCCAGGAAACCTATTTTGACATCTAGTTTCAAAGAGGGTATTGTAAACAAAGAGCAAGCCCACAGAACAATATCATTCTTGATCCCCATTTAAGTAGCAGGAACACAGAAAAGCCTCAGAAGTGGAGACATCTGTATTTATGTAGAGTGCTTTCCCTGTCTCTTTGTACTCCATTAAATTGCAAATGGCAAAATGGAATTTCTTTTTTGAGTAGATTAGCCCTTGCATCTTAAACCTCTCCAAATACAACAATGCCACTAAAATATGAGAAGGACACTTTCTGAAATCTGCAGAAGCATTACAATGTTTGTTTACAGTTCATATCGTGGTATTTCTGCCTGGCCTCAGAGCAGCTCGCAGCAGCCACTACTGGCTTTATTGGAGTTTGTTTTAAGTTAGAGGAGAATGAGACCAGACTCAGACCATGAAGACAGCATTTATAGATGACAGTTTGTCCAAATCTCACCTCAAAAGTCTTTTTCTTTATTTGGATTCAGTGTGCAGCAAGACTTCTCATTCATATACATGCACACAAACTTTTCATTTTTTCCTGTTAAGGCAAGCAGGGGCTAGAGGCTATCACACAAAGCCAGGTATAACAAACAACAGGACAATGAGTTGTTATTGACAAGACTGGGAGGGGAAAAAAAAGGTTTTCTTTTTTCTCTCTACATGTGCTTAGCTAAACAAAGACTACCAAGCCTATAAAAGAATATTTTGCAAGAAATAGAGCTTGGGATTCATCTTGTCAAAATGATGGCTAAGTCTTCTATCTGCCTGTCAGCACAAATATTATCCATAGATTGACAGAAAGCATTTGTTAACTAACTTAGTTTTAGTATACCAAAAACTATTTATTGCATGCAACGTGCTTTTCTACAGGAAATACATTAATGCTCATTGTGGTCACCAAACCAATCTGCCTAACACTAAGTAGGTTGTGCTTAGGGACAAAGACATTATTTTTAATGCTGCTAATCACCTTCATTCCCAGATGAAAATTATTCTGTTTGAATGTATTTATTTTCCTTTCTAGTCTATTTTGGCTGATTTCAAAAGGAAGTTCCTGAAGTCACCAGCACACCCAAAGCTTATACGTGTTTTGAACACCAGATTGTGACCCCACTGTTTGCATGTGTGCATTACTGCTATAACTTTGCACTGTCTCACTGAGTAGTTTGCTGCAGTTTGCCCTGGGGAAGATAAGCCAGAGCATAATCTATGCACTCTGTAAGTCTTGAGGCTGTTGAAATGCATGTGCTATCTCTCAGGAAAGAAAAAAAAACACCCCAAGAACACAGGGCTCCAAAATGATCTTCAGCTGTATCAAAAAAAAAAAAAAAAAAAAAAAAAAAAAAAAAAAAAAAAAAAAGGCAAAATAATAATTGGCTCTTGTTTTTAGTATTCTCAACATTTCTCATTCAGTGTTACAAGAGAAAAAAGTGAGTCTTTCTGGCCCATAAAAAGGATGTGTGACTACTTTTAATTTATTTATAAAGTTGCAAGCCCAATTTATGGCAGCAGAACATTAATGGTAGCAGGACCTTTCTTCTTGGAATTAGGACAGAGGAATAGGAAGTCTTCTCTGCTGAGAGAAATAGCCACATGGCTTCCATGTCTGCCTCTTGAGGAGGTGCAGTTATAAAAATATAGCATCACAGCCATGCTAAATAAATACAGCTTAGTGGAAATCCTAGTGGAAGTAGTAGATTCAGGAGCACCTGGACTTTACTCCAGTTTGGTTATTGACTTGAGCAGGATGAAGTGATTGCCTCTTCATCTGCTTCCCTTCCCCACCCTCTAGTAAATAAATTGTAGTCATAACTTCTTATAAACAGCATTTACACTGCAGAAATATTACACTGACCTGCAAGCCTGCTCTCAGACCTGACTAACATTTGAAGCACACACTGAGCAGGGCAAAGTAGTGCTGCTAACAGTCATAAACTGCTGGGGTTTGAGCTGTGCTGATAGGGCAGTGCTTTGGTCTCAGTTTTATGTTTTACAGTCACACTCCTGTGCTCTTATCAAAATGTGGTATATAACTGCCAAGCCTGAGGAGTTCCTGTGCACAAGCTCATGCCAAATTCCCCACACAGCATCACTCCCGAGCTCTTGCACGTAGTAGATGGTGCTGACTCTGACAAAGAAAGCACTAAGGATTATTTTAAAAGGCTGCAAAAACACTTGCTTTCTTGGCATTTCCTTTGGGCTGAACAGCATTCACTTCCACTCCCTGAAAGCAGCAAAAATATCCTTTTGAAATTAGTTCCTTCTACTTCTCTGACTAATAAATATGTATTTCCACACATATTCACGTAAATATACTTGAAAATTCACGTATTTTCACGTAAATATACAATAACTCTGGTTTTCTTATGGAATAATCTAAAACCTACATGGGACATATAAAGTGTGCTTATCAGTGGTCAGGGAAAATAAGTCTGCTTTTCTCTTGAAGGTGTAGTATTTCAATATTAACACAACATAGACACCTAAAAAGATCTAACCCTAGTCTATTCCCAATAGCAGAGCAGACTTTCCCAGCATAAGGGTAAAGAAAAAAAAACAAAAACAAGACAACTTTATAAAATTAATAACAGATCAAAGCCCAAGAAGACTAGCTCTTTTTTCTTTTCCAAACAAAGCTTTTTTTATTCTTTTTCTCTCTAGACCACATAATTCTGGATTTTTCTCTGCTGTGGAAAAATAAAATAAAAAAAGTTTTGAACAGAGCAGGTATTCCAATAGTTGAACATTAAACATCTTCTTAGTTTGCATTGCTATACGTGCTGATCTTAGGCCATGAGATTAAGGACCTGTACCCGGTATTTCAGCTCTTTCTAGGGACAAGCTTTTGGAGAGGGAGAAAAAAAAACATTGGCACCACAGTTACATCAAAACTTTGTTAACCTGGCTTATTCAGCATTTTCTTTTCCTGCTTTGACTCACTCTATCTGCTGTCAAAAACACCACATTTCAGCACCATCCAGGAGAGATCTGTTCCTTCTCACAGCACAGGACCTTTGGTTCTGACATGTCCTAGGAGTATTTTTCACGTTGTAGCAGAGACCTGTGAATCAACGTGGCCTCTCTGCATTCCCTCAGCTGTCTCTTGCTTACAGCAGCTTAAGCAAGATGAATCTCTCTCTGCCTCCCCTCCAGTAATGGTTTATTTACGTTGCCTGTCTGACACAATTTAGACCGGATTAAACCGCTGTGCAACCACATCTCAAATTGGCTTACACCCCTATGGTGCTCCCGCTCCCTGGCAGACACAAGCTGTGCCAAGCACCCTTGCTGTCAGAAAACTAATTATCCAAAATTTTAAAATAAAAAAAAAAATATATATTTATATATTTTTAAAGCGATTAGCTTTCTGCCGGCTTAGAGAGTTACATCAGCTCCACACATAGTCCTGGGGCAGGAGTGGGGTGGGAAGGAGTGGCTGGGGAAGAGCCACGCCAGCACCCAGTTAGATCAGCTCCAACAGGGATGGCTCCCTATCCTCAGGTCATTTTGAAAATGGGACTGTGGCTTTAAGTGCCATTGTCAGGAGTGGCCGGAGCACAGACACAAACCAGGTGCTGCTAGCTTAATGAATTACAGGCCAGATCATCCATTCAGGCAGAGCCTGCCTGTGCTCTTTGCCCACAGCAAGTACAAGGCAACTTGAGCTATCCTCACCTTCAGGGCTCAGGCTTAACCTTGACACCAGAATGGCACAGGTTTAACCCTTCAGCTCCTCCAGCTCAACTGAAGCCACCCCCCACTTGCTAAGGGAGACCAGCTGAGCCGGTGTCCTGTCACACAAGTGCATAATACACCTCAGAATTCCTATTGAAGGAGGAGCATTTATTCAGAGACTCTGCACAGGTACAGCAGGAGCAGGTCTGCAAGTGAGACATGTACCCACACACAAAGCTGTGTGGCTGAGCTTATTTTTCAAAGCTGAATTCAACATGAAATTTATTAGAGTTATTCTCTTAAACACACGCAACCTACTTTTGAGCGCTTCCAAGGGATTCTCCATAAAAATTTATAGAAACACATTATAAGCAGGAGTTGAACTAATTTAACCATTGACAGCAGCAGTAGGAAAAGTAGCAGAGGAATAACAGGTTTCACTTGCCATTCTAGAATAAGTCTCTCTGCAGTTTATTAAACTCAAACTGAAATACCTGTTTTTTCCAAAGCTATTCTGTGATCTCACTGAAGAAACAGACAGTTGCAGTTCAGTATGCCACTGGAAAAAAAAGACATTTCTTTTTCACGTGCTCTATCATATTATCACAATTAATTCACTTCTAGAGAAGAAAGGAAAAGAAATTTCTTAAGATTATACACGTTGGTACAGTGCAACACCCTGTAATTTTAAAGACTTTAAGGAAATTCATCCATACTTGAGCTCAAGGTGTCAGAGCTGCTCTCTTCAACAGTTCCCTCACTGTGGTTTGCAGCAAGGAAAAAAATAAATCTTAAACAAAACAAAAATAACCCATATAGCAGGCAACAGATGGGGAGAAGAGAAAGAGGGGGAGCAATATGGAAAAAAAAAAGAAAAAAAAAAGAAAAACATAACCCAGAGAGCATTACATCAGCTCTCCTCCCAGTTTTATTTAAAACACACGTGCCATCACCCACAGCTCTGTGGTTACTGGAAAATATGACTGTAACTTCCATGGTGTGGGTGTGTGGGTTGTATTGAAAAAAAATTTTAAAAAAGGACCTTTCTTTGGCACAGCTGACTTTGGCTACTGATGGAAGGAAAAAGGGTGGCATATTTGTACAAACCCCTTGTGTTTTGGCAGGGAGGATAGTCCTGTATGAGCCACCTAGCTATGTTTTGTTCTTCAGCATACACACTGTTTCACTTCAGCACAGAGAATACCACACAAAGACCACAGCATCAAGCCCAACAGAGAATGTTTCCACCCCTATGCAAACAGTAGATTATCAGTGAAAAAAGCCTTCATTAAATAAATTATTTAGGCCAACATTTGTTTCAGCTTTGACTGCCTATGGAGCAAGGATAGGCAGGGTAAAACATTCATCCTGAAACCAAAATACCACTCGGGTTTGTGCTTTAAAGATGAGTCAGCAAACACCCCTCAGACTGTTATGGTACAGCCAATTTGTACAAAATGAGAGCCAAAAAGTAATGAAGAATTGAAAATTCCAGCAAAGCCCAGGTAGTACCCCTCTTCATGAAGGACTTGATTTTGTGTGTGTGCACATACAAGAGGAGCAAAGACACAGGATTAAAGACATCTGGATGATTTTCTGTGCTTATCAATAGCTCATGGTGAAGCTAATCACTATGTCACTTGAAGTCTGACTTCAGAGACAAGTATTTTCAAGAAGAGCCCAGGCTGACAATTCAAAGTCATTAGCCAGCTATTTTGAGAAGGGCTCCAAAACACTCTTGAGACTTAAGAAACACCCCTCCCCCCAAAAAAACAACCAACCAAACAAAACCCTGTGATTTTCTCCTGCTTGTCTTGCAGAGGTTTAGGGCTTGCATTTTCAACCTCTCCAAAGTCAGTGTTTTTAATCAAAAGTTGATTTTTTTTCAGTCTTCCATCATTAGAAAAGCACCAGATAGCAAGAAAAGGCAGTAAACTGTGCATCTGTGGGACTCCCCTGACTCCAGCTGCAAGCACAGCACAAGCTATCACTGCTCTTGAAGGTTCCCAGGGGCTTTCTGTGTCAGGAGTTCAAGCCCAGTTCTGACCTACAAATGAAGTCATACCCACTAGCAGCAGCATTTCTGGCCTCTACTTGCCACAGGCTGAGTCACAGTGGTCCATGGAGCATTCCACTTGCATTTCCAACACCAGCACTGCACAACACACAGGGGAGAAGGACAGGAAGCAGCTGGCTGCTGCAGAGGGGTACTAGGGTGGACTTTTCCCAGGGAATGCTCTCCTGGAGAGTCGTGGTGAACCTGCTGAGCTGTCTATATGCATCACTAGGGAGGATGGGGGACCAGGTCTTACCTGGCCTTCTTCCAGAAATGGCTCTCCATCCCTGCACCTGTGTTTTGTTGGGGTTTTTATTTCAGGCCACAAATTAGGTGATGCAAACACACAGCAAGAGCTGTGGCCTATGATTATCATTTTTCCTCAGTGAATGGGTAGCAATGATGTTTAATTAAAAGAACAGCTATGAGGAGCAAGGCACAGTGAAGTCACCCCTCAACCTCCAAGCTTAATAATGCTCTGCACTCTCAAAAACTAATGGAGAGATCCCACTAAAGTGACCTCGGCAAAAGGTGCCTCAAGACAAGTCAACATTCGTGATCTTCAGCTACAGCTGCTTGCAAACTGCCAAAAACGTTTAACTACATTAGAAAAGTGGTAGTAAAAACATTTAACTATGTTAGAACTATGAGTGAAGTTGTCCTGGTGACAAATTTTATATCTGAAAAAATGGTGATGCAGGAAAGCCTCATGTGGTTTTAATTTTGTATAGAATTAGGATGCCAATCTCTTTCACACAACTCTACTGCTGCTTCTTTTATTATTATCCAAGGATATCAGACAAAAACAGACAAGAGACCTATGCATAGGGGTTTTTTTTTAAATGGTTGCAACAACCCCCAAAACTCACTGAAAATATAACACATGCAATGCCAGATCACACACAGCTTTTAAGCCATGTATTTTCTGAAATGTGATCATATTTACAGATACAAGTCAAAAAGACTCATTAATTACAACTGAACACAATCTCAGTGGGTTTTAAAACAAATAATGAAAGATAAAATTCCAAGACACAAGGAGGTTTTTCTATTTGTTCTTTTTTTTTTTTAAGACTTGCCAAAAAAAAAAAAGACCCGTTCACTTGAGGCGTTCACCACTGGACACTAAACTATTGATGAGCGTCAAGAGGGCAATTATCTCTAAAATAAAGACTTTTGTATATCATGAGTCCCACATTCTAAATTCAGCCTGAGAAGCAGGAGGAAAAAACGATTCAGACGTAACCAGTGAATTGGCCAAAGGTCTCAGCGTTACAGATATACCACTGTTACATTTTATATGGCATTAGGAAGCGTGGCAGTCATTTGACCCACCAAACAGCAAGCACTTTTGATGCAAAGCCTAATTGTCACTTATACTTTGTCACGCCATTTAGCTTCAATGATTTTCTGAACTCTTCAAGGAACTATGCTAATGCTCCAGTTTTACTTTTGTCAGTATCAATGAGATCCTCATTAAAACCAAACCCCCGAAATTGTTTTGATGCCACTTTCCTTGACAACATCTGCTCAGTTTCCCCTGTTGTTTCCTTGACTGTGGGAAATAAGAGGGAAAAAAATCTTGACAAAAATACCATGACGATATTTTATCTGCAAGAGACATTAAGCAGTGGTGGGAATTGAGGTTTGGAGTGCTCTCTTCAAGAGCACAAGTCTTAAATGAGGATTAATAGAATGGTATTCCATAGAGTCTTACTCTAAACTGTATTTCCTCCACGCTGATTGCAAGAAAGAGTAACAGTTTACAAATCATGTCCTTATTCACTCTGTTTAAGGGGCTCAGAATATTTTACTTTCAATTCTGTTCCCCATTTCCCCCAAGCAGTTCTAGGGAATGGAAAACTAACCTCGAAAACTACTGCCCAAATGCAGCAGAGGTTAATATGAACTGTTGAGGCTGGGAGGCACATCTCAAACACAACAGCCTCAGGCACAGACACACACACACACAGCCCATTGGGATGGATAACAGCTTGGCCATTTCCAGCTAAATCCACTAGCAAACATGAATGGGGCTTCTAAGAAAGGGTGACTGGAAATAAGGCTTTAGGTACAGTTTGCTTTTCCTGTAATGACATTCACCACCATTTATAGGCTTCTACAATTTCTTAACACTGCCACAAGCTGTGTAAATTTAAGAATGGAGCTTAATTTCTCTACATCTCCTAAGAGAAATCAAAATTCATTATTTTTACAATACCTGATTAATATAACTAAAAATAAGTCCCTCCAACAGGAAGGCTTTCACAGAATCACTGCAAGTTTTCCTGATTGTAACACCTATGAATTCCAGCTTGGAGATGGAGAGAGTAAGAAATTTCATGTACTTATTGGGTGCTCAGTCTCTGGTTTCTGTCTTATGTGACAAAGATGGAAGTCTTTGCTAAATTACAAAAGACAAGCTAAAAAAAACCCCAAAAAGCAAAAATCCACACAATTTTAAGCACAGTTCAGTCACTCATGGTTTTAATTTGAAGTCACTTTGTCTAAATGTGAAAAAATACCAGCTTTGAAACAGCACCTTATTCTGTATGTGACAGATTTTAAATATGCAACGAAAGGCATATTAGTCTTTAATAAGTTAAGCAGAAAGTTTGGCTTAAATGGTTAAATGACCTAAAAATAATTTTTGAGTCAGTAAATCAACTCTCATTTTCAAAGGACATTAACTTCAAACACCTTTTGTTAAAATCTGCATGTGTAAGAGTTACCTGGCAGATGTTCTGGTTTTCAGTGGCCTTCTCCAAACCAGTATCTAGCCTGATATATCAGCCAGCCTTCTTTATTTAAAAAGGGCTTGAAGCTGAAGGTACTTCTCTATTCAAGTCCCAGCTTCTGCATTTTTGTTAATACTCTCAGTTTTCATTTAAAATATAAGCAACATTAATATACTAATTTATTTAAGATTTCCAGATAAACTCCAGGAAATTCCAAAGGTGCAAACAGACCAATGACACCTCCATATATCAAACTACCAAGTTTTTAACACAGCTTCATCATTTTCAAATGGATGAAATTAGCAATACCAACTACAACAGTCAGAAGTCAACCTTAACCCTAAAGCTGGTGATAGCACCACACCAAACACTTGTGAATCACAAGCCAGCACTGACCAGAAATTGTTTCAGGGAGTGTTTTACAACTCTCTTAAACCATTTACATCATCTAAGATTGCAGTACACTTATAACTGTGAGCCTACTGCTTTCTACAATACTTTTTTGCCAAAAATTAAATTTCTATGCAAATTTAACAGGTCATTCCTGAGGAGGAAAAAATAAGGAGGACTCTCCTAATGATGGTGTTGTTATATGTAAGCAAACATCTCCAGTGATGTCACCAGGAGCCCTACAGTGTCTGAGAGGTAACAAGGACAGTGTGCAGGGAGAGGGTCACCCATCACACGGGTGATGACCAAGAGTAGATTTAAAATACAGCAGCTTCCTACCCGGGCTCACTCAGCAGTGCAGAACAGCCTCCAGACTCCCAGCAGTGAGTGCTGTGGGAATACCAGGTTGGATGAGCCTTCCAGGGAGCAGCACAGGTCCCAGTATGCTGCTCTGGTGGAATGTGGATTACACCAGAGGAAGGGTTCCTCCTACTGAATGTGAACAAATTATTAATGCTGTTAAAACATCAGCATTTTGCTACATTACCTATGGAGAGTCTCAGCTGAAATCATTCTGGCCCCAGCTAGCCTTAGGGGGGAACCCTTTTGGAAGAACAGACCGGTATTAAAATACAAAGGGAGGTGAATTAAAAGGGAATGAAGGGAGCTTGTGTGTCACCCAGTCACACACACAGTTCACATGTTTTACAGACAGTATGGCCTATAATTAAGGTCATTAAACACTTGGCATCATAAAATTCTACCAATTAATAACTCTGCTAAATTCTTATTGTTTAGGCAGAAGTGCTCCATACCTAGCATCTGCCTTTGGTTGATATTTCTGTTTTCAAGAGAAAACTTCAACTCTGACAGCTTAATGCTGAAAATGTGATTAAAAAAAAATAATAGTCTCTTTCCCTATAGCCTTTTCCTTCAAGTAATACTAAACATCTACAAATTCTCAAGTCAAGAGAATAAACCTGCCTTTGTCTCTTCTCCAGTAGTTTAAGCAAGTAAAGAAAACAGATCACAGTGATTTCCCAGAAACCAAACTGAACCGTCTTGCACAGTCATTAAATGCATATCCTGATATCCTGGGCAAATAATTCAACATTTTGATGCACTATACAGAGCTGCTGAACACTCCCAGTAACAACTGATGTCCATGTAAGGGGCTTGGACAATATCCTAGGCTTACTGAACGCTGACACAGCACTGCAGTCCTCACATTGGATCTGCTCAACTAATAAAATTCATCCTTCTCTTGGTTTTCCCCTCATTAGTGTCTTTCCCATCAAGCAGGCCATCATGGCCCCGTGTCACAGCCACATCTACTCATGGCAGGCTCGAGGCTGAGATGCACAAGAGCCTCACTGAGGTAAAGTTCTGTCCAGTTGTGTGTCAGCATGGCTAGTTCTAGCAAATAGCTAGCACAGATCTGAAACAGCAAAAGCACTGCTACAGGGGATCTCTCAGGAGAGGAAAAGAGCAGGCAAGCCAGTCACCCAATTTAGAAGTGTACAACACCCATCTACTCACCTCACCCTCTGCTTATCACCCCTGTCGTGGAAATACAAAGAACAACAGCTTGGTTTCACCCCTCCATTCAGTCACCTGTACCTGCTCTGGTAGGATTCACTGCCCCTGTCACCCAGCACAGCTGCTTGGCTCCAGAGAAGGAAGAAAAGGCAGAATGTTCCCCTTCCACCATCACAGGTCACAGATTAGCATCTTTATTCCAACTGCTGGGAGCAGCTAAAATTTGGCCACATGCCATCTTTGTGACACCTCTCCTAGAGGGCAACAAGCCAGGGCAGAGGAGCAGCTCAGACTGCCAGCAGCAGCACTGCTGGTGCCCTTTCCTATCCAGGCAGCCATTCCCTACCTGCCTGGGGCAGTGGAAAAACCTTGCTCTGGGCCTGCAGATATGCACTTTAACAGGGGATATACAACAGTGGTGGCATGAATTATTTTAGCTGCTCTGAGCAAAAGCATAAAGTGACAAGGAGATTACTTTGCTATGAAACCAATGGCAGCCAGGAGCAACTGCAAAACGTGGCCATCCAACTCCCTAAGAAAGGAAACGTGCACTACATGTACATATATATTCCATATATAGAAAGGTTATAGACACAGCCCCCTTAGTATAGCTCCCTGGCATTTTTTAATTCTTTCTTGTCAGTACCACCACACTGATTAGATAATATATATCATAGGAAAATAATGAACAGAAAAACAAGCCCTTTGAAAATGTTCTCAGCATTCATTTCTCCATGATTAATTTATTTTTTTAATGCATAAGCTGCAATTTTGCCTAATTTGGAAACACGTCAAGGACAGGTCAAGCATTAAGTCAGCACTTGCTCCCTGTGCAGTGCCTGGGCTGAGCCCAAAGCCCACCTTTGATACCAGGACTGCTCACTACAGAGCTGGTAGGAAGAAGATGGTAGGGAAGCTGCAGGTTCTATGTTTCCAGCAGAGTTCCTGGAAAGTCAGGGAACCTCGTTAATTTCGAGTGAGTTATCCACCCCTAAGAGCAGGTATATTATATTTTGATATTATTTATTTTATATAAATAAAATATGACTAAGAGAAATGTTATTATTTAAATTGCAGAGAGTAAGTTACTAACCTAAGATGCAGTTTCTTCTCTTTGGGGGTCCTAGAAGTAAAAGTTTTTTACTTTTTAAAAATTAAACCCACCTTCCCCCCCAAAGCACTGTGGACACTGGGCAGGAGTTGAAACCTCTCCAGCCAACACAAACATACCTAAAAATATTTGCATCTGCTCCTTTACACCTGATTTAAAGTTAATAATAACTCTGCACAAACAGACTGACATACAGGGCAGCGAAGGTGCATATTTTAGACTCTGGAGATACCTCCCCCCCTTGCAATGCTGCCTGCAAAATCTCATTCTGCTAAAACATCATCTCCTCCAATCTTACTCAACTGCCTCTACTAAGAGCCATAGATTTTTGCTTCAGTACAAAGCTCCACCCTTCAACTTAATTAATATACAAAATAGGGGAGTACTAACCCTAACTTGAAATACTTCTTGAGACACTGTCACAGGCCCCCATCTCACTGTCCATGTTTGGTTTACTTTGAGCATTTCTGACTCACAGAAGTAAACAACTCCTAAACCTGTACAGCAATACATTTATCACCAATTCCATATACACACATCATCCTTTCATCAAGCTCACAAAATCCTCTTCCTTGACAGAAACCAGCAACCATTCCCAGACAACACTACTCCACTCATCCATCAGCCAACAGTGTGAGTGTGCCATCCACCAGGCATGGATGAACATTCAGGGGTAAACGCAGCAGGAACATGGCCAGGAGCATCTGCCTTCAAGACACACTTAGGGCAGAACTTCCCAAATGCTGATGAACTTACAGATTTTAAACACTTTGGTGAATCAGCCACAGTGAAGTCACAAACCTTACAGAATCATGTCCTTGACTGGATATGTATTGGTACAGGGGCAAATGCAATTTATGAAAACTGCTGCTGTACTCTGGAGGAGGAAAAAATAAGAAACCCAAGTCCAGCCCCCCTGTTGAAGGCAGTGCTCTCACAGGAAGGAAAGCACCTTCTGCAAAGAGGACTCTGCACTTGTATGACCAGTATCATTCCCAGCCAAGACAGGAACGGGGTTGGCCTAATAAGCCAGCCTGAATACTTGAATACCTACATGCCACCTGAATACTCATACCCACAGCCCTGCTGCAGACTGGCACAGCTGAAATGCAAATGCACTGTTATGTACACAGTCCGTGCCAAAACATCAAGGCCCCTGCTCAAGTACGCTTTAAAAACACCCTCACTTGATTATTTGTCTGAAAACAGCAGCCTGACCACGGAAAGGAAGAAGGCAAGGTCCTGTGCTCAGAGTGTTCCATCCACATCACACGTGCACGGGAGCCCCCCCAGGACGGGAACACTAAAGCAAGATTTGCCACCAGCACCACCCCTCAGGTGCCTAAATGTGCACCCCAGCAGGCAGCCGGGACAAGGGGAAGCTGCAGCATACAGCTGTGTACAGACACACACTGAGAATGGCAGAAATATTGCAAAAATGTGGGTTTGCTTTGCAGCTTCCACTGGTGGGGAGACTCTTGGGATAGGAAGGATGTACAAGACTCCCTTACAGCCATCGGGAGGAGACAAAGAAACCCTTGGGGAAAAATTTAAAAAAACAATCGGTAGAATAGATTTTTATCTGAGTACTAACACATTCAAAGCCTTTAATACAAATTGTTTTCCAATTGATGATTCTGATAGATAAGGAAACAAAGGAAGAAGTTTTAGGCACATAAAATGCAAATGCCTTGTCTATGAAATAGGCATAGGAAGCCCCATATTCGAGTTTTCTGCAAACTTTGGGACTTAGAGTGGGGGAAAGTTGTATAAATGTACTCTTTTGTGTGCTTTGGCTGATTTAGTTACAATCTTACTACTACATGAAATGCACGTGTGAACAAACCACCTTTGATTTTCAGGGAACGTAGACCTTCCTGTTGGTTCAATTTTCAAAGCATTTCTTATTGATAACTGAGTTGGAAAAGACCTCAGTAAGGTTTCTCATGCCCAGGAGAGCTGCTCCACACAGCCTTTGGCAGTGTCCTGCACCCCCTCCCTGCATCCCTCTATGCAAACCACCATGCCAATCAGTGATTCCAAAAGCTACACACAGGCACTGGCCCAAGCTCTGGTGACATAGGTGACATGGGTACACTAATCAGTACATGGGCACTCCTTAATCAGGAGTCAGCCTTTCCCATCAGTACCTGCATCCAGAGATGCCAGAAGACCTCAAAGCAGAGCCAGGCATTGCATGATCAAAGGGGGGGAAAAGCAGCAACCCAGCCCCACTGCAATAGGCACTGCAATCTTAATGAGAACTCGGTATCAAAAGCTTACTCTGCTCCAAAACTGTGTCATCTGTCGGTGCCATGGTGCTGCCACCTGCACTCTGACCCACTCCCCCTAGAGCAGAGGGCAGGGGCTTGCAAGGAACAGCTCTGTGCTGCTCCACGGGCAGAGCAAAGGGGACACACTCTCCAGCAGGGACAGGAGCCACCAGCTGCTGCAGGGACAGTCTGTCCCAAGTGGTCTTTTGACACTTTTCCGGGCTGTTTTTTGATACTGGATACATCCGAGGTAGTGCTGCAGGCAACAGTCTTCCCAATCCAAGCCTAAGTCCTCCCTTGCAGTCCTGCACTGTGTCATGGGAGACCTGTTCCCACTACGGTCTATCCCCACCCTGACTACTGCCATTCCAAAACACTGTTTTCCATTTCCAGAGAGCTTCAGGGTGACCAAGGCCTCACTTGCCTCACAGAGCCTGTCAGAGTGCCTTTTTCCTCTTCGTACAACACCTCTTGGAGAACTGGCCCAGAATGGAGGTGCCAGCATCCTGCAGGAAGGCAAGCAAACACTCCTGAGACTGAGCGAGGAAAAGTCTATCAGACACAGATCCTTCCAGCAGCCAGGCAAGAAGACAGAGGGAAAAGGGAGAGGGGAGAAGTGTTCATCACCTAGCTGTGCCAAGCTCAATAAAAAACAATAAGAAGGGGGGAAAAAAAGTTTTAATTGCCCTGGGACTTAGTAAACAAGCAGTTGAGTCTGGGAGTTAATGCCAACACAACAGCTGGCCTTCAGAAGGCATTTACTAATATAGCAACTTGTAATTAACACAAGGTCATCTCTAAAAATTACTAGGCCAATTTGCTGTTAAATAGCTTCCTCCAGGGGCCGTGTCCCTGTTGGAGTACGAGCTGCTGCATTGTGTCCATGAAGACAGACAGCTTGGACAAGAGCCGTGTTTCCCTGGGGACACAGGGTCACCAGACGGGGCTCTCTGTGCTCCCCACATCAATTCACGCCCAGGCCCCCCTCTCCCCTCACTGCCCCACAGATCAAAGCAGCCTTCTGTTCCCTTGCACACCGATGTGCTACAACACCCACAGCATCCAAGCCCACCGAGGTCTCTGTCAAGGTTGACAGCAATGAGCCAACACTTGTAGAATAAAATTGTGCAACAGCCTTTGGGCTGCTTCCACCAGCAGTCACTTGCCCAGGCATCACAGCCATATAGAGAATCATGGAATCACAGAATTGTTTAGGCTGGAAAAGACCTTGAAGATCACAGAGTCCAACAGTTAACTCAGCACTGCCAAGTCCACCACTGAACCATATCCCTAAGCACCACATCCAAACATATTTTAAATACCTCCAGGGATGGTGACTTAACCACTTCCCTGGGCAGCCTGTTTCAGTCTTCTACAACCTGAAGAATTTTTCCAGGATGTCACATCTAAACCTTCACTGGTTCAACTTGAGGTCATTTCTTCTCATCCTATCACTTGTTACTTGGGAGAAGGGACCAACTCCCACCTTACCACACCCTCCTTTCAGGTAGCTGTAGAGTGATAAGGTCTCCCCTGAACCTCCTTATCTCCAGGCTAAACAACCCCAGCTCCCTCAGCTGCTCCTCATAAGACCTGTGCTTTAGACCCTATGTGTCCCTGTGGCTATTGGCAGGATGTCACCACAGGCCATAATGTATTCCTCACACAGTTCCTTCTGCAACGTGCTTCCCACTGTGGATCAAAGTCTTCCCAAACAACTTCATCTATGAGTCATGCTGCTCTTCCTTTGCTCAGGAGAACGTCTCACTCTTCACATCCTGGCTGCTTGCCCAAACCTTTGTAACCTCACCCCTGGTTTCAATATGCAGACTAGAGCATTCAATTTGTCACTTATTTTCCAGAATTCCAGAAGAGCCCTCTTGTGAAGTCAGACAGTAAAACCAGTCCTTTTTCTGCCCCAAGGACAGAGGCAGCTTGTGCTGCTGAGTGCCTTTTGCCTTCCACTGTCCTTCTTCCATAATTGCTCCAAGCCATGCCCAGCACTCACTGCCTTTGTGAGAAAGCAATTACAAAGGCCACTGCTAGTACCAGGAGGTGGATAAATGCTGAGATCCTTGACTGCCATTCCCCATGCTTCATCAGCACGGAGGCAGGATAAAAGTTTCCACAGGTGATTTCTAGATGACTTCTGTTCCTGCTGGAAGACATGGCAGGATCAGTGCTGCTGCTCAGCCTGACCTGACAGCAGGATGGCAAAAAACAGAAGGCAGGAGGAGAGACAGAGCACCTGGAGAGGATTCATCCCACCATTTGGGGCTAGCTCCTACCTCCAGACTCCTACCTGGACTTTTGCAATAGAAGGGAGCACATTAAAACAGCTATCAAGTTTCCCATAAGCTAAGCTAAGACTGGAAATATCAGAGGAGAGGAAATCCAGAGTCCATCCATTAGTGCCATATGCCAGCAGTAATTGGCCTAGTAATCTTCTCAGCCTTGCCTCATCATCTACCAGTAAACCACATATCAAGGTACAGGTTCATTACCTCTGTATACCTTTATGCACAGGAGAACAAATAACAGATGATTTCATTTCACTTAAACACCAGCTTTAGTCTTATTCGAGTCTTTCCTCTGTGCTTCACTTAGAGGTATTCAAAAAAGGAATAGGATTAGTAGCTCAAAAGATAAAGTTTTCAAAAGTCTTTTACTCTAAAATAATTACCATATAAATCAGGGAAGGCATGAGGAACTAGACTACTCAAGACCAAACCCTGCCTTGTACCTTTTCTCAGGTAAGTCAGCAGATTTGCAAAGGCCTTTGACTCCAGGGCAGCAGAGTTAAGTATTTTCCAGTTTTGCAACATTCTGCACTTTAGGGGTAAATAAGCTCCTTTCCAGTTGTCAATTCAACATGTAAAACACCTCACAGAGATTCTGCTAAGCAGCTCTTTATAGGGCAAGAAAATAAATGATTCTTTTTATCCTGTCTGAAAACTTCATATTCTTGAAACTCTTACAAGTCTGGGAAGGTGGAACTCATTCGTAAATAAAGTCCTGGGAAACACACATGGCCACAGCTTGGCAGGACCCCAGCCCTGAATGAGTCCTTTCATTTCCAACATGTTTGGTAGCTTGGGTTAAAGAGCAAATGGTGGGTTTCATAGAATATTTCAAACACAGAGCAACTAGAGTGCTACAGTCACCTTTAGCTAAAAAAAAAAATTAAAAATCATATAATAATAAATAAAAACTGATTTTTCAAGGCATTCCTCATCATATCCTCCTAAAGTAAGCAGAGGTGCTACAAAAACACTAGGAGCAATGGTATCATATATTTGGGCCAAGTGCAAGGTTGAAAACAAGTGCAGAAAAAAGGAGCTTTGCAGCTCCTTTTTTAAAGGCAGATTAAGCAGAACAGAATTCACACAAAGCTGCAAGTGGAAAGGTTTATTCATTTGCTGATTTCTCTCTGTAAATTACCATATATCATTGCTGCTAGGACAAAACTGATGCAGTTACTCATGAGCTGCACCAAAACCACACAGGTTCTTAGATTTATGACCTTTATGATTCCCCCTGTACATTTAGAGTTAAATCAGGCTAGTCCTGGATGCTTGGCTAGAAGAATTCAGTTATAGCATTGTTGTCTGTATTTGGAAAAAATTGAGAAATAGAGAAGGTAATAAAATACTTCAGGCTGCAAATAAAGCTGCCTGATCTTATGTTGTAAATGTGCTGATGATAAATCTACAGAAGGAACTGCCAGGTTCTGAAAGGTGTGGGGCATAACATACAGCAAAAACCACTCATCCCCTCAAGAGCCAAATGCCCAATAAAACATTTGCAGATGGGAGCTGTGGTGATTTCATCCCTCATGCTCAATCTTGGAGCATCATTTGAAACTCAGAACCGCACTAATTCAATTGTAGTTCAAAATGAAATCTGAATTTAAAGAATCTGGAAGTGAAGCTCATACACACTAAGTGCTGCAAGTCAAGTGCCCTGCAACCTGGATAGAAAGAAATAGTAATTCCTGAAAATTCTAAGCACAAGCTGCAGCATGAAGTTGATAAAAAATATCAGTATGAAGTTAATGGATGTTCTGGAGATTCTGTTCTTTGGAAGATCATGTTATATGCTCCTCTTTACAGGATATTTTTATCCCTGCTTCAACTGTATTTACTTTTTAAAAAAATTATTATTATTTAAAGGTATATTCCAGGTCAGCTGTTTGAGCTGCCATATATCTAAGTAAAGCCTAAACAGGAAGTAAAGGGGAAAAAATTAACTTTTTCTGGCTAACTTCAAATTATCTCAGGCAATTTTTCCCAGAATGTCAAAGCTGGAGAAGACTATTAATAAATTTAGCACCAATATCCTGTCACAACTGTTTATTCTGGCCAGATAAAACCACATTTAGTGGAAAAAACATTGATTTTCTTTCAGCATCATAGCCTGGAACAGCAAAAGCTTTGTTTATAAAAGCCCAAATAGCTTTTTCTCTCCAACCTGCCCAGTTGGCTTACATATAACAACTCTTGCTGTAGGGGACAGAATGACCATTTACAGTCTGAATTGCAGATCGTCCAATTTCTGCAACTGAATTACACCCCAAAATGCTTGACATATACTGGATAAAGATTATCAAGGCTTCAGCATCCTTCTCCCTCCTAACATGAACTCACCAGATTACTGACTTAAAAAAAAATAATAATTACTGTATTTATGGGAAGATGCTTTCACGAGATACCTCAGATAAACATTTTGTTGTTGTTCAAAAGGCAATCTATATACAAGAGAGCCACTGGAGTTGGGGCAAGACCAGCTGCCAGGCATCTGGCAGGTTTGTCAGCATTGGCACACACGCTGGATATCTGGCAGTTAGCTTTTGCATCTGTTAGTTTCAGCCACAGCCATAGCTACATCAAAAGCCACAAAGGCATGTCCTGGTTATTTTTCATGGTGTCTGCATTGATCTAACACATTCTAGGTTCACTGCCCGGGTTTTTTTGTTGTTGTTGTCTTTTGGGTTTGGCTTCCTCCTGCCAAAAAAGAAAGTGTGAAAGAAGAGGGGCAAGTGCTGGGTGATAACTGGAAGCAATCCACTGTTAGTATACCAGGGCTTTGTATATAATATAGATACATATATAAAAATATCTATTTTGTCAAGGTTCTCTAGGCAGTGGTATGACTGTCTCTTAGAGGCAATGCTCCACACCACAGTGCCCACCAAAAATAAATGACCCACATTAAAAAAAAAAAAAAACAAACCAAAACAAAAAAAAAAAAACCAATTAATTTTAATATAATTCTATGTGGTTTAGCTTGTAACATTTTAATTGATTTTGGACAACGTTACCCTCTATTGGTGTTTAACTAATCCGTAGGCTTAATGCTGTGATGAACACTGCTGGCTAGCCTAGGGCCACTAGCGCTCGTCCCTGAATACCAAAAAGGCAAACGCTTCACTAAAAAACAGGAAACCACATTTTAGCAAATTCAAAGTCAGGTTTCAGGAGTATCTTGAGGGCACAGTGTAAGGCCACACTGATCCTGAACACACAGCCTGACCCTGTCCACCTGCTCACCCCATGGTGAGACCAGCACAATACAGCAGACCAGAACTGGGAAGTTAATCTCAGCAAAAGCAAAGCGTTTGAGCTGTATTTGCTAAGCTGGTTTAATTTGGACCCGTTTCCCAAGCTGCCTTCCAGGTGTGTCTGCACTGGGGATGTGTCGGGGTGGGAGCTGCAGCTCCGGTGCTGCCGCAGAACAGAAGCGCCCGAGGTGGTGAGGGGCACAATGAGCCCTGTCCCCTTGCAGAGGTGCCAGGACCTGCCAGCACCTCCCCAGCAGCACTTCCTGTCAGCTTTGAACAGTGCAGTGCCCACACTTGAGTGTCAGTCCAGCAGGAAGGCAGTGCCAGGACCCAAATCACGCTGGCTGCACCCGCAGCAGCTGATGGCTGTGTGCTCTCACCAGGGCAAATCCCGAGTTCTCCCCTTGTCTGGTGTCTGTGCCTGGGCACACTCAGACCAAACAGTCCTCACACTGCAAATGGTGTCAGTGTGAGCACACCAGGCAAATAGATAGGCTGTGAATTAGCTGAGGCCAAATTTACCTCTGTGCCAAGGCAAAGTTTTGCACTTCTTGTTTCTCACGCAGCTCCTGCACACAGAAGAGAACACCAAGATATCTGGAGAGAAGTTGGTCCTTTACCTATTTCAGGTGTTTTTTAAAACATATGCAATTTTTTTAACTTTCTAGTTACAAGCTTTCAGGAATACAGACCTTGCTAAGGATACTGCCTCAGCATATACCAGTGAGGTTCTGGGGCTTTTGATATCTCTACCAGTATATCCTTGCCACTCATGAATTCTGCAATGTTCTACATTTTCCAGAGACAGTTACCTACAGTGGCTATCTAAGGTGATTTGATTACCACGATACTGCATTGCTTGTCATCATCATACTGCAAATCCATACATATATATGTATATATACACACAGTCAAAGCTATGCAGAGAAAAGTGAAGTTGATTTTCTTTGCTGTTGTATCAATAGGGAACTCATCAGATTTAATATTTGCAAAGAACTTGGGAAACATATTGAAGAGAAAAACAGAAGTATATTAAGCCTGGTAATGTTACAGGATGAATATAGGTAGGGGAAAACAAACAACCAAACAAGACTTATTCAGGTTTTTGGGAGTGTTTCCTGTTTGGTTTTATTTTTTTATTTGTACTGCAAAGTAAGGCAAGAGATCCAGAAGTAGAGCAGATACTATATACATTTCTCACCTGCCCCATCTTTTTTTAGCACACTTCATGCAGCTCCCCAGTCAGTGATCTCTGAGCCACTTCACTCCTGGCACCCTTGGCAGGACATGAAAGAAACTATTTTTCTACCTTCACTCTTGGCAATCTGAGGCTCTTCAGCCTGTGGATATCTCACCTATTTCTCCCTCTTTACAAGTACCTTCCCAAGACCTCAGATAATGGTGATGCTCCTTCCAACAACCTCAACCCACTGACATGCCTCAGCACAGAGAAATGGGGTTTGCCTCACCCTGGTGATTCTGCCATGTACCCTGACAGCCCTCTGTAAGCCTGGGAATGGGGGGAAAAACCCTCAAGCCTTAAGTTATACAACAGATAGCATTCAGGGATAGCTGTTTATACTAGCTAGAGCCCTAGAGCTGCAGGGGAATGAGTCTCAGGCAAGAAAAACAAGGCTTTTAACACTAAGCCACAGTAAGATCACATTCAACAGCTCAGGTTTCAAAACCTGCTCCAGCAAAACTGTGTGCACAGGCACTCGCTGCAGGTGTCCCAGCATTTAACACTTCAAGTGGTGCCACTGGTATCGCCTCAAAAACAACAACCACATTCATCCTGTGCTCAGCCTGTGGGGGATTTCTCAAGATACATCTCCAAAATCTTAGGCATGCCCTCGAAGTCCGCTGAGGGAAGCTCACACACCCCCACTTTTCAAGAGACTGTGCTTTCAGCGTCACAGGCAAGCATACACAAGCAATGGTGAACAATGAAGGTAGCTGGGACAAAGTTAATTTACATTTTGCCACTTTTCATCTGTCTCTTCAGTGTCCTATAGTTAATCAAACTAACACCCCTTCTCTCTGTGTCACAGGCACAAGAAAGAAGTAGGCACTGTACATCCTTCCTGCTATTCTCTTGCAAATGGAGCCAAAGCAGAATTCAAAAGTAGTGCACAGAGGCCAAGTGAATTATGCATTTGGCTCCTCTCAAAAGCCAAGGAAAACTCAAATGCCAGATTTTCTTAAAAGCAAAGCATCCCGTCAGCAAAATGACACTGACTGTCTGTATTGGGGGCGGTGGGCTTTTTCTTTTCAGAAATAGCATCCATTCATCTGTTGTTGTTTTTTTAATTAGAAAAACTGATAAATACAAAACCAATGGGGGAAAACAAATACAAAAATAACAAAGACGCATTTATCTGCTAAAGGGAAGTGGCAAAGAGCAGCTGTCCTTTAATGATCACCAGGCATGTGAAATTAATCCACATCTTTATTACAAATTTAAACCAACAAAATAAATTAGAACTCAAATCAGACCAGGAACCCAGGTGGGGAAGGAATAAGCAAAGCTCAGTTTACTCCCAGCCTGGCCAGTCATCTCTGCAAAAATAAGTACCTTTGTCTGCTGCCACCACAATTATTCTCTCATCACCCTCGCTGAAGATGAGATAGGAAAGCCACGGCCCCGTTGGAACAACGGCTGCTTTACGCCAGCCCAGGAGATGAATAGCTCCAATTATTCACAGGAGCTATGGATACATGTGGCCTAGAAGTTGAATCTTTAAATTTCCATGAAATGCATGCTTTTAAATATAGCATAAGGAACAATGCACTATTGTGTCTTTCCCCCAAGTCAATCTTTTCCATTAGCGGGATCCAATCTGGTACTTGCAAAATTCCCATTGAGTCCAGGGAGATTTGCATGAGGGAATATTGCATTGTTCAGCTACTCGTCCCCCTCTGCTAGATCCTGCATGCTGAGGAGGCACCAAACAAGGTCCAAAGCAAAGGAGTGGCTGCTGGGATGAAGGGAAGGAAGAGAACAGCCTCCTCCTTGCTCCCAGTAGTCCCATCCTCAGACAGAGATCCCTTCCAAAATGCTTCGGGAAGCACAGGGTGCTCTAAGGCAAGAGCTGCTGACACATCCTCTACACCTGCAGTCCAGCCTCCTCTCCTGCAAACACTCCTCCATCCAGGACCAGTCCCTTTTTTCCCCTAGTGACTGGTGACACATTGAATCCACACTTAGCAGAAGTGTATGGGTAGTTTGAACACCATTCTGCCGAGGCTACCACATGGTTTTATTATTTATGAGTTTCTTAGTTTTTAAACACTGGAAGAAGCAGCTTACTGAAGATTTTACATATATATATATATAGATTCCATTTTTTCCTTCAAGTCAGCAGAACATTTAAAAAGTACACTATATACATCTCAATTCAGAATCAACTGTGGTGGGGAAAGGGACAGGATTAGCTTTATTTTGGGAAAAAAATTCCAATGAATTCAACAAATAGATGGTTTTGCTCTTTGTCAAAAAAATAGTAAGGTCATTTGTTTCTATAAAAAGGCCTTTAGAATGTACCAGACAAAAGTGTCGCTTTTATACATCAGTGATTTTAATACACTTTAAAAGCCCCCAAACAAGAACAACCCAAAACAACCAAACAGTAGATAACTCCTAAAAGCTTTATTTTTCTTTTTAGTTTCCTAGAGCTTTAGAATTAAGCTCAGAAATATGCATTTCACTACAAAAGCCTTGTCTTTTATTTATTATATTTACAATTGGCTGTTGTAGCTTCCCTCTCACTTTTTTTTTTTTTTTGCATAAGGACACTTCAAGGCAGCAGGACATATTTGCATATGTAGAGTGAATGAAAAAATGAGAGGTAGTATTTAGCATCACATGGATCATAAGCCATTCTGATTATCTCATAGTTTTCCTTGAGATGAAAATATCCACTGCCCTCAACACACACTTTTTGTGGAGCAGTACCCCCCAGCTCTTAACCACAATCAGAATCTCATGCTCAGCACAGTAGAAGCACAAAAGAACAAAAAAAAACAATTAGAAGCTAATCCGTAGTGGTTCTGGAGGGGCTGCAATCTAAATTAAGTTAGAAGATAATACCATTACTCCATTTTACAAAAGTGGGGCTGAAAAACAGAGAGATTAAGGGTTTTCATACACTAAGGCATTTCACAGTTTTGCTTTCTTCTCTGCTTTGTGTACCCTGTTTATTTAGATTTCAACTCATCAAAACAGGATTATCTCTCATTTGTGTTTATACCCTGTCTAGCACAAAGCAGCCATTAATAACTACACAGGAATTGCTTTTCAGGCAGCAATAGCTACAGGTGATTAATAACGATGCGACTCCGGGCATGTCTCTGGCAATACCGTGTTTTCTTTTCTGGGTTACAGAGATTAGCACTTGGAGTCATGATCCACTGATACTTGTGTAAACAACCTGCACAGAGAGGGAAGAGAAACGCTACAGCCCTGCTCCTGGAGCTGGGAGGGTTCACAGCCTGACAGGAGAGAAAATAAAGGAATAGCTCAGAGGAAGTCTCTTTCCAGGAGAAGAATGTGCACACCAATCCTTGCTTCTAGACTGATTCATCAGGGATATTAGAAAAGGAAAGACAGGAAGAACAGGAGGGAAGCTAAGAGAGAGTTAATAAGTGCAAATTAGCAAAGAAACAGAGAAGCCTGCTGATACCCCATTTTTTACAGCACATAGTTATATTGTCATCATCAGCGGCTTTTAGCTTGTCTTTTACCAGGCTGTTACACCTATTACACATTACCTACACAAAACACCGAAATGTATATGCATTTAGTGTCATTTGACCTGCCCTGATGAGTTTGGGGACATTTGCACAGGGCTGACAGATAAGGCCTGAGAGCTGCAGAAGACCCAGCGTTTCTGGGGCAGCAGCTGTAAAACAGCTCTTCCAGGTTTGACTGTCCTTACTGCACAACAGAAAAGTGACATTAAATGTCTGTACCCAGAAAGCTGCATCACATCCCCACAGAGAATCTGGGGTTGGGCAGTGCAGCACATGCTGAGGTCTCAGGCAGTGAGCTCACAGAAAGCAAAAAGCCAGGAAGGTCCATCCAGCCTTGGCCCTGCCCACCCTGTCGGGTCCCAAGGCCAGCATGGAGCAGGAGGCACATTAGGGTAACACTTGTGCCAGCCTGGAGCCTGCTCATGGCCATACAGTTCACACCACAGTCTCCACTGTCAGTCCTGCAACGACTCAAAAGCCTTTGCTTCGCTCAAAGTGCACAAAAAGGACCCTCAGAATGAGGGAAATTGTTTCTGCAACGGTCTTGGGGTGCAAAGAAAGCTGTACAAAACAGATATTATTAATCAGATTTAAATGAGTAACTATTCAGGGCACAGAAACATGTATTGCACTCCCTTGAGTATCTGGATTGAAAACACTATAGCACCATCCCTGCTCCAATTCCCAGTCTTTCCACACAGAAAGCTTCAAAAAGGAGTGAGATTTATACATATAAAAGCATTGAAAATACAGACTAAGGCAATATATTAAAGAATGATATTTCTTATTTACAACCCAGAGTTCATTTACTTTGAAATCAGCACTTGGGGCAGATACTTCAGCATGAGCACAGCCCTGAGGAATGCTGAAATCAGCCATCAATAACTCTTTTCACAAGACAAGCCTCCCGAGGGCAGAGGGATAATACCAAGCTGGGTGGTAGTTTTTAAGCAGCTGGACACAAATTGGGACTTGTCAGTTGTTGTTCCCAGGCACTGCATGTCAAATTGGAATAACCTGTTGTGCTCTTGCTAATTTTTTTCCATGACTGCAGAATGCAGAAGAAGCACCTGTTGACTCCTGAGTAAGTTTCCCTGTGATGAACAGCTCTTATCAATCATCACTCGACAAGAGATTTCAAAATAATAGTTTCTTCTCATCTTCCCCACAGTGGGAGACATTCAGTGCACACAGCAACCAAGCTGAAAGCTGCTTTTCTGACATCTGAGCTCAGCTGGGAAAGTTTCTTCATGGACTGGTTTTGGATTCTTGTTGCCATTCCAGGAACCAAGCTCAGGAAGCTGCCTAGAAGCAGCCCAGGAGCCACACTGCACTGACAGTGGAAACATCCATGGCACATCTCAGCTCCCAGCAGCATTGAGCCTGAGTGGGGGGCCCAGTATTTGAGCCAGGTCTATGGTAGCTTACGACCTGCAGCACAGGGAAAGGAGATGGAAAGGCAGTGGGAAGCTCAGAGGGCCCCCAAAGGGGTCTGTGGGGAATGCTGTGCTCCATACTGTGTGACAGGGCACTGTAGCCAACAGCTCGACTCATCTCCGTCATTCAGGGATGCCTTTGACTTAAACCTTTCTGCAGCTCAAGGCTCCCAAGGACACATGGGGACAAGAGACATCTCAAGCTCCAGCACTGCCAACGTGCACCAACCTCAAGCCACACAGCACTCTCACCAGCATTCTCATTTTTAGTTACCTGCGCTCTCATTAACAACATATCCACTAAAATACAGTGGAAACCAAGCCCAGCACCTTCCCCTGTTCAATTCTTGAGAGTCTTGTATCCAGCAGCCAAGAATAGGATTTTCCTTCCCTCTTTGCCACCAAGATCCACTTCCAACTTGTTCCCTCTCGCTCAACACCTCCAAGGTTCTTTCACTGAAAACAGGTTCAACATCATCATCTGCTTAAATCTCTGCTCTGAGGAGATCCAAGATGGCTCAGAAGGCAGCTACTAAGTTGATTTTCCCATGTCCACTGTCAGCAGCTCCTCACTGGTGTGCCAGATATTTGGCATAAGCACCTAAACAACACCTACAGAAGATGAATTTCCACAATAACTTGTGAAGCTGCTTTTAACAGTTGTCTTTACAACAGACAGGGATTGTTGCAGCAGAAAACCCTTTCCAGAGCTCCAAGTAAATTGAGGATGCTTTGTCAGTGCAATTTACTCCTTTGAGTGGTGGGCTCTCACTCCAGGCTTGGCTTGGTCCAGCTGCTATTTCTCTGTCTACTGCACCTCAGCTCTGCTCCTAGGAGATGCAGGCACAGCAACCTACTCCAGTATTTAAAACTGAATTTGCACTTCTTTGAAACCATAGCTGGAGAGACTTGGAAAACTCAAAGGAAGAGTTTTGCTGCAGAAACAACCCACAGATGGAAACTGCCCAGCAAGACAGAACACGGACAGGGAGACACTGATGGATACGTGCTGGTCAATCTCTTAGCATGAGCAAATACTTCTATTATTTGTGTAGGTGCAATCCATGCCCCTTTGACCTCTAAGTAAGCTCTGTCAGACAAACACCGAGCTGAAATGAGATTAGGCTAAACAGCCCCTTTAGGTTTAGCAAATAGGTGGAGAACAGCCACTCCCTTCCTTAATCCACAAAAATCCCGCATATAAAATATAAACTCCAATTAACAAAAAGTCAAGGAAGACAAAATATTATTTGAAAGTTTTAAAAGGCCCAATCACTGAATGCAGCTCACAGTTTGAATACAATTGTTCTGGGTGGTCTGCAGAGCACTGAGCTAGCTGTGCAGAAAAGAGTATTTTAAGAACAAACCAGTGGGGTACCAGAGTGTAGAAAAGATAAATTCATGTTAGAAAAACACTTTGTGAAGTCATACACAGAATGCAAATGTTGAAAAAATAAATAATAGCTTCCCTTACCTATTTATTTTCATTTCTTATGCCAAGGTCATAATTCCTCTTTATGTATTTTGAGGATAAATATTAAGATTAATAGATCATCAACATTACGAAGACTTAGTCTCTGGGACACAAGGTCATTGGGAAGCAGACATCTACAGTCACTGAACACAGTGGTAATAAAAGCAGAGAGCTCAATTCACTTTCATTTCAGACACAAATAAAATGGTTTTGCATCCCAAATGTACAAAACAGCTTGATCCCCTGCCCTAGAGACCCCAGAAGTTTTAAAGATTTTTGCCAAGGCTTTGTAGACTGGGCTTTCTTTCTGCATTAGTGAGTGCACATGCAGACCAAGTTCATAATGTCGAGTGAAAAGCAACCAAAGGAAAAAAACCTGCCTGAAGGGATTTTTCTACATCCTTGTTTGTCATTGGAGTACAGTCATCACAACTCTAGACAAGGCTTTTTCTCCAAAAACTACCCTACATGCCTTTTCCTCTCACTCAGAGCTGTGGTACAGTCCCCAGCAGCAGCAGTGGCTACTCCAGCCTGGAAATGCAGCTCACAACGTTCACGTGGGTGCACAGGTTTAAGGGCTGTACAAGTAGACAGACAAAATACAGAAGGGTGATTTTCCATGGCAGAGGTGTTCTTTTGGTCTGCAGCTTTCAAAATGCTCTGCAAAGCAGGTATGCATTGTGTCACCTATACTGAGGGGAAATAAACACAAGGAAAGACAAGTCTGTGCAAGGTGACAAAAAAAAAATATTTAGAAGCCTAGAGTCAGAGTACATGGTATTAAATATCACATTGCTCTTCAGTAGACACAGAGTATAAATTCTAAGAAAGTACAGATTTTGAACAGAACTGGCATTAGAAATACTGAGGCAGTAAATGAAAACATGAGCTATTGTTTACCCAGTCACATCAAACCACATCCACTGCTTTTTAAAATGATGCCCACATCCAAGAGAGCCAGCACCAGCAGCTCAGGCAACATCCCTCATGGCTACAGACCAAAGGAAACTCCTGGGGCAATTCTCCTGAGAGATGCACCTTGTATGCCAAACTCCAAAAAAAAAGTCCCCTAAATACACTAATCGTCCGCGGAAGCAGTAAGTTTCACAGAAAGGTAAGTTTGGAAGGAAGTGTTGGAGGTCCTTAAGCCCCTCCTCAAGTAGGTCCCCAGAAAAAAAAGGAAGATTTTTTTTTCCTTCAGGTCAGCAGAACAAAGTCCTGTACATGCCACAAGTCATCCAGTTCAAAATGAGACCCTGGCACAGAGGCTCCAGATGTGATGCAGTCAGGAAATTTGGCTCCCTCTGGAACAGCAAGTTCCCAAGAGCTGCGAGGAAGAGGCAGGCATGACGGTCTCCAGTTAGTTTCTGACATCTGAATATCCTAATTAAGGACTACTTTCTCAAAACATATGCCAGCTGAATAACCTCTTATTAGAACTGGCATCAATACTAACATCACTACCTCCCTCCATAACCAAGTAAATAATCATTGACAAGCCACTCAGCAATTAGAGCCACCAAGTGTTATGTATACAGGAGACACTAAGGACTCAGGAGCTAGGGATGAGTCAATTTGGGTGGATGGGAGGGAAAGAGACAAAACAGTGCAATGTCTCCTTGAATTAACCTTGTTTTCAGTACAGCACTTCAGACCGATAGGTGAATATTTTAACATCGCATCCCTCTAGAAACTGCCACATAAGAGGCACTACAATGTCACCTCATCTCGATAATGACAAAGGGGTGATTGAATATTAACCATGCCAACCACCACAGCGTCTCCAAGCACAAACACACCTAAATCTAAGCCCACAGCCAGTCACTCAATTTCTTTCAATAGAGATCAGTGAAAAGATAGGGATATAGTCTACCTGGTGTCTAATAGGAAAATAAAAAAAACCACCCCAAATCCTTCTGCTAAAACTCCGTCCCAATATAAAGTGGTACATGTAGCAGCCTTCTTCTCAAAAAGTACTTTATAAGTACAGAGTAGATTTTGACTTCCCACACTGATGGAAGAAAGAAAAAAGTCAGGATTGAACCACTCAGATTGTGCCAACCTGAGTCAGAACAGCAAAACAGAAAATTGATTCCTCAAGGGTTGCACAATGCAGCACCCAGCATCCCAGGTTAAGTAATTAGCAGATCAGGAAATTCATCATTTTTGGACACAACATCATAAATTGAACTAGACTAGAAATAAATTACCTCAAGAATGGCAAAGCTGCCACTCTAAACAACATTTGGATAAATGGATATAATGCTACAGAGCAGAGTCAGGTTCCTGGTGATTTCCAAATGATTAATATGCCTTCTCTTCTGTATGAAAACACAGGATATACAAGGCAAGCACACTTCAGTCATGGAAAGTTTGTTTTGGAACTGCAGAACCTTTTTCCTACTTCTTCACAAATTATACAAGTTCACCTTCAGCAGTACCTCAGCATCTGCTGGAAGTTCTGCCAGCAGAATAGTGACAAGTGTCCAGCACTTGTTTTTATCTCGATGATGACTCTGAGGAGAGCACAGTCACAACTGTCACATCCCTAAACCTGTCATACATCGTGCATACGACTCATCAGCCACGCACACACGGTGATAAGAGTTCATCAGGCAGCAAAAGCAAAATGCTCTGTGAAAAAAACCAAAAAAGCCCCCATGACTCTACATCAAATTTCTCAGGAAGCAGAGCTGATGTCCCAGGTCACAAAACAGCCACAATTAACTGACTTGTGTGAGTACTATCAAACAGCACCAGGAGCAGCCAGGAGATCTACTCTCACACAAGAAATTTTACTTCTATGAGTATCTTGCACATCACGACCAGCCAAGGTGTTTGCCCATATTGAAGCCAAAAGGATAGCAGGATTCTCATGGTGATATTATTAAAAGCATATATGTTATTAATACACACTAAATAACTATGCAGCTGTATTTAAATATAGAAACTATAAATAAATAGGACACATACGCACATGTAAATCTATACAGCCCCACAAACCACACACCAGCCCAGCTAACACACAAGCACCTCTTTCATTTCTACAATCACAAGATCAATAAACAGCTTTGCATAGCTTGGTACAGGGTACAGCTCATGCACAACCAAAATCTGCTGTTCCTGCACCTAACACCAGGCTGTGTGTTTTCCACAAGGGAATGTGGAAAAAGACAAAAAGTAAGCTTAATGCTAAGAATAACACACTGAGGAAACTGATAAATTTTAAATGGGAGGCCAGACCAATAACCCCATGAACTGTAGCAACTGCACTCAGTTTTTTAGCAACCAGATCTAAGTCTGGTCTGGGAAAGTTCAGTCAGTTCATGCAAAGACAGACAGCAAATAAGTGTCACTGCACTTATGCATATCTGTGGTCCAATAAAGTGGGGAAAAAAAACCCCTTCTGCTTTCATCCTTCAGACATCAAAAGATAATTTTTAACTGAAGCAGAACATACACAACAGAGATACAAGATATCCAACCGTATGGCTGTCCTATAATCATAAGCCATATAGAAATTGTTAAGGCAATTTTGATGGAAAGCAGAGGGATTTACAGTGCTCTTTGGAGACCACTTTTTTGAAAATATGAAGGTCACAGTTTGGTGTATTCAATGACATGAGATTGGAAGCGACCAGTGAAGTTGCTGAACATGCAGTTGAAGATACAATTGAACTGTTCCCATAACTTTGCCCAAATCAGGGCTGGCAAGACAACAATAATAGAGAAGAATAGAGCAAATGGGCACATGGGAATGAAGGAAACCAGCCAGCACAGGACACCTTTAGGGTGTGGGGCTTTCCTTTGATTGCAGGAAAACCATGCTGGACTGGCAGCAAGCCACGAGAAGCAGCAGCCAGAAGCTGTACTGGAGATGAGAGAGAAGGTGATGCACATCTCTCCACATTGCTTTGGTGCCATCAGCTTGACCCAAGCACTGCAGAATGGGGGTATTTCTTCCCAGGCCCACCAGAAGAAGTTACAGCTTCCTAAGTGGCCATCAGCACAGCTAGAATAGCTACATAAGGCTGGTGCTTTCCCACAGCTGGCAATCTCTAAACACAGGCAGTGACACTGGAATGCTACTAAAAACTGGGGTGGGCAAGGAAGATAAACTCAGCAAAAGAATAAGAGGTGGAGGGAAAGGGTAGTGCCTGATTAAAAGTAATAAATTCCCTTGGGTGGGCAGACTCTTTTGACTCTCTTTTTGACTCTCCAAACAGTCCAGTGACACTAGAGAGAAATAGGAGCTCCAAGAAACCTGGAGAAGTAGGGAGCTCTACCACCAGAGCAGGATCTAGTGTGACCCATTCCATACAGACAGTGTGTGCATACATCCAACCAGGATGGACAGCACAGGCTGCAGTCACAGCCACGGGCAAGGAGAGCTGAGTCACACAGGACCTTTGCCTTAGAAGTTTTCACTTTACTCAGCTTTTCCTATTTGTTTCAATTTCATTAAACAACAAAACAAACAGCCCACAACAAAACAAACAACACAACAAAATTCAAGGATCAAATTATTCCAGGATTTCTAGAATCTTCCAGATCCCAAACCACCACTGCTCATTTAGGCCACTCCCATCCAGGTACACGGCACACTAGAAATTAAATTTATTTAAAAGACAACAAGTTTTGGGAAAGGTGGAGGGGGAATGTGTGTGTATAAAGACAACAGAGACACCAAAGGCTGACCTTGAAAGGTTTGGGCTCTCTCCGGGCAGGGTCCAAGTCCCTGTCAGTGCTCCCAGGGAAGTGCCAGCAGGGAGTTTCAACACAACTCCAAGCTCACCCTTGAAAAGAGCTCACTCTTTGAAAGCATGTTTACTCCCGTATCACTGAAGCAATTATATTTATCAGGTATCATGATATTTACCAACTAAATTAGGATTTCTCTTACTTTTCTTGGCCCTCTCCAAATACCAGCTGCATACCTCTCATCCTGAATGAATGCAGAGTCCTTTACAAGAGGGCTTCAGACTGAAGGAGAAAACTTTCCTGTAAACTCAAATCCACCACTACAGCACAGCTCTGGTCACTGTGAATTCTTCCACATGGTACAACAGCTCCTGGGGCTCACAGACGCAATTACAGAGCAGGTCTCAGAACAACTTGACCTTCCTCTCACCCAAACCTCCCCAGGACAGCTGAGTCTCTGCAAGTCATTTTGAAGCACAAGTATTTCCAACTGGCCTTAATCAGGCTCATTAAGAGAACTGAGAACAAATTAATTCAATGAGATTGGGTTCTGTTGGAACATCTTAGTCCCTGAAAATTATCCATTTCATAAAATGATGGACCATTTGCATAATAAAAATTAACTATACTAAGAAGTTGTGGGATGTTGAATGTTTAAATTTTTTTTTATTATTTTGGCTACAGTATGAGAGGAAGGGGAAATTGCATACAACAGTATTTACAAATTTTTTTTTACTTTTCTCCCTGCAGCCAAGGCAGTTTCTAACTCACAAGATGCTGTCCTTTGCTTACGTAATGCTGGCAGAATTATAACATATTTTCCTATGTTACTGTAATCCTAACCAACTGACGTTCACCTTCCCTCTTTTTCCTTTTCTACAACTAGTTCTGGAGTTACAGAAAGTACATTTCCTATAATTTCAAGAAAACTTTTCCACGGCAGTTAGTATTTGCTTTTCCATCTGGATAGCACTATCTGCTTGATCTCCCTGAGTTCTACACAGCTTTAACAATTGCTCTTTGCAATGAGCTTTCAGAGCCGAAAGGTGACAACATTCCATGTTACAAAGTGCTTTTGGAAGTGTTCAAGGCCAGGTTGGATGGGGCTCTGAGGAACCTGGTCTAGTGGAAGGTGTCCCTGTCCCTGGCAAGGAGGTAGAACTACATGATCTTTAAGGACCCTTTCAACCCAAACTATTCTGTGACTCTACAATTCCGTGAAATATTTCTGTGTTCTGAAAAGTTTTGGTAACATTCATTTTAAGGAAGAAATCTGTAAATCTCATCTAAACTACCCATCTCTACAACTATTAACAGTGAAACCATTTCTTAATTATCGCATTTTATTCATTCCTACCAACATAGCAGCATCTATTCTTTATTAAAGTACAAGAGACTGCTGCCCAGATCAGAATTTTAGTATCCCCTAATACACGTATATACCATTGTACATTCATTATATATACTGCTATCTATGGTACTGCAGGTCCCTCTTTGAGAGCTGGTATTTACCAGTGGCTTGAAAGAACTCCTTGCCAAATCTCTTGCCATTATTCTTGCAACAATAGGTTGTACTCACCAGTCAGGTTGCATTTCTGTAATTGCTTTAACAATAGGGATTTCTTCCACCAAGTCCTACTAAGTCCCCAGGTGCCGAACTTTTGGGACATACTTCTTTCATACTTCATAAGAACCCAATTCACAGCTTGCCTGACTGTGTGCTCATATCTGTTGTGGGATGGGAAATCAGAGAGAAACTTAAATGAGCTGCTGTCACCTTCTTCTATAGAGCTGGAGATGTCAGATGACTCGGCCCTTTCACTTTTCGTGATTGCTCATTTGTGAAAGTCAAAGAGTTGCATTATTGGAGATATTCACTATGCTTTGTTCACAGTCATCATAAAACATCTACTGCAAATGAGACAAACCTTAAAGGACAGCCTTACATTTTGGCTTGCCTCGTATTTGCAGATGGAGATAGAGCCCCTAAAAAGAGACGTTTATTACTTGCTTTGCAATGCTCTTGTAGTGAACAGTTTACTCACAACTTTTGTGCTCTGAATTCTAAATCCCATCTTGAATTTTATTTTAAGATTCAGGTTACCATAAAAAATATTTTGAGTACACAGGAGAGGTCATGACTTGATGTTTATAGTGACCAAAGCAGTGTACCATTTCCTAAGGAGTCAGCTTTTCCAAGTTTCTGGACTTCTGCTTCCTTGGCATTATTTCCCCAATCTCCCTATCTGCACACACCCAATTGCTGAACAGCAAAACTGAACTAAAATGTTGAGGTTCAACTCTAGAAAGCTCAACACAGCTCACTGCACGAGGCTTTGCCTCCTGCCGTGCTGTGGATATCATTTGATAAATCCTGGGATGTCAAATGCATGTGAAGAAACAGCCCCACAGAACATAACTTAGGCTGTGGTTTCACAGGCATTTCAAGTCAATAGAAAGTTGCCCTGATGGTGAAAGCAGAGTTCCAAGCCTCACGTAACTCACACACTCCTGCCCTCGATCCCGCTTTTGTTCCACGGCCATAAGGCGATGGGATGAGTCCAGATCAGAGCACTAATCTAGCAGAAAACAAATTCCTGTCTTTTTAGAGTTAGTGCTCATTTGGATTGGCAAATCACCACATTCCTCATCTAATCTGACCTTTAGAAAAAGTATTTGTTAACTCTGAATTCATCTCCTAAGATTTACATTGTGCTGTTCAGCACTCTTAACACAGCAGCAGAACCAGCACTCTGGCTGGAACCCTCCCTGACCATGCTGCTGTGACACTTCTGCAACAGAGCCAAGTGGCATCCAGCACAAGGAACAATTTGCCCTCACCCAGGTGCAGGTACAGGACAGGCACAAACTGACCCAGGGCTCTGCTGCCCAAGGAGATATCTGGGCATTCCCTTTGGCAGATGCCCACCCTTCCCACCACGCTGCTGGGCAGCAGCAAGGCATCAGCCCAGCTCATGGACACTCCCAGGGCAGGCAGCTGGAAGGGCGAGAGTTCTTCTTCCTTCCCCATGCTCCCTCAGCCATGGCATCAGCAGAAGTACAGACTCTACCAAGAAGAGGGAGCCCAATTTCAGATTTGATGGTATTCAGGAGGTTCAGAACTGTGGCTGTATGTCCCAGCCAGTCAGAGCTCAGGGGCAAGAGCCACCTGCCATCCCTGCCAGCAAAGCCAGAATTTTAAAGCAATGAAAAATTAAGGTGAAAAATGTTCACCCACAGAAGACTCAGAAGGTTCACATATATATGCGAACAGAAGAAAGCCTTATTAATGGCAAAAGCCAGTTTGTGCTCCTCTACAATGAGGCAATGGTTCTCACAATGCTATTCAGCTCCCTCTGCCTACAGCACAGGGAATCCATTCCCAATATTTAGGTGTAGTTGAAGGCTAATCAAGATCTCATAAGTTACCAGGCCTCTCACTGTTATTGAATTTCCTTCCATTTCTTATCTTGAGTAGCTATTACGATTCCAGGTATTCAAGTGAACGTCATTCAGAAAAGATAAGGTAATAATCCATTGATATAGGACCCTTGTATTTAGATTTCAGCATATCCAGCTCCCTGTTTATGTTATTAACCATGGTAGAAAAAAGGGGGTTTGAATTACACTGTATTTCTTTCTCAGATGGTGTACAGAATAGAAATTACTCAGCAGATGTCATCTATCCCTCTTCAGCAACAGAGAGGAGATTTGTCAGGGTAATTTTCCCTGGTTTCCTCAGGAATGCAAATTTTGCAGAGTTCACCCCAAAATGCCTCCTTTAACACATCCATTATAGCACTTTGAAAGGAGAGATGAAACAATTCCTATCTGTTTGACTAAGCTTTGAAACAAAAAAAAATCTTTTTAGAGACAAGGCCCTCTAGACCTTAAGGGAGGAATCTTACCCCTCCACCCTCCTCTCCAATATTAAATTAATTTTATAAAGGAATTAGACCTATAAACCAATGTTCTTTAGTACACATGCTGCTAAACTTACACAACCTGCTAAATCTATGCCAGCTGATAACAAGTGTTTCCTTTAATATTGAGAACTTCTCAGAAGATGCTGTACTTTGCCATGCAACCATTACTTGATTTCCAGTAAACCAAACTATTCAAGGACACAGTCACATTAATTAAATTCTATGTTGAAATGTGACTTCTCTTAAATGTTGGTGTGTGTTCAAATGGCACAAAAACTACTCAAGCTTCATGTGAGTGATTTATAACCACCAATATAAAAAAAGCACACCAAGAATTTCCCAAAGAACTGTGAGGAAACAATGTTTCTTCAAACAAAACAAATCTACACAGGAGGAATAAGCCAACCTGGCAGCTTGGTGGGGAGACACCTTGTCCTCCACCCCCTCACTCCTGCCTCTCTCCAGGATGTGGGGCTCTTCCTCTTCCTCCTCCTCCCTTGCATCAGCTCTGAAAATTATCAGACTCCTGACTGACCCACTTCAACTCTACTGCAGGATATAACACCAATTTTTTTTCTGCCTGGTTAATAAAATGCCCAGGCAAATGTGGCAAGCACCAGAGCTGCCTGGGGACAAGGGGATCTTTTGGTGGCAGCGGACAGAGCACCCACTCTGGGCCATGTGATGTCAGCAGGGTGGCAGGATGCTCTCCCAGAGCAACCTGGGCTGCCTCAGGGAATGGGTCAGCAAGGGCCGGGGAGGAAGAGTGGAGAAACTTCTACATCACCTTGAGTAAGCAACTTTCATCCCAACCCTTCACTTACTTCTTCAGCAGATGAGCACCCAGGTCCCTGATTGTGGTCATTCAGGATATTCTTGCCCCTCTCTGGACTGCTACCAACCAGTTGCACAGTTGGCAAAGGGGAAGAGGTAACTGTATTTCAGATGTGGTAAGGTGAGAAGCCCAGTGTCTTCACCTTAAAACTCCGAGGATCTGAGTTTAAGCCGAAGGGTCAGAAAATTAAGTTTCAGTTTCCAGAGTTAATGTGCTTTCTGTAGGCTCAGTAGGCAAAACACGAAATGTCCTATCTTATTAATGACAGAGCACCACTGCCTGAAGCTCCTTCAAATAATATTCACACTCAAGGTCAGCAAGAAGATACAGACCACACAATTAAAAATATATAGTGGAAGTCCTTTAGCTTTAATGCTATAGTAGCAAAAGGAAAAAAAAATAAAAGCACAGTTTGGTCTTAAACATAACTAAAATCTCAGGCCTTTTTTGAAAACGAGGTTGTCAAATGCACCCTTTCTTTGAAATAAATCAAAGCTGCACACCTAATGATGAGATGGGGCGGGGGCAGTAAATGGAAGGAGGGCAGTAACTTCTTTTTCAAAGTAATGTAGGAGTTGCACTGGACATTTAAATTATTCTCTGGAAAAGGGCTCACCCCCCACCAGTGTATTTAACACCTGGTTTGCTGCGTTCTGCTTTCAGCAGTACAGCAAAGAGGAGCCAGCAGCCTTTCAGCTCCAATTATGGCCACCAGCTCCTCCCGTGGCCACCTGGCCTCGACCACGAGTGACACAGACCATGCTGCATCTCCAGGCTCCACACCTGAAATGAAGATAACCCTGGGCATACAGTGGAATCAGCTCATGCTTCAACCAGGATGCAGGTGGTGAGGTGCAGTATCCCTCTGCTCCATGGCACTCTGCTGGGAGTGTGCTTGGCAATCCCTCCACTGAACAGGAATCACAGCACACCCCTATACTTGACACAGGCAAGCTGTCAACAAATAAAAAGGCCCCAAGAAGCTGAGAGGATTAGGGAGAAAAAAATCAAAACTACTAATTCAATACATTTGAAAATCCCCTAATGATCATACCAACCTGTTTTAAATCAATCCCTATACTGAGACCTATACCATTACATCAATTTCTTTCAGACTATAAACTAAAACAAGCATGCAAGCCTCAGTCCTAACCAATGATTAGTAAAGCCCCCATTTTCCAGATCTTTAAAGTAATTTTAAGTGCTACAGCTATTAAGAGATCTATCACAACTCTGATGGGCAATAGCAGAAACCTTAAACTTCCTTAAGACAAAGCTCTTGAAAAAAAAACCAGTTTATTTTTACACAGTATTTATCAATTTATTGCAATGTATCAGAAAGTTCTGAATGGCCTGACCAGCTTTACATGCTTTGCTGAATTTTGAAATGAAAGCAAGAGAACATTTGCTTAAGTCAACAACATAAGTCACCAGTTTAAAGGTTAACACTTGATTGTGCAGCACAAGAAACAGACGCTTTATCTTCCCAGTTCAAGGACTCCCAGATTTCTGAACAGCAGAACATTAACACTGCAACGGGCCAGGTTGCAGCACACTTTGGAGATACAAACAGAGCAGGGTGCAGCACAGAGGCCTCAGAGTGTCACTTGGGAAGAGAGCAGCTCAGGCCCAGCTGTCCCCACGCACTGGCATGCCAGCAGCCAGCTGGGAGACACCGCTGGGCCATCACCCATCCTGTCCTGGCAGCAACTTTTTAACACACTGAACACTGGCACTGACACCAGCGCGGTTGTGATTCATGTGGGGCAGCTGCTGTAAAGCTTCCAGAGCTCCTCTTCCAGCCAGGAGACACCAAAGCCAAGCCCAGCACCCTCACCAAGATCCCATTCAATCAACAGAAAACCACAGGGAAGATGGAAGTACTGCACTGATGCGAGTACAGCTGTCCCAGATAAGGGAAATATAGAAATAAATAAGGTCCTTATCTACTGCAGCAAGAAAAAGGCAGGCTCAGGGGAATGGGTGGGTGAGTGAGAGAAGCAAAAACTGTACCTAGAGAAGAAAGAAAATCTGAAATTAAATGAGGCATGCATTCCTAATTAATGCAGTTTTAGTGTGAAAATTAATCTCAAAATCCCAGAAGTGAGTTAAGACATCAGCTTAGGCACTGGTCAAACCAACAGCCACCCTCTGTTCCTCCAAAACACTGGCATGGGCCTGCTCCTTCCAGCCAAAGCATCTGTACCAGAGCTGCCTGGGGAAGGACCCATCACAGCTCAGTGCCACTGTACAGACAGTGACAAAAAGAAGTTTCATCAGAAATTAGTCTGGGAATCAAAGGGAGCAATTCTGAGCCAAAATGTCAAACTGGATCCATTAAAAAAAAAGGTGATTGCTGTAGCTGGGCTGTGTTGTCATACATTGCTTACGTTTGTTTTAATTTTAAACTAAGTGTCAGTCCAAGGTTTGTTACACAAACATATGGCACCAGTATTACATTCTATCTTGTATTTATAGAAAGTGCTGTGGCAGCCCAGGCAGTGCAGAAATGCCATAATGTTAACAACATTTATTATTAGTATGACAAAAGAACAAAAATAAGCCTGTAGAAATCGTGACTTAAAAGTTTTTAAGGGACCGATTGGAATAGGGTGCCAAAGTGTGGAGATACTAACTAAAATTCTTCCAGTATTAATACTCATACAGCCCCCAGGCTGCCAAGTATTTAGTTATATAAATACAGCCTCGAAAAGGTAATTTGTTTAAAACCCAAGCCCTGAAAACTGATTAGCACATTTAATGCTAGCCCGATTAACACAGATATGCCCTCAGCTGGGTGATGGGAGCATTGAGGCAGAAGTCCGCATTCCTGTAAGTGAAGAGGAACAAAGCTTTTGGGACAAAGGGTAAACCTTAATTATGCCTTTTTATTACCCAAACTGCCACTTCCTCCTTACCCCAAACAAGGCAAGAAGGCTAATGGCACATTCACATAGCCCCATAAGCGATGTGATTGATAAATGCCACTACTAGATTTTTCCACTCCAGCTGTTGCACTAGAAGCAGCAGAGGTTTGATTCCCCAGCCTCTTAAAAAAAAAAAAAAAAATTAAAAAAGAAGAAAAAGAAAAGCAGGATACAGTACACCGCTGACATTCCCGAACCTTCTGGAAGCGTTTATTAACTTTGGCCACCGACCAGCGAGGGCTGCAGGAGCAGCCTGGAGTGGCAGTGCAAACTGGTTAATCTGTAGCTAGACATATCTGTGATTGGGGGGGGTGGTGTTTAGCATGAAATACTCCTGCCTGGCAGCCAGGGCTTCGGCACTTGGAAGGGTTACTGGTGTTGTTTTTTGTTTTGTTTTTTTTTTCCAAAAAATTTTATTGGGAGAACTACAAAACATTTACAGTACAAAGTTTACAGTCTCACATAATCTGTAGTGAACTGACTCCCGAAAAATATATTACAACTCAAGTTGACTTATCCTTTAGTTACATTCAAAACATACTTCTGTTAAAGTAGTCCAAAAGAGTACATAGTGCTCAATCTGTACCTATGTACAAACAAAACTAAGCTACTGCTCATTCATCCACCGTCCAGGAAACTTTTGGAAAACTCCCAACTTTCTACAATAGGGAAAAAAAAAATACAGGTTTTGGAATTCAATAAACAAGATATGTTCCTGTATTATAGAAAGTTTCAGATCCAAAGATGGCCTCTGTTCTTATAAAATAGAGTGGCGAAATTTTGCTGTACTTAAAACCCATCCCTACATTCAAATTATCTCAAGCATTAGGAAAAATACTTATTTGGTTGAGAGATATTTAAGGCAAGCATGGACCCTCAAGAAGGCACTGTGAGACATAATACTGGGACCCCCAATTATTGCTACATACTTTGAGACTATATCACAGTGTGATTCGTGGAGTTAGGCAACAAAAATACTTTTTGGTTATTTTTAACAAGTCTGAATTAGATTTGCCACTTTGAAGTCTGATTGCTAAGTCAGTCTTTTTTTTTCTTTTTTTTTTTCTCTCGTTTTTCAACTCGGACGGGCTACAACCATTTACATTCTAAAAAAAAAACCCATAGAAATTCCGCAAACTACTTCCACAGCATCGAGACCGATTTCTATAAAGAAACCATGCAATCTTTCAGATTTACGTAAACAAAGAAAGAAATTAATGAAATAAATATTACATACCATCTCTTAAATTAAGAATTTTACTCATTTACAATAAAATAACCAAGTGAAGTTACAAAAAGGCATATATTACTGTGAAAAGAACACACTCCACATTTTGCCGATTAATAATGAAAATCATAATTTAAACATAATAAAAGAATATATATCTATTGCTTTTCATCATACCCGATAAATACAGTATGAACAAATTACCAATGTATACTTTTCACAAGATAATAAATAAGTTAAATAGTTTCATATTGAGTTGTGTGCAGTGACTCATACATGCAATCAACTCAAACAGCTAAAAAAAAAATTTAAAAAATCAGCAGTTATTCTCCAACAATTACAAACTAAACTCAGTTGAGTGCTTCCAAATAAAGCAACAACAAAAAATTGTTCTAAAAGCCAAACATCCACTAAGTGGTGGCAATGGAACCAATATTAAACTTTGGAATGAAGGTTTTAGCATTTGTTATAATAATAATATATAGATATATATAAAAAAGAAGGTTGTTATCAAGGCATATTCTTGGCAGGATGTTGGATTTTTCTTTTTTTTTTTTTCCTAAAAAAAAGCTTATAGGTTTAGTATGTTCTGTGTTTTTATTTGAACTGGATTGAAAGACAAACTAGTTTGTAACTTTTTTTCTGTGTGTCTGCAGGATTGGAGGAGCTGGGCTGGCGAACCGGCGCTCCCCGGATTGTTTGTTGCTTTCTGGTGCTGTCTTTTCTAATGCTGTTTTGTTTTTTTTTTTTCGAACACAGATGGAATGGCTGCTGCTGGTGCGTATCATAACTTGTCTCCAAAGAACGACAACAACAACAAAAAAAAACCCCGAAACAAAAATCCCCTTCTTCCAAGGTCTCTCTATAAAAATAGGTTTGTTCAGTTCGTGTCATTTGCCCTTTTGCAAAATGCTTTGTTTCTCGTTTTGTTCAGCTCTCGGTGGATAGATAGATAGATATATATATATAAAAAAAACCCAACCAAAAATAGAGAGGAAGGAGAGGTTTCGCTTTCTTCGCTCGGTAACTTACTTGCAGGGCCGCCGCGGGGCCCCCCCGGCCGCTGCCCCGCGCTCCCTCAGTCGTCGGAGATGGAGAGGCGGCTGAAGATGGGCAGGCGGCGGCCCGAGTCCAGGCTGGGCGACTCGGAGCCGCTGAGGGAGCCGGAGCTGAGGGAGCCGCTCAGGTAACTCTCCCGGTCGGAGAGCGAGTCCGGCGGGCTGGGCGGCGCGTCGAAGACGGGCGACTCGGAGAGGCGGCGGAGGGGCTGGAAGCTGAAGGGCGGCGAGGCGGGGGGCGGCGGGCAGGCCCCGCCGGGCGGCGGCGGCTGCTGCTGGCAGCGGTAATAGGCGGCGGCGGCCGCGGCCGCGGCGGCGGCAGCGGCGAAGTTCTGGGTGTGGAGGGCGAGGGGGGCGATGAGGCTGCCCAGCTCCTGCCCCGAGAAGGCGAACGCGTTGTTGGCGCAGGGCGGCGAGAGCAGCTCCTCGCAGTAGGAGGCGGAGGCGGGCGGCGGCGGCGTGCGCGACCCGCCGGGGCTCTCCAGCAGGGCGGCGTCCAGGCGGCCACCGGGCGGCGGCGGCGGCGGGGCGGTGCCGTGGGGGTGCGGGGGGTGATGGTGGTGGTGGTGGGCGGAGAAGCCGGAGAAGCTCAGGCTGTGGTGCAGCTTGGGCCGCTCGCCGCCGCCGCCGCGCGGGTGCCCGAAGCCGCCGCCGCCGCCCAGCGGGTGGTCGCGGGGGGCGAAGGCGCGGAGGTCGCCGGTGCTGCCGGCGGGGTGCGGGGCCGCGTGGTGCGGGTGGTGGTGCGGCCCGGCTGCGGCGGCGGGCGGGGGGGCGGCCGTGCCCCCGCCGGGCGCCGGGCGGCGCTCGTCGGCGTTGTGGATGAAGTGGCAGCGCGGGCCGTAGGGGCAGAAGCCGATGGTGTGGAAGGTGCGGCAGAGCTCGGTCTTGTACTTGGGGTGGCGGGTGAGGCTGCGCAGCTCGTGGAAGCCGTGGGCGAACTGGCACTTCTCGCCGTACTTGCAGGCGCCGCTCTCCTCGAAGGGGCGGCACAGCTCCGTCTTGTAGCGCGTCGAGTTGATGGGGGCCCCGCCGCCGCCGCCGGAGCCGCTCCCCTTGCCGGCCGCCTGCTGCTGCTGCTGAAGCTGCTGCATGAGGTGCTGGCTGCGCTCGCCGTTCTCGCTGAAGGAGCGGTCCCGGAACTTGTTCTCCTTGTTGAGCAGGGCCGTGGGGCTGCTGCTGCCGCCGCCTCCGCCGGAGCCCGTCTCCTTCAGATTGCCGAACGAGGAGGAGGAGGACGACGACGAGGAGGAGGATGTGGAAGAAGAGCTGGAGCCGGTGGGGCTGGGGAACTTAGAGCCGCCGGCCAGCGCCGTCAGGTTGCTGGTCGAGTGCCGCCGCAGGAAGCCCGGCGCGAAGCTGGAGCTGGGAGGGGTCACCGGGGTCCCCACGGCTTTCTTGTCCAGCATGCTGCTGAGGTTGGTCAGGGACTTCTCTGTCTGCCGGGGCGGGGAGAGGGGAGGGGGTGGGGGAGACAGCGGGAGAGAGAGAGTGTGTTGCGGGTGACCGCTTGCCCACGGCCACGGCTCCCCACGCAGCACCGCCGCGGGAGTCGAGGCGGGGGTCGCGCCGCCCGACCAACCCCAAAGCGGGTCTGCCGGCAGCGCCGGTGGGGCAGGACAGCGCTGGGGAGAAGCCCCCGCAACAGCTCTGCTGCATTTACAACTTTTCTCAAAAGTTCCTCCTGGCAGCGCAACACGCGGGCAGGGGCTGCGGAGCGGCCCGGCTCCCCCGCGGCTGCAGGACCAGCCCGCCCCAAACGCGGCGGCCGGGACACCACGGGGCGGCATTCCGGGGCTCGCAGCCTTGCGTCAGCCGCTGTCCCCGGGCGGCTGTCAGACCGTGACCCGCCCGCAGAGCCTGGCCCGGCACGGGCCTCCCGCCCCGCCGCGCTGCCCCGGTAGCCCCGAGCGTCGCTCTGCACATGGCGGCGGCGGCAGCGGCAGACCGCGTCCCGCCCGGCCAAACGCGGTCTTCCCTACCTTGCACAAGAAGTCAATGTCGTAGAAGGCAGATAAAAGTGTCGTCGACATTTCTAGATCCTGTAATGGTCGGATATACAGGAAGGACCGAAAGATCCCGCTCTCCTCGGAGGGTTTGGAAAAGCCACGACTAGATAGGAGAGGGCCGTCTGCTTGAGATCCGAAACGGTCCCGACTCCTTCCCGGCGGGACGGCGGGTGCCGGGCCGAGGCGGCGACGGCGGCTGCACAGCAGCGGGCGAACTGGAACAACTCAGCGGCGCCCCGCGCTACTCCCATATAAACGCGGCCGCGGCTGCTTCGCGGGGGGCGGTGCCCCGATCCGCCCGCCCCGCGCCGCCCGCCGGGCCCGCCCCGCTCCAGCCCTCGGGCCGGGCCGCTCCGACTCTTACAGAGGGCGCTGGCAGCGGCGGCGGGGCAGGTTCGTGGGGAGCGGCTGTGCTGCAGCGAGCCCCCGGTCCCCCCGAGCGGGGTGCATCCGCAGAGCAGGCGGGGGGAGCGGGGAACCAGCCAAGGCAGCGCTCACGGCGCCCTACGGGCTCGGCCCCTGCGGAGCGCCCCTCCTCGCCCCAAAGACCCGACGCCCCCGCGCTGCCGCTGTCCGCGCACGGCTGCCGCCGAGCGGAGGATGCGCGGGGCCGCGGTAGAGGCGCGGCAGCGCCGGGGACGCTTCTTCCCCCCGCCCCGCCGAAAATAAACTTTTGCCACGTAATTGCTCGAAACAAAGGTCGGGACCTCGTTGCCCCGGTGCGGCTGCCGGGACGGGGCTGGGCATGGGTTGCGCGCCCCGCCGTTTCTTCCGTCTTTTCGGGAACCTCGGGTTTGGCGCTTACTTTCTCTCTGAAGTTTCGGAGAGGCTGACGGCCAGGCGCGGAGGCGAGGTGGCGTTATCCTCGCAGCGACCTGGCTGATGAACGACCCCCACCTAACCCTGTCTGCATCTCCCTCCCGCGCCCCGCACCCCTGCTACGTCTCTCTTCCACGCTCGGCCCCTTCCCCCCTCATCCCCGCCAAGGTCCTGTGACCCACCGAGTCCCCCGGCCGCCGCCCCAGGTGGCCCCCACCGCCGGGCCGCGGGCGAAGGCAGAGGCCGGTCCCCGCGGCGGGGCTCCCTCCCGGGACGGAGTCGGCCGCGGGCCAAAACACCCCCGCCCCCCCCGCGCCGATAAGGCCGCGCAAACACGGTGTGGGAACGGCGGCGGCGGCTCCTCTGCGCCCCCGTCCCCTCCCGCGTTTGCTCGGCCCCGGGACAAATGGGAAGGAGAACAGAGACGGGCGGACGTGTAAAGTTTTATGGCTGCTAAAGCCAGCAGAGGCGTTTGATCCTCTTGAGCTTCCGAGCCGGGATGGCAGTCCCGCGCACTCCGAGGGAGCAAACCCGACCACGTCAGCAGGAGCGCGGCGCTGTGCAAACACATTTGCCATGGACAGAAAGCCCGGGCTGGGGGCGGGGGTGTCACCAGAGCCCCTTTGCTTCCTCCCCTCGTCCTGCACCTCCCAGGCCGCTGCGGGAGGGAGGCTGCAGGCGGGACCGTGCCCGGACCCCGCCGCGGCCCGGGAGCCGTCACCCACGGCCGGCCGAGCCCGGAAACCGGGATAGTAATCTCCCGGGAAAGACGAGGAGCTGGGCGGCGGAAAGCCCAAACCTCTCTCCCTCCCGTGTCCCGGCAGTCCCCTGGGGCCCGTCCCCCGCTCGGCGGGCGCTGACGGACTCGGCCGGGCAGGCTCCTGGCCCCGTTCCCGGCCCCGCTCCGGTGCCCGGCCCCTCCCGCTGCCCGCGCGGCTGGCGGGGACGTGCCGCCCCCCAGCGGCCGCGGGGCCCGCCGTGCCGGGACACATCCCACGTTCCTGCTGCTTCCCCTCCTCCCGTCCTGGCCACGGGCGCTGCCCCGCACACGGGGAGCCGCCGGAGCGCGGGGCTGCAACCATAATGTGCATCGCTTCCCATAACCTTCTCCAGGGCCGGCCGGAGTCGCCTCCGGGTCAGTACCCGAGTTCAAACTCTTCCTCCTCCCACACAACTGCGATGGCAACATCACCTCGGAGTTGATCCTGCCCACCAGCCAACCGAGGGAACAGTTTACTGTGACAATCATGCACGGATCAATGTGTCAACGCCATTGGGAGGAATACTTTGATAAAGTGACTTTGATCAAACACACGGCCGATAAGTGCTCTGACATTAGGTTTTGCTAGCTCTCTCCTGCAATCGCTGCTCGGGGTCTAAAGGTTCTTCATTGAGTAGTTACACAGTAACCCGTCATCAGCACCGTGTGGTGAAATGTATGCGCACTGATATAATTCTTATTTGCTCTCTTATAAACTCGGGCGGGATGACAGAGGTTCCAGTTGGATCTTAAAAACACAATAAGGAAGACTGAGTTTTCGAGCTGTTTTGGTAACTGATTAACCAAGTCCTCAAGGCTTCACCAAGTTTTACGGTCACTGTGGGTCTACTCTGGGTTACTGTGCTGTCTGCATTTATCGATTTGCCAGTATCAAATATATATGCATACGCGTTTCAAATTCCACACAATTAAAAAAGATGCCAACGTTACTGGAGCGTCTTATGCTACCCACTGACACGAGCAAGGTCTCAGAACTTTACAGTGATTTTGATACATACAAAGTACTTTTTTCTCTCCTACTACAGAAGCTAGTTCAGAAATGATGGAAAGATGTGGCAAAATCAGCAGTTGTTAATTAATTGTACAGGTCTTGCGTATTTTTTAAAGGGTGGCTTCCAGACACAGTCTGGGCTATTCTTTCCCCAGGAGCTCTAACCAGATGCATACAAATTAATTTTTAGCCTAACTCGCAGAATGGCTCATTAAGCTGGATAGCGGGCATTCTGCGAAACACCATTTCAGATTCCAACATTTCTCTTTTGTCTATTGAAGCCTCAAGTTTCACCATAAATTACTTTTTATATAAGTAACCCTGAATCCTGGAAACTTAGAACGAATACTAAACTTTTATTCTTAAGTTCTGTTTGTTGGGACTTTGTGCAGTGTACAGATGTCCACTGGACTCAACGCGGCAGCTTAGCTCTATTTAGAGCAGAGTCTATTTAGACTCAAGGGAGTCGCCTGCTATCGGCTATGGGGCACCGCAGCACCAGCACTGCGAGCACCGCCGGCCCAAGCCTTACCCTGCCCCGGCTGAGCCCGAGCCCGAGCCCGAGCCCGGCCCGGAGCGGCGGTGCTGTGGCGCCACCTGGCGGCCGCGCGGCGCAGCAGGCCGAGCTGCTGCGGCGGGCCCGGCCGCGGGACGAGCGCCCGAGCATTACCGGGGCGTCACCGAGATTCAGGGCTGACCTGCGCTCGGACACCGTCAGCTGGAGAGGCCGAAAGCAACCAGGCGTGCATCGGACGTGTTCTTCTTCCAAGGACACCGAAATCACGGCGTACAGGGCCGCACATCCGTGTTGTGGCGGGCCCAGCCACGCTGCAGCCACGAGTCCAGTCGCAGCCCGTGGCTATGGGAAGGTAACACAACCTTTTCACATCAGCATTTATTTTTGATGTCTCATTTTCATATCGGAACCCAATTCCAGTTCGCAGGAAAAAACCCCAGACAACATTCAATGTGCAATGAGCTTTTTTGTGGTTTAGACACAGCAAAGACCCCGGAGCACTCAGAACAGTCCCTGCAGCTGCCCCACCTGGTGAGAGCATCTCCCAAAATCGAGGGCTGCAGCACAGAAACACCTCACACTCCTCGGCTGGACCTCGCTTTCCAGGCCTGCTTGCACTGCAAGGTGTTTGAAGTAAAGATGAAACTGTTTCATTTTCAATGGAACAGCTGCTTTGTTTCGAACACAGCAAGTCTTCATTTTAGAGCCATTTTATGAAAGCAGTTTTTTGATTTGAAGGAGAAAAGAGGGATACAGAAATCTAAACAATGGTGTTTCCATGTGCAAAACAAGGTTACTACCAAAGTGAAAATCTTTGTCTTCCTCCAGAGGAAAATGCAGTAAAATTTACAATGTACTCTAAAAATTGCCATAAACAAAGAAGTCTCGGTTTCTTTTTCTATTAGAAACACTTAAAGACTTTTTAAAAAGAGCATATTAATTTAATAATTAATATGCTACATCTTAAAAGGAGACCAAAAAAACCCCAAACTTTTTCTTGGTATTAAGATACAGGAGGTAAAAATGTGGGACAAAACATAACAGAACTACAGGTGGCCTGCACCTGGATGAATGGAAAATATTAGGTTTAGCTGCTTTACTTCCTACAGTAGCTGCAATAAACAATGCTTAGCTGAATGAAATTAGCAAATGTATTTAAAAGGAAAAGTCTCCCACTGCATGTCCCACCAAAAAAAAAAATCAATGGAAATTAACCAATACAAAAAATGTAGCTCTAGCCTGAATACTGAAGGTAATGCAAGTTTCCTGAAGTCATCACAGCAATCCCTGATTCCTTGAACATTGCTGGAATTCACACTCCCTGCCAATCCAGTAATGTGTGCAGCTCCCTGAAGATGAAATTTTACTAAATTACTTTTCCAGATTTTCATTTTTACAAGTATCATCAGGCTTCAGCAGATTTAATATTTTAAGACAGACTGATATTCTCTCCCTTTGAATAGTCAATTTTGTGAATTCTGGAGTCCTGGAGAACTCTGGAACCAGAGGTAGAGATCCAAGAAGTTGTTCAGTGCACTGGGCTTGGTCCAGTGCTATTCTTGACAGACGATTAAGTTCCTCATGATCTAGTAAGGTGAGATGAGTCACTGATATAAGATGTGAAAGGTGCTTACTAAGTTGTCTCACATGAGTCAGCTTTTCTGCCCAAAAATTCACTTCCCCTTTATCAAACAGGGAATCATCTTCTTCCTTAACAAAAAGAAAACCAACAGTGATTAGAAAATGACTCGTGGTTTGATAACAACAATAATAAAAGATAATAAAAGATATGAAAAAGGATATATATAGAAATGATGACAACAGAGGCTGTCATAGAACAGCTTTTTATATTAAAAAAACAAGGTAAACATTCATACACCTTGTTTTTAAAGGTTTGGGAAAACACAGTAAAAAGGTTCCTACTTTGCCAAAGAAATTTTACCTTCAAAAATCAGGCAGTTATGGCACAAGTCTTGGGAAATACTGAAATAGTAGGCCTAATCCTTAACATGTGCTTGCCTTCCCCTATGAAGCAGTATTATATTTCACAAAGACCTCTGTAAGCAGTATGGTGATTTGCTATATCATGGAGCTTTTTGACTGGATTAAATGAAAATTGTATCAGTCAGTGAAACATCAGAAATGCACACCTAAACTACAGGCTTAAGAAAAGATTCATGATATATTTCATGAGTCATATTAATTGCCAACAAACTTCTCAAAGACGTAGCTGCTCCTGCTCCTTCCAGTTTATCTCTCAGCATTATTTTGACTTTTACTATCTTTTAAAGACAAAAAGAACATGGTGTATTATACAGTAATAGCTTTTACATAGCCAGTGTGGCAAAGCTCGTCTTTACAGAAACAATCCTATAGTCAATGACTGATGTAAGCAAGGCTGTTTCATGTGTCGTGCAGAACCAGTCACATGGATGATGGCATAATATTAAAATATTTAAATGCCATCTCTGGGAAAGCCAGGATTGGTAGAACACTGGTCTTGAATGCCCAGATATGCCTGGCACCTCCAACAGCAGTTCAAATTCAAGGGAAGCCATCATCTGCAGTAATACTGAATGTATTTACATTGCAGCCTCAAGATGTTTCAGTCAACAATGCTTTGTGAAGTAACTCTTTATTTATTTCAATGTTAGCTTATTGATCTCTTTAATTTTATGTTGGTATTAACAGGAAACAGACATAAAACTCTTTTCATTCTAAATAATATCCATATGAATTTTTAAAAGATTGTAAATCAGTAAGTACTGCAGTAGCAATTATCAGGTTTCATCAGATGAGACATTTCATTCTATTCCTACCACAAGACTGCAGAACTGTAGTGCTTCTAACATGCTATAGCAACTGCTTGTCAAAATTACCAGGGCAGAAGTCTCCCCATCTCTTTGCAGGTCGCTGTCTTCTCCCAAAAGCCACTCCAGTAGGATTGGGACACCAGCATGGACCTCTCCCCACCGCTGGAGCAGCTCACACACTATGCCAAAGGCTAAATCCAAGGCCATTGGAGCATTCACTATCCTAAATGCAAACTCTGTTGAGAGAAAATATGTGTAAGAATACAGAGCAAGACCACAAACATTTTCAAATAAAATCAGCACAAAAATGGCTTCTTGAAAACAGATGCTGAACTTACACAAACACATGCAGAATGATAAATTATACTGCAAATAAATTAGATGGATGTTTACTTGTGTGCCACTTGGGGCCTTCTCTCAATTCCAGAATAACACATGAAGCAACTGAAAATGCTGATGCTTAATTTTTTTTTCTCCTGCCCATGTAGTGACATTTATTAATCTAGGTTTAAATATACAGATACGTCTGTTAGAAACATCTCCAGACAGTCACTATTACACGGACTATTTTTGCTAAACAACAGCTATGCCTTAGATCTCATGTAACATTTTCACTGGAACTCAAAACCTACAACACATGATATGTTTTTAAAGAGCTGGGATATAAAATGAGTAATTATTTGGTGTGTAATCTCTTTATATATAATAAGATATACATACACACACGTAAGAGAGATCAGGCACGAAGACAGGCTTAGAAAAGATGTTTGAGAAGGGAAAGGCAGACACTGTTTACGACCCCATCACAGAGCTATATTTATACAGGTTTTGGCATCATGCCAGAGCTGTACACAAAGTTATTATCCACACTGTATTTCTTCCCTGAACTTCCTCACTGCTCTCATTTGGGGAGATACTGATTTAACTCTCTGGGTCCTAGGGCTGCCTTTGATAACAGAGTATATAAAAATGCCACAAGTCCTGTGTGTCCACAGGTAGGACTTTCTCCACTTGTAACTTTAATGCAATTTTTTTCCATTTTTAAAAGGGGTGCAGGAAGAGGACCAGAAGAGGAGAGCTAGTGGACAAGCCTCTTTAATATTCCTATGGCAAAATTAATCCATGTCCATAGTCACCAGCAAACTGAAAAATGTTCACTGAATGGTCTAAGCAGTGGTACATAAGGACATGCCATTCTTGAAGGCCATAATTTGGGAGCAGACAACACAGCAGAGTCAGAATTATTTGTTAAGAATCCATACAGATATGGAAGGTACACGTTACTTTGTGTGTGTGACTGTATTTAAGCATTTCTCCTGGAAGAGAACAACCATCTACATGGAAGAGGCACAGCAGTGCAGCCAGGACTTCTCCCTTACAACCCACCTCCAGAGCTGGAGCATGGACCCCTGTGCTGTAACCCCTCCCGAGGCCTCAGGCCAGCTGCAGGTTTTCTGGGGTACGTTGGCACAGCAGACAAACTCCCATTAAAACACCAGGATTAGGCAAAAATACACATGCCAAGGAATAAGGAAACATCTAAGGGCATAAGAGACTGATGGAAAGATGAGTATATGCACCTGACAAGCCGGGCAATGTACCGAGGACATTGGGGAGAATGAATTAGTAGTTGGGATGATGAGGACAAAGGACCATAATAAGGAAGGGAGTGAAGGAGAAAGAACAGATGGTCCCTTCTTTATCTTGGAGTTAGATGAGGGTAAATGGAAATCTCCTTGAGCAAGCAACAGGAAGGCAGGCAGTCAATCTCTTCGTGACACTAATAATGTTACATACACAGTTTGTCTCTGCTAGACAGTAAAATCAAATGATCAAATCTGTTTTCTTCATGTCAGGAATTATCACGTTATTAGGACACCCCTGAGCTTTTTCCGTGAGGGAGTGCTTGACAAGTTGTGTAGTGCAACATTTCCATCCCATTTATTTTAGATATTGGGGTTTTTAGGTATTGTTTTTGCTGACATTCCTTTCCAGGAATTTGTTGGGGGGTTTTAGTTGTTTTTTTCTGGTGTGGGATGTGTGTTTGTTTGCTTGTTTTTTTAAGACCCTTGCTTTCCCTGTTGCTGTGCCCTATTTGGTACCAGTCTGATACTCTATATAATAGACACAATGGTTATCTTCTTTGTTTTGTTTTGCTTAGGTTTAGGTAGGAAACAGTTTCTTTCAAGTGCCATAGAGACCTCAGAAATACTGGAAATCTTCAGAGATGAAAAAACAGAGATTAAAATGGACTGTGATGTTCTGAGCCTGAAACAAACATCCTGGTTATGAATGCTTACAAAATTTTAAACTCAGCTCTTTTGAAGTCTGATGATATTTTTGAGTTTCATGATGATTCCTGCATGCCTACAATTGTAAGTATTTATATAAGGCCTCTTCCTTATGTGACTTTATTTGTATTTGAATATTTAGCAAATTAGGTGATGCTGGGAGCTAAAAACCAAACATGATACTTCCCATTGCTGAGTTAGCTGTTGCTTTGGAGGACCAGTTATAGATAGCACTGAAGTTCTGGGGCCTTTTTAACATTTAGCCTCCTTAAATATAAATGCATACAGTGATGCTCTCTTTGTGAATGAGAACACTGAACTGCTGAGAAATGCATCAAGAAATAGATTTGGGCCTCTAATTGTGGTATTACGTGACCATGCTGAAAACTACCAAGAGGTAGCCAAACAAGTAATGCTAAGGTTCAGCTTAGACTAAACTTGCTTGCTAGCAGTTTTTCAACAGCATGACACAGAAGAAAAGGCAGTTTTGTGGTCACACTACAGCAGTCTTGTAGAGTATCCTACAAGTTGCAACAAAGGAAATGGCAAGTCTTTTTTGTTGCTGTTTTTCTTTTCTTCAAACTAAAAAAGAGAAAAAAATACAGGGAAAACATGCAAAGGATGTGTAGCACCCGGGAAGAAACATGAAGATTCTGAACACACCGACTACTTTTTTGTGAACCACAGATGCCATTTAACTGATCAACAAAACTTGTGTTAGTTCTGGTGTTGAGACCAGAGAAAAACAAAGCCACATCACTTTGATAACACTAAAACTTTGGGTTCCCAAGTCTGGGTAAGAGCCTGCAAGAGCTTTGTGTTAGAGAAGCTAGCACAGCAGCATCTTGGTACTTTAGGGCTTCACAGAGACTCAACAACATACCAACGTCTGGAAGATGAAGAATTTTCACTTCCGCCCGCTCATTCCATCCCACTCCTGCAGAGTACCAGGAATGGCTCCATGATTTCTGAAATGCTCCCTCAGCTGCTGTTATTTACAGAACACCCTGATATTAACTGACTTTGATACTGGTTTACGCAAATTTGATGCTAGAATAGTTCAGGATTAGATTTGTGGACTATCAATGCCACCAGGATAATGAAGAGATATACCATATATCCAGAAGAAGTATATTAACTCTCCTAAGGTTGGAGTGCTGAAGTAATGCAAATGGGTAACAGCAAGCAAAGTTATATAGGTATTCATGATTTAATAGGTAAAAACCACTTTCACAGGGGGAAAATGTTCTACTGTTTTGATGGCCCCCAGCTCTAAAAGTAACTGCCAGGGATGCTGTAAGGATGCACAGAATCTTTGAAGATGCCCACCAAAGATACGTGTCTTCTCAAAAGAAATGTACGGTTCTCACTGTTTACAAGTGCTCCTCACATCATTGCCTGACTGCAAAGGCAGGGCTGATTTTCAATAAGCCACATATTACACATGACGCTGTGTCCGTGACTCATGCTATGACTTCAGAGAGAGCTCTGAGCAAGATGCAAGTTCACCAGGGGCAAAGAGGGCAGGTGGCTCCCCTTTCACCACAGCCCCCAGGCCCCTGATGCTTACCTGGGAGCCAGCTCGGGTACTCTGCTGATCACCTGGTAAATTAAGGCTCAGAACAGCACAATAGGCATTTGGCACGCAGCTCTGGCGTGTGGGCTCTTCTGCTTGGCTGGCAAGCCGAGCTGGTTACCCTGCGGTCAGAATTGGTGTAGCTGGGGCCAGGGAAGGGAAGATCACAGGACAGCAGGAGGAAGGAAAGAAGCCAAAGGGAGAGCAAGACCTCCCCGTTCAGCAAGCTGTTAGCCCAGGTCAGCTATCATCCCAAACGTCCCCATCAGAGCCTTGCAAACAAAACGCTGACATTATTTAAATGACTGAGTGTTAATGGCCTTTCCTAATGCAACTATTTAAAGTAACTGAGTAAAAAAAATTCAAATAGCCTGGGCTCACAGCTGATTACCACGAGAGGAACTACACCTGCAAAAACCAAACCTAAAGATGTATCTAGTGCTATAAACTGAAAATACAGCAGAGCTCCTTCCACAGCCGCTCTACAGACTATTAAAATTGTGTTAAAAATATGAAAAATTTGAAAATGCGCATATGTTCCAACATGCAAAAACGTCACGAGCAAGATAAGTATCTTAGTAAATAAACCACTACAGGGGCTGAAATATCAAAAAAATTCTCTATGACTTAAAACAAGTAGTTACAAGCAGAATATTTAATAATTCTCATCGAAATGAAAAATAAAGATAAGAATCAGGTACTACATACTTTTTTCATTTTGAGGAATTGAATTTTCATAAAGGGAAAGGGGTTAAGTACTGCAGTGTTTTGGTCTTTGTGAATCCGCCCACATAAAAATTAGACCTCCCACATACACATTCATATAGTCCAAAAGCTTTGATCATGCCAGATGTAAATATTTCTTCTAGTAGCCTATTACATGTCCTCCAACTATACAATTGCTCTCTGTTAAAGCCTTGGTGATATTATGGAGAACTGAAAAGATGTATTAAGAGCACATACACAGATTTTAAGGACAACCATGATAAAATATAGGCAAAAGAGAAAAGCAGAACATATCCTTGCCTAACAAAGCATTTTGTAATTTTTGTACTACAAATTGTTAATTGAAGTTCATTCTAGATCAAAGAGCAATGCAATTTTTGTAAACATAAACTTTGTTCAGGACAAACAGAAAGAAAAGTGACTCTGCAAGGGAACTTCATGTAACAGAGAGAAAATCTCACAAAGACCAGTGGACCAACAGTAGTAATATTTTCAAGGAAAATATATAGGGTAAGTTCTCCAACTGAAATTACAGAAAGTATTTTAGATAGACCACTACCATCTGAACTGGTAAAATATTTTTTACTTTCTTGCACAAAGTGCTGCCCATCAAGTTATAAATATTAATACATTACTATCAATATTGTACCTCCTAACACCCTGGTAAAATGAGGTAGTATTCTTACTTCAGAGGCAAGCATGGACATTTAAAGCAACAAAGATCACTGAATGTTTGCTTGGCAAAACTGGGGATCTATCTCATGTTTTCTGATACATCACTGTAAAAGATGGTGAGTATCAAGCAAGATATCAGGTTCTCATCCAAATGATGGCAGATTCAGCATCACAGTCACTAATACCTGTAACATTAGATTTGCAAATGGAAAATTTCACCTAACCACTAATCACCTCTTTGTTGTATAAAGGTTGTCTTCCTTTTGGTGTTCAGTAATAATCAAGCTTGTTCTATTCTCAGCATATGAAATCTAAGAGAGCTGAGTGAGGAAGTGCTGCAGATACATTTTTTACTTAAAATGCTGTGTTTATGTATGCCTAAACTTCATAAAAAAGAAAAAAAAAGAAAAAAATCCCATTGGCCCAAAGCAAGACTTAAAAGAGCTGGTATATAAAGTGAGGCTAGAAAATGTATTTCCTATGTTGAAATAGGTTCTGCTTTGAGGTAGGCAGGAATTGTGCAACTGCAGAGCAAGACAATGCATAGGTGTCTTGCCATCAGAAAAACAGCAGGGCAGAATAAAAGTAAGTAAAGGGGTGTTCATACCCCCCCAATCTCCACAATAATGTTAGAGTGCAATCACCCTTCTGGGCACTAGGATTAAAATAAGACAAGAGAAGCAAAAGCAAAAAAAAAATCTCCAAAACCAAACCAACCAACACCGGAAAGAAAGAAAATATAAAAATGGTAACTGTTGCATCTGGATGGCTGGCAGATGGCTCTTGCAATTGCACTGTGTCAATTTAAGTTACAAACATCAAACTTTCCACTTTTTAAAATGACCATTTATGTAAAATCTAATATATAAGCAGATTCCTTTTCATAGTGCTTCATAAAATCAAAGGCAATTAGATCATTTCTATCCTCTCGAGAAATACCATTCCCTAGATGACGTACAACTGCTTCATATGTTTTCCATTTCCCTGCCTGAGTCTGTTTTATAGTGTGCTTTTCAGGATGGCTTTAAAAAGAGGCCCTTCCTGACATCACGCAACACGATGTCAAAACACAACACCATTACAAAACAAACTAATCAAAACTAATTTCTTAATAGTTGCAGTCTCTGAGTAGAGCGGCAGCGATGCCGCTCTCAGCTTTGACTTTGATTATAAACAGATCTGAGTTAATAACATGCCTGATTAGCATGGAAACTTACAGCTCAGGACTGAGCAGAAAATTAAAGTCCCTTCTTGAGCAAAAGAGCACACACATATTCATCATCTTTTCAAGCCCTTTTTTGGAATGTGAAGCGAACAGTATTTTTCAACTCAGTTGAAAAATAACAACGTTATTTTTCCTTTTTACATATATATGTCTGTATGTATATGTAAGATTTTCCCATGTGAGCCATGCTCCTGTACATGAAGGGTTTTATTACAAAACAACCACGGCTCACAGATCTGTCAGAGGAAATGAGCATTCTGACTTTACCTCTTACATTACCACTTTTCCAGAGCCTCCCCCCAGCCCAAGCCATGTTCTAATTTAAACAGCAAAAAGACAGTATCTCCTGCCTAAACCCACAGAACGCATACTTTTCCTTTTTATTAGGCAAAAATATTATTCAGCTAAATTTTAAAACAATGCCAATGAGACCATATGGGTTTTTTTAAACTCAAATTATGTATTTATTGGAAAAAAATGAAGGTAAATACAGTTTCAAAACTAGTAGCAATGACTAGATTCAAATGTAAAACTGAAGACTCTTGTAACTGGCATGTACCAACTATATACAAGTTTTTGCTTAGCAGTGATGAAGGTTACTGAATGTGAATGAGCTGTATGTTAGCTCTGCTGTAGGAACACAGGAGACACATTTACTTCTCTATCATAGATGGAATTTGAGAGTGACATCTGGGTAACAATGGTAAGAGGCTTATTATTTAAAGGATAAAGGAATAAGGAAAGAATGGGTAATGAGAACAAAAAACTAAAAAAAAAATATTCTCCCTGAAATACCTGTAAACCGTTATAATTTGGGTAGAACATCATCAACAACAACAACAAAGCTATTTTAAAAGCAGTAATAGAAAGGCAAACTTTCCTTTATTGCTATGGAGCCACAGCCATGACCATCACAGCCTGCATGAGGAGCCTACCAAGATCTGTAAGCTGCTGTCCTGTTTACTCACTCACAATTAAAACGCTGATTAGAAAAAACACATTTAATAGATTATTTACATGAATACTCTGTTTAACATTTACCACTTCCAGACTCCAGCACTGAGTGCATAAAATAATTTTTCATGTATTCTTTCTTAATTTTTCAAGCATGACCTTTACATAACAGTGCCACTGAGTAATTAATAGAGCTAAATGAAGCACTGTCAGTAAATAATCAGTAGCCAGTCTTTGATGGATGAGCTGATTCTAATTCAGTCCATTCACTTTCAGCTTTAATTAGTGGCATTGTATTCTAGAAAGCAAACAGTTCCTTCATCCATGTGATGATCTAATGTTGTATAAGTGGGCTGGCAACAACTTGTAAGGTGTTGACATAAATTTGGGAATACAAAGTAAAAAATCACAGCGCTTACACATTTTCTATATAGTATAATTCTTCAAAAAGAAGTAATATAAAGTTCCCCCTGCAAAAGCCACTGATTTTAACAAGTTCCAGACACAACAGTAAATCTTGCTAAGACAATTACAAGTCTCAGTGCAAAAGTTCTCTCTCCTTCTTCTTTAATTAAGCCAATTCATGTGAATTATTACGTGTATCTTGGTGAATTTTTTGCAAGACACAAAAACAAGCATGAAAATGCTATTTATTTCTAGATGAGTACTGACACAACACTAAACTTTTTTGGTGCTATAACCCTTGTTTTGATGCAAGCTTGACTCAGCTGATGACAACTGCCAAGGAAACTGTACTTTTGAATTACTGGAATTTAGAGTAATCTTAGATTATTGAAAAAACTTCTGATTTTCAAGGCCTCTTAGGTTACAACATGTTTTGATCTCATTCTACGCTTTCTCCTAAATGTTAGTTTACATTGGTATTTCTCATCTTTCTTCCAGCAGTTCTCTTTAAAGGGTGCAACAAGGCAGATTCCTGCAAACTGTGACTATTGAGCACATCTGAGTAGAGAAGACACTTGCTAACTTACCACAGCACATCTGATTCAAGTGTATGTGTGACTTACTGAAGAAAGGTATTTTTGAGCAGAATAGCAAAAAAAACCAGCTCGGAAACCTCCATAACTCAGTCTTTGCATCACTTCTGATACATTTTATAACATGCTGGGACACTGTTTTTAGGATGGTTTATATTTAATTTCTGTCTTTGTTTCATATTACTTGTTAATAGAGGGTGACATTTGAAAAGAAGTGGCCATAAAATTGCTCTTACAGAAAGTGCCATAAATCTTTGTACAATAATTTATGTCAAATATGTTCATAATACAGTCTCAGCTTCTTTACTGGCCAATTTTCTAAACCCATTTCCTCACCATGTAACAGAATACACTTAAAGAGCAAAACCCCACAGAAACCATTCACTATATGAATGCCTGATGAAAAAAAGCCCAGCCACCCTTACATGAAAAGCTTCCAATACACCTTTACATTAAGAGCTTCCAGATTGTCTGTTCTTATGCAGATGTCACCTAAGGGATGAAATATGTGTAAAGAACAGCTCATATTGTTTTTATCTTTTTCCTGATATATGGACACAGATACACAATGCTGTGAAAATACAACTAAATTTGCAAATGCTCTGTAATGTAAGAAGCTACCAGGACCACAAAACATTCACACTGCAGGTGCTAAGTACAAACGACCAAGAGAATTTTCTTGCTTTTTTCTGTCAAGATCAAAACGCCTTCCAAAGCCTACTTGCCAATTGCTTTCAATGCAGTATAGTGGGATCCGTTGTAAGTTTTCTGGCATTCCAACAAAAAAGTCAGCCAGACTATTGAGCTGCAGTCATATAGACAGGCAGGTGCTGTTTATCCTATTCAACAACTCAGTGATTACAGGTCACTTAGGGGCAGTGATCTAAGGAGAACTTAGGGGCAGTTCCCCTGCAGGTGTGTAACAGGTAAACAGCCTCAAGTCCCAATTCTGAGTGGAAAATATCTATCTCCAAAGATTTTTTCAAGAGCATTTTCACTCCAGGAGAGAGCCACTGGCTATTTTCAATGGGAAGATGACGTACCAGCGATTTCACTTGAGAGCAAATTGGTTTTTGCCTTTCTTCCTCACACTACTACCACAAGTTTTGATTCACAATAAAGACCTGCTGATCCTAACCACCCTATTGGGACTGAGGAATTTCTAGAATCAGGACTCTATGTTTCTTCCCAACGTGATGCTCACATTAAAGAAATCCTAAGGAGTGGTTCACATCCTTTTTCCTTCACACAGTTCTTGCCACCCAGGTGACTGCTGGATTTTGCACCTTCGGTGACCCAGGACACTTCTATTTACACGGGCAGGTCTACACCTCTCTGGAAGTCACATGACTTATTTGTATCTCTCTGACTGAAATACCTCAGGCTCTGGCATTTCCATACAGCTGTACTCTAAATGTGTTAACAGCTGGCTCAAGATTTGCTAGGAAACCTCTAGCTGTCATCAGGACATCCTCCAGCAGGCTCCAAGGGTCTTGGATAATGTATCTCCATCTCACATATCAGTGGGGCGGCTCCCTGCAACTTCATCTGCATCTTCAGCAGACATGGCATTCCAGGGGCCTTGGCACACTCAGGTGGATCAGTAAATTGTAACAGTTTGTGTTAATTACTTCAAGGACTTCGTCCAAGTGAATTTATGTAAGGAGCGGGAACTGCTTAGTTTTGCATAAAGTGTAAATATATACACAAACTCTGACTGATAAATATCATTCAGTCAGTAATCACAGTTCTTCAATAGAAAATCCAACACAGGTACCAATATATTTGTCTATTTACTTTTCCATTTCCTTTCAAGTTCTTTGAGGAATTGGTTTGCAACTCTTCAACTGAGAAGGAACTAAATGCTGAAGTGCTCTCCCCAGTGTACTGAATGGCAGTGTTCCCTGCACAAGACAAAAATTTAAAACATTTGTGTCTCACATAAGTAATGCAGACATGAACTATGCAACACCAGGGACTTCCCCATCACAGGGAAGAAATCTCTCTTTCTATTCTCTACACATTTAGTACATGGCTTTGAACCTTTCTTATTCAAAATATTCCAAAATATTCTAAATAGGCATGGAAGACAGAATGGCTAAGTAATCTGGGGCTCTCAGTCATTCATCGTGATACGGAGTGCTTCACAAATCACTTATAATGATGTGCACAGAGGGAAGGAATGGCACTATCTATTCTGCAGGAAGACCAGACAGTCATGAAGATATTTAAAAAATCTTAACTGGTTTTAAATGTCTGATCTGAGACATTATGACATGTTTCACTGAGGAGTCAGCACCCCAATGCTTTAATATTCAAAATGCACTTCCCCCTCTGGCTTCAGCTGTGTGTGCTCTGAACTCCTGCAAATCATGCCTGCAAGGTATCCAGCTAAGCATTCAGCATGGTGACCTCCTTTCCAAACTCTGCTTGGTATGACTTGCTTACCTGCACAAAACAGCTCTCTGGGAGAGGCGGGGACAGAAGGCAAAATCACAAGGGCAAAACTAATTAGCTTTAGCATGTCCCTTCTTGTGATCCTGGTCTTATTCTGTTTATCACATTCAACTTGCAGCTAAAGCAGTAGTGCTGCTTGAGATGATAGTTTCCTACACTCTATGTTCCTGATTCACCACCAGAGCAAATCTGCACTGTCTACTGAACTATAAAAGAACTTCTATTAAAAAACCCAGGCAGTGAAGTGATAGCGCAACTTATCCTTGCTTCTTCATACATGCCGCATTACAATGCTGAATTAAAGTTGAATTTCCTAACATTTGTATACCTGACCTTGCAATCTTCCAAATACTCTTGGTGTGGGGAAAGGCTGGAGGAGGAAGATGGCAACATATACTTATAATTTGCCAAGGTCCAAAAAGAAAAAGAAATCTATACCTTCATCATTTCAAGTATCTAAACACAGTCTGGACCAGAGCTACCTACAGCCACGGCAGTGTTCCAGGCACCGAGCATCCTCAATAGCACTGCTTGGAATGCAGGTAAGCATTTCAGGAACAGAGAAATTTAAGCTGCTTTGTGAACGCAAAAATCTTCACAGGTTTTAGCTTTTAGGCTCCTTTCAATCTCTATTGAGTGTGTGTGTATATATATATATATGAAAAGTATAGCATTTTATAGTTCTATTTCTCAAGCAAATTTGTGCATATTTTACCAAAAATATCCAGCATACCCAAAGCATACATGTGTAATAGCATTCAAAGAAAAGGCCTTCAATCTTTTTCACAGCCTGCATAAATATAGTATTTCCTCATAAATTCATATGTAGAATCATGTCTACAGTAACAAAACCCAAATAATTAAAGTGTACAAAAAATACAAAAATACTCACAGTATAGAAAAATCTCAGTACCAACTACCAAGGATTAACTAGTTGAAAACCATCATTTTATAATGAGGGGTGTGAGGCAACCCTAATAATAACAACCCATCAACCCTCATAAAAATATTCAGTTCACACAATTAAATTTACAAAGTAAATAACAAAGAAACAAATGAAACAGAAAAGCAGAAGGCTGTGAGGTTACAGAGGTCAATTAAAGATCTCTTGAAAAGGTGAAAGAACCACGGAGGATGAAATGTGAGGTCAGGTAGAGAGGAAGGGAGCACTCAGTGCACAGAAAAGAATAACAGCTCTCGTATATTTTATTCAATCAGATTGGCAATCTGAAAGAATAAACAACACCAAAGGGATTTCCCCCCCATTTTCAAACAAAACAAGGAAATCAGGAGGCATACGTCTGTGTATGTTTTCCCACCACAATTTGTGAGCCAGTTTCAATACAGTTTGACAAAAAAGGATATGGGAATCTGAAACTGAAATTAAGTCTTGTTTCTATGAAGTAGTCATCTGGGTAAAGAAAAGAGACCCTATTGCTGTCATGCCTATCAAAAGGGTGAAACTTGAGTCATCAAACATGAGAAGATCCACTTACCTGCAAAACAAACCCATGAAAAAAACCCCCACCAAACCTAAGCTTCCTTCACTTCACAGCTCAAGGAACTTTTTGCTTTTTCTACTTAGTAATGCCATTTGAAGTTGCAGTCCACACAGTGACTGTAACATGTGTCTGTAAGATAAAGACTCCTTCTGTCTTTAGCATCTTATTTTTCCATCTGTATATTTCGAATGGGTTTCCTTCAGGAAACGCCAAATTCTACTTCACTTTGCCATGGATGGCACTAGGTGAGCCTTAATCACAAATTGTGAGAATCAAGTGAAACCCCTAATCTGGAGAATTTACCTCTACCCTGTGACAGCCTTTCACAGTGACACACAGATGATCATGCTAAAAAACAAAACCCATTGCAAAAACGGCAGCTAACAAGCAAAGGCTGCCTGTATTGCCTCTGCTCCTATGAATTTGAAATGAAACCATTGTTAAGTTCTACAGACCAGCCTAGAAAATAATTCAGTTTGTGTATATGTAAGTACTACTTCACCCTGAGATCATTTTATCCCTAGGCTCTCCCTACACCCACTATAATTGAACTCCAAGGTCTGTGCTGACCTTGCTTTAGGAGAGCATTAGATCACTGACTCCAAAGTATCAAATCATCTTTATTTTGATATATAACCTTAAAGATAATTGCCCACAAGTATGATCTTGCCTGATTAAACAGATCTACCCAACACACGTTGCTTTCACAGAATCCTCACGGAAGGGACCTCTGGAGATCATCTAGTCCAACCCCCAAGGAGTTTGTTTTAGGGGATGGAAACCAGTATTGTGAACATCTTTTCTATAAGGCCCTTCATTAAACACAGTTTATGTGATCCTATTGCTATTAAGCTTCAGAGAACATGGCATGTGCCTGTTTTCCTGATGTTTCTCAGAGGTGGTGGTGATGGAATTAGTATTCTCTACTGCAAAATGGCAATTGACTGGAATATTTACATTTGGGGAATTTTAATTAAAGAAGAAAGATATTCTGGAAATTCAGTTTTTAGTAGTGCTTCTTAATGCATAAGACAGCAAGCTTTCAGTAAGTATGAGAAAATACAAAAAAATTAAAAGATCTTTTCTTTTATAGTAAATATAGGTTAAATAGAGCACCTAAGTGTAACAATCTATAGTCTTGAAGGTCTACTATTACAATATATGGATTCTGGAATTAGGGAAGGTTAGTTTTGTTTGGGTAGTAACTTGTAAGTAGAGCAAGGAAAAGTCTAAAAGTGTAACTACAGTCTTCAACACAAAGATGAAATCAGGCTCTGTGTGTCTGCCCATAAGGGAAAGTAAAAGGGTAATTAACACAGTACATGAAAAAATGAATGGGTTTTATTAGTTCTGGTAACAAGATATTCTAAGTCTAAGCTTCACTGTGATCAAGCCAAGTGTATAAGTTAATCAAGACCTTCACTGAAGTATTTCTGTTAACACTTTCATCTTACCAGTGGGAATTATTTATAAAACTGTTTTCCACTGGCAGCATGACAAGGTGATCATTAACACAGCACAGACCATGTGAAAGAACAAAATTAAAAACATGCGAAAGTGGCATTACACTGGTACTGTAAGCAGCTGCCATAAATAATTCTGCTCCTCAAGGTGATTTCAACAGTCTTGCTCTAAATCTAATAAATCAAAAGCCCTTTATAAAAAGTCTAGTTCTCCAAATTTAAATTTCTAGGCTTCCCAAGGATGTTTAACTTTACTTTCTCAAGCATGAGAAATCAATTTGTTCAACCAAACCAGTTCCGAGTTGTCCCTGTAAGCGCTCATTTGGAACTGATTATAGAAAAAAGAGACGTTGAGTTTTACACATCTCGGGTTTTGAAGTAAGAGCCCATTGTGTCCCACAACTGCTTCCCCCCACCTCCCCTCCACCAACACACCAGGAATTAAAGTAACCAAATCAGTGGGAAAGCTGTGGCACAGGAAATCAGTAATATAATAAAACCAACTTTCATTCTAAGGTGCCGCTTTGACTCGGTCACAGGTAGGAATTATCTTGGTCATTAAAAATTTTGAGTGCTGACTTACGTGAAAACAAGGTGGTGGTTTAGGTTAGTTTGCAAAGGTTATTTATATCCTCTACCTCACTTCCACCAACACACAAATGAAATTCTGTGTGCAAAAATGTGCTTGCAGGAATGGATCATCTCCTCATTCTTGGTGAAATACCTCTGGGATCTGACAGGCATTCCAGCTCAGCCTTTATAAAGAACTCCATGTGTGTACGGGTGTGCCTGCCCAGGGCTCTCACAGGTCCTTCCCTTCAGAACTTCTAGCATGCAGTCCTCAACTGCACTGTGTGGGAAGTTAATATGCAGGATACAAAAAATATCAGAGATACTGGTCCATATCCACTTGGACTCCTGCATCTTAAGCAATTTGAGGAGGAGTGGGGCAGTCGCAGGCTATGGATAACCAATGCCTTTTTGTGCACAGTCCTAGTTAGAACAGCACCCTATTTGTTCAGCTTTCACCTGTGCCAGGTCACAAAGGATCAAAAAGCTACCACCAACTTCCATATCCCAGCTTTTAACTATGTCTAGCCCTTAGCTGGATGTTCTGAGAAAGTGAGCTCCATTTAAAATGAAATTATTTTCTCTTAATTTGTATGCAACTCCCCTTAATTCCTCCAGTATTCTTTCCCTTATTCCCTTTTCTCAATTCCTAACCAATGAACAATTCTTCTTGAAGTAACAAGATTTCTTTTCTATTGTTGCTTGGCTACTTTCAATATAATCTAGCTTTAAAAATTACTTTTTAATAGTACCTGTCCCCTATACCAATTTACTCAAGTAGCCATTGTTTTTACAAAAATAAACTGCTTGGGACATCTTTACCCTTTCATAGTATCAGTGAAACAGAAGAAGCAGTATTAATAAAAGAACTGCAGCAACTGGTGACCAAAATAACACAATTTGTGCCCAGACTTCATTTTTACAGATAAAGGACAAGCTACAGCCTTGTAAGTGCAAGTCTCATTTCAGTATTTTTTAACTAATAAAACTGGAGTCAATTTATTCAAATAAAATATTTGAACCTTGGTGTAACAAGAGCTGAATACAGTAGCAAAATGCCATAGAGACTACAGGCCAGCTATTGCAAACTTCTTGTTCACAGAACTACAATTACATCTCCAAATAGATCTGTTAAAATAATATTTCACAAGTCTAGATATGATTTAAGAGCTTAACATTTTTCTTGATTATTAGCATGCCCACAATTAGCGATGTAGAATGCCAGCTACAAAAAGCAAGCAAGGAACCAAAACAGCAAAGCCCCACAACTCTTTCTGGCCTAGCTGTGAAAGCTAGCCAAGGTAGGGTGAATAGTACAATTTCTTTTTCCCTGGTCTTCCCTGACAATCTGTCACGCTCTTGTGGAGCAGAGTACATTTGCTCCAAAGCACTGAGTCTTCTGCACTTCCAGCTTGTTTAGAGCAAGCACAAAATAGCTCTATTCAGAAGAATATGATCAGTCCTTCCGTTTTTGTTTATTTCTGCAGAGGCTGATTTCACACAGTTTACTGGCCTAGTTTGCAAAATTGCTTTTTCAATGAAGATAATTAAGACTGCTCCTTACTTCTTCTATAATTAATCAGGAGTAAAAATCAAAGCAACTTTTAAAAAAAACTAAAATACCATAGATCTCTCTCAGAAATAAAGTGAAATGCTTTCAAAGCAGAAGATGATCATTGATTATGCTATTTTGTTTATATCAAAAGGGCACACACTTGTTAAGCTAACAGGAACAACACATACACTTTTATCAGAAAACCTGGCTTCAAAAGCTTTGGACGTTTCATAAAAAACTGCAGGAGTGTGTGTATTCACTTTGGCTTCAAGTCAATGCTTCTTCATTAATATTTTACTCACACACAAAGACTCAAGTTTAGGAGGTAAGCTGTGGGTAACAAACAGCTTTACTCTACACTGGCATCAGAAAGGAAAAAAAAAAAAAGGCAGTCAGCAAATTCAGTGATGGGTCCCTGAGCCCAAAGTAATCACTAAAGAGTTTTCTGAACAAAAAATATTTAAGCCGTATTTTTAGCCAACTCTTCCTCTGTATCTAAGGAAGATAGTTAAACATTATTCAAGAGTCACCATTAAATCAGGAAACAATCTTACTACAAATGGACTTTTAAGACCTAATTGCTTTCCAATCAGAACTTATGAAAGTTTTCATAACAATAGGAGTTATTTTAGGGATGCAAAAGTAGAATGTCACACATAACAGAAATACTATTACAAAGACACAAAACATACTGATTAGCATAAAATATAATGGAACCAGGCTACAGGTCAAATCTACTCCTGAAACAGCCTTGAATTTATTCTAGTAGAAAGACCAGATGAATTAGTTTACACTCCTAGACCTCAATTCTTTCATCCTTGTAAGTGACCGGTAATTGTTACCTTCTTAGAATTACTACAGAAGATGTAAAAACCCCAAAATTACAGCTTCTAGCCACAGTAAGTGTTTCATAATCTCTACCACGTGTGATTTTGCTCTCTGGAAGAAACCTTTTTAATGTGAGGTCATCATAGTCATCAGGCAGTCACCAAATAGCACAGGTATTTGACACTTATTTTGTTTGCCAAGATTTAAATGGTCATTGTTACATATTTATCTCTCCACATAAATCCTTCTCCATGCAGGTGCATGTAAAGTATTGACCATTAAAAGCTTGGAAAGGATAAAATGATGCAGCCAGAGCCAGGGTCCCTTAAGCAGAAGGTTCAACACTGCACATGTTAAAGATCATTTTTTCTGTTTGAACCCTGCCTACTTATGATCCTACAATTACAGACAACTTAAGGGTGTCTATCAGTGATGCTCCCTTCCATGGTTTACACTACTCTTCAGTAACATGTGGTGCACTTCACCCTGCACAGAGTTCTGGTCATTCCAGGCAGCACCCACTGCCTCCTTTGGCAGGGCCCAGGTCAGACCATTCCCAGAATACACACACAGCTGTGTGACCTTCCCCCTGTCCTCAACAGGTCTTATCTAATGGAACTGAGGAGATGTCATCACCTTACAGTGTCTCAATACAAAGTCCTACACCGTGTTTGAATAGAACACTGCAAACTGCTGCCACTGCTTTACACCTCTCCACTGAAGCCTCAAGATGTATGGCTTGTAACAGGGTATCACAGAGAGTCCATACACAGTCTTTCGAAAATAAACTTAAAATTATAGAAAATCATTCTGCAACAGGAACAGCTCTGCTCTGCTGTGATTTTTTTCTGCTTTTGACTGCATTGCATCTTTTTCATAATTTCTTCTGCCTGGATGAGTCTTGTCTATGTCTACTCTGTTTTCTACTGCTTAAAGGCCATTTGGATAAATGCCTCCCATTTAAATCCTAACATCCAGCTCAAAAGGCTCCTCTTTCATAGCAGGCTTAGAAATTCTGTTTAGTGAGCTGCACATCTAGTTACCAGAATGCAGTTTTTAAGAATACACACAAAGCGGAAGAAATCCTTGAGCTGATTCCAGAGAAAAATTTCATTAACCTTCTTTCCACTTGTCCCCAGTACAGGGAACATAAACATATTTTGGCTAATATGATTAGCAGTTTTCCATTAGTAACCCGGACAACACTGTGAGAACTTCTGGACGGTGCCCAAGCACCCGTGGCATATCACAAGATCTGTCTGGGAGATTTCTCTGACCAACAGACTCCAAAATTATAAGCAATTCTCAAGGCAGCTTGAAAATCATAGAAGGCAATAAGGGCATTTTAAATGGTCTTTCCAAACTGCTGCTTTTACCTACCCATGGCATTAGCAAGGACATGAAATTCATCCATTTGAGGGAAGCTGTTAACTTTCCACACCATAGTGACTGTATCACAGCAAGTCACATGTCTAGAATGAAAGTGTTCAGTCTTCTGTATGCAGCTGTAGCCACCCACCCACAGCACTACCAACCACTGCAAGAGCTCTAGGCAGCAGTGTCAGCAAGCTCTTGCTACAGCCACGTTCTGAATTCGTGCTTTTTGTAACTCCTCCATCAAACCTCTAAACAGACAAAATAGAGAAGAAAATGCACAAGTTTGACTTGAATCAAGCAAAGGAAATCTTATCACCTTATGATCTTGCCAGTTAATGCATCTTTAAACCAGTTTGCATATATGCAGTTCCCTAGTTTATGTTTGGGCAATTACCACTTATTCCTCAAAGCCAGGCAGCTGCCAGAACTGGTTTGAAGAGCCACAACTAAAGGAGCTGTCTGGGGCCTCAGAGGCCCATTAGTCTAACCTGAACATCAGGGCCAGTCACCTAGTGCATGAGAGAAGTAGAACCCTATACACTAATCTTTGTCCAGGATCAGAGTAACCTGACATTCGTTTTATTCACCACAGTCCTCCCACTTGCTTCACTGGAAGGCTACTCCAGAACGGAAGTAGAGCAAAAGGTGGTTAATCTATGCCCTAGTTTGGTAAGAGGATGAACACGTCAATCACATGAAAAGGAAAGTTCTGAACAGTTTGCTGGCATCTCTTCTTTATATTTCATGGAGAGAGACACAACGACTTCAAACATGCATATTGCACACAGCAGTGGGGCACAGGTTCTAACCCCCAGTTATTTTCCCATCTCCAATCCCACAGCACAGACTTAGCACTTGGCAAGTAAACAGGTCTGGGGAGGTGGGGGTTAATTTGACATGCTCATGAACTAAAGCTTTAAGGAATCTATTTAATGCATTTACCCAACGATAAACGTGAGGAAGAAAAGCTCCTTTTATTTTGGACAAAGCTGGCGCTTACTTTAATGAATAGTTTGAAAACAGTTTCAAATGCCAACAAGCAGATGAGGCAATGAATAAAGTAAAGTATCTTTACTGTTTCCCATGCAGTATGTGGGATGCTTTTATCGTGCAGTTAAACACCACCAATGTCAATGGTATTTTTAGCATTTAAACACTACCAAGGTCCATTTAGCATTTTAGGTTAGCCCAGCACTTACTCATAGCTGTTTCACTAGCAACTGGAGTAGATGAAATTTGAGCCACTTGTCCTGAAATGCTTCATGGACTAGTTGTAAAGGACATTTGGGGTACAAGTTTTGGGATCATGCCAGTCACCTATGATTTGCTGATATCACCTGTGGTGTTGATGATGACTGCCAGACCACTGTGCTGCATTAACATCACACAGACTACGTTATCTCTTATCTCTTGCTCAAGTGATTTACTAGATCTTCTTAGGGCACATATGTATGAAACCTTTTGCACAGCTTTAGGTTCACCAAGGAAGATTTTTAGAGGACAGGAAAAAGAAAAAGAAACATAAATCTGAGCACGATTTCTTCTCCCCTTGTTTCTTTCAAATCTTAATATAGTGAGTCTGATTGTCCCTTAACTTCCCCTACCTCTGCTAAGGCTTATTTACACTGTCGTTGTGCCAGAAAAAAAACCCACACATAAATCTTCTTCCACACACAATCATGACAGCCACAACTACTCTGGGGTTCATGAAGAAGTTTCGTTTGAATTTGCCTTGACTTTTACACTAAATGATGTGTGAAAAAGAAAACTGAGGTGTAAGCAACAAGCAGCCTTGCTCTTCTCCATGCCGAGATGACAGCATGGTTCACAGAGAAAGGTTCTACCCAGTCAGATGGTTAGGTCTAAAGTCTTTTTAAATCTAGAAGAGAATTCAGAGACACTTTGAAAATGTTTTAGTGCTTCAATCTAATTAAATTATATTTTTTCTTCCCCCACCACTACCCTAAGCAGCACATTTTAACTTCTCCCTTTGCACACATTTATACTCACTGGCCAATAAACAAAATAAAAGTCGCTGAAATGCTCCTACATGCCTGAAACAGTAAGATAAACTTGAAATAGTGCAAGCCACTAAAACAGTCAACACCCAGCAGTGAAGACTTCCACAGGAATCTTAACCCAGTCTGCTCTGTAATGCCATCCCCTTCCCAATAGGATGGTGGAAAATAGTTCAGAAGGTGGAGTCAGCTTCTTTAAACCAGCCAGATAATAAATTTCTTTTTTTTCCTTGCTGGTGAATCAAAAAAAACAGGACACTTGTCCTTTTCACTGATTATCTTCCCCAAAGATAAAAAGTAGAATCTATCAAGAAGAGAGCAACCATCAATAGAAGAAAAGAGAACTTTGCATTGCCTTTTGCTCAGAAACTTCTGGCACAGGAGTATCAGCTTTTGCTTATTTCTTAAGCATGTGAAATGGAACCAAAGGAACAGAGTTAATATATCTGAAATTTTAGCCAATGGATTAAAACTGACTACATCATGCTCAGAATTACTCAAAAACCTAGGCATGTAACAACAACAACATTAGACTGATTTTGATGGTGGTGCTCAGAGTGGGCCATTTACCCATTTACCTGCCCTGGGCTGCACAAGCTCTCCTGCAGCCACACAGCTGAGCCCAGGAGCTAGCCTGCTCATCTCTGTACAAAACTGCTATTTCACAACAAAAGTAGCAGAAAGTTCCTGAAGTCCTCAATTATATTCCAGAAGAGTATTTAGGCTGCTAAATAATTCAGGCACTTTCAAAAGATTTCCTCAAGTTTGCAAATCTAATTGCTCATCTAAGCTTAATTCAGCTCAATTTTAAAAATCAGCTAAATTGGTGTTAATGCTGATGACACTAAAAATGCTCTTAAACTCATTTAAGGTTAATTTGGTAATTTACCAACATAAAGGTTAAGCTGACTAAAGGTGGTCTTTTATATAGAATTTTATAGAATTTCATTGGCTTTGCTATAATGGTAGAAAAATAGTTTATTCTAACTTCTCTAATACTGACAAGCTTATAGCTTCATGTAGTTCTTCTCTAGATTAAAAAAGAAGCCATAGAGAAAAATGACACCAATAAATACAGTTTTTGTACTAGCACAGTTACTTGAATTTTTCAGGATATTTAACAAAGCAATCACCAGCAGGGAAAAAGCCCTCTTGTTTCCCCAACTTAAATCATCTTTCTTGTAAGGAGTAACCCTCTTGTATAAAAAAATGCCGCTGTGAATAGGTCTAGACTTTACACAGCCATGGGTCACTAATTTAATTAGATTTCAAAGCAACTATTCTACCTTTACACTGAATACAATACTTCCTGTACCCTCCCTCATACTAAAAGGAATAAAACAATCTCCCAGAGGTTTACACCTCAATGCATGAGGAAACAACAACAAAGTGTACGCACAATACCTTGAGTTACAGATGGGGTTTATATTGTTCCAGTTATTAGGAAAACCTTAACTACCTGCTAAGTTGGTATTTTTAGCAAGGAAAACAGAAGCTTTTCTCCCTTCTGTTGAGATAGGATTCTGTTTGACCTGCTCTGCTCAGAAAATGACTGCCATCATCCAACCTCAGTAACTTCCCCTACTAAATATGAGTTTTTGCATATACTAAAATCATGAAACAAACTTCACTGTATGAATAAAATAAATGTTAAAAGTGAACTTTACTCATAACAGTAGAAGTCCTTGCCTTCTGTAAGAAAACAGGGCTTGTAGGGTTTTTCCTGGGGGTAAATAGTAGGGTAGAGTGAGGAAAAAAGCCCTGCAGTGTATCAGCGTTTGGTCTTTTGAACTTTTCTCCTTCCAAACTAAAATGGGGACTGCAGTTTCCACAGAATTCTTGTATCACATGTGTTACCACACATTTCTGACTCCACAAGCTTACTGCTTTCATAATTTGAGTGATCCAAAGCTGCATGGATTAGGTATCTGAGGAGATTGGGGGTTTTGCCCTCACCAAAAGCCACGAGGGAACAACAAGAAACCAAGTTCATATTCTCCTCCAGGAACTCATGTAGCATTTCAAAGAATTACACAAGATAGGAGCTGTTACTGAAAGTAAAAGCACACCATAATAGATAGGAACATTTGCCTCCAGTTTCACCACCTATAAATGACGTGAAAATACCTATTATACTGCTATTCATTTGTGCTGTTATTCAGCAACACGCATGTAAAGGAAAACCGTGCTACAACAACTCTATGAACAGTCTGTGCAGATAACTTTGTTACTGTTAACAACATTCCAGCTTCACTTTGCTCTGCTGAACAGGATGCAAATTCAGCCTTGGTTTAACTGTAACACACAAGTACATAACCTTTCCTTCTCTACTCTTCCACATGAAAACAAGATGCCAGCTTGTATCAAACAGGAAGGGCAGAAGCAGTTGCCAGGTTATAATCACAGATTCTTCTGGATCTTAATATAAATGAAGCACTTGTGGCATTGATTCCCTAAGCTGACAATAAATGAAATTATTCTGCAGGCAGCTATAGGTTACTCCTCCCTTACATGCTGTGTACACAGTGAAAAAAGAGGATTTTGTGAGGAGTGGGTATGAAGATGGTAGCACCACAATTTCTGGCAAGTCCAGTGCTTGCTTGTATTTTGTGAACAGCATTCCTGCTCTCTGTATGGCAAATTAACAGCAGTAAAAGGTGAAACATACCATAACCTATTCCTACAGTGCTGCATTTCTGGAAATGCAATGGTTACTAGGACACAACACTTTTGATGCATAAATGAAGCTGTAATTATAATTGTCTCATTACTCTCTTGTGTTAGCTAGTGATAATGTTAATGATATGAAAGTGAAACAATTACAGAATGTATGAAAACAGGTTTCTAAACATCCATTCCTCTTTCTGATCTCAAGTCATCTTTCAGATCTCATGATAAAACTACTGGGCCACAACACTTAATTTAACATCGTATAATGGAAATGAAAAGTTACTTAATTTATGATATCTAGTAATTTGTTATAAATTAAGAATTTTATAGAGACCTGTTTCACAGCTTCTATGAATTTCAGTCTATGGGTTCAGTTCTTTTAAAGTCAGTGCTGTGATGAAAAATCAGACTTTTATGGTATGAAAACTAGGAAAAAATAAGCAGATATTTGAATGTAATTTTAAAATTCCCACGACAGAGATGTCTGGTGATCCATGAAATGTCTAAACCACAGACCCAAACATATTGTATACTCTCACATGCACATGAAAAGAAAGGGGAAAAATGAAAGTAAACAAACAACATACAAAGGTGAGCTTATTTTAATCTGGTCACAAATAAAAAACCACAAGGGCAAAATTGCTGCCCCAAAAGCTAGAAAGCAAAGCACAAAAAGTGAAAAGAGTTTAGTGGGAAAAAAAGATCACAGGAAGGAACAACAATGATGGAAAATGGACATGAAAGGAAATTGAATTATCTCTTTTCAAATGAAGCACTCTTTTCTAGTCACAGAAGACAGACATTCATTTCACTGCAAGAAGTTTAAATGAACAAACAGGAAGGCACACCTAAGTGGAACTAAGGGGTTAACAGAAGTTTGGGGAGTGGGGTTCCTATCCTAATTGGGAACATAGCAAATAAAAATTATTATGTTATATTCTCAATATGGTCACTTCAGCTTTACAAAGTGGTAAGCTCTAAAAGCAAGTGCTGAGGTGACCTTAGTATTAATTAGGAGACAGAGGACAGAGCTCTCATCCAGTTACAGGAAAATATCCCTTGGCACCAGGATACAACAGGGAAGAAGGGAGAAGATACAATGAGACAGAGAGACAATCCAGCACTGTATTATTCCCGAAGAAAGTACCATCTTGAGACACTTGAGGATGCCCCCCCAGACCAGCACTGGGGACCTGAGGCACATGCACACAGAGCCCCTTGATACTCAGAGAGCTGTAGCAGGGACTAAAGAAACTCTCAGAGCTGTGATGCCAGTGCTGGAGCTGTGGGATTTAACAGGAAGATGAAAGCTGTCCATACCATATCCCTCCTTTTATTTTCTTCTACCCCATAGCTCTGTGCCTCAACAGCACCAGCTCAAAACCACACTTGCCACATGAGCAGATTCCTGGCTACTTCTATCTACAGTAGTGGCAAACATAATTTTACTGCCTTTTTTTTTTTTTAAACTACAGAGCTGCTTTATCTCCAGCCTAGCAGAAGTTCACATGGAGAGGGCTGACTAATTTGAACTGACTGCAGACAAGCTGGTACGGGCATTACTGAGTAGCACAGACCAGGGACCACCAGAGAGAGATGAGCTTGGTAGTAAATTCTAATTTATTCACAACACATAGAAGAATGTGTCAGCAAAGACTCTCAAAGTGAAGCACATTAATTAGTTAAGCCTACTCAAGTTTTGTGGCTATTTTAAAATTAACAGGGTTGAGTAAACTAGGGCAAGCAGACAAAAAGGCCCACATCCTCAAAAGCACATTGTGGGTATGCTGTATATTGTCTTTGTTGATCTGGATCTAAATGGATTTCAAGGTCTAATAATGAATCAATGAGTTGAATACTATTTCCTAGATTCCTATCTCTCTGTGATTAGGCTCTTATAACAAAGTGGGATTCAAGGAGTGTCTTACACTGCATTATATTAGACCAGAGCTGATATTAAAGAACTTTCAAACTGAAATTATGTGAATGTTGACTCATCACAGCATGAACCATAAAGCTGAGTCCTGCTATTGTCTTTTTCACATCTCCATGTAACTATATGCAAATTAAACCACAAACAGTAAAAGCAAAATAATAAAGCATGGTGGGCGTCAAATTTGCTGTTATCTTTTATGGTACATATTTATAGGAGATAGATGAAGCACTTCACAGCTAGCAAGAAATTTGTGATGAGAAGAGAAATACTTTTGCCTCCCAAACATTCAACAATATTTAAAAGTAATGTTAACATACCTGTTCCTCCATTACTCTTTTTTTCCAACTGTGCCACTTGTATCACTTCAGCAGCAGCATCCCTTACTACCAAGTCTTCATTCTGCAGCAGTAGAATCACACATTTCCATAGACCAAGGGTATCAGACAGTCCTATATTTATTTGTGGAGAAAAATTAGAGTTCTATTTCTTACATGGATTCAAAGAAGTTAGAGCTCTGTTTCCATACCTAAACACAACACATGAAAAGCACTGGCAAATTGCTGGGAAAAAGACTGGCAATACGATCAGAGTATTTTCAGCGTGTGTGAGCCTTATCTAGGTGGCAGACTCAGCTTGGTTTAAACAGTGGGCAACAGATAAGAGAACGGGCCTCTCTATCTGGGTTCAACTTCAGTCATGAGTGCTCTCAATTTTCTACAATTTCTAGGAGTGTAGAATTCCTGTTTGGCAACAGCAAAAATTTTGTGGCTGGAGATCGATCACTGATCAACACACTGATCATGGATTTGCTGTTGCAATCTGCCTGGAGCAGAGGCTGCCAAAGCAAACTTTCTTCAGCTAGTGCCAGTAGTGTTCTCTGCTGGGAACAGCAACTGACCCCACCTCTCAGGGATCTACCTGTCACCACCTCCTCCCACATCCACCTGTCCCCACCACTCATCAGCATGCCCTGCCAGCCTCACACCCACTCTCTGCTGGAAACAAGTTTAATCATGGGGTGATTACACGTGCACAGCTAAGACTAACACCAGAGAGAAGTGCCAAGATGGAGGTGCTCATCTGGTAATGCCCAAGGCAGACAGCACACACCACGCCAGTGGCAATCCACACCTCACAAGCCATACTTCCCTTGCAAACCTTTGTGCCATTTTCATTTCATGCATGACTAGCTCGAGTCACTTGTCTGTTTGCTGTGTATTTTTCAGGTCTTGTTAAACATCCTGATTAAAGGAATCCAGTGGAAGATCACTTTTAGATGCAGCCAGCTGTTAGATATTACTTTCTAGTAACCACAGACAACACAAGCGTTGTGTTTCATTGCTGGTTTTCTTCTACTATGTTTTCAGCAGGTTTATCAGAGATTTGTATTGCAAGGCTAGCCAGGCAACTGTATTTCACTGCTTGGCCAAAGTAAATTGCTCTAGGCTTTAGTACAGAGGCAGAAGAAGCATTCTTGTATTACCTGTAACTTCCCTATGTGGCAATGGCATGAAGTATAATTATTTCAGAAAGAAGTTGCTTTGTTTTCTAGCATGACAAACTCAATAATGTTATACTGCTACAACTAGGGCAGAATAATTGTTCCCTTACAGATTCAATTGCCAGATTTCCCACCCAGACATGTTCTACTGTATTTCCAGAAGCAGTGGAAGTCTGCAATGAGAATTTGCATAAAGACTTTTTCTGAACCCTCAAGCAGCTTGATGAAGAGATGATGGGGTCACCCAGAACAGACAGGCATTCACCCTCTTTCTCTTAGGAACATAGTAATGGAAGCTCTTGAGAATGACTACAGCTTCATTTCATACAACCACAGTTTCCTTTAACTTCTACTTTTTACTGTCTGTGGTCAAGCAAGCTGATGCAGAAGAAGGCATAGAAGTCAAGAATGTTTATATGCACACAACCCGTTTAAGGTAATTATTCTGGGTTTATATCACTACAACTAATCACCAGCCCATGCCCTGGATTTGTCAAACTCCTCACTGCAGTACTGACAGTTTCACAGTTGTGAAGATCCCCAGATTGACAATTCTAGGTACTAGGAAGGGTCAGCTCTGCATCTTTCTTCCCTTGGATCAATTTCCAGAGCAAAGAACTAATTCAGATGGCTTGCCCACCAAGGCCGTGGGGCTCTGCTGTCTGGGCTATTTGGGGAGCACTTATTTTTGTTTACTTGTCTGTTTTCATTTGTTTTGTTAGGATTTTACACATGATATAAACTGCTGCTATTTTTATTTCAGACCTGCACATCTGCCTGACTGGAAAGCATGGAAATCAGCAACTGTTTTGACAAGATCGAAGAGGAAAGTGTTGTCCATCATCTATGGACCACATCCATAAATAACAACATGATGAGAAGCACAGCATTTGGGAGATTTTTACTCCAAAACTTCCACTGTCTTCATTTGACATAAAATGGTAATGTCTGTCCTATGAAGAGCTTTATCTAGATGGTGAAGGTCAGGATTTCCAGAGCTGATACTATTAACACTTAATAGTGCAATGTCTGCCTCATATAATAGATTTAGCTCTGGTAAATGTTACCAATACCTCTTAAAAGGCACATCTCAAAATAATAGTTAATTTTTCACAAAACCACTATCTACACATCAAGAAATATCCTGTTCTTTTTGTCTAAGAGATACATGTATCCAGTCCACATGGGTGGACTTAAGCTACTTAAACTAAAAGCATACAACTACACTGGCATGAAGTATCACAGAGTTAAAAGTATCTAAAGCTGTCTGTCCTGTTCAGGATGCAAAATAATTTCTTTACCTCCTATTATCACCTATTCTTGCATCTCGCCTGGCCCTTTACTCACAAAATCCCCTATTCTCTATTCACAGAAGCAGGGGAGGGAAAAATCTAAAAGAAAAACTCCATCTATTCTACAGAACAAACCAGAGCTTTACTTAGCTTTGCATTAGTACATTCACTAATGTACTGTTGCATAAGGCAGGGTAGGTTTTCTTTGCTCTCCTTCTTTCCTTGTTTTCTAAAGAGACAGTCTAATGTTAACTTAAGACAAAAATCCTTATACCTGGGAGATGATCCAATAATGTGATCCAATCATTCTTCCAGTAGAATGTGTCTCTCATTTCTAGACTGAAGCATCTCAACATCCAGCCAGCACAGCTTTGTTACACTCCCAGTGTTAAACTAAACTATGCCCACCTCACCAATAGAGTACTACAGAAAGATTCAAGTTACAGAACAATTGCAAGCCAGTAATTCTGTACAGCAATGTATATTGAACTGGAGACCTAACAACATCTCATGTGCCCCTTCTGCAGAGTTCTTGCCAGAGGCTGGGCACATGTGCTTTTTCTACCAGAATTTAAATAAATCTGTATGTTTAGTAATTAAATCCTATTAAAATTTTTTTTAAACCCTGTTTGATGTAATTATGTTTTGACTGTGCATACACAAACAATACATTTGAAATCATGTATTAATGGATTTCATCAAAAAGATCCAGAAAATTACCATCAAGCTACTTACCAAGAACGAGCTTTTCACTGATCAAAAGGAATGATGTTATACTTTTAAGAACTTCAGCAGCTGCTAACAGCATCTCTGTCTCTTGCTCATCTCCACAAAAAAACACTATCAGCTGAACCCATTTTTTCAAGACTTCTTCTGAAATCTGAAGGCACAGAACATGTGAGAAGTATGCTACACAAGCTGGTGTTATCTCTTACCATCACACTGAACTATGGCCTGCCTAAGGGATACTGCTCATTAGTAAATGCCTGGTTTTTCCAAAGTGGTGAATCCCACGTGAACATTTAAAACTTGGGAAATTTTCTTTTAGTTAGAGCAGTATTCACAGGCAAGTCTTTCACTCTGTTCCTTCAAAGCAGGCTCACCAATGACCACACAAGTCAAAGCATATTTTTGTGTGCTCAGGCCTTTGACACATGCAAGCCAAGGACAAATATGCTGGTCCTTTGCTGAATTTCAGAGAGCTCCTCTTGCCCACGTCTCCAGCCTGTCGAGGTCCTTCTGAAGGGCTGCACAGCCCTCTGTGGTATCATCCACTCCTCCCAGCCTTGTGCTATCAGTGAACTTGCTGAGGAAGCACCTGCCCCTTCATCCAAGCCATTGATGAAGAAGTCAAATAATACTGGGCCCAATATTGACCCTTGGGACACCACTAGTGACAGAGCAATGTGACCCTGTGACACTGTTTATGACCCTCTGGGATTTTCCATCCAGCCAGTTCTCAACCCACCTCTAACTGAGGAATAAATGAAACCTCAGTCATACTCTGCCTCATTCTGCCTGGTACAGGGTCATGCACTGCACACAGGGACACAGCCAGAGCATGTCCTACAGATTCTATAACAGGTGAAAACAAAACAAAAACATATCCCAAGATTTTACAATGACTGAAATTTCAAGGAGACACATGGACGGACTATCTAGAAAGACAGAACTTAACCTTTACCTTATGAAAGAAAAAATCCCTTCCACAGATATAAATACTGAATGCAATCTCAAAGAAAGATTTCAGATGGAAAACTGATGTACTTGGTCTTTCCCAAAGCAAAAGCTCTCTGTAGGTATATCTTAGATCTCCCATGGTTTATATGCTTAGTAGAGGAAGTTGTTGTTGCATTTCTAGTTAAGATTTTTACAGCATTTTTCCTTAAATCCTCTTTGTTATGTTAACTTTAAGTATTCACACTATGCCTTTCCTTTAACAAAAAAGATCTAACATCATAATTCATGTTCCTCAATTCTTGTGTGCAAATCTGATTTTGTATTTTTTATAATGAGACACAGTTATTAGCATATAATATGAATCTATTCTGCTGCTCATCCCATGAAAAATAATAGCTTTGTAAGGAAAATAATCTTCTTTTTAAAACAGACCATGAGTTTTTTTTGCTTTAAAGTATCCACTAAGTGTGTTTTGTGCCTTTGAAAGTATTTTTTAAAATGTCTAGCACTAAAGCTGCTTTTGCACTGCTTTTCACATACATATGTGACATCACAGACTGACAATTTCAAATCAGAAGACATCTGAGCTGGCTGGGAACTGCACCCAACCAGTGCTTCAGCTTCGTGCCTTTCCACCCGACATGCTCTCCTGTGGGCTCTCCAAAAAATCAAGAAACCACAACAAAGCTGCACTTCAGTAAATGGCCTGGATTTAAAACAAGCATTAAACACCGCAGGCATTTCCCTTTCCACATTATAGTGACCGTTTTGGATGAGCTCAGAAGCTGAAATTACTCATCAGAAATATTTACATATATATTTAACTTGAAATTATTTTGAGAGGGGACTTGGATCTAAAAGAAGCCACATTACTGCAATCACTAAAATCTCCAGGATTACAAGACTTATCCAGCTCCATTTCCCTTACCTGCTGATAGTTCTGCAAATGGTGGATAATCAATTTGGAGGCAAATTTGAGAGCTATGGTTTGACCTTCAGGGCTGTGAAAACAAGGCAAAGGACATATTAAAAAGTCAGCTATTTCTGTCATCATTTCATCTCTAGAAGAAAACCAGCCAGCTCTTAATTATTTCTGATTATCACCAATGGGTATTTTTCAAGCTGAGCACTTGGAGTTACTACATTAGAGATCTAGATGTTAGCTAAGTTCTCAGCTGACATGCAAATGAAACATGCCCTTACTTTCACTCCTCTCATGTTTATTTTCTATTTATATACTTTTCATAGAAGAACACATTTGAAAATGGAACCTGAGTCAAATAAACCAGACATTATTTTAAATTGTGAATAAATGCATCTCTTGAAGCTGGTGTTTAGCTGCAGGAATATCTTTTCTACAGGTGCTACAAATGCTCCTAGTGCAGAATATGCCTACTGCCAGCTTCCAAGCCTCCCTGCTGCCCAGCAGGATCTAAGGACATGGCTCTTAGCACCATGGCTTCTGAAGCCTATTCCCACCATAGGGAATGGCAACACCTGGGCAGCAAGGCCTGCTACTTCAGCCATTTCCCTCTAACAGCACCAATCAGTGTTATTTTATCACCAGAATCTTACTTCATCCCAGAAATGACCACTCCCCATCATCATCATCTGAACCTGAACAATTTAGTGTAAATCATCAGCAAATATGCACAGCTATAAAATGCTGTTCTACACTCCATACCCTCTGTATTCAATGTTTGTAACACTGGACTGCAAGGTTTACTTGGCTTAAAAAACTATCAGAAACAGATAGAGCCTGGACACTGTAAGCCTGTTTGCCCATTCCACTATGAATGGATGGACACAGCTTCTAATTCAGTAGGAACTACAAACTGGCTCCATATTTTTCAGTGTTTTCTGCTGATTTTACATATCAGGACTGTATAAGGAGTGCAAATCCTAAGGATTCAGATTAACCATTTCTGCCAATCCAGTAAGTTAAATGAGATCTGTCATTCTTTCCATGTACCATCTGCTCATAAACCAGGATAGAAGAGACAGCAGATTCAAAGCAAAAAAAGTGCATGGTTGGATCATTTTTTGTTAGTTCTACAGTAAAGTGTGTGTTTCCCAATTACCATTCAGGAAGAACTATGCTCACTGGCTATCACAAGGCAGCCAGAGCAACTTCTTGTTTAAGGAACCATACTACTGGACATTTCCAGGGTGCTAGTATGATTTGTGGGCCTTTTTAATAATTCAGATAAAGGCCTTCTCTGAAAAATTCTCAAGAACCCACTTTACTCAAATAAGCCACACTCTCTTTTCTGAAACAGATTTTCAAATGAAAGGGCAGTCCCAAACCAACATGTATTAATGTTCAACGTTGAAAGTTTTTAGAATATAAGTATTTCAACATGCATGACAGACCATACCTGCTGGAGATATCTGCAAGGTTTAAACTCCAGGTTAAGAGCTCATTTGGATTCATTTTTATAGAGCTTTCAGTCTTTGGAAGCACATTTCTGAGATCCATATTATAAAGGATTTCCAGCACCTGCAAACACAAGTCACAAACAAAGAATTTACAGACATTTTCAACAGGAATGTGCACATTTGAGATCAATAGAACACTGACTTAAGCTTTACTCCAAGAACACAAATAGTTTCTCTGGACAGTTCTAAGAAAGTAAAGAGGAAGTTCTTGCATTTTTCACAAGAACATCTGTTACAAAATTATTGCATAGCTCTTGTTCAGTGTAAAAAAAAACCATCAGCTACTCATCTACTATTTAAAAAGTGTAATGAATGTTTGAAATATATTTTTGAAACTTACAAATATGATCTAAAAATTTAAAACATAATGTACTGAAAACATACAAAACGTCAATAAAAAAAATCACCCTCTTACCTTGCAAAAACACTGGGGATTTGTCTCCTTCAAAGCCATTGTGAGAAGAGTGTCTTCCAAATCAGTGAGTAAACATAATACACCTCGTCTTCCTTCTGCAATTTCCTTGGAATTTCTTTGTTTCAGCCACAGCAGTATTGCTTCCAATGCCAGCAGACGCACTTCATGGAACTCACAGTGCAGGAGAAGAGCTACTGACAATGAGGGCTTGGCCACTTCCTTTGCACCAGCTGAACCACAGCTCTGGGTGTCAGGACCTGCAGCCACTGATAGCACTGATATTACAAGTCTGGTGATGCTCTGCAGATACTGTATCAGTCCTGGTACTGCAGAGGAGTAGGGAATACCAGACACCAATTCAGAATCTGAAATGATCCTTTTCATCTCTTCCCAAAAGTCAAGCAACTGCATTCCTGGAATGAGAGTAACACTTAGTGAACAAATCATTGATGTTACCATCTGCTCCAGACTATGAAGTTGACAAATATCAAGTATGCAAAAGGTATCATAAGATAAATTCAGGCATGAAATGAAAATCAGAGTTCTCCTTCATTTTAACCTGATTCCAAATTATTAAAAAGCTTTGCTAGATATCACATGTATTCGTATTTAAATCAAAAGAAGCAAGGACACAAAGTTTTCTGAGAATTACAACTGCTCAACACATGAGCTGAAAGTTTCAAACAACTTTAAAAAATGCTACAGTACCTTGCAGATTGCCTGCAATCTTTACCAATTACATCTGTTTGGTAAGTATTTCTTTAAATCAAGCTAGTAATACAATATTGCAAATTGTACAAGCCTACCATTTCTACCACTGCAGAACGTGATTAGCACAAATAAACTATTAAATATACGTGGGAAAAATTTAGATAGTTAGTTCTAAAATCAGAGACCAGACTGAACAAAGTGCTGTCTGTCAGACTATTCAGCTGCAACTGAAATCAGGAGAAATTACAACAGAGGCCATTCTGATAACACTGAAAATCTCATGCCTTCATAGTTTTAGTCAGAAAAAATTGCTATTAAGAAGGTGGCCCTTCGAGATAAATAGACCTGTCCTGTGTATATCAGTCTAAAGAATTTACTTATTAAAAAACCCAGGATACTTTTCCTATTCTTATTCATTTTGAACAGTTAATATAGCAACAAATGAGCTGCACTGTAGCCCCTCTTATGTATCAGCACAAGAACTGTGACATTTCAGCCATTTACATTGGTGCAACCTCATCCAAATGGCCCAGCATAGTCTGAGAACCTTCTTTAGTGCTTGGCCACCTCCTGGAGCAAACAAAGAGGCCACTGACATCTGTGATACAGAGGGTTACAGGCTTTAGCAGAGCTGGCAGTGTAGACAAAATGAAAGAAAAAAGTCATCAATGGTACTATCTCACACCCACATACACTGAAATACTCATATGCCTTGACCTCGACCTTCTTCTCCATCAGCAGGAATGAACCATTTTATAATACTGAAACCATCTTGCCCAGTTCAGAGCCTGTATAGGTTGTACCACAAGTAAATGAACATGTTATACCACACAAAATTCAAATGCAAGCAGAGAAAATCACAAAAGAACAGAGAACAGTGCCACTAGTTCTAGGGGATGTTGGAAGTTTAGGTTTTTTTAAAATGTAAAAAAGGAATAAAGCTAAATACAAAGATTAAACAAACTTACATTTCTTCAGTATCTGCAAGAAGACAATTCATTACCATATAACTTTGCTATTTATAATTAAACACTGAGCACTGCTGAAAGCCTGTCTAAATAGTCCTTTCTAAATTCCTGATTTTGACATGAAGCCACAGCACAAATATAGATTCATTTTGTTGTCCATGAAGACATTTCCCTAAGCCTTCTATTTAGAATTAAATATCCTGCCCTTTCATATTCAAATTCTTCCAAAGCCATCCTAATTTGTTTGACATTTACACTGAAAGTTGAAATGGCTGTACACTGTTTACCACATTAGACAGAACCATTTCTGAGTAATTCTGGATACGCTTCAAAAAGATCTAGTATTTGTAAAAAAAATCTCAGACATACTGCCCAGCCATCAGCACTGTCATTCACATTTTTGCTGGAGTTTCTTTTCTGAAGGGACTTGATGCAGCCAAAGGAACTCCAGTATCAGTGAGAAGCTGTCTCACAGTATTATCCTCTACATGACACAGCTGACTTCCTCTCATGGCAATGCAAACTTGTATATTTTATTTGCTACATTTGTAAACCCCCTCCAAGCACTGCTTTTACACACTGGCATCATAGCATAAACTAGCATTAATGCCCGTGTCACACGACACGTATACAACTGCCAGAATTCCTCAATTTCGGAACTGTCTGGTTGCCTTGGAGAGGGATTAGGCTTCGCCTCAGTTATTACACAGCCTGACTCCACAGACAGCAGTTTAAAAACAGAAATAATCCCAGGCAGCTGAAAGAAAAAGGTTCAAGGTCAAACGCCTCAGTTCAAGAAGAGACACAGCTTCAGTTTCAGAGCACGACACCTTTTCAGGTTCTTACCTGCTCCTGTCCACCTTGCTTTACATTGAGCTACACGCAAGCACTAATGGGAAATGAGACAGGATGGAAGGGTCTCAAAGCTCCAGAGCAGGGAAAGGGAGAGTAGCATTAGGTGCACACAGGGAGAGATAGAGAGGGAGCAAGAGAGAAAGAGAAAATCAGGGGAAGGGAGAAGGGCATCTCCCATTTTGTTGGTGTCAATGCTGCCAACCTTGCCAGAGCCTGCAACCCAGGATCAGAGAGAGTGGTGACCCTCCCATGGACTCCAGGAGCTGGCCACGCACTGACTTTCCAACTCAGCAAACTTTCTTTTGTATTGTGCAAGGCCAGCGCAACTTCTCTTTATGTCTTCATCTTTGAATATAAATTGAACTTTCATATAAAAAACATAGCAGAGCAACTCACTCCCAGAACTACTAGCTTGCAGAGACTGTGACACAAGAGTCTTTGGCAACAGACTCTCTTTTTCTGCATATATCAAATACTTCTGCTTTGGAAGCCTTCTGGATGACTTTTTTCCCATGCAATTGTGAAAGACTGGATGCTGTGGCTCATCTATTTTACAGAAAGTCTCTTTAAAACTGGATGTCTCAATGGCAAGGCTGTCAAAAAAGACTGTCTGCGTATTTGCTTAGCCTCAGCACACCAGAAAGCAAATCTTTCTGCATTCATCTTGTGCTCCACACGCTTTCCAACACTCTTTTTTCACACAAATATGTACAAAAGGAAAGAATGCCCCTTGTCTTAGTACAATGCTGTGGAAATATTCCTGCTTTCAACTTCATCACTAAGAAATCTTTCCAGGCTTTCATGTAAATGTTTTCTCGTCTGCTTAGCTTTAAGTAAACTCTTTCCTTTGGCTTACATCAAAATATCCAACTAAACCAGAAAACCACACTGCTTCATAAAGTAAATGTCAGCCTCTGTTGTTAAGATACAGTAACGACATACTTTTGTTTACAAACAAACATCACTGTACAGTTTGAATGACCAGATGCTGTGAGAAGGAAGAACAAATTTTGGCTGACCAAAGAAGGGTCCTGGCAAACAGCAGTCTCTCCAGGATGCTGACAGATGCAAAAGAGCCCCCAAGAATTAAGTGGATTTAATTTTATTTTCCCCCTTAAGGATTGCTTCATTTGTGGGACAGGAAGAATTTCAGTCTGCTTCTAGTACAGGAGACATCTTGCACAACCACTTGGTTCTCTTCAACACCCGACACAAACATCCTCAATCCTTTTGTGTCCCCCACACTGATACATGCATACATCATCTATGTCACGGCATCTAGCTTTGAGGGGCTGTTTTCTTTAATCCTATTTGTGATCAACTGATGTTCTGTCATGTATATGAAGTAAAACGGTCTTTGACCATCTGAAAATAAAGAGGAAAGGAAGAAGAGCACAATGGAATTAGCAGAATGGATGAATCTCGAGTTATAAACCTCCTCAAAATTCAGCAGCTCCCAAAATTGCACCCTGTCTCTCTTCTGCTCTTCCCTGCAGTGGCAGGCAGGACCTGTTCAGTCTGTTCCCACATTAAGTAGATACATAGAGCAAGGACAGAAAAATGTCCCTGCTCAGGGAGCAGCAAACCATCAGCTGATGGACAGCTCAGCTGATACTTCATCTCAGAGGCACTACAGTCTGTTCAAAAGTGAGAGAAGCAATCTGAATTCCTTCCATATTAAAATCCAAACTTGCTTCACCTCCTTGCAGGGTTGATACACTTCTGTAGGATTTGGTAATTTCACAGTGATTATTTAGCTACTGCCAAGTGGACAACTCTCCTGATCATCAGGTGTGCTGTGTGAGGGGCTTCCTTCTGTACATGTGGTTAGTACAGCTCTAAGTATTTGCAACTTCTAGATAAATATTGAGATTAAATCCTGTATGCAGGCCCTCAAGCACCCAAACCACCTTCCATATTCCTACCAGAAGCTCCAGGAAAAAGGAACAAAGCAGGAGAAAAGGGGGGGGGAAGTTTCTACCAGCATCAGAAACCTTACTGACACTCTCCAAGGGCAGACAAAAAAGGCAATAAAATGCTGCTGTGCCTGCAGTATATGGTTATGGGAAGGGGCTCTGAGCAGCAAAGATCTGGATATCCATCACTATTCAACAAGACCTGCAAGAAAGCGCAATTGTTTATGAACTGAGGTTAAAATCCGCTCTCAAACTACCATCCATGGACATCTGAACAGATCATATGAATAGGGAGTAGGCTGAGAGGTAATCAGCGCCAAGAAGAGATTTTCCTAGAAAAATATTAAGAAGTATTTTCTTTTGTATTTTTCCTTTTTATTAAAAGTGGATTAGGCAAAGTCACTGCTAAATGGAAATAAAACCACAAAGAGGACAGAAAAGTCTGCTTCATTACACAGCCATACTAAGGTGACTGTTGATGATCATAAAATTGATATTTTAAGCAGGATGTTTTCTTTTAAAGACATCTGCAACTTCTTCAACATCAGAGACTAGGCATCACAACTCACAATAGGATTCAAAACTACAAACATGACTAATTACCAGAATCCATGGATAATTTATTGTTGAGGACCCAAGTATCCCATTGCATTTTGTACAGCATAAGGGAAAGTTTCCAAAGGAAAAAAGAAGGGGGAAAAACCCCAATATTATATCTGGACACTGAAACAGTTATTTTTTCTTACAGGTGTTTTTTCTTACAGCTTCTCTCTGGCCCAGCACTGAGTTTTCCAGTATTTTGCATTCATATAAAATCATAAAACCCCACAGAGACAGTGCAAGTCAGTCAGTGGTACATGTTGGAATCTAAAGAGAACCTGCTTTTGAAAGAACAAGCAGTCTCTGTCTTCACGTGGGAATAGAATTTTAACTGCTAACATTAATAAACATGACCAATTCCACTTTCCCCTAGTGTCAATTATTTCATGGAACACCTTTCCATATTCTCAGCTCAACACAGCATTCCAGCAGTATTGTGCCTACCCTCCACAGCCCTCCTCTGATCACTGCCACCATTCTAAAAACACTTTTACTCTCCTCCTCCTCCACCTGTGTCACAAGTTCTGCCTCCAGTGTTTCTTTGACAGCTGTTGGTGTTGTACATAACCCATCTCCTTTCTCCAAATAATTGCTCTTTTCAGCCTTGGCCCATTTGTTTTGTTCTTCTGTCTCACACTAACTTCTGGTCAGTCTGTGGACTACTTCAGCATCCCTCACTGGTTCTGCCTCTGGCATTTTACTGTCCAGGCAACTCCCAGTCACTCCTTGTGTCTTGGACTTCCAACAATGCCACCCTCAACTTCTTCATTCTCCTGTATGCATTGAATTAGAACACTGAGTACCTAAAAAAATTTCCTTTTGATTTGTCCAATTTAATGTTAGTAGGCACAGAGCATTTAGATGATCCTGTAAATATGTTTCAAATCTTTACCTTCCTTAAGTCAAAATAAAAATATTTACCCACTGCCACACTCAATACACCAGCAAACTTTATATAATTTCTGACAACATACACAAAAACTGCCTTCAATTTATTAAGACTGAGTTTAAGTTTAAGGTAATTAGACCAAATAACCAAAACATGTGTTAACAAGCTACCAATGCTTTTATTTAAATATTTCTTGGCCACACTTCTTAAGTATCTAGGTAAAGAAAGTTAAAGTGTGGCTAAAATAATCAACCTAGTTATCCCCCTGTCAAATTTTTACAATTCTAAAATCATAATTTTTTTTTAAAGTTAGCCTGCAGGAAAAACACTCTATCAAACTGCCAAACAGGGTACCATTTACCTTCTTTCCAAAATAAGAACAGATTAAGAAGTATGATACAGAAAAAAAGTGGGCACAGCTTTCAAAGGCAATTTAAAAGTCCTAGAAATCACATAATTCGGGCAAACATTTAAGAGATTCCTATGTAAAGACTAGTTTGTGCTTTCCTTGCAAAGCACTGCAAAGCATCCATAAGTTTGATAATCCATATTATTTCTATCAATGTATTTTATAACTTCTAATTAAAAAGGACATACATAACCAAGAGAATGGTATTTGCACTGTATGTTATTTAAAACAATATTTTGTATTTTAGGACAAAACCTGCAGACAATTTAAATAACAGTCCATGTTTCTGATCACATACACACATACATGTGCAGTGCACAGTATTTTTTGCAACCATTTCTTTAGATTGTAAGCAGCATTCAAGAATCTTAACCAAGCAACATCTAGATACTTGCAAGACAGCAAGAAAATGGAAGTATGTTTTTGCAAAACTCTAGGAAAGAAAATAAGTAAGAGTAGAATACAGGCTGCTCCATTTTGGTATCAAAACAATCTCTTTACTAGCAGGATTAATCATGTAAATACTAAGTAACTGCTCCCATGTTTGACAACAACACTGGAGTTTGGTTAATTTGAAGAACTTTTATAAATCCTTCCACCTCAAATGTGGAAAGGAAAAATGCTTGGTTAGACTACACGAGGCATCTTTTCCTAAATAACAGATTCATCCTATTTGACATCCTTTTAAAATGTTTTCTCTTTCCCACCAAACTCGAATTTTGAAGACACTGTACTTGACAACAGGCCAAACCAGTCAGCAGATTGACAGCATATATACAGGATAAAGCAACAACTTGGCAGGATTATCTTTAGCAAAATTTTGTTTCATCTTTTCCTTCTTCTGTTCTACATCCTACTTCACTTAGGCTGACAGGGCTCTATCAACAAGTGCCATTTTTTGGAACACAACCCTGGCCAAAATGTGCTTCTATTAGCCAAGTATATTATGGAGAGTTGCATCCATTTTCCCTTCATGAAATGACAAAATTCTACAAGAAAACTTTTCAAGATGTGAGCAAGAAGGAAAATGTGACCACCCTGTCTCGTGGCATTCTTCATCTGTTACAGGGAGACAGAGCATCCCAGATGTGAGCTTTCACTGCAATTCAACACTCTAGCTCCAGCATTACCAGCACTGCACATCACAGTAATATTCTCACCTTGTTTTGCTTCACATACCAATTAGATCTGAAAGCAGGAATATCTATGACAAGTCCTCTCAGAAGGTCACATATTCACCAGAGGAATCTAGTGAAACAGTGGATCACACCAGAGTCCTGTATCCCATCTCTGAGAGCACAGGAAAGCATGTACACTTGCACACGTGGATCTGGAGCTCTACAGACCTCTGCTTCTAACTCCTCCTGATCAAAACTTGTGAATTTGCAAATAATCATATACACAGCTAAGGCTGAACATGTTCTCACCTGGCCTCAGGGTCATTTTTCCCACCCCAATATGCCTACAAATGTTACTTCATTCCCCTGTAATATTTGAAGCAGGGCAGAAGTGCCAGAATATCCTCTGCAGCAGGACTGCATTGTTCTCCCATGAGAATGAAAAGGCCCTAGACATCTGTGATTTCTGATCTGTAAGAACAGTTAATGTGGAGAAAATACATCAAAGAGGTTTGCAAGAACAAGTTCCCTGGGTGCTATTAATAATTATTAATAGTGACAATAGACATTAGCTCATTAAATAATCCTATACCTGGTAAGAACTTTCTTTACTCTCAATAAAGAGTAAAGAAAAACAGTATTTCTATATTTTAACTTTTCTCCTTTTTTTAAGGCTTGCTTCCAAACACAACTAATAACAGAATAAAAATATTTCTAAATTTATATAGCCTTGGTATTATGTATTGTCTCAGCATATCTGAAAGCCCTCAGGCACATCAGGAGCTGAGAAAAAAGTTCTAGATTTTGCCTATCACCTCAAGGAAAGAAAACTGTCTTTTCCCAGTGACATGAATCAGGCAACACTTCCATCCAGTCCAGCAAATAGGAGTAACTATGGGTTTGGGTTGTTTTGTTTTGTTTAAGATAAATAATCATCATTTAACCAGCAGTAAATTCTCAGCTGGACAAGATGCTTTTGGCATCCATTACTCCCTGCCTTCCTTAGCTGACATTTTAAAGCTGAAATTTTTTGAATATGTGAAGTAAATTCCCTAAGGGCTGTCCTGCACTTTAAGAGACAGATTTTATTAATTGAAAACAACAAATCACTTACAGAAAATAATCATAATGTAGGAAAGGCCTAAGCAGAGCTGTACTCTAAAAACCTCTTTGTAATTGTAGCCTCTTTTAGACAGGCATAATCAATTAGAAGTGGTCTGATTTTAACCAGTTGCAGGCTCATTACATTGCATTCCCATTTCTGTTGATGAAAATCAGTTTCAGCCTGTGGCCTGGAACTCATATACAGCACTTCCTGGGGCCTCTTAGATAAACACATCAAGAAACAGTTTTATTTGGATTTGTCCCTCACCCTTTATTCATTGAAACAACTTTACAAATCAAGATTAGAACAGAGAAAAATTGGCTCATAACCAGAGATATGCATATATGAGTAAGATATTTAATCTCAGAAAAGTATAATGCTTCAATTAATAATCATATCTTAAAAACATTTAAATGGGAGACTCAAAACATTTTGCTTTAACTGGTGAGTTTAGTCTTTCTCTTACTGTGTCATGAGACACTCAGTTTCTATTTAATATAAACACAATACTCCTTTCTTTCAGAAGGGCTTCTTGCCTGTGATACATAAAATTGTCCCCAATGTATCTTCAAGTTTTCAAAACAGTACTTCCAGCCTAAGTTTTTACTCTCTGTAGACACTGCCTGAAATATGTAATTTTAAACCTATGTTTGTAGGAATGAAACTCTTAAGCAAAACAATACTAATGAACTATACCCGAGCAGGAAGAATCTGCAAAAATAATTGCTTTTCTTCTGCAGAAATTGTACCTTACAGCACCCAGGTTTGGTACAGTCCTCAAGAGCTTTGAAAAATAAATTAATTCACTACAGTTGGTAATCCAACCACAGCATGGTGCAGTCCCTCAGGCTCAAAGGGCTATTCACAAGTCAGGGGCATTAAAAAAAAAAGGACGGGAGTTTCCTGGTGTGGAGAGGTCCATAAAAGCTTTTGCAAATGTGCAGCAATTGTTTAAAAACCAGAACAGACAAAAAAACCCCAAGGATAACTGAAATAGGAAAGAGACTGATAAAGGAAATGCAATGCCCACTAAGTAAGCAAAATGAGGAGCCCTCCCCTGCAGTACTGGCTGTTCCTTCCTAAAAGAAAATACAAAAACAGAGCTGAAGGGTGAGTGACAAGAATAATCAAAAGATGAAAAAAACTTCAGATGAAGAGAATACAGAAAACCCAGGATGATTCATATCACAAAGGAGTTGAACAGTGCTAGAGGATCATGATTAAAAAAGTAAAAATTAGTATTCCCAGAAGGATCTCTCTTTTAAAAAGTAATATTCAAAATAAAAGGGTGATGAGCCCGAATATGGCTGAAGGAGGCTTTGGGAGTTGTTTTTGTTTATTTTGTAGTTGTGATATACAGCTAGACTTTTTAATGTACAGCAAAGGATTATCACTAAGGCCAATGGCATATGAGGATTTAAAAACATTTTTCTGTAGTAATAACAAAAAAAAGAAAAAAAAAATAATGTAAGAATTATTGATGGTAGATATAGCCCCACAAAAACCAGTAAAGGAGCCAAGAAAAACATTATCCCTAGAGACATGTTATACTGAAACTGCTTTAGATAAGATGGTGCATTCCATCCTAGAAAGCATGTGGCCCTTGCCTAGTCACTCTGTATGTCTGTCCTTCTGTTGTAAGAGCCAGTTCTGCATCAGCCTGTCTGAAGAAGTTAATTTCAGACATGTTCCTCATCAATTTGCTTTCCTAACAACTATCACTATTTGAACTGTACATTCACGAGAAATCACACCAACAGCAATTTTAGAATTAGAATGGAACTACATCAACTAAAGGCCTAGGCAAAAAAAGCAAAAAGAATTGGTTTTAAAATCAATAGTGCCCACAATATGACTAACTGAAATAAAGAACAGTTCCAGTGACTTATATGTAGTGTTAAGAATTGTAATGAAATTACAGAACTATTCATTAATTGCCTTCCTGGACTGACAAGGTAATTTATTACTCACTTGCTCATAAGAAATGAACAAAACAGGCCCACAAGGAAGCCACTTACAGCTGACTGAAAGCTGCCTACACACTGGCACATGTGAAAGGGTGTCCCTTCCTCCATACCTTTGTTTTTCTTATTGTTCACAGCTTGTTCTGTACTGTTGCTAACTATAATCTACAACATTAAAACCACTGATAGTGCTCACCAGTCCTTAAAAAAATTCCCATTGATAAGGAATCAAAATGAAAAAAGAAACTGAAAGAAGCTCTCAGAGTTGTTTTTTATAAAACTTCTAAACATCAAAAAACACTTTACTGAAACTATTTCAGGTGTCTCACAAAGGAACATTTCTGTGGCTTTCTGGAAAGGTTAAGGTTGGATTTTGGATCAAAAAAACATTTTGGAACATGGAGAGGATCTTTTTCATTGCTAACCATTCTAGGACTAGGAGTACTGCAAGATCATCACCTCAAGCCTTGACATGGAGCCACACCTCAGTTTTCCCCTCAGCAAAATCTAGGACTAGCTCTTGAGAAGGCAGAATAAAGGGCCTTCTATGAAGCAGCTAAAGGATTCCAGAAGTCAGCAGATATCTTGAGCACAAGTAATATACTCTTGCTTATCCAGGTTCAACAGAGCTCAGAAATAGATACAAATATTAAATCCAATGTATAGAACAGTACATTTGACTTACCTTGCTTTTGAAACTTCTCCAGGTGAGTACTCAACATCACAAGGACATCAAGATAGGCAGCTCTGGTAACCAAACAAGGATTTAGCCTAAAAGAAAAAAAATCAAGTTTTTAAAGCTTAAATCCTTATAACCTTATGCTCAGAAACAGCAGTAAAACAAACTTGTTTGGCGTATCTATTCTTATTAATGAAGATAAACTACTGGTCAAATTAGACTGCATATACAAAATAATTAGGCCAAGTTATCTAAGCTTCACTTCCTGGTCTATTCTGAGTGACAGTCTTCCTTGCAGAACAGCAACACCTTCCTTCTCCAGCCAATTCCACCAAATGGCAGTTGATACATTTCATTATTACTGGATGAACCAGCTCATTGTAGCACCTACTGCATCTTTGTTTTGTTTATAGATAATGTGTGTAACTAAATGCATCAACAAAAAGAAGTCCTCAGTTCTCACTGTTACAACTCGTAAGAGAAATTTCCCTTCCAAGGTACCTGCTACACCTTTTTAATGGTCATAGCTCTCACTGTTCTGATGAAAACAAGAGGTGTTCATGTTTTTAAAATCAAGTATTTCTTTTTCCAAACAAGAATATTTGGGATTTTGTGTATATAATGGAAATTGATAATAAGCTTTCTGCTCTACTTTTTCAATTTGCAAGTGAGAAACATCTATTTTCTCCCCAATTAAAAACATAAAATTAGGTTAACAACTTCATTTTTCTTTGTATTACTATCACTGAAACATATTTAACTATGAAAACTTTTAAAAAATACAACTTAAAATGTGAACAAACAGGAAATGTAGTTCAAAACACAGAAATTATTCTGAAGAGCCCAATGGGACTTGTACTAAAACAAAAAAACTTTCAGAATCAAGCAGCACAAGCTTGAAGTATGACTAATTCTGTTCAGTATTTTATTTTTATTTTATCTGGCACTTTCTTTGTATGCTTATCTTGAAGTTTGAAACTTTTCAAAAATTGTTAATTAAAAATGTTCCAACACACATTCTGAACTCTAACATCCTGAAAATTCAAGAAAAAAAAAAAAGCTTTTTCAAGTAAGATATGTGATCATGACATAAAAATGAAAGGTTTGAGGTTCTTACATACTTTGGCCGCTGTATTTGCCTATGGAAAGTTAGCTTATGAACCTATTAAAAAAGACAACTTTAACCAGAAACATTGCTCTCACCTGCAAGAAGCCTAAAATACTTCTGCTTTCTTTTATGGCCTACAATATTAGCCATCCACATTACACACAGCAGAATATGTGCTACCAGGATCTCTCTTTCAAAGAGTTTTTTTTCTCTGTTGCATAAAAAGAGACCTTTTGGACACTTTCTTATTAGTGAAGTAGTCTTGGTTCATATCTCCTCAAACTCCTTCATGCTTGCCTCCTACCACTTGCCTTAAAGCACAAGAGCTAAAAGCTGCCTGCTGAGAAGATGCACATCAACAAGAACCAAAGCAATTTTAATATTGCCTATTTTTGAAGAGTCATATTAGGCAGACTGAATTTCTATCCACCCTGGTTAAGCAAAGATCTTTCCTGTTGTATTTTGGGCATCCAGCTGCTGCCTAAGTTGTCCTTCACAAATGTGTGTGGAAACACCACCAAGGAATACTCACAGAGTTGGGAGCTGAACCCATGAGAAAACAGAGGGACTGATCAGTCAAAGGCTCAGAACAAAAACAAACCACAAGAGTTCTCTCACAAAAAGCAGCCACAACAGTTTTCAGCCAATATGAGGAATGTAATGCATCTACTGCACTTCAGCTCCCTCAAAAAATGGAAGACTCACTTATCATTCTGCGTTTTCAGCGGAAAGAAAATCTCCAATGTACAAACTGTGCCCTGGGCAAAAAAGACTGATGCAACTTTTAGTGAAGAAGAGGCAACAGCAACACCAGCATGTTTTTTATTCTGGTCCAGCTTTTAAGCACTTACCACTCCATTTTAAGTATGTGCATATGCATGTTTTGATTTTGAAATGAGACTTTTCCAGCATAAAACATGCCAAACGTTTGTCCTTGCCTGGTTCTGTTGCTCTGGTGATGCTAGTGAATTCTCATCCATATGTGCCAGACAGACACAACAGGAAATTCAGTTTTCCAAAACCAAGAAACTTCAGTGTTGTTCAGAGTGTAGCAGAAAGCTCAATCTTGAAGACAATCAAACTGTGATTTACGTAACGGATCTGACAGCCAAAAATCACAATGCTGAACATTTCAAATGATCCTCTGCACAGTATTTAACACGACCTGTTCGTGCAGAACTTCAGCAACACGAGTGGGAATAGTACAAGATGTTTCCTTTTTAACACCAATACCAATAAAGTGGTGTTCTCATAAATGAGATTTGAGGAAATCTGTCTCCAAACAAGAAAGTCACGGTAGCAGCAAAAGGTGAGAGCTCCAGACATCTGGAACAGCATTCCTTTTTTCTGTCCAAAACCCTAAATTATTTCATTTCCCTTCCAACCTGGTTATTAACGGAAACAAATACATCACACGCTCACTCCAGATGATAAACTGTACATGACTCTTAACAGGGTAGAGCTAGAGATGGTTAGGACTCTCATATCTAAGAGTATATCCACCCAGAAATATAAAATAGCTATCAAAACAATATTCACACTATTACACATCTGCACTAATAGCAGGCTAGTGATGCCAGGGCACATACCTGATTAAAGCAATGCTTTGTTTATGCTAACTAGTAATTTAATGTAACAACAGCACATCTGGAAGTCAAAGAGCTGGCACCAAAGACCCAATGGCCACCTGACACATTGTGTCCAAATGCCCTAAACCATAATTTTCAGAAATTCAATTTATTGCTTTTTGTTTGGATATAGAGCTTATAGCCAGCCTGCTCCTGGAATCTTAGTGCACTTAGGAGCTCACCCCACACTTTCTAGTACTCCTTCCTAAGGCTCTCACTTGGAGCTTGACTGTCCAGGTGGAAATAAAAATCAGGTCATAGGCAACTGCTGCGTTAAGTTTCACTAGCAGCTAATACTGCAGAATGTTTTAACTCATCTGACCAAAGAGAGGTCAAAGGTTGTCTGCCCTGAGTGACATGTGAAAGTCAAGCACTGCCACACACTGGACCTGTCAGGCAGAGGGAAGGAAGACTCCTGCAACAGGCAGGAACAAAAAGGATTACTGCTTTGGATTACTACTTAGCAAGGACAAGATGCAGAAAGAACATATTTCTAATTTAATCAAGGAGAAGAAAATGATGATGGGAGAAGCTGCTGTGTCCCTACCAGATCATCCTATGAGGACAGGCTAAGAGAATTGGGATTGTTCAGCCTCAAAAAGATGGCAGCCTTCCAGTACCTGAAGGGAGCCTGCAAGAAAGACTTTACAAGAGCCTGTAGTGACAGGACAAGGGGGAATGGGTTCAAACTGAACGAGAGCAGGCTTACATTACATATTAAGAAGAAATCCTTTGCTGTGAGGGTGCTGAGGCACTGGAATAGGTTGCCCAGAGCAGTTGTGCATGCCCCATCCCTGGAGGTGTTCCAGGCCAGGTTGGTATCCAAGCTCACAGCAGAGGAGTTGGAACTAGGTGATCCTTAAGGTCCCTTTCAACCCAGATGATTCTATGATTCTTGAACTTCACAGAATATACGAGGTCATTGAAAGAACACAAGTCAAACCAGTTAGAGGGATGGAAGATTTTAAAGGGTTGACACTTTGTTTTGTTGTTTTTTTGTGGGTTTTTTTGTAATTGGCCCAAGCACCAGCAGTATCTTCAGTATGGTGGAAATAAGTGTCTTTTTTTTCTTACCATTTTTAGGTAGGCTTGGCTAAACAGCAGAAAATCTGAAAACACAGGTGACATTTTGCATACTACTGACACTTCATAGCAGATTTCTGCATTAGATCCTGAAAATAAAAGTCTTCCAAACCTACTCAACTTCTTGTCATTAATGCTGAACAAGTAATTTGGGACAGAATAGACAGACTTCTTTGCATTTTCAATTCTGGCATGTGACTATAGAATTTAAAAAGAGTTCAAGACACTTGCAGGAGGAAACCTTTTGTTAGGTGTTAAGAGTCCAGGGACTTTTTCTCAAAGAATAAGGTTAATGGAGCTGAAGAGCCCGTTACAATTCCCAGGCTCCCGTTCAAAGGCCTTTGAAGAGGCCTAGGTTAAGCACTTATGGAATATTATCTGACCAGAGCAACAAAGAGCTATTTGTTTTCAACAAGGAACTGCCTGGTAGGTGAATGAGGAAGCATACCCCCTTCAGGAGATGTAAATCAGATTGGGCAGGTTCAGAAGCTCCATGTGCAACACTGGGGTTTGCTCCAGCTGGCTTTGGCTACCCACAGTAGCAGTAGGGCTGCTTTGATTTCTGCTCTGCTTTTACCTCCACTAAGTACCACTGATTGCAGCTTAGGTCTGTGCAACTGAAATCAATCCTAGACTCTCACAGCTTGAAGCTCTACAAATATTATCTTTAAAATGTTTGATTCACCTTTTAATAGTTAAGTCATGCTGAATTTGAGATAGTCATTGGTTTGCTTATTTTGGATGGCAGATCTAATGCAAACCAAACTGGCATTTATTGAAGAAATCAGCAATATGTGGTCACAGACCTCCTGTGTACTTGGCTCCCACAACTTCATTGCTTCAACTCTATCAGGAACACATGGCTTAACTTTTAAAATTAAGCTTCTCCTGTATTACTGTTTAATTTAAACAAGATCAACATTAATGAATTACTGAGCAAATTACCTTCTTTTCCAAGAGAAACAACAAGGAGCAAAGAACACGAAAAGCTCACACATTTGGCCTCAATTTTGTTAGAATACTGGGAAAAAGACAATCTCTTGCTTCTGTAACCAGTAAGGTTTGCAGAGGCCCTTAAACAGCATTTCTTCTTATTAAAGGACACCATTTATAGCCATCCAGATTTCTGTATTAAAGTCAGGATGCCAACACCCCTTTACAGCAATTACCAAAGAATTTTTATGCATAACTTGTATAGATTCTCATTATCCTCCCAAACTCCCAGTTTTCAATGACAGTTAGATGACTTCAGAAGCTGACAGCTATTTTATCCTGGTTCATTCCTCTTTTTCCACCTCACTTCAAGATGACCCAAACAACAACTGCAACATTAATTTATTGCATTTGTTACATAAATAAGACAGATACAAGCTAGTGATTATGAAATCAAAGCAGTTCGTGTTAATGTTTATTACATTAGCTATTGGTTATTCTAGAAATTCAATGTTTTCCAAAGAGGTAGTTTCTTTTGCTTATATTTTTCCTCATTAGGAAACAGATGTTGGAAAACTATTAACAGAACAAGCACTATTTAATATACAGCAACTTACAATATTTACTAAAAATTTAACAACATAAAAATCAAAGCATATTTCCTCAAACTCTCAACGAGCACAAAGAAATTACAAATGCAACCTGACAATTAATGTCTCTTAAATAAAAATCCATAATATCTCTCCTGAGGATGAGCTTAGCTACAGGTATCTTAGAATAGTTAGCTGTCTTAGGGATTTCTAAAACCTTTTTTAAGAGGTCTCAGAAAAGCTCTGCATTTTGCAGTCTCCAAGCTTTTAGAAAAGTCTGAAAGACTGCAAATTTTTTACCCAGTGCTGCTTTATGAATCTTTTAAACTATTAATCTTATTTCTGAAATGGGAATATAACTTTATTAATTAACTAAAAAAACAGAATTTCCTCCTAATAATATAACATGTATATTACAGGTCTGGTCACAGTAAAACAGTAAATAATTAACAATGTCAGACAACATTTTTTTAATACAGTGTTTAAGTAACTCTTAGCAACTCAGATTGGTTAATGTCAGCTCCAAACTTTAAAAACTGATGACAAGATTTGGCTAATGAATCAATTTGACATAGAACTTTAGTCAAAATTATACAACTTACAAAGTCACCTAAAACCTTTGTATTTTTCCAAAAACGTCACAACACACACGTAAGCATCAGGGTAAAGATACCAGAGCTGGTGAGATTACAAGGGCAACCCCTTCAAAGGTCAATTCACAGCTACCTTATGAAGAAGAAGAGATTCATCTTAATGACTTGCATGACTGTTTTCATTTCAATTTTCAAAGTGATCAATTAATTAAATCAACTGCCTACTCCCTGTCTGGTCTTCAATGAAGAATTCACTCTTACTGTAATGCTGTAATGTTTCTGGAGCCTTTGAAAAGGCTATAAAGGACTAAAGTTCCTAGAAGGAAGATGTTCTTATGATTATACCTATCAATAGCATTTTAGTAAAAGCCCCATATTAAAAGAAACACTATAATTACTAAACACTGCCCTATTCTTCTGTGTAAATACCATGTCATTGTCCAATAAATTTGTATTTTAGCCAGCAGAAAATAGATCAGCTTGCTAGTGATTAATTTAAACGCCAAATTCTCCTACTTCCTAAGCACTAGTATTACATACAGTTTTTTATTCCAACAGATCAATAGAATTTGTTTCCTGAACATCATATTCAAGTTAATGCACAGGATGCAATTGCACAAATTCTTGTATTTCTGACCGTTATAAACATTTCTGATAAGTCAAAATTTTAGGAACAGTTGAGGCTGGAATTCATCTTTAGCTCTACATAAACACAGGAATGAATTTAGATTAAGTCAAACAAAACATGTTACTTGGTACTTGGGGACGGGATCTGTGCAACTTCCTGTTATGAGTTTCCCACTGTGCCTTTCTCTTCCATAATCTCAGCTTTTGTGGCCTGCACACTGGCAATTAAATTTTGGGTTTATAGTTTATCTTTCCCTCTCTATTAACTCCCTTGCTGAAGAATGGCAAATCTCCAAAAGCATTCCTACTTCTGGTGGCCAGATTCTTCTGATATGTCACCTGCCATTGTGTCAGCTAAAAAATCTTCTAAATGCACCAAAAAAGCTCATCATCTGTGATGTCCTGAGTCTTGGTACAATCAACTCTACATAATCCTTGAGGGCTGTCCATGGGGAGCTCTCTCCTTGGAGGGTTGCTGATGAACCAGGCCAAGCTGGCTTTGCACTGACCACATTTTACCTGCAGCATGGCCTGGTAAAGGATCAACTGTCGTTTATGGAGGCGACAAAGCTTATGGAAATCACTCCTACACATACAGCAGATGATTAAAAGATTAAATCTTCTGTTGTTTTGGTTATTAGCTTTCAAATTCTGCAGTATTCCAAAGACTGAGGTTTTTGGGGGTGTATTTGTTTAGAGGGCAGCATTCATATTTTAATCTATTTTCTCTCAGAGCCCACATCTGTAGCACTGAATCAACATGCATGGCCTTCCTCTTGTCTTCTTAAGGAGACATTAATAATGCATTTAATTATTAAACTTTGTCCATAGCATTTTTAACCATGTAATACAAAACCAGCACATCAATGAACATCACGGCCAACAGACCTACATTTAATGGAAAGCATTTTAAAAAGTAATAATGAAGCCTGCACTACCAAGTAAACCTTGCTGAGTTCCTGGAAGCACAGGAACACCCGCATAGAAATAGAAATACAAACATTAGTAACAGTGCATCTGCTTGCCTACTTGGTGCTGTTGAGATCTTCTCTGAGTAATTACCGTTTGCACAGTCCCCTCACTTGCCCATTCTATAGGGCCAGCTCATCCAGCATTAGAGCAGACATTGTCTCCAAAGGGAGTTGCAAGTCTGGTGATTTAAGTTTTTCTACCACTCTCAAAGCCAGACTATTATGTTTTTATAGGTTTCCCTGGTAAAGACAGAGAATTTATTGCTTCAAAAAGAGGCTACACAAATTATTTTTTCATTGTGACACCATCAAGAACATCCTGAGTTTCAGCTATTAAGAAAAACTAATTTGTGCTCCAGCTGTCCTTGGTGAATGATACTGAAAGGCTGTGTTCTGTTGGTGTTGTTTTTAGCATACCTGATTGATAAAATAATCCTGGCTGTTCTCTTTTTTGTTCTCTTAATGAGAACATCATGTGATTCCTGGGCAACATCCTAAAAAACTTAAGAGGTCAAACTAATCCCATGTGTAAATTTAATGAATTTTACACAATTAACATCAGGGGGCTTACTTTTAAAGAGAAAGCTATGAAAACTCTTATATTTTTGAAAAGCATTTTCAGATATAAGTGAGGATTTATGCCCAAAATCTGTAATTGTACATCGCTTCTGCCTACTCCAAATGTTGCACTGGTGGAGGGAACACCTTAAACAACCTGATCCAAAACTTAATATTCCTGGAATGTTCCTATTTAAGTTAGGCATATACCTATGAACCAGAGTCAAATACTATTTTATCTTAGGCAAAGTACATCTTAAACTTCAGCCTGAAGTCAAACATCTCTACTGATAACCAAAGTGGGTGATCCAAAACAAGCAATCACCAGCTGCCTAAATAAACAGTTTGTAGCTGTGTTAAGGATACTGTTATCAAAACTGCTGAAAGAGTGGACTTGGAGCAGCACAGAAACCTAAATTAGCCTGCTAAAAGCACGTAAGATTTAACTTAATGCCTCCAGGAATACATTTATGAACAATGACGTGCTATGACTGTTCTCAAAAACAAAGACAAACCAGGCTAAAACACGGCCCATGGGTTAGAACGTGCAGATTAACAAATTACTGGTGAGTCAGCACCAAGCCTGACAGAGTTCAAGAAGTGTTTGGACAATGCTCTCAGGCACAGGGTGTGACTCTTGGGGATGGCCTGTGCAGGGCCAGGAGTTGGACTCTATGATCCCTGCAGGTGCCTTCCAACTCAGCTTATTCTGTGATTCTGTGAGCTGTTCATACTGGTACACTCCATTTTCAGCTGGAACGGGACAGCAAAAATTTCCCTTCACGTTTTGTGTGTCCAAGGGTAAACACATGAATTATTGCTCTAGCTGACAGAAAGTTTTCAATTTGAAACCCGGTAAATAAACTTCTGAAGAGAAAGGCTAAACTATTTTCAACTTTTGAATTTGGCTGTACAATGCATACAGATCACTAACAAACAAAGATAATTAACTGCACTTCTCAATGTGTAGGTTTTAAAGACAGAAATGAAAAAATGGAAAGGTTAGAAAACAGGAAGATGCCAAGTGCAGACATGGCCTTGGAAGGACAAGGAGGTTCATCTTGATGTGGTGGAAGAAGAGGCAGGAGTACTAAAAGAAGAGAAGGACTTCTCTCTCTGCCAAGGAGGATAACCTTACGTTCTCCTCACTTCTAGCGTATTTTAAAGTACAAAAAAACCACTTCCAACTCCTAAATAAGGACCACTTCAAAAATCACAGAGGCTGCTTGCAAAGCTGCAGAGAGCCATGGGCTGTTTGCACCTCTGTCCAGGTAAGCCTGCATGTGCTCCTGTTTTGTCTGTAATAGTCTGCTCACTAGAAGTTACCAGTGTCTCTCCTAAAAGGCAATGAGAAGAAAGGCATATTTAGGTTACAGTCTGAGCATTGAAGTCCTGAAACCACAAATTCTTGCTTTCTACACAGATGGCTTAAATGCACGCTGCGTGAAGTTCCTCCCAGGAAGGACCTAAGACTGCTCATCTGCCTATTGTCACTCACATAGTGCTGCCAAAAGCAGAGGGGGAAAAGGGATAAAACAGGCTTGATGGAGTGCCATGGCCATCAAAACTTGGCAAGTTATGATACTCTGTAGGGCTATAAAATACTGATGAGATTTTCCTCATTCAAAGCAGTCATAGCTGGATCATCGGAGAGTCAGCTGAGGGAAACCCAAGAAGCACATATCTCAGTGAACAGTGAACCTCATTTTGAGCCCGTGCCTAAAATAACTTATGCATGGATTTGTTGTGTGAGCTTGAATCTTGTGCAGGACCCATTTGTATTTTTAACAGTGCCAACCATAAAGCAGAGAGCTGTAAGCAGCAGCACTGCAGAGCACGGGTTATTTGGGTTATAAAAACATTGCAGGTGGCCCCCTCCAGACGAACCAGCGACTCCTTGCAAAATGCAAAGCCAGCTGGTTTTATACAAGGTTGTTCCACACAAGTTAGTTTCAAGAAAGCCACCTTCTTAGAAGGAAACTCTCCCAGCGCAGACAAGCTCTCAGCTAAGAAATGGCACATGGCTAGAGGTTAGCAGAGTATGTTATTTGGTTTCTGGCAGGACCTCAAAGTCTTTTCCCCCTCCTGTGGTCTCCAGTAAGTAGGAAGGCAGAAAAAGAATTCCAACTCAAAGTGCTGAAAAGCAGCATCCTACAGCAAAGTCATGCGATGACATGATTTCTCAAATTTTCCAATACCAATACTTTTGTCATGCCAAAGGCTACAAATTAAACAAAAGAGATATTTGTGGGACTTCTGTACAACACATTACCAAATCCAAAAGCTGCTCTTCTACTGTTCTGTATTTATGAAGTAGAAGGCAGCAAGAGTTAGTCTCGTAACTCCCTCTTATGCAGCTGACCTATAAACTACTTCTTAAAAAAAAATTATTCATATGACAGAGCTTTGAACTCTTTCAAAGACTTAGCTTGATAAACTGATCATATTTTACAGCTTTCATCAGACTAATTTACATCACTTTGTTCCATCACCTAAGTTCTCCAACAAAGCAGATTTTGTAAATGTTTTTGATTGTGTTCTTCTCAAACACCCTGCATCTCCCACATTTGCAAAAAATGCAGTAAACTAACACTGGTGTGAAGGTGAAGGAAAGTAGTAACATTACTAAACCACTTTAGACTAACAAACAGATATATTCCAAAACAAAATAAAAAAATATCAAGCGAAGTATAAACATACCATTAAAGTAAAAAGACTCAACTATCACCTTGAGAAGTGGATGGAAGGCAGGTCTCATTCAAAACATCAAAAATTAAAATACTAGTTCTGAATACACAGAAAAGCTAATGTTTTGAAGATATTAAAAAAGCCAAGGAGAAAAAGCAACCATGCCCCACCAGTATGAGAAGTCTGCCTTCACAACAGACATAAAATACCAGTTGAAAAAGTGAATGCTTTATGAAATTCGATTTGGAGGATGTGACCCATTATTTTATTCTCTAAAGGAAAATCAGGTCATAGCATGGAGAAGAAAAAAAGATATTAGTATATTACATGGAATGTGCAATAGAATCTTGAGCTATTCTACACCAATAAATTCTGATGAAAGGAAATTACATTCTGGCCCTGAAAAGGCAAAGAAAACCCTAAAACCAAAACCCAAACAAAAAAAAACTCCACCCAGCTCAGGAAACCACTGAAGAACGATAATCTTTCCTCCAAATACACACACATGACAACTGAGACTCATTTTTAAGAACTACATATGCAATCCAAAGTTTTGTAATTCAAGATTCTCAGAGAAGTTTGTTCCATAGTACAAAGGAAGTGCATAGTTGAAAGAACACTAGCAAGAACTTTACAGAACTAGCACAGAAATGTGACTGAAAATTGATGTTTGGAAATTATTCCCTAGATTCACAAACCACTTTCCTGTTATTTTAACTTTTTAAAAAACATTTAAGATTAATAGTGAGTGCCTTTTATTCCCTCTTTTCAAACAGTCTCTGCCCTGCAGTACTGGTGACATGGTAAATTATCTCCTTATGAAAAAGGCAGAAAAACCAGATGGGGATCCATTAACTTCTCTCTGTGGTGCTCATTCTCTTTGCCTGAACAGAAATAAGGTAAGAATGTCTGTACATGACTGAAGGTCCACCCAGCCATCACCCTCTCTGACAGCAGATGCATACCAGGAAGTCTAACAGCACAGCCAGAATAAAATGCTGGTTTCCTAAGAGGCTCTCCCAACATCCAGAAACCCACACAGACATTCAGTTTCAAAACTCAGTTGCCACCCAACCTTCTAAAACTCAATTAAAACAAGAAAAAAGAAAAGCAACAACAAGACCCTCACACTCCAGAGTTGATCACAGAGCAGTTGTTCACCCTTACCCAGTCAACTACCAACAGTAAAATTGAACACCGAATGGGGGACACTAAAACCACCAGAAAACACCACTTCAGTATCCTTGTTTGTTTGGGTTGCTTCTTGGAGGTTTTCTCCTTTGCTTTTTTTTTTTTTTGAATGACACCACACTGAATACATTTATCTCAAGCAAAGTGAGGAGGGAGAGGAGGGAGAGGAGGGAGAGGAGGGAGAGGAGGCAAGACCTTACTCGAAGTGTGCAAGAATGACAAAGTCCATTAGAAATTTGCAAAAATGGTTTCTGTCAGTTAAAACCCCCATACTTTAAGTTACTGTTGCAAGGCTGCATGCTCATAATACAAAATTTTACTGTCTGGAGAGAAAGACATTCTAAAACCCTTTATGTATAGCATTAACTGCATTGTGGAGAACTATGACAAGGAGGCTACAACAAACTGACAAAACTAAAATGTGCTGCTGATAGGGAGTTAATATCAGCACATATAGCTGTGACTTTTTACAGGCATATGAAAGAGAAAACACATCTCTTCAGGAAAACACCTTTATTGTGCACAAGAATTTCTTAGAGAGGGCCTGAAAAGTTTTCGTTTCCAGAAATGATAATAAAGTAATATAAAAAAACTCACTAAAAGCCCAACCAGTCGTTAATCAGTGATTGATTTATTAAAAAGGGCAGTTGTGAAAAAATACTTTGGAAATAGAATTTACTGAAAATCTGTAATGAACAGAGCCCAGCCTTCACCTATTTGCTGCAAGAGAAAGAGGTCTGAATTACTTAACATGAATGTCTTTCTACTGAATTTGGTCTCTAGTGTTTGGGTTTTTTTACTCTTTTTAACAGTATCAGTAAATTTAATTTAGTTATATAAATTAACATTCTCATTTAAACACTTAAAAATGCTTATGTTGATTCAAGTGAAAGGGTCCACCAAATCCACCATGATGTCTCCAGGTGGGGCAGATGCACAGGAAATGGAAGCATAACCAATAGTGATGTTTGCCAAAACCTCTTGTCTCAACCCTCAAGGTTGTTAAAGAATTTCTTGAGCCAATTGTGATGTCTACATACTCAGTAACCTCACTGGACCTTCCTTCCATGATTCCATTAAATCCTTGTTTAAAAATTCAGACAGGTTTAAAACCAAGACTATCTTATATCATGGAGTTCCACAGCCAAATTAAAATTACATTAAAAACTTCATTAGTTCATTTCTTTTACATCTGCCACTTTGGACAGAATGCTCATTTCCTGTCCCTTTCTATGTGACTCATATTTCACATCCCTCAGCTGTCCTTTTTCCGTGATTAAAAAAAATAATAATCTCAGCCTATTTAATCAAGCAGAAACTGTTCTATACTTGTCAGTCTTTATACTGCTTCTGATTCCTACTGTATCTTCTTTGGGATTTATACAATACTTAAATATATAACACAGATTAATACACAAACACAGACAGGTTTTCTTCATTCTTTTTATGATATTTTCCCCCTCCCCTACTGGGCATTACCAAGAACAAGAGTAACTTCTTCCAAACAAAAAAATCTGCTCAGTCAACCACTCCTTCCCCAGGTAAAGTCCAGACTTTGTTCACGAGCACCATTTTCCAATTATTTGAACCAAGTTTTACCTGCCATATCATCACTCTCACACTTTGAGGAGACACTTCTGTAATTCCAAAGATTCTGTCTTCATTACCCAAACTCAGCTAACACTGATAGATTTCCCCCACTAGACACCCCCTCTTCTCTAAACCTCTAACGATTTTGGTTTTGATGATCAGAAAATGACTCACATTTTATCAGGGATGCATACTAGCTGCACTGGTGGCCTCATGCCACAGTGCAAAATGTGGGATATTCCCAGTTATCTATCTATGAAAGGACTTGTGCTCTTGTTCACAATTGATTCCTTTAGAGTTTTGGGCAGGAATTCTCATGGGTAGGAATTCTCAATAGCAATTGCTGAGAGAAAATAGAGAAGAAAAGAGGGAAAGAAAGGTGGAAAGGAGAGAGGAAATAAAAGGGGAAGGAAAGGAAGGAAAGGAAGGAAAGGAAGGAAAGGAAGGAAAGGAAGGAAAGGAAGGAAAGGAAGGAAAGGAAGGAAAAAGGAAGGTTGGTTGATTATATGTAGGTCACCTTAACATAAACTTATGAAAAGTGTTTCCAAATCTATCTTGGATTGTTTGTGGGCAGCTAAACACTTTTAGTTTAAACAATTGCTATGACATTTCCCTACTAATTTTCTGTAAAGGTCAAAGTCAGAAAAATAGTAACATAAAAACCTCATATATGTGGTATATTTTTCTTAGTCAAAAAGCAATAGTTATCCTCAAAATGTCTATTTCTGTAGGAATGTTCATTCAGTTATTTTTTTCTTTAATGACTAGACTACAATGTTTTTCCATCCTTGCTTTTGGAAAACAAAAATCACCTTGATTAAAAATCAGGAAGCCAGTAATGCATCTAACTTTTTCATATTTCTAGACAAATAAATCTGTCCATCTTGCTAAAATAGTAATAACTTAAAAAATCAACCAAGTCTTCCATGCATTAGCAAACTGTGTTTATAAATCAGGTATTTTGTGTTTTATCTTACCTTTTAGCCAGCCACAGCTTGGTTCCCATACAGGTAATGATGTCACCCAGTCCCTGCTGGAAGTCCAAACTAATAAACTGGTTTGATTCTAGGTATGACTGCAGCAAATGAAAAACCTAAATTAAAAGAAAAAAAAAATCAAAAAAAGAGTTTTTAACCACTGCTTTTCCTCCAAATAACTGAAAGTTGTAACAGTTGCCTGCAAAATGAACAACCATTACTCAAGGAAAAACATATATTCATTTGGCCTTGCAGCAGATAGAATCCTTAAATCCTTAAGTTGCCTGGTCTTTAAAACACTTTTTTTTGCACAAAACAACAGAAAGTGCTGGAAGATGTGAACCTCCATGAAGTGAACAGAAGGCAGCTGGATGAACACTGCTCCTCTGGCCTTTTCCAACTTAAGTATCACTCAACTTTCAATTTTCTTGCTGTGCCACTGCTCCCCAGTGCCAGCACAGCAGCCCGAGGAGCAGACTGGCAGCTTGGCACACTGGATGGAGCAGGGCTGCTTGCACTGTACATGTACAACCAAGGAGACAGAGAGGAGAATTACAATCTATAACCACTCTGAAGTGCTGACAGAAAAGTCAGTCTTCCTTCCTGCTCCTGAGAACCTGCATTCTAGGCCCCAGTCAAACACTGTGGCCAGCTGGGCTTCACAGAGCAGGGAGATGCTCACACTTTCTCTTTCCAAGGACTGAGCTTCTGCACTTTCTCCTCCAGAGTTTCATGTAAAAGCCTAATAGACATGTCCCAGCTTTGATGAAGAATTCAAGGTACCAGAATAGAAAGCAAGACCCACGGCTTTCTGGTCAGACAGTTAAAACAAAAAATGTACATTCTCAGAAACCCTCCTTGCTATTTAAAAACAGTTTTTTCCAAGTAGCACTGAATATACAGACAACTGTTTAAAAAAAATAGAGTCATTTAAGCATGAAATGAAAATACTGGGTAGTATAGGAAAGCTGATACCAACTGCACAGTGGAGAGGGGCTCTCCAAGCGCAGCCCCTGTAGTGCCCATCCTGCAAGTGGCAGAGGGGACATGACACATACTTGACACAAGTGACACCCCCTTATCATCCCACTTGGTTTTAACTTTTCCCATTCACACACAAGTGAGCAGGAAACACCTGGGTGAGGTGATGTCTAAACAGAAACACATGGAAATGTGTGTTGCAGTAGTGAAGCCTAACGGGAAAGATCTTACTCAGCATAAGAAATTTTGCCTTACAGCCTCAAAATCGGAAATTCTGTTCGCTTACACAGGAAAGTTACATTTACAGAAAGGGCTTCTATGCAGATTACAAAGTACATCCCCCATTATTTACTGAAACTGACCATGTACAGAATTTAGGAAGCTTAAGAGGTATTATCAGACCATTTCTGAAAATACACTGAAATGCATTTGATATGGAAACACTCTTGACATGTGAGACTATTAGCACTTCATACTTGCAAAGTGACAATTTAACAACTAATGGATCAATCTGGGGCCTTCACTTCACTTTGGGAAAAGAGAAACCTTTGTATCCAGATTTTTAGATCTCAGATCTTGATTTTCCACATTCCAGCTGTCACTTGCTCCGGGGGTTATATTTTTTTGTTTGTTTGCTTGTTTTGGAAACACAAGCACTGCCACATAGCATTAACTTGACACAATTTCATCTGGGTTATTTTTTGTGAAATCATTCAAGTGGAAAAACAGCTGCAGTCGTTTCAAATAAGCACAGAAACAGAAGAGATGTCAAGAGACTATCTAATCCATACAAACACTGAGGCAGGGTCTAAATATTCTTCAATGAAATAAATGCCTGACTGTCCTAACCCTCAAAACAGCCAAGGAAGCAGAGTCTGGAACACTTGTATGCAACTCCTCTAGTCTTTCACCCTCAAAATCCAAGCTCTTGAGGTAAGGTGTTCCTGTCTGCTCCCACCCCTGCCCTCACAGTAAAGAACTGTTCTCTGGCCACTATTCAGTCAGTCCAGATTTTTTCCTAGTGAGGCACTTATTAAACACAGAGATCCCACTGGGGCCCTTTGACAGGAACAATGAAATAAACTCCTGTCTCCCTTTGTTAGCAGGTGCACTGTAGGCAAGACACATCCTGGAGAAGTAGCTTGTCTTTTGTTTTTTTCAAATCTTCTGAACATCATTTTGTTGATAGCATCTTTCTAAGATGGCGTTTCCAAGGCCTTTTTCTACAAAACACTTTGCAGAACTGCAAGCCTGACAACATTTCAAAGTGTCACCAGAGATATCTACCTTGACTCCTCTCCTTTAGTCTGTTCTTGACAGTGCAAGTGTTTGCTTATTAAAATGGTTTATGTAAGCACCTACTCAAATTAACCTTCTTCATGAAAACCAATGCACTAAAGCTGCCACTACTAATAGTTTCTCTGTATTTTTTGTGGCTTGCCCTTAATCCCTGTTAAGTCATAGACACGACGGAAGAAGAAGAATGCAAATGGAAAATAATATTTATGCAGAAGCCCTTATTGCTTTTGATATCCTCTGCTAATTGAAAACCATTTGGTGCCTTAACCTTTCCAATTTTATTCTTCTGTTCTTGTGTTCATTTCCAGGAATGACAATGGATTTACCCCTAAGCAATAACATAAAATCTTTCACAATTATGAAGGGGCTATCATATTTTTTTCCTAGAAGCTTAAATTAATTTAATCTCTTCAGCTCTGAAAACAACTCTCAAAGTGCCTTCCATGTAGAGGCAGAGGAAACCTAAGTATGGCTCAAACTAAAGGTCTTGAAAGAGAAAGAACTGTGTATACTAAGTGAAATTGGTGGATTTAAGTCTGCCCAGGTAGAAAATACAGTACTGAAAATACAATCAAAACACCTCTGAAGTTAATTCTTTGTATGAACCAATTCTTTCAACACTATTCAGATGGTAAAAATCACAGGACACGTGCCCTGTTTAAACAGTGGAATTAGAAGGTACAATTCATGTGAGAGTTTGATGCACTCTTGAAAAGTGCTTGCATCCATCAAAGAAAATGTTCAGCTACAATTTAGCCTGCTCTGACATTTTTTGACATTTTTTTAAATCAAAATCCTGATTTTCTTGTTATTTCATTACAAGCCCTCTATCTTTTATTCAGGCACCCTCAGCAAATTTTAGACACCTAGAAAGCTTTCCCCATGAAGAAATTCTTTTCTCAGCATGAGATTTTAGAAAGCCTAAGCTAAAGTGGAAATTGTAATTAACACCAGCATGTTTTATACAAAGCCTTACTTTATGTAAGCTAAAACCAGAGGCAACCACACAAGCAATGTGCAAAAGTTAACCTTGGTAGTTCTTCACTTCCATCACATGTGCCATGTCATTCTTTGACTTCCACATGGCTTCCATGATCTAAGACTACAAGCCAGGCAATATTTGCATGAGGAGGTAGCAAGTTTTATGAGACTGTTTGATATAGATAATAAAATAGACAGGCTTTCCAGCACATGGCTCTCCTCAAGTCCAAAATACTACATGATTTAAAATCCTCTGCTGAATTCCTCACACATAAATGCAGTGAGGTCATGGTGTTCCTTCTGTATGTGGCACTATTTTTTTATTACACAAAGACAATATATTAATGGTATTTTTTTAAGGTAGTTTTACCAAAGATTTGCACTGTCTGTGGAGGAAGGCTTGTGAAGCCTTACTGGCTGATACTGGTTCTTTCCAATAGATACAACATTTCACTGAGACAAGGTATTGTCTGTAGTTCTGTGGAATCCTGCTTAAAAGATGGTGAGTTCAAGGATGCCCAGAAACCTTTCCCTCCTCTATGCAGGCTTTTCAAGAGCCAGGATAATACACAAACAGGACAGCAGACACTATCCATCAACCTGGTCAAGAGTTGTTAAAACAGTGCAAGCCATGGGAAGTCCAGATACTTGGATACATGATGGCAAGTGTCCAGTGATTGATCTTCTGAGACCACTGAGTCCACAAGGTTCTGAGTCAGCATGTCTTATGCTGCTACAGGTAAAACTACCTGCATGGGAGGACTACTTAGTGCAAAATAACACAAAAAACCCAAACAAACTCCAGCAAGGCAGCCCAGGTGTGACACTATATCCCAAAGAGCAAAACCCAAGGACTCAGAATTCCAGTGAAGCCATGTTCTGCTCTTCAGCCATTTCCAATTTCCAGTACCTTCCTTGGAGCTGTCAATGTTTCAGCCTGGTCTTTCAGCTGTAGAAGCCCAAGAAAAGGGGAAAAAGTAGAGGAGGGTGGGGGAAGGAAGAGGAAAGAAGGAATAGCCAGCTTGGTTTCCCACTGGTCAGTCAGCACACATATCCTTCTGCTCTGTTCACATCCAGCCCCCACCCAACAGCGTGCTTTCAGATGCAACACTCGGCTGCCCTGTCATGACATGAGAAAGTTGAGTGTTTTCTTTGTACCCAAGTAGGCCTTAAGACACAACATCTGCTATTTCTTAAGTTTATTTTGGATGATTAAGTTAAAAAAAATGCACATTTCTCTTTTTTAAAAAAAAAAAAAAAAAACAACGAATACTTAAATGCTTAGACATCAGCTAAGTCAAAAATGTAAATCGTGAGAAGCAGGAAGAGACAATTTTTCCCCCACATTAACTTTCATATGATATGCAGCAGATCATTATCTTTAGAAACTCTCATATCAGCTTGAATTGCTGGGAAATACACAATTAAAATGAAGCAATGTAGTGATAGAGGAAAACTTTTATCAAATACAAAATTTACCTAGTGCAAATTAATTTTGATGCCCCGAGTTCTCCTGCATACATACAGAGACACTGCAAACACAGCACAGCCTTTCAATACCCACAGAGTTGATCTAGCATGACACACTTCCTAACAAATTCAAACTAACATTTTATAGCATCAGCAATAATTTTATAGGAGGAACTAAGGTTTCTGAAATTCATAATGAACTTTTAATTTCTGACATAAAACAATGATTAGGTGGATACCTGGTGTACATGAGCACATGTTTGCATTTGAAAGAAAGCACAGACTTCAAGTACCTTTTTCAAACAATGAGATTTTCCAAAAACAGGAGGTTATCCAGTTGCACACCTCTCAGTGAAGTAGCAACATTGGGCTTTCCTCCCCCCTTAAGATGACCTGAAGCAATAAAAACTTTTTCATGCGTGCCCTCAGCTATGTTTGGCTGAAATTAAGTATACAGTACAAATATTCACATTCCTAAGTGCAAAACTGAAACAATGCTCCCAGTGTTCATTGAAGTGCTTACTGGGGGGGGAAAAAAAATACAAACCAAAAAACCAAACTGACATCACCCGAGACTTTACATTCTCAGCATATATCCTTTAAATCCCTAAAAAAAATACAAAGAATACAGATGTTTCAGCAGCTGAAAGAAAACACTGTGTAAATACTGAGCTTTCAAAAATATGCCACTCACCAAGCTACGAAGTTTGAAGTAACATGAAAGGCACAAAATAAAAAAGGCATTTGTAAAACGGCAGCAGTAAGAATATTTACTAAGCTAAATAAGAATTTTCAGAATAGTCCCATCAAAAGCTTTTGCCTGAGTATTAACATGCTAGTAAAAAACCCTCAAACATATTTTTTTTATTCTCTCATTTAAAGGCAGATAAAATTTTCTTCTACTTCTATGATAAATACAACTGCCAAGTTATCTCTGTATTCTGAAACTTAGGTCTATTTTTTTTTACTACAACCATGTAGATAAAAGTTGGCAAGCTGCTGTGACAGGTGAAGGCATTTTTGTAAGTATGATAAAAAGTTCAAAGTTACAATAATTAGCTCTAGGGAAAAACAAGTCTTAAAAAGCTCCTATTTTTCTTAAAGATGAAAAGTGCCAGTGTGATAATTACAACGGGACAAAAAACCTCATCTACCACCCTCAATTTTCCAATAAGATATCCATACAAAAATAGATGGGAGAGTTTATAACTATCTGCATACCACCCTGCTGTGTTAAAAATTGCTATTTGTGGAAAAGAAATAAAATATTTTATCACCAGAGGGTATGGTATGAACAGGTGCCTGCAGTCCATGCTGATCTCCCAGTCAAAAGCAGCCATGCACATTGCAGGGGTTAAAATGGGTCCAGAACCTTGGGGCACAAAGGTGCTGCACCAGGCACTGCAGGTGGCACCCTGTGCTCTGTGTCCTCATGGCCCAGACTCTGTCACACTGAGATTTAGCAACTCTGTGGATAGATCAACTCTATTACAGCCATTAAGGATTTTCTTCACCTGAGCTATTTAATTATGAGAGAAGCTTTTATCTGGTGCCTGTGGGAGAGAGTAAATATTCAGAATTTATTTCCCCATTAAAATGGCAATGTACTGAAGAGGAATTTCAAATGTTTATCAATTCTCTTGTCACGCACAAACAAATATGTTAGAAAAGCCATCATTCTTCTCACAGTCCTAGATCATTTAGATAAATCAAATTATTAAAGGCATCACCCCTTTTGTTCCTACCATTTCCTTTCTTAGAAGTCTTTCATTGCATAAGAGTGGTTTCACAACTAACAGATCAGATTATTATTTCTGCCAGAGATACATTATATGATTGCATATGAATATTGCTTCCTTAAATTTGTTTTTGTATGGCCTAATAAATTCAGTCTGAGGTTCAACTGTTTCCTTCTGCAAACAATTTTATGAAAACTGCAGAAAATCTTTTTCTTTCTTTAAAGCAACAGCTGGCTCACAGTTCAATTTATCCAGAATTTTAGCTTCGTTTTGTCAGCACATTTCATTATCTAATTACCCGGTTTTGCTTTATTTTTCATGAGAAATTATGGGACTTGAATCTTTCTTCCAAATATATCCACCAAAATTAATGAAGCTGGGTTTATACATTAATTAAAAGTTGTTTCAATTAGAATGAAGGCAAGTATGTTTTGATTGAATTAAGCAAAAAAAAGGCTTGAAAACATCTAAATTAATGAATAAAAATACAATATCAGTTAACTCTGTATAACTCAGCAAGAATAGCACAGCTATTTAATCATCTGAAAATTGAGTGTGCCACAACTAATGAAAGGGAGAAGATGCCAAAAAATACCAAAGACGCTTTCTTCTCAGTGACAGATATCTATCACAAAACATCCATCCTTAAAAATGTGTTTTTTACATTTAAGATAAACCCGTTTTTGTCTCAAATGAGCCCAAAAAATGTGGAATTTCACAGACCAAAATTCTTGCAATACAATTTTTATTAGGTTTTTCTTCCAATTTTAGTCAGGATGAAACTTAATTGCAGCTTAAAATTTGTGTATGTGATTCAAAATTTTCATCAGGAGAAAACAAAACAATGAGAAGTTTGCTGCCAGGAAACAGCAGATTCATTTTACTTGGAAGACCCAGCTGAAACTTCCCTTAGAAATACACAGTTTGCCTATTCACACAGAAATCTGATACGAGGTCTCACTTTATCATTATTAGGATTTTTTTGCCATAAGGATTTAAAATACTTTTAAAGCTGTCATTCAAATAAAGATACATGTGCTGGGCAGAGAAACCCAACCAGAAGGGTTGATGAGCAAAGTGAAAACCCCAACAGGCAGACAGGGCTAAGAAAAGGCAAATCTGCCTGAGTCAAAGAAAGGGAAGGCAAATCTGAGTGGGTCTCACACACATCCTCCTCACCAGGAGCCTGACCAGAGATGAAAGAGGCTACTGTGGAGCTGGTAGCATTTCCACTCTCTGCAAACATCCCCATTATCTTCCAACAGCAAGTATCCAAAACCTGTAAGTCTTGAGAAATGAACAAACCAGACTGCTGGGGACAGTTGAGAATTGTCCTCGGCCTGTATTTCTGATCAGAACAAGCAGCAGGAAGGATACAATGAAGTCTCTTCTTCCAAATTTATACTCTGCCATCCTAAAAACCCACCCATCATTGTCTTAATCCAGCTACCTCAAAGGATATAAAGCTACACACATACACACCCCAGCTTGCTTTTCTCTCTTCCTTTTTTTTTTGGGCTGGGGGGAGGGGGGTGTGGCAGTGAAACAATTTGAAATTATTTTTTCCCAGGCTATGTCTTCATAACAGCTCTCCTGTACAGGCCCACATGAAGGAAATAAATGGAAACAAAAGACCAATGCACACATTACTGAGAGATATTTACAATTAGGAGGAATATTGTCAGCTATCCCACTGACACAAAGAAGCTGACATGGTCACAGACACAGTATGAACATGTTTATCAAGAGTGCTCAGAAGTACACTGCCACTTGACCCTGCAGCCCTGATTGGTTTCAGCAGAGGTGATCTTCTGCCTCAGGAATGCCTGTATTAACACACAAGTTGAGACAATAATTAGAAGTAAGCTAAATCAATTTGATGCTTTGAGTTTCCAAATTTGAATTATAAAATAAAGTGAAGTAAAGCTTGCAGCTACAGAAAACTATTTACTTCTCTCAACTAACGATTCTAAACTTACAGAGGAGAAAACACATATACAGGTCTCTCTCAAACAAAAATATTTAGTATTGTTAGAGTCTGAGGAATAATTTGACACACGAAGAGTCCCAGTGCAGCTAGCTATAACCATAGTAACAAAATGAGGTGGTCTTTCAAGGGTTTATTACAACTTCTGAAGGCTTTTCCCCACTCGTACATTGTCAGTCATAACCTGTGACTGTACATGTCTCTATGCATGAGGATCAACTTCCATTGCTGCTTATTTATAAGAATTTTGTCACCAGTAATGGATCCATTTGCACCTGAGGAACTCAGTATTACCAACTGCACTCTTTTGTTTGAACTCTAAGCCAACATTTCAAAGCCTGCTGAACTTAGTTTGATTGCTCTTCAACGGCAAGGCTTGCTGCACCTGAATGCAAACAATAGGGCAAATGTCCCTCCCTTAAAAAAAATTCTCATACAGTTAGATGCAGGTAACAAGGGGAACATTGGGGGATACAGCAATGCAGATCCATCAAACACCATCCTAAGTTGGTGCCCAGACCCTCAGCTCAAATGCCAAACTCCTCTGACTCAGAGCAACACAGCTGAATGCAAGTTGAACTCACAAGAATTTTCCTCCGTCAAAATTATCCCTATAAAAGGGAATATACAATGAAACATGCAATAAAAGTAACTTTATGTCTAGACAGCATAGCTGATGGGGTGGGCTTAATTTGCAGATAAATTAAATTGAATTCGAAGTGCAAACATTAATAAGGAGTTCAGCTTTACAAGGGCAGTACATAAGACAACTGGAAAAAGGAATGTGCATTTAATGCAAACTCTCTCTTTTTTTCTTCTTTTATTACAGTAAAATTTAGAAATTAATTTGTGTGAGAGGATCCCACTTAGCTATAACATGTGAGATAAAAGACAATCCTCAGCCCACCAACCCTCCTGTATTTTCAGTCTCATTGGACTCCATGGCAGCAATGCTCAGCCCAGGCATATGTGGATACAGACACTTCCCAAGGAGGATCATCTGAGAGGAAAGAGGACTGGTTCCCTGAAATACACATCTCTTACTTATTTTCCATTAATGATGTAGAAATAAAGCTTTTACTTATGTAATCACATATTGTTCCTCAATATGACCAACCTCACCCATATTATAAAACATTATAGAATAAAATCTTGCAGGCAAGGAAATAGATTAAGTGATTTATTTGAAACAGTCAAAGGATTCATCTCAGAGACTGACAATTCAGATCCTACAAATTTCAGTTCATAGATAGTAGGCATCTGCACGAGTATTTACGGGGAGAGAAAAATGCCAAAATTATGCTTTAAGTATACTTTTTTGGAAGGACTTGGCTCTTCAGAAAACACAGAGGGAAGAATACCGAAGTGTCAGTACAATATAGATTGTACAACCAAAACTGCACTGAAAATACCAACAGTATTTCCTCAGAGTTCTGTCAGGTTTGGACCACTGATCTTCCTGAGGTTTTTGAAACTACAAAGTTCACAGAAACATAGAAAACTCACAATGAAGTTTAAACTACAGCAAGTACATGAATCATGCTACTGTTGAAAATCAGCAGATTTTTGCCTTACACATATGGACAAGCTATTTATAAATTTTCACTTCCCATCAGGCTCAGCATGATGTCAGCTTACAATAACAAGTTAATGTTAATGTTTTCCAGTAATTTCCACAGTGCCATTTAACTGCAAGTGCCCCAGCCAAGGTAAACTTAAGGGCAAGGAAAGGGCTAACTGCATAATCAAAGAGCAATGTTAATGAATTTTTCATCTCTGCTTTGAACATTTGGAATTCTACCTGCAATGTATTTGCCTTTTGTTCCCAAAGTTTAATCTCACTAGTCAGCTGATTATATCTCCCCCAAACAGCTCAAGTATTCCTTCTGATTTTAATTAGTGACAATGCTTCATCGCCTTGTGGATTTTTCCCCCAGACAAACAAGCATCCTACGCTGTCGCAGCAAGTGCCAAACTCAAAGCTATCAAACATTTTCCAAACTCCAGTAAGATCATGCACTTTGCTTTACAATCAGTAGCACCACAGCAGATGAACACTGCCTTTCTGAATTCACCACTAACAGACAATATCCAGAATAAAATGATGAAATTTCCCAGGGCTCTTCTCCTCAGAGGAATTAGAAGCTGGTCAGAAAGATCTGTTCTTTATTGTTACTTTTCCCCCTTCTCTCTTCCACTTCCATGCAATTGATGTGTTTTTGACATAAGGAAATATCAACAGCAACAGTTTTTATGTCAGAAAATATTTTTTTCAAAAAGCAAGTTCTTCCCTTACTCAAGGCCACCTTCTCCAACATTTGCACATGCTTGCTTTTGATGTTATTGTCCCAGAGGAGTACAGCTGTTTCATTTTCTCCAAGAACAGATTTTTGAAGCCACTTAACTCTCGACATAGCTTTGGATATGGAACTGCAGAGGTTGTTGCCTTCTGAACACAGTGGTGCCAGTGGCAAATGTTACCATTCCCACCACTTTTTCAACACCATATCCTGCTGCAGTTTGACAATTTCAAACATCCTACACAGGTTTCTAATGAAAGCCAACTCCCCATTCCCTTCAGTCACATCAATTAGGTTAGCAGAGGCCTGATATTGAAATTGGAATATTTAAATTTATTTAAATAACATCCATATATTTAAATCTTATTTGTTTTTGCTGAAATGGCTCCAAGAGGATCACCAGCTGATCTGTGGCAGCTGCAATACCCAGCAGCCAGAGAAGTACTGATGCTCAGCTGCATGTGCACTGCTGTGCACAAGCTGTTGGCAGAGCATGAGCCTACATGCCTACACAAACCCTCTGGCATTAGGGACTCAAAACCGGCAATGAGAACAACAACTAGGCACCCATTTCACTAAATGCCAGATTGGCTCAAAGCAGCTGAAAACCACCCTGCAGTCCCTTCACTGATGGAAGGGACTATTAGGACACTTCATACCCTTTTTCATTCAAATAAACACCAAACACAAGTGGTAAGAGTATCTCAATGGGTTCTTCACTGTGTTATCCGTCTGCAATCAGTACCAATCTGGTTGTGCTTGTGTTCCCCTCCACAGGCCACTCCTGTCTATTTTACCAGTGGCTGCAATTGCAAAACCACCCACTAAAATCAACAGTTTCTTTAGTTAACAGATTAAGCACTTTATTTTACTACCTTCAGATAAACTAAACCAGAATCCAGGGAGAGCTTGTGGTTTCAAGTCACTTCACAGTCTGAATTTGGCAGAACAGAAATGAGTGGAAGGCACTGCTACCTTCACTCATGTTTCCAGTACTTTGTTCATGATCTCTGACACAAAGCAGCTAAGAGGTGCCACACATTGAATGGCTCCTCATCACACAGATCTTGTGTGAACCTCTCTTATCACCATTTCTATAGAGGTGTCTGTTCCATACCCTGTCCTCAATCCTGATCACAAAGTATCCATTGGTTATCAACAGATTATGCTGGGGTTTGATGGTTTATGTTGAAGAACCATCCCACAAAGCTGCATATTTTTTGGTTTTTAAGCAGTAAAATCTACTACAGAGCTAACACTACAATAAGGCACATATAACAGCATGAAGTACGACTGCTTCAAATAAACTCACGTGCTAAAACTATTTCAATTTGGCAAAAAAAGGAAACAAAACGAACTAGCAAGAACATGTCAGAAGTTAGGGAATCCACAGAGGTAGTTTAGGAGTCTACTAAAATTCTACAAAATTCCATGGTTTAACTGCACTTGGAAAAACAAAATAACTTGATTTGAAACCAAGTTTCCTCTTCCCTTCTCCAAACACCATTACGCATTTACTGTGCACTTGATCAGTCTTGTTAGCTTTACAAACATTAAAAATTATCAACCAGTTGCAGCAGGTGAGCCCACCTATTTATAAATTTATTTACTTGAGGATGAGTTCTCTTCTAGTTACAGACAGAATAAAAGCTCTTTGTTAAACAAGTTAAAAGGTAAAAATAAATTATTTATTGGTATCATTACAGTTTTCACTACATAAACCTGTAAGAGATACCCTATTGTGAAAGAAATGAAAAAAATCTTCAAATTTATCACCTTTGTTTTATTTACTCTACAAACTGTGAAAATTTCATACTTGTCACCCAAAATAACCTATTTTATTCACAAGAAACCAGGCTAATTAAAGAGAAAGACCCAAATCAATTTTGTCTAATTCAGTTCTGTGACAACACCTCCTGCTCACAGCACCACAACTGAACAGCATCATCCAGGGACACCTCCAAAGTGCTTTATGCTTCTATAATTGCAGCACTGCCACTGTTGTGAGGATTTTTATGGTACACAATCATGGTGCTATAATTCTGTTCAACAAAGTTGTCTGTGTAAAACCCCAGGATTTTTTTACGTAGATAACCTCATTATAAGCCTTGTTCATGACTGAATGCAAAAACATACGACTGACTCCCAACTTCTAAGCCTTTTTTCCTGTTGTCCAAGCCAATCTTTATAAATACCATTGATATAAAACCAAAGTAAAAGATAACACGTGGATGGAACATGAATTCCTTTGAAAGGAAAAGGCTGATGGGAAAATATGAGCAAGACTCAATTAGTCAAAGAGCTGATGGAAGAAAGTGTTAAAGGCTGTGGTGGTTACAAACACCTCCCTTTCTAAAGGAATCTCATAGCTTACTGCACTCTGAAAGCAAAAAACCCAAAAAGTTACTGCTGTAATAATTCGAGAGCAGGACATGATAAATTTAGGAACATTTGTAACTTGACTTAGGAAATATTTAGGATGAGGTCATTTATTTGGACCATGTGATCACAGAACTTCAAAAATTCAACTTTACAGGAAATTAACTTCAACTGTTCACAAGTACCACATCATACAAGACTGGAAACAGCTTTAAATGTCATTAGAACTATTAAACTCTTGTGCCAGGTTGGTTTAAATGACAGTGCTATGTATTCAATGTATTTGTCTGAAAGACTAACTTAAACATTTTTTTCATCTCTATAAGCACAATAGGGCTTTTCAGAAAAATGAGTAATTATGAAAATGAAACAACTGTAAAGAGCTACATTACTTTGTAGTTATATTTCCTTCTTTAATATTGTGTTTCTTTCAACAACACTTCCTATTTTTTTAGGGAAAACAATATTCTCCTTTTATTACTAAAGGCAGTGTGATGTCTCAAAGATAGCACCTTATCCCTCACCAGTGATCTCTGAATACCAAGAGACCATATTGTGTATATTTCAAAATTAGTTAAACATAAAAACCTCATTCTGGCTTTTATAAGCTTTTTTCCACTTCCAACAACTGAAGCTGCTTGATGCTGCAATATAATTTTTCCATGTTTCTAATTATTGTACAATAATCTAAGAGAAATAACTATAGGCAGAATCATTTTCCCTCCTCAATTCCTAATATCTATGAACTTTTTATTTTGATTAATTTTAAAATAATAGCTTAAAATATGTTAATTCAGAAATATAAATTATTGTCTTAAACCAGCAAATTAAAAAAGGGTGTTTCTATTGCTGGAAGCCCTTGATGCATTTAATTCTATTTATTGACACTTTCAATATTAGTACTGCCATGGAGGTTTGAAATCCTAGGTGCTCAACAAGGCTCTCATAACAAAGTGGTCCCCAAAGTGATTAAACCAAGTCCCTTCCTTTTGAAATGCTTCAGGATTTTCTATGGGCTGCAGTTATATGCTGTAAGACAGGATACACACACAGATCAAATGTTTTTTATTAGATGGCACATCAGGAAATAACAAAGTCTAACAAAAATCTGGCAACAGGGTGCATATGTGAAGTCTTTTAGAGTGTTACTTTGTTCATCTCTACATCTTCCTGAGACTTTATAGAAGTGGATAGTATTTACTCGATGGGAAAACAGGAGAATCACCACAGCACATGCATTTTGATGCTGATTTTACTTACTTTTCTATTAACATAATAACCTAAACAGTATTAGGCATGTAGCATGTTTCACAGAACATACTGACAATGTGATTTCATTTTTCTTCTTTGTCTTGAGTTGGTTCGGGTTCAAAAGTGACTTCATTCCAAAGAGTGAAGGCTCTACCTGGTTATTTTTTACGGCACAAAATAATTCAATAGGTACAAAAATCATGCATGCACTCAAGCATGGTTCCACCTGTATTTTCTGTGGGGAAAAAAAAAGTGAGTGTTGTGCTCTTGACATTTCCTGTTCTATTTGCCAGCAGCGTCTGCTTCACCAAAGAAACAAGATGGACAGAAACGTGCAAGAATAAATGAAAGATTTTCTGCACTTTACAAACGTGAGATGAGCACATCCCAGGTGTTTTGTTTGCTACAGAAGTGTTTTGTAGGGAGCAAGAGAAGCTGGCTTTTCCTAGCTTAATTTTTTTCTCTTTTAAGACTATATATTAAATATAAAGCTAAACAAACGCATGCATTTGGACTGGTGAAAGGAAGAAAAGGTGCTAAAAGAATTCAACTATACTCAAGTAAAACTTGGTATGAACTATAAATGCTCAGTATCTCCCACTTATATCAGATGTTTTAGTGTTGAATTCATAAGTGATTTCTCAAAGTGAAATGGAAGGTTTAATGTTGTTAATGCATTTGCACCAAAAAAGGATGAACCAGGTTTTCAAGATTTAAAGTTTTCCCAACACACACTTCTGTCACAAAGACCTTTCTGCAGCTTTGAAAATATCTGTGTCTATTTGAGGGGGGGAAATTACTAACTATTGCTTATTTTTCACAATAAAAACAGACCAGAAAGAACTACAATCTGCAGAGGTTACCTGCCAAATAGAGACTGAGACATTAACTGCAGATGTGAAGATGTACTGAATCTGAAGTTTATGCTTTTGAATACAAGCAATCAACAGATACATTTGGCCTGTATTTCTGACAGCATGGTAATTACTCCAGTGCAATAAGGAACAAAATACCCCGAGAGCAGCTATTCTGTAAAAGAGGATGAGGTCCAAAACAGAGATAAAAAGGAGCAAACATCTGAAACCAGGGCTGGTGGGAGGGAGTTGATAGTGAGGGTGCCAGAGGAAACAGGGTAGAGATAACAGAGGCACAAGCTTGAGAAGGAACTAGGGAGGGCAGAATAGAAGCACCTGCTGCTTATCATTCCTTCAGAAGTCTTATTAATTCTTTGGTTGCTTAAAGCTGTGGGGGAGGTTTCCACACTCCCAAACATCAAGGAGATTCTGATGGTCCAAAGACAACTGGCACCTTTTATGAAGTAGAAAAAAGGAGGGATCTTGACAGGTGATAAATTTAGAAGCATCCCTCACCCTCTCAACCTCTCCCCTTGCTCTCTTCTGCAGTTAGAGCACATCTCGGCTGTTTCCAGCACGTAAGGAAGGCTCTGCAGGGTATTGCAAGTCCAAGAGCTGCCTGCAGCTCCATTAGAAGCCACATTTTTCATCAACCAACTTAGAATTCACATTATTATCACTTCTGGCCTTGCACAGGATCATCTCCAAGAGTCACACCATGTGCTTGAGAGCATTGTCCGAATGCTTCCTAAACTCTGTCAGGCTGCTGCTGGCACCATTCTCTGGAGAGTCTGTTCCAGTGCCCGGCCACACTCTCTGCTGTTTTCCTGATATCCAAACGAAACCTCTCCCAACTCAGCTCCATGCTGTTTCCTTGATTTCTGGTCACAAGAATAAATAGGCCAATGCCTGCTCCTCCTCTTCCCCTCACCAAGAAGTTGCACACTGCAGTGAGGTCTCCCCTGAGTCTCCTCTTCCCCAGGCTGAACAGACCAAGTGACCTCAGCCACTCCTCATACAGCTTCCCCTCAAGGCCCCTCATCCTCTGGACACTCCCTAATAGTTCCATGTCTTTCTTATATTGTGGCACTCAGAACTGCACATAATATTCAAGGTGAGGCTGCCCCAGTGCAGAGCAGAGCAGATCAGGACAATCTCCTCCCTTACCCAGTGATGCTGTGCCTGATGCCCTCTGGGACAGGGCTGTCCCTGCTGGCTGCCAGGGCACTGCTGACTCATGTTCAACTTGCCATGGACCGGGACACTCAGGCCCCTTTCCAGGGAGCTGTTCTCCAACTTCTCATTTCCCAATCTGTACACACAACACTGCCCTGTCTCAAGTGTAGAACTGGGCACTTGTCATTGTTAAATTTCACAGAGTTGGTGGTTGCCCACCTCTCTAATTTGTTGAGGTCTCTCTGCAGGGCCTCTCTACCCTCAAGGGAATTGACAGCTCCTCCCAGTTTAGAGTCACTGGCTTTTAGTTGAGGGTTTTAGCAGAAATTCCCCAGAACAGGAAGCATGTTGTACTAGACAGTGGAAAACAAACTCTGCTTCACTAGAGCTTTGCTCCCCACATTGCCCTGAAAGGCAAAACACGCAGACAGATCCTTACAGCAAGGCACCGTTCCTGCTCCTCCAAATAAACTCTCCACCACTAGGTACAGCCTAGGTACAAGCTTCTCCTTGTTAATCGTACACCCACATAAACCTTCTGTCCCAGGTACTTTCTTTCTGTCAAATTTCTGTACAGCCCTTCCTAGCCCTGGATATCCATTTACCATTGTTTTCTGGCCTCTGCCTAAACAGCACTGGAGGAACAAAACAAGAGGAACACATTTACAGAGTATGTTCAAGTTCAGATTCAGTAATTTTGAGCCTCAGTACAAGAAAAAACACACTTTAGGTCAAACAGCTGTATGAAAAAAAAAATCCTATAAAATTTTAGCACAACAATAACTACTTCAAAAATGCTGGTATTTTAAAATACTTAAATATATAAAGGCAAGAAAAAACAGTAGTAAGAAACACTACTGCAAGAAATGGCTGTAACATACAAACATTTAAAAAAAACAAAGCAATTAACAATCATGAAATTGGTTAAGACAAAAAAATCACACTATGTGATTTGATGCACTAACACTCTTGATACCTATTTTCACGCACTGGAAAAGTGTCTTATTCTTGTTTTGGTTTATTTTGTCTCACTTCTTTAGATTTCCAGGTTTTCCCTCCTCCAATTTTTTAGCCCAGTATTCAAGATTCTTGCATCCTGGTCTTCAATATGGGTAAGTCCTTACTGAGTAGTTACCCACTTACAAACACTCATCCCTCTTCATTCGGTTCTCCCACTCGGCAATCTTTTGAAAGCCCATTTTCCCAGCTTTTTCATCCTATCATGGAGGATATTCTTCTCTTTTGTGAACAGGCTGAGAGAGCTTCCAAAAACCACAGAAAGCACCTTCCCCTATTTCTCACTATAGCCTGAACTTCTGAAAACAGAGAATAGTAAAAAGGCCTCACTGTATATAAGTATTTTTCAGACATCCTTGAGCAGTCAGAACTTATCATGGATGGGTTTTTAAATGCATTTTTAAAAGTATATCCAGAAAGTGTATTCAGGATTTTCTTTCTTTTGGCTCCTGAAAGTTTTAAAGACATGGGTCCTAGATGAAAAGAAAGAGAAAAAAAATCCCATGCAGGTTGGATGGAAAAGATGTTTTTGGAGATGAAAAATGAACTCCATGGGGTACTAAATTAATCCACTGCACCACCTAGGAGAATATTATATCTTCAGTAAGCTTCACAAGTTTTAACTTTTCCCTTCCCAACTGTAAAAACATCCTCTGCCAATGACAGAGTGATAGGATTGCTTTCCTGACTAATCATGAGGGATACTCATAGATTCATAATACAAAACAGGTGCAAGAAATTCGCACAGAATGGAACACTTTAAAATTCAGACTTCACAACAGTTCAATTGTTGTTCTGGGAGGTCTAAATCAAATTACTCAGCCAGTGCCTAGCATAGTTCAACTCTCTTCAGGAAGACTTCAGTACTGAAAAGTAAAACACTGTGCTGACAGTTGCTTCTTACATGTCCATCATTTAAAGACAAAATAATGCATCCACTGTGAAAACTGTACCTATAAAGAGGATTTCTCTTTGTTAACATCAAAGTTCTTTTATATAACCATATTCATAGATAGTGTTTTCAGTTACTGCACAATTATCCACAAACACAACTAGAGATGCCAGGCTCTATGGATGTATGGATGGCTGTAACTGAACACCAGGCAGGGTACCTCAAATGTACACACAAGCACCCAAAACCTCTGCTAGCAGGGTTACAGGAGCTTTTACTGATAAAGGAGTGGAACTAGGTACACTAAAATAGTAAGGCCAAAAGGTTTGCAAAGCAACTACTTACCATAACCAGAGTAACAAGGGTCAAAATCTAGGTATGGGAGAGAGGGAAGCAGTGCATCCATCAAGGCATCCTTCTCCCTTAGAGAGGGCATCTGGCACACTCTCCCTAACACAACCCAGCATAATCATTATTATAGTTATCTTTCAATTAGAACAGTCATTTTCACTGACTGATGACTGTTGCTTATTCTGTACTAAACAATGCTTTCTTTTTTCCTTTTTTTTACTAGAAAGATGTGACCCCACAAGGTTTACATCAATAGCATCCTTGCATATCCTAAGCTGCTATACGAAGAAACTCAAAAATGATGCAGAAACTGGAAAGACCCAATAGAGTTGTAAGAGCTGTGTACATCTATGTCCTTTTGAAAAGTGACATCTTAGGAAGTCAGAGACAATATTTGGGAGCATTACTAATTACAGTTAAAGCAACTTCAAAGCAATGTATAACTAGCAGGGCTGTCCAGTCAATCAGATGGATTACATGTCTTTTTCTCGGTTTGTTTTATTTAATTAAAAAAAAAAAAAAAAAAAAACAGCTGAAAGAAAACCTCTGGCAAAATCTCATCAGTGACTCTTCCAGAGACTGCCTCCTCCCATTCCTGGAACCCAGCTACATTTCTGTTGCATTCATAGATACAAATCTCATTCTCAAATGCTTACTGCCTTCTTGTATCAGTGTACCCTTATGTAACAGTCAATAGAAATTTACAACATAAAGAAATGAGACAACTGTTCTGTTATTGCCAGCTCCATATAAGTGAATGTTTCTAACTTGACATCAGTATTTTTTTTCTGTTTGTACTAATCTTAAAAGTAAGGCTTATCTTGAACACTAAAAACGGAGGTTAGAAAAGAAACAGCTGAAAGGAAGTTTTACTGGAAAACATTTAATTTTAGCAGGTTTATTTCTTTGATCAGTAGATAATGTAAGGTTTGTTTACTATATTGAGTTTTTATAAGCCTATATTGAACTGCTACACTTCAAACTTTATTGCCAAGACAAATAAAATATAATTCACTATAGACAATGTTTCTAGGCTACTGAATAAAGCCAAGTAAACAATACACTACTTCCACATTCATGCTCTCAGAATCTACAGATCTTCTGTCTTCAAATCAAAACAAGAAAAAAATATGGCCACTGACAACACTGCTGCTAATTCACAGTAAGGATTTTTAGGTGAAACTAATAAATAGTACACCTCTCTCTTTTACCCAGCAACAAGGACCAGCACCCAGTAATGACCTTCAAAATGTGTTTGACTTGTCTCCTCATATTCTTGCACCCTAGTCACTGGAGTCTGTGGGGTTTTATTACCTATTCAGTCCAATAAAAGGAAGGTCCAGTGACTGCTTGGGAGTTCTCCTTCATGCATCATTCTTCCCTGCTTTATTTTCAAATTATTTAAACTGCATTTAGTCCTCTGAGAAAGTATTCCAGTATTAAACTCATAAAACACAAGAGTGATCACAATCTGAAATACCTAAAGCTTGACCTTCTTTTGGAGCCATTTCAGCTAAAATCTTCGTCCTCTCAAAAGGAAGGAAAAGAGGAATCCACATTCATTAGATAGACTCTACTTTCATTACTTTCATCAACAATAACCTGTCTTAACTCTGCCAGATAATTAAACTACCTAACATACTGATGTTTTCATCACGAATTGCTGCTTTTCATTAGTACAACCACGTACTGAATTTTTATCTTCTGAAAAGTCACATCCATACATCTCTGGCTCAGAAGTGCTGGAAGCTAAGACAGCACAGGCAGATGTTTCTCCAGCTGCTTCGGCTGCCTTACTCTTTTTTCCTTGCTGAAGGGAGGACCCTCACTCAGACAAATCTTTACATGACACAGTACAACTGTTTTAAGGTTGTGTTCTTGTCCTGATTTTCTTGCTGCTCTAATGAAGGCTCCAACCATCCTTTAAATCAATTATTTCATCTTTAAATCACTTCTTCCAGCTCTCCATTAAGATTTAATGAATCAGCATATCCAAAGAGTTGATACAGATAATTTAAAAAGTCTTACTATTGCACAAACCTTGATGTATTCAATAAACTCCAGAAATTAAAAAAAAAAAAGAAATAGTACATGACTTTCATAGTATTCAAGGCCAGGCTAGATGGGTCTCTGAGTAACCTAGTGTAGGAGAAGGTGCCCCTGCCCTGCCCTCAGCAGGGGGGTTGGAACCTGATATTTAAGGTCTCTTCCAACAAAAACAATTCCATGATTCTATGATAAAAGTCCTGTACAGAAAAACCCACCCTGCAACCAGGCAAGTGTTTTAATAATATTATTATTTTTTTAATACAACAGCACTAGATGCTTCCATTTTAAAGAATTTTCAGAGAGATGGGGCTAGTTCTGTAAGATGCTGCTATTCCCTGAAAAGTAACTGCCAACTTCTTGACCCAATGAAGTCAGTAGGAAGCCTAATTTTTAAAATAAATGTTAAATAATGTAAAAAGTTATGAAGACAAATATCTTCTATATGTCTAAATTCTGTCACATGCAACTGAGTCAGTGTGACTCATTCTGTTCTTCAGATTTGAGCTGCAAGTATTGCTTGTTTCAAAAATTAAACAAAAAAGGCTCAAAATCTCAAAAGAACATTCCTTGCACAAGACTTTGCATTCATATGCTTAACAGAACTGTTTGAATTAGTGATCACAAAAAACAAACAAACAAGAAAAAAAATCAACCTCACACACACTTCTTTGAACCAGCTGGCTGCTCTAACATCACAGAATTTTGTGGATAAAAATTAAGTTTGGAGAAAGTTTGAATATTAAGCATAACAATTTGTGAAGAGCAAATGACTGTTGATTGCTGACACGCAAAACAACATTAAGTATGTGAATTTCCATTTTTATCTTCATGAAGTTTTAACCTTGCACCAAAGCATAACAAATTCTCCATTTCATCTGCCAGTTATATTTTGCATGTCTTTAAGAACAGATCCCCAGAGAGAAGGAATAGAGTTTTTCTCTTGCAATGCAAAACATTGGCATATGCTCAGAGAACAAATCTCAGGATAAATCAGTAGGAGTGACAAAGTAACAGGAATAAGTGGGAAGATGAGAGTGAGAAGAAGAAAAGCTACCAGCCAGGCCTCAGATGAGAAGATGGGGGATAGAGAAAAAGGTTCCTAGGGACCACAGCAGAGCAAGCAGAATTTCTGTGACTTTTGAGTTACAGAAGTGACCAAAACCAACCACAACAGGAAGGATCCACCTGCAAGAACATGACAGACCAGCAGAGGATTTTTTTTTTTAAGTTATTCTATATAGTTGTTTGATTGCTTGTACAAAGTACCACCAAAAATGTAAAGACTTATTATGACCAAAGCAGATTCCAGACAAATTTTTCTTTAAAGTCAGGAACTTCTATCAAAAGCTTTATCTTGGACTGTGCAATCCATCTCCTGGTGGAGGCAGCAAATGGAGGCACACAGACAAAGTCATGTAGTTCCCCTCCATATATAAGCAGCAAGGGGTAAGGGAAAAGTCACTGAATCCTCCTTCCTCCTAATTCAAACTCAAAAAAATGCCAAAAAGATGCAAAAAGCTCTCCAAATAGAAAGGCCAAATAAGAAAAGCAAACTTTTCTGTACTGGTTTGTATCTCAATCTCGAGCTAGAGACTGTCAACATGTACAAAGTAAGGCAGCACCTTCAACGTTTCAGAACAAGGCACAGACAAGTTAATGAAAACATAATGTCTCTTTTAATAACTTTCATTGACC